>NC_136071.1:1018506513-1019144513 GCF_964261635.1 Lissotriton helveticus
AGACACACATGACTGTGTGGAAGTAGTTAACGTTACGACAAAGCCAAGACAAGACCTGACAGACATTCCGTTACCAGATCCTGACCTGACACTTTATGTGGATGGTTCATGTATGAGAACTAGTACAGGAGAACTAGTCGCCGCATATGCAGTGACTACTGACACTGAAGTTATTGAAACACACCGTATTGATACCCTGTCCGCTCAAGCAGCAGAGCTAGTTGCTCTGACACAAGCCTGTATACACGCCAAGAACCTGAAAGTTAATGTTTACACAGATTCACGTTACGCATTCGGAGTTGTACACGACTTCGGAGTGCTCTGGCAGGAGAGAGGTTTTATGACTTCTCATGGAACCAAGATTCAGCATGGTCTCCTTATTCAAGCTCTGTTAGATGCCATACATTTACCGACATCTATTGCTATCATGAAGTGCAAAGCACATACGAAAGTTACTGACATTATTTCCCAAGGTAATGATTTAGCAGACCGCACAGCCAAGCTTACAGCACAGACACCAGACATTCCAGTAAACATGACACATATTCCAGATCTGATTACATGCATGACAGTTAAGGACCCTACACAAGATGTCATAGATATTCAGTTACATGCTACTCCCGATGAAATCAAGAAATGGTCTGTACAAGGAGGGGTCCAGACAGATCAAGGATGGTTAACGAAGGGTAGAGCCACATGGTTTCTCCCCGATTCTATGGTTCAAGTCATTATCAATACCGCACATAGTCCAGCACATTTAGGAGAAAAAGCTATGTTAGACAGTATCCAGAACATTTGGTTCAACAAGCATTTACGAGCTGCAGCCAAGCAGAAAGTCCGTACCTGTATGATATGTTGCCAGTTTAATCCAGGTAAAAGTGTCCCGGTGGAACAAGGTGGTTTCCAGCCCCCTGACCACCCTTTTGAGGTCCTCCAGATGGATTATATTCAAATGGAGCGATGTCGAGGTTTCAAGTATGTCCTTGTAGTTGTATGCGCTTTGTCCAGGTGGACAGAAGCATATCCAGTCCCAGATTACACAGCCGCGACCACTGCCAAGCAGCTGGTTCGTGAATTCTTCCCTAGATACGGACTCCCTAGAGTCGTATATTCTGATAACGGTCAGCCATTCTCATCCGAACTCATGAAACACGTTTCCCTGTTGTTAGGGTACCAGTGGAAGTTCCATTGTGTACGCCATCCAGAAGCAGCTGGACTAGTCGAAAGACATAATCAGACTCTGAAAATCCGTATAGCAAAAGTCTGTAAAGACAAGGGTGTGGACTGGTTAGTAGCTTTGCCAGTCGCTCTATTTTACATGCGTATGGTCGCACATTCCAGATCAGGTCTGTCCCCGTATGAGGTCGTATTCGGCCGCCCCCCTAACATGTGGGGTACTCCTAGACCCCGAAGTATTACCGATGTTTCATGTAATATGCTGACAGATTACCTAGCTTCCTTGATGTCTGCCCTCAACTCATGTCGTTCACAGGTTGCCGCCGCATTTCCAGACAATACAGAGGTGGCACCGCACGAGATCGTTCCAGGATCCTTGGTGATGGTCCGCAATTTTGACAGATCAAGTCCGCTGGAACCACGTTGGAAGGAGCCACGTCAGGTCCTCTTGACCACCCGAACTGCCGTCAAGTTAGAAGGCAGGAAGGGGTGGGTCCACCTCTCTCATGTAAAACTTTTCAAAGGACCAAAGCCAGACTTCAAAGACATTGCCAAGAACATTTCCCAGGATTCGAAGGATTGCCAGAACATTGTTTTAAAGGACTGTCCCGCACCAGACTTTATTACAACCCCTCCCTTGGTAGAGAAAACTCCGCAGCAGGAGTATAAGTTAAAGCTCAGGTCTAATAAGTCAGCCAGTTTGATTGTATAAGTCCTCCCCTAGGTGAAACGGTTAGACTGTTTCTGACATGTATAAAATAGACCCCCATAGTGAGAGAGTCAGTCGAAGTTCACTGCAATGCATCGTTTTTCTAAGTTTCATATTATTTCTTAGCATAATGATTTCCTGCACCAGTTATGCTTTCTATCTGTGTTTTCCAGTTCCTCATGTAAATATGTCTGCTCATATTACAGTAGAGCACACGTTTAGTGATCTGCCTCCTCACGAATATTCATACCGCCTTGCAATGCGTAATAACACATTCATCCGTATGTTACATTATTCACACCAGACCAGCAATGCCACTAATTGTTGGGTGTGTGGTCGACTCCCCCCTTTCCAGACACCGAAGGGAGTTCTGCCACTGTTTCCTTATCCATTCTCACACAATGGTTCGTGTGGAGCATGGTCCACGTTAACGTCATCCTCAACAGATATGTTTTTTCTTAACAGTACATGTTTTCCAGACAAGCAAGGTTTCCCCCATAGAACAGGTTTAGATCTAGAAAACGAAGTATATAATATAGGAAATTATTCGTCGAATTTCATGGTTCTGAATGTTCAGTCTGATACTACTCCAGACTCACCCGCTATTTCAGTACTACCAGTCAAAGGCGAATTATGTGTCCGTAGTTATGGTTCTGTACATATAGGTCATAGTGAATGTACTACTGTTATCCAGTATAGTGACAGTAGGAAATCTATTTTTAAAGCTTCACGTCATTCTTATTTTGTTTGTGGTCAAACTGCATATGTCCGTCTGCCCCTCGATTGGGAGGGAACCTGTTACATTGCTTTCCTACTGCCACCTGTTTTTCTAGCCCCACCTGATTATCATAGGAATTCTTTCTTAGTACACACTAGACACAAGAGAAATCTCCCGATTGTCGATTATACTGAAACCGCCGCAGAGCAATTCATTGATATAGATAAAGGTGTTTTCCCTTATTTAGGTACAGTTGTAAATAGTAAGTTAATTCGTAGGTTAACAAGAACCCTTGAAGCTGTAGTAGATGAGACTGCCTCTGCTCTAGGTAACTTAACTGAAGAACAATCCTTTATGAGAATTGTCGTTTTACAGAATCGTCTCGTCCTTGACGTCATACTGGCCGATAGGGGCGGGGCCTGTAGAATTCTCGGATCCAGTTGTTGCATTTTCATTCCAAATAACGCGCCGTCTGTTTATTCAGCTATAACCAGACTCCATAAAATTGCCCATCTGTTACATCAAGATCCAGGCACCTGGACATGGTCCGGTTGGTTCTGGAATGTAATTTCCGCATGGGGATGGAAAGTCCTGTCCTTTCTAGGTATTGCAGTAGCAATCATATTTAGCTGCTGCCTCTGTATACAATGTGGCCCTGCGATTTGCAGCATGTGTGCTACCTCTTGTATTCCTAGTCCCAAGCCCCGTTCTAAATCCCGTTCCAAGACAATTCGAGACGAGCAAATGGTACTGTATGAAATGATAGACGGTATCATGAATATTGATGTTTCCTGATGGAAACGTAGTGACAAGGAGGGAATGTGGAAAAGTAAATTTTGCCATGTTCTGTGTCCCTACGCCCCATCCATCATATGTTATGTATGCATGACCAATATGCATATGTTATTCCCCATTTCTGATTAATGACGCAATTACAGTTGTGTCCACCTCTAATATGTTAGTTTCCAGTCCTCGTGAATACTACGAATATCAGGCCTATGTAAAATAATGTTGCCACGTTTCTCAGTGTGCACGTTATTCCATTATAAAGTCCCCGTTTCTAGGCCTCAAAAGGGCCCGGACCCTGGATTCAGCTCCTGTCTCCTGAAAGCCTCGCTGAGGAGCGATACAGCCCCCACCTGTATCCTCGACCTTTCACTTACTTCCTGCCTCGCACTGCCTGGTGCACCCCGGCTCTGCCTCTAAGTCTGCCAAAAGTATGTTATAGTTCCAGCTATCAGTTCAGTCCTCCTCCTTTGCATTCCTAAGCTACTGAACTGCATCAATAGTTTCCGTCGTTGTCTAGCCTTCTCGTCTCCCTGTTAGAGAAATACTGTATTTAATGGTCATTTAGTATTCTTCATCACGCATTTCATGTAGAATAATGCATGGTCCAGTCTTAGAATCAAGTTAGCCTCTCCCCTCATGACTTCTAGTTTATATCAACATGTTCCCTAAACATTAGATACCAGATAGGGTTTAGGTACATGTCGCTCCGACCCTCCAGACTCTAGTCTCTGCTCCTAGCACAGAGTTCGTAGCCCCCAGCTTCTCCTAGTAACACGTCATTGCCAGTTTTCGCGCACCATTAGGTTAGAGGTCCCGGCTCCTTAGGTAGCCCCCTCCTATGTGTCCGCCCATTCATGACATATTCTGTTACGTTTTACTTCACATGTCTAAGTAAACTCCCAGTTACACCACTTATTACTGTTATCTCTCGCGACTGTTACACGTCACGCCTTCTACTCCACCCACTGTTACGCCTACTGCAATGTAATGCTATGTGTTTGCGTTATGTATATAAATGAATGTCTTGTTATTGAATGTTAGCGCGCTCATCCCAGACCAAGCCCCGGCAGCTGCCGGGCCTCTTTTCCCCTGTCATCCTGTTCCTATGCAGGTTGTCCTGATCCTGTCCTTATGCTGTAATAAACCTACAGAAACTCCTACTACCTCGAATCTTGACTCTTATTTATTGAGCTATCTGTTATTCATTCATTCATCCAAAAATAGGGTATTATTTCTTTATTTACCACAACAGGCTTCATCACGTGAGTATTCCTGCTTAGGCCTTATCATTTTTTTTTAGAATAACATTTGAAAAACAATGAAAAGGTCATATGTATAAGCTTTTCATTACACTACTAACATATTTTTGCTGCAAATTAATGAGTTTTACATTTTTGATAAAGTTTAAATAGTAGGACCTGCACTGTGTTTCTAAAATGTTATTGAAAAATCGATTTTGGGACTAATCAATGAATTCTACATTTTTGATAAAGAATAAATAGTGTGTGCATGATTACATAAATAAATTTGACCTTTTCACAATTATGTCACCTGTGTTACCTGAGATTAGGAAGTAGATTGTGCAGATGAGGTGAGACATGTCCAGAGGGACAGAGGAGGTGAGGTTTATGATCAAGACTGTAGTGGGAGAGAGGCCTTTCCCGGGAAGCATAGGTGGTGAAGCCTGTGTATAAGAGTGCAGTGGACTAGACTTCATGAAGTCTATCCCCTACTGGACTCTTAGACACAGGTGTCATCTTCTTTGTACCTGTGGACAGAGCTGTCTTCCACTATACTCTTCAATACAGGCCTCACCTTTTGTGCACCCCTGGAGAATCCTCACCTGATTTGTAACCCTGAATAGATCGTTTGCTTTTTGTCATTGCTTTGTTGTTTGGTAATAGTGGTCTATAATGTGCTATTTTTTTCTTTAACACAGATTGAAATCAAGATTTCAAGAGTAAGCAAACATGCCCTCAAGAGAAAGGAAAAGAAAACAACATAACCGCCAAAAAACAAAAACAGCAATGGAATTACAGCACTCTTCCACAACAAATACTTCAAAAAACAGGAACCAAGCTCCTGGTAAGACAACTAAGTCTTTTATACGGAACATATGTACTTAAAAAAAAAATGATGGACAGCATGTAGAAAAAGAGAGTGAGAGAGTAAATTTGAAAAGGAAGGAGAGAACCTCAAAGAATCCTACAACTGGAGCAGGAGAGAATAATATGTATAGGAATAGAAGGCAGAATCAGTTTAGAGACATTCGTAAACGAATGTTTTGCAATAGGGTGGTTTTAAATTTGTTAAAAAACATTAGGAAAGGTAAACAGAGAGCTGCTTTTTATAAGAAAAAGAAAAGTGTAGAGAAGATTGTTGATCAGGCTTTTGAAGTTAAGAAAAAAATATTTATTTTAATAATCAATAGAATTAGGACACTTAGCAAGACAATTGATGTTTTCAAATCCAACAGTAGATGGAAAAGAGTAATTAATCGGACTCATTTTTGTAAAGTTTTTTCTGGAGAATGGATGCACAGTTCAAGTTGTGAGCCATTTTTTAATGAGGAGAGTTACTTCCAGGAGAATGATCTAGTGCATGCAGTTGACACCAGTGGTCGAGCGTATCAAGTGAAAGACGGTTGTCCGATTGATAAAGAGAAACTTTTGCCTAGAGAACCAGAAGAGGTGGTAACTGATGAAGTTTTAGGGAGACGTACTAAGGGTCCAGTGTACACTTGGAAGTGTAGTCGTATTTGTAGTGTGCGACAGGAATCAATTGATTTGTTTTATAATTTCTTACGTACATATAGTAAGAAAAGTCTAAAGCAGAAAGTGAAGTTGTTGCAAGACTTAGATCCTTGCAGAGTGAGAGAAAACACAGGTTTGCAAGGCCATTCACTGGCTTGTCTTTCTAGAAAAGTCTGTCAGAGTGTTTTTCATCATTTTAGGATGTTAGCAGTGCATCATACCAAAATGAGGAAATTAGTGAGAATTTTGTATTATGCAAAAAGTCCAGCACTTAAGCTTAAACAATTAAACAGTGCTCTTTTGCATGGAACTGAATTAGATGTGAAGAAGATTTGTGAAGAAATTGAGATTTGTTATTTTGGTGAAAAAGAGGATAGTGTAGAAATTGACACAGCAATTCAAGGTAATGTGGAAGACAATGTACAGATTTCAAGTACAGAAAAGTTTGAGCAGGAAATTACCAGGTTTAAGGTGAAATCAAGTGAAAGGCCGAATTTTACTTGTGTGTGTTGTCGACGAAGTTATTATAAGCTTCAAACTAGATTAGTTGATTTATACGTAAAAAGTGAAAAGATGAATAATTATGAGTGGAAGGATTTTGCAACTTATTTGTGGGTGGAGAATTGTTTTGATTTGAGTTCTGATCAGCGTATTTGTAAATATTGTTATGATAAATTAAATCAAAACAGAATGCCTGCTAGAGCTGTTCATAATAATCTGGAGTTGGTAGACATTCCCCGTGAATTGATGGATTTAAATACGTATGAGTCTATTTTGATTCAATGTGTCCACCCTTTTCAGGCAATTGTTCGCATGGAGCCTAAGATAGGGAAATTGCCTCCTACAGATTTGCAGAGAGGATTAAAGGGAAGAGTTGTTTATTTGCCACTTGATTTAAAAAAAATATTGATACAATTGGTATAGAAAAAGTAGAAGAGGAACCTTTAGTTATTCTAGTTAATGGGGTTCCGACAAAGAGTAAGAACATCTGGCAAGATTTAGTGGATGTTAGGAAAGTCAAAAAGGCAACGTTGTATTTAGTCAAAAACAATGAGTATTACAAAGATGTATTTGTTGCAGCAGAAGAAACAGCTGCAGATGAAGACAGTGATTGTTCAGGCGGCCAAATTGAAAAAGTTGATGTGTCTAGAAGTGAAGAAATATATGAACATTATACTGTTCATCCTTTGTATTGCAAAGAAGTAATGGGGAATGCAATTGAATTGATTCAAATGAAAGCAGCAAAAGGAAGTCCCATTAGTGTATGGGAAGAAAGTTTGAAAGCTCGTTGTTTTCCACAGCTATTTCCAACAGGTCGAGGTGGACGATATAACGATCGTCCACTTCAAATTCCTGCATCTGAATATCGAACTGTAAGATTATATGCTGAAGATCCAAGGTTTCGTCAATGCATTCCCTATTTGTTTCATCTCCTGTATAAAAGTGACTTGTCTGGGCTTTCTTATGCAGTAAACCATATACTGAAAAGTGGAGCACATCTGCAAAATATTTCGGCGAGGGACTTTATGGAGAAAGTGAATCTGCAAGATTATATTTTGGAATCTCATCTAATCAATCTCATGGCATGTCAGCGTGGTACAAATGAGTATTGGTACCGTCGTCATGGGGAATTGAAATGTATGCTAAGAAACTTAGGAACTCCTACATGGTTCCTCACTCTTAGCTGTGCCGAGTATGCATGGGACGACTTACTTCAATTTCTACGAGAGGCAAATGCAAATATACAAAATATAGAATTCAAAACAACTGGAGAACTGTGTTCTTTGGATCCAGTGAATGTATGCAGATATTTCAATCATAGATTTGAAGCTATGATGTCTTTTATTACCAACAAAAAAAATCCTCCCCTTGGAGAGGTTTTGGATTTCTTTTGGAGAAAGGAGTATAAAGCGAGAGGTGCTCCTCACATACATATGTTGTTGTGGATTAAAGATGCACCCAAATTTGGAACGGATTCGAATGAAACAGTGATGAGTTTCATTGAAGAGTATTCAACATGTGCTGTTCCGAAAACTACGGAGGAAAACAGTTTAAGGCAACAAGTTTTACGCTTTCAATCCCATCGTTGTGAAAAGTACTGTCGTCGAAAATTCAGAAACAAGGACAAGTTCTACACAAAATGTTGTTTCGGCTTTCCACGACCAGTGATTTCTAAAGGAAGAGTAAATAATTTGATGTCTTCTCTGCGACATACTGTGACGAGGAAATCACCGAAAAATACATACAATTTAAAAAGAAACGAAGAGTCCAAGTACATCAACGACTACAACCCAGTGATTTTGTCCATGTGGAATGCTAACATGGATATTCAGTTCGTTGCTGACAACTCTATTGCTGTGGCTCAATATGTGACGTCTTACATCACAAAGAAAAGACAGAACTGAAGAAAATGTGGGAGGACATTTCACATGAAAAGAGTCTAAGCAAGAAATTATACAGTTACAGTCTGAAGATGTTGTCGCATCGAGAAATTGGAGCATTTGAATGTTCTGATCGATTGTCGTCAGCAAGTCTCTATGCCAAATCTAGAACCATCATTTGGGTGAGTCTAGGTCTTGCTGCAACACGAAATCGAGTTTTGAAATCTGTACAAGAGATAGAGTATTTGGCGGAGAAAGAACCAGAAAGTACAGATATTTTGAAGACAAACATGTTGGATACATACTATCCAAATAGAAGTCCTCATCTTGAGAACGCTTGTCTCTATGAAGTTCTGCAAAGAAATATTTATAAGAGAAACATCAGAGAAGATATCAATAATGGAATATATGCTGTCATTGGATGTGAAGGATGTCTAGTGAAACAGAAAAAAGGTCATTTGATTAATCATCGAAATTTGAGTTGTGATAATCCAGATAAAAGAGAATTTTATTATTTGGCTCTTTTGCAACTCTTTAAACCATGGTGTGAAGAAGAGGAACTACTTGGAGATTTTCTCTGTTATGAAGACTCTTTTAATGCAACGTAGGATACCATAGAATGTCCTGTTTTTCCAAATTATCTGCAAATGTTGAATGAAGAAATAGAGCAAGAAGCAACAATTGCTGCAGAGATTGCGAGAGACAATTCTCAAGGCAGTCAGAGTTCTGCTTCATTGAGTCAGGATCCACTAGGAGGACCAATTATCCAAAATGAAGCTGCCACTGCCATGGATGAGGTGGAAAGAGCTATGGAGCAAGCTCAAGAGGATGTAATTAATTTAGAAGATTTGGTGAAAAAATTAAACCTTGAGCAGAAACAGATATATGACGAAGTCACAGAACAGGTTGAACATGGATTGAGTCATGAGAAGAAAGAGTGCTCATGTACATCATTTAAGCCTGTCCGACTGTATGTGAGTGGAGAAGCGGGAACTGGAAAAAGTTTTCTAATTAAAGCAATTGCATCTTATCTGCAGAAAAGGACTGAATCACCGCTGTCTTGTGTTGTTACCGCTCCAACTGGGCTGGCAGCACATAATATTAAAGGGATTACTTTACATCGTTTACTGATGCTGCCAGTGGAGCATGATAACACATTGCAATATCACAAGCTATCTGGAGATGCGTGTTCCGAAGTTTCGAGAGTCCTGAAGAAAATGAAACTTCTTATCATTGATGAAGTAAGCATGGTGTCAAATATAATGCTTGCTTTTGTGCATTTGAGAATGCAAGAAATTCTTAGAACAGACTATGATGTTTTATTTGGAGGAAAACATATTATTGTTTTTGGAGATCTTCTGCAGTTGACTCCAGTGAAAGGACAACCTGTGTTCAAAATGCTCACACATGAAGATACCAGGAAGTGCCTAGGAAGCATTGGAAACGTTAATATATGGTTAAACTTCAAATATGCAGAACTGCTTCAAAATATGCGGCAGGCAAAGGATGAAGATTATAAAAATATTTTACAAGATGTAAGAGTCGGAAAAATAAGTCAGCAAGGGAAAGAAGCTTTACATGGACGGTTAATTTCAAATTTGTACCCAAATGAAAACATTCTTCCAGAGAATATTTTTAAGAAAATTAACGAGAAGAAATCTGGCATATGTTTGATGCCAACTCTGAAAGAATGTTCCATGTTCAACAACAAAATGTTAAATTTAGAAAATGAAGAGATAGTGAAACTGGAAGTTACAGATAAAATAGAGCATATGGGAGCAACAATTATTTTGTCTGAAAATTTGAAATCAAAATTGGATTCATTAGAGAAGACTATGTCTAAAACTGCTGGTTTTGAAAAGACTCTGAATGTGTGTTTGAATTGTCGTATCATTTTGAGAAGGAATTTAAATGTTGAAAGAGGTCTGGTAAATGGAGCAATGGGTCATGTTGTTGGTTTTGTGAATTACAAAAATAGAGATGAAATTGAAATTTTAAAAATTAAATTTGATGGCATTGATGAAATAGAACAAATTTGTCGTTGTTCAGCTAGATTTTTGCTAGTGAAAGACTTATATGTTCGCCGAAAACAGTTTCCTATTTGTTTGGCATATGCAGTGACAATTCATAAATCTCAAGGTTTAAGTGTAGATAGTGCTTTGGTGAACATTGGAAGTTCTGTGTTTAAAGAGGGTATGGCATATGTGGCATTATCACGAGTCAGAACTTTATCAGGATTGTACTTGATTGATTGTGATGAAACAAAGATTTGTGCTGATCTAGATTGTGTTAAAGAATACAATAGGTTAAGAAGAGAGTATGCTCCACATTTGTCTCACTATCCTCTGTTTGAAAAACGTGTGGTAGGCCGAAAAAGAAGAAATGAGATTAATTGCAGTGAGGTATTAGCAAAAAGGCAAAAAGTAGATAAAAGTGTAATTTTAAAGAGAAAGAAAAAGGATTCTGTTGAAGATGTTGTTGGATTTCAGTTTGAAAACAGTTCTGGTGTCAACTGCTATGCTAATCTAGTAGTTAATGTTTTTTTTTTCTTCAAAAATTACAAAAACAGATTGTCGAAAGTCGGGAACAAACATTGTGCTGTTTATTGAATTCTGTGTTAGAGAAATGTAGTAGTGATAGAGCAAATATAGAAAGTGTTTCAGAAATTAGAAATCTTCTAGACATATGTTCAGGTCAAAATCAATTTTCACAGATAATTCAGCAGGATTCTCAGGAATTTTTAATGTATATGTTTGATGTATTGGAAGATGAAGGAGTAGATATAAAACATCTTTTGAACCTTTCTTATCAATGGCAACATGACTGTGATAACTGTGCTTCATCAAGTACTACTAGAATAGACTCTGAAAGATTTATATATTTGACTTTACCAGACTGCAAATCAGTGCCTTTTAATAATCTAGTTAAAGCAGCGGATCACAATATGGTGTGTACCCAATGTAAGTCTATAATGCTGGCCACATTATTTCTACAAAGTTATGGTCACTATGTCATTTTAATGTTCCAACGATGCAGACCTGATGGAACTAAATTGACAACTTCTATTAAAAATTTTGTGGCTTCTCAGTTATCGATATCAGGAAGAACCTTTGCAACTGTAGCTATTATTTTTCATGACGGTCCTTCTACGACATCAGGGCATTACACATGCTATTTAAAAACTTCTAAAGGTTGGACCCAATGTAACGACACTCATTTGACTTTCAAACAACGTTTGCCTTTTGGCTTTATAAATTCATACCTAGTGTTTTTACAGCCAAAATTTAGGTAAAAGTAATTGGCCTATGAAGACGAGAGCAGTTAATAAAGGTTATTTTGCTGTTTAAAAATATATTCTGAGTAAAAGTGATCCAGGCAATATAAAAAATTGACTTGTCATATAGGTACTGTAAGTGGATCTCATAGTAAGTGATATTAGTATTATACAAAATGATGAACATGACTGAGTCAGAGATGGTTTTACAAATACTTAAATATTGTGAAAATGTTGTAGAGCCGTTCTTTCAGAACGTTGGGAAAAAGGTCATTTCAGAGTGCCTTAGAATTAATTTGAAAATATACTCATACATCTGACACTATTTGGCCAAATGGAAAGGTGCAGGAATGAGTAAAGAGTCATGACTGAAAAAAAGGAGTATATGAAAATATTGAAAATATTGAAAATATTTCAGATGTTTTTGGAGCTTTTCTTGTAGAAAGTCGATGAAATGGATTTTTAAGTGAACAGCAAAGTACTTTGCAACGAGAAAAGGACCTCCATTATACAGTATTTGGCCTCAAGGAAAAATAAGTCAATCAAAGATTAGCGTACATTTGTCATTTGTCAGTATCTAAGGTTTTTTTTAAAACACAATCTTTTAGATTGTGGTTTTTTTTCCCGCTGTCATATGATGAGTAATTTGTACTCACTGTTTTAAGTGAAATTCAATATATTCTGAGAACAGCAAAAATAAACTATGTAACATGTTGTACAAGTTATTTTATACTTTGGATTGTGTAAATTAAATTGTATTCCCATTCGCTGACACTCACTTTCCTTTTTCCATCCTCTTTCAGCTCTTTTTACTCACTTATAATGTCTTTCTCTCATTCTCTGTAACACCCGTTCCTTTACTCCACTTCTTTGACAACCCCTCATTCTCATTTTAACTGTGTGCATCCCCTCTCTCCCTTGCATAACATTTCAGCTTTCAGTCTCTCTGCTTTACTTCCCTTTTCCGTATTTTCCTCCTTTGCTCTTTTAGTAATTCCTGTTTACTCACTCAGCAGTATTATTGCACTCTATCACTATAAATCACCCACTCTCCCTCGCTTATCTTTGTTTGCTCCTTACTTTTGACCTCTTCTCTCTATTTTTCGTTCACTACTTCTATGTCCTCAGTGCCTCACTCTCCTTGTGTTATGTTCAGTTGTGTTTATCTACCTTCTATCACTTCTTTTACAATAACTTCACTGCTCCTCTCTCATCGTTTTTCATCCCATTTCTTTTACTCTGGTTCCATTACTATCCCTCATTTCCTTTCTTTCAATGTCCTTCTCTTCACTTTCATCACCAAATTATTTTCTTTCAGTACCACTGTTTTAGTCGTCTTCTCCTCTCTTTCCTTTTTTTGCTCTCTTACTCATTTCCTTTTCTCACTCATTGTACTCCACCTCACTCAGTTTTTCTCTAGTGTGTCTGCCTACTAACTTCCTCTGTCCATTTCCCTCAATCGTTGTATATTATCCTCTCTCCCTTCATCCTTTCACTCTATGACTGTTCTTCACTTACTCTCAGTTATCTTCTATTCCTCATTCTTCTAAATGCATCCTTAATTAGACTGTTTTCTATCTCAGTCATTATCTTTTTACTTACTTCTGTTTCCTGATTTAGTTTTGCTAACTCACATTGTTTTAGTATCTTTCTTACCTTCAGTTCATTTCTCTGTTCTTCTCTCTCTCTTTGTCAGTGAATCTACATGCCTTACTCTTTGTAATTTGCTCTCCTTCTAGTTCTTTTTCACTCTTTTTGTCCTTCTACTTTACTTTATTTCCCTTTCTGTGTCCTTCACTCTTACTTTATTTCTAAATAGAGTGTTATGATTTTTAACCTCTTCATTTGTATCTTTTAATTTAAAATACATATTTCATTAATTATAACTTATTTTTTCTTCTCTCTTTCACAGATACAAACTGTAGTAAAAAAATTAATTAAAGTTACATTTATTATATGGTAAGTATGACTAAAAAAATTTAGTTTGTCATCACCCTCTGCTTTAAGCTCACTAAAATTTTCTCAATCAACCTCACTCCTGTGTCTTTACTCTGCTTCCCTTACTTATTCTTATTCTACATGCTTACTCCCCTTTCCCTATTTTCCCTCTCATATTCAACTTCTTTCAATCCCTATTCTTTACTTCACTTACCCTGTGTTCCCTTCCTTTGCTTCTTCACTCATTCTCTTTTTCTTAATTATTTACCTTACTCCTACACATACACCTCATCCCCCTCCCAACACATTCACACACCTCTAACATACACCCCACACACACACACCACACACACACCTCATACACACAAAAAATCCTCCCACACACACACCGCAAACACACACACACACATTCCATACACACACCTACATCGAACACATATACACCCCACACTCATACACTCCTCACACATATTTCACACACCCTCACCTCCACCCATACCGAAACACCCCACACAGCCACACCCACGAACACACCTTACACACCCACACCCCGACCTCCACCCACTGACTCCCTATAAGTCACACACACTGCATTACTTATCTTTCTTTGCTGTTTCACTCAAGCCCATTCAGGTACTGTTTCCTTTACTCTCTTTGTCCTTTCTCTTTCTCACTCCCCATGTCTTATCCTCTTTACTTATACTACCTGGTCTTTTCTCACTTTCCCTCATCGTTCTTCATTTATCCCGGTTCCGCCACTACCCTTCATTCCCCATTTTTTACTGTCCTTTCTTTTTCTTTTAACAGCCAGTCACATTCTCCCACTATCTCTACTTTAGTGTTCTTCCTCTCTCTTCCTTTCTTTTGCTCCTTTAGTCATTTTACTTTTCTCACTTTCATCCAATTACACCTTCTCTATTTTTTACTATGTAATAAACAATCCCTCTGTGTTCATCCTGTAGCTCTTTTTCTCTTAACATAACTCTCTTTGTGTTCTTCTCTCATGCTAACTGCTTCATTAATTTTTTTTTATTTTTTTGGGGGGGGAGTGCCCCGGTACGCGTACCCTAAGGACAAAAAATTGACTGAGATCCTTTAAAAATATAGGTTTAATTTTATATATGAAAGGTAGTTCTAAAAAGAACTGTTTTTTTTCTTCTTTTTGTTGTTTTATATTTTTTTTATTGTTTTTTGAACATTTTGTACTTTTTTGGCTTTTCAAAACAGTTTTATATTTTTTTTGTATTTTTTATGGGAAGAAACAAAGAGAAAGGGAATTGAAAATGGCTCAACTGGAGCAAAAAACAAAAAACAGAAAAAATTACTTCTTTTTTTTGGGGGCTATCGTGATTGTCACCAGCAATGACGATGAGCTTTACACTCTTTTCCCCATAGGCCATAAGCTTGCCACATCCAGTACAAGTGACTTTAAAATCACCAAATGGTTCCTGGATACAAGGCATCACCTCTGATGTTTCTGGTCCCGATTGAGTGGGTTGCTTTCTTTTGGAGCTGGTCCTTGAACACTGGGGGAGGTGACTGGCCAGTTCCCTAATCTCTGCACGAGAATAGTTAGCAGGATGATTCCGGGTCATATGCCGAATCATGGTATTATTACCAAATGAATTTTTTTTTATCTGGATTGCCCCTTGAGAGTTCTGCACCACAGATTCGACATGTTACCTTGGCCGCATTAACTTTTTTCTTGCCCTCTGGAAGTGAAAAAAACTCCCATACAATGTGTTCTTTTGGCTTGTATGGGGTATTTTGTTCAGGCAACCATCTGCTCCCCTCCTCCTCTTCCTCTTCCTCCTCCTCCTCTTCTTCACCACAAATGTATTGTTGTGGTGGTCCTCTTGGTGGTTGTGGTGGTGGTGCAGATGCTCCAGCTGTTGCTGCTACAGTAGCCATTTCAAAGTACAAAAGAATTGTCTCTGTAGATGAAACAGGTCTTCCTCAGTCAAAGGACAAAGTCAGAGTAAGGAAGAAAGGTGGGGTTTTTTATCATTTGGAAAAAAAAACTGTGCTGAACCAATCAGAAGTGTTATTTTCAGGTCACAAGACCAAGGCTTTACTCATTTGGAAACCAAAACTGTTCTGCACCAATAGAAAGTGTTATTTTCAGGTCACAAGACCCAGGCTGGTCACAAGACCCAGGCATTACTCATTTAGAAACCAAAACTGTTCTGCACCAATAGAAAGGGTTATTTTCAAGTCACATGACCCGACGCGCTTACGCTACGTGCCCCGGGGCGCGCCCGTAGTCGCGCTCCGGGGCGCGCCCGCGGGTGCGTAGCGTGAGCGCGTCAGGATGTTTCGCGATCGTATGCGATCGCGTGCTTTCGGTTGCGATTACGCTGGGCGTCATATGACGCATCACGCGTGTACGCGATACGTCACGATGTTGTTTTCGTTCGCGGCAATAGCGCTCCCGGGACGCTCCCCGGTCCGCGCCCCGGGGCGCGCCGTTATATTGCTCTCACCCGTGCGTTCACCGGTACGCGCCCCGGGAGAGTCCCCGGGCTAAAAATAAAAAAAATAAAAAATAAAAAAATTACATATTTATACAATATAAAATTCGTTTTAACATTTTTCACTTCCTATACCTATAAAGATTTGCTATTAAAAAACCATTGAAATTCACTGAAAAAAGCATAGGTTTCACACCAGTTATAGTTAGGAATTAGCATTTAAAAAACCTATTAAATTCACTGAAAAAACCATGGGTTTTACACCAGTTATAGTTAGCTGGAAATTTTACGCGCATAAAACCATTGAAATTCCCACGTTATAGTTAGTTGGGCGTGCAATGCACTGCTGATGACGTCACATATTACATCACTCATGACATGGTCAGTGACATCACTCATGACATCACTGATGACACCATCCTTGTGACAGAGTGACAGAGCTCCTTTCACTGTAATGTAACCCTTGAAACAAATATTCAAAAATAGAAGCTAAAATTTACAAAAAAATGGAGATAGCCATACCACTTACAACAACCAATTCAATAATTCCACCATCTATATACACATGCACTCATTCACCAACAGTTCAATATAGTCACTCATACATATACTGACTCATCATATGTAGTGATACACCTATACATCCTGTTACACACCGACAGTCATCCAAAAGTTACTCACACACATACTCACACATGCAAATTAACTATTCAACATCCATTTATTTGCATATACAGCTATACACACATTACCACTTTACTTCTAAGGAAACTTACACATACTTACTCTCTTAAACAATCACTTATAGAAACACATACTAATTTAAATAGGAACTCTTACAATCTCTTACTCTCAGATATACTCACTTATATACATCAATATTCATATACACTAGATTAAAACATATGTAGTTACTGATAAAGAAACTAGTGAGACACTCATTAACTCAGTAACACACACATATACACAGTCATCCACCCATACAGTCCTGCACATATGCTGTCTTCAAAACACATACAAAGAGAGAGTCAGTCATTCATGCATCTATGTGCTAAGGAATACCTCCACCAAACCATACAAACACTCATACTGATACTAAGAAAAACATCTAATAACCTATATACATACACATGTACCTACTCACCAACCCATGCAGCCACTTATACACAAAGTGAAACACTAATACATATATTTAAATATTTAAACATTACTCTCTAATATATGTATTCACTAAGATACACTTAATAAACCAGTTAACCAATTAATAAAAAAAAAAAAAACATCCATATAAACACCTTTTTAAACATTTATTCTTCCATCAACTTTTACATATACATATATAACACATATTTATTTTTCAGAAAGACACACATTCACTGGATGGTGTCATCAGTGATGTCATGAGTGATGTCACTGACCATGTCATGAGTGATGTAATATGTGACGTCATCAGCAGTGCATTGCACGCGCAAGTTATAGTGAGTCCAACTAACTATAACGTGGGAATTTCAATGGTTGTATGCGAGTAAAATTTCCAGCTAACTATAACTGGTGTAAAACCTATGGTTTTTTCAGTGAATTTATTAGGTTTTCTAAATGCTAATTCCTAACTATAACTGGTGTGCAACCTATGGTTTTTTCAGTGAATATATATATATATATATATATTTCAGGTTGGCTTGAGTTGGTATTTTACTAATTCAAAGCTGTAATATTGTGCCTGGAGTGATAAATGGCTTTTGTTATTTGACAGCTCGGCAAGGACTGCACTGTACTAGTCCTATGCTTAAAGACTTTGCTGTTTAAATGGCGAAAGACTTTGTCATTTTCTATCTCGGCATGGATAGCACTGTCTAATCCTATTCTTAAAAACTTTGATAGAAAAACAGATATTTGAGGTGAGCAGATCTAGAGTGTCGCTGGTGTTGAGAGTGCTCTTACAGGAGCTGCTTTCCACCTAAACTGAGACCTACCCAGAGTTCTCTCCTTCTTTTTTGCATAATTTATGCGTCACTCTATGCCTGAAAGGGTTTTGTTTTGACTTAATACTGGGTGCTCCCTTGTGTCTGGACAAAGCTATACCTCTCTGAAGAGCTCTAATTAGAGCGAAACACTGTGTCAGGGGTTGCTTTTAATCATTTCAGGTTGGCTTGAGTTGGTATTTTACTAATTCAAAGCTGTAATATTGTGCCTGGAGTGATAAATGGCTTTTGTTATTTGACAGCTCGGCAAGGACTGCACTGTACTAGTCCTATGCTTAAAGACTTTGCTGTTTAAATGGCGAAAGACTTTGTCATTTTCTATCTCGGCATGGATAGCACTGTCTAATCCTATGCTTAAAAACTTTGATAGAAAAACAGACATTTGAGGTGAGCAGATCTAGAGTGTCGCTGGTGTTGAGAGTGCTCTTATAGGAGCTGCTTTCCACCTAAACTGAGACCTACCCAGAGTTCTCTCCTTCTTTTTTGCATAATTTATGCGTCACTCTATGCCTGAAAGGGGTTTGTTTTGACTTAATACTGGGTGCTCCCTTGTGTCTGGACAAAGCTATACCTCTCTGAAGAGCTCTAATTAGAGCGAAACACTGTGTCAGGGGTTGCTTTTAATCATTTCAGGTTGGCTTGAGTTGGTATTTTACTAATTCAAAGCTGTAATATTGTGCCTGGAGTGATGAATGGCTTTTGTTATTTGACAGCTCGGCAAGGACTGCACTGTACTAGTCCTATGCTTAAAGACTTTGCTGTTTAAATGGCGAAAGACTTTGTCATTTTCTATCTCGGCATGGATAGCACTGTCTAATCCTATGCTTAAAAACTTTGATAGAAAAACAGACATTTGAGGTGAGCAGATCTAGAGTGTCGCTGGTGTTGAGAGTGCTCTTACAGGAGCTGCTTTCCACCTAAACTGAGACCTACCCAGAGTTCTCTCCTTCTTTTTTGCATAATTTATGCGTCACTCTATGCCTGAAAGGGTTTTGTTTGGACATATATATATATATATATATATATATATATATATATATATATATATATATATATATATATATATATATCTATATATCTATATTCACTGAAAAAACCATAGGTTATAGACCATATATAGTTAGGAATTAGCATTTACAAAACCTTGAAAATTCACTGAAAAAACCATAGGTTATAGACCATATATAGTTAGGAATTAGCATTTAAAAAACCTTATTTTACTCACACAAAACCATTGAAATTCCATATATAGTTAGTTGCACTAACTATATATCGCGCACCCGCAATCCACTGCTGATCATGTCACATATTACATCATTCATGACATGGTCAGTGACATCACTGATGACATCACTGATGACATCTCCAATGACATCACTGATGACATCACTGATAACAACATCCAGTGACTGTATGTTTCTGTAAAGTTTAAATATGTCTTACATATTGAAGAATGAGTGGATGTATAAGTGTCTGCATGAAGGATTTAGTAGGTGCATGACTGACTGTATGAGTGAGTGATTAAATGTGTCTCACTGAGTGCATGGGTTAGTGACTAAACTGTCTTAATTTGTGCATCATTATGTCTGTTGTTCTGTAAACTGCTGCATGTGTTGATCAGTAGCTATATGAGTAACTATATGGGTTATTGATTGGTTGCCCAAGTATTTGTATGGGAGACTGAGTGTGTGTGTGGGTGGTTGGGAGGTGTATGACTCTGTGCATAGATGTGTGAGCAGTTGATTCACTAGATGTATGGGTTCAAAAGTGCATGTGGAAACAGCTGTATGGGCGGTTGACTGTGTGCATGAGTGTATTGGTGAGTGAATGGATATCTCAGTGCTGCATGTCAAAGTAAGTACATATGTAAAACACAGTACATGTGAGAGTTGACATATATAAATAACTGTGCATAAGAGCCAGTGAATGTGTGAGTGGCTGTATGGATCACTGTGAACTTGTATCAGGGATTGTATAATAGAGTAAATATGTGTTAGTATATGTTTGAATAAGTAAGGTGTGTATAACTGTATAGTTGAGGAAATGGAGGTGTGATTGATTCTTTGCATGACTGACTAGGTGTGTGAGTAACTCCATGGATGAGTGACAGTCTGTGAGTGTCTGTTTACACTGAGTGTATCTAAGGTTATATTAGAGTCTGAAGAGGTTCATCGTATTATCACATGAATGATGTCATCAGTGATGTGATCAGTAATGTCAAATGAGATGTCATCAGTGATGTCATCAGTGATGTCATTTGAGATGTCATCAGTGATGTCATCAGTGATGTCATTTGAAATGTCATCAGTGATGTCATCAGTGATGTCATTTGAGATGTCATCAGTGATGTCACTGACCATGTCATGAATGATGTAATATGTGACATGATCAGCAGTGGATTGCGGGTGCGCGATATATAGTTAGTGCAACTAACTATATATGGAATTTCAATGGTTTTGTGTGAGTAAAATAAGGTTTTTTAAATGCTAATTCCTAACTATATATGGTCTATAACCTATGGTTTTTTCAGTGAATTTTCAAGGTTTTGTAAATGCTAATTCCTAACTATATATGGTCTATAACCTATGGTTTTTTCAGTGAATTTCAATGGTTTTTTAATAGCAAATATCATAAGCTGTTGAATGTCAAGTACGTGGTAAGTGAAAACATTTTCGTGTTTATGCACACTGATCTGCTTTGAATGGTGCCCCCCCCCCCTCATTTCTATTAGGAGTACTCTCTCTTTGCAGATAGTGAAAGGTAGTTAACGCAGGCCTTTGCCCCCGTTGTAATCCGTCGTGCCTGCTTCTCTCTCCATTTGATTGATTGTTATCCAAGTATTTACTGTTTTAGAATTAGTTCTCTTTGGTTCATTCTCTATTTACAAACAAACACAGAGTCGCAATACTCTGTTTAGTCTTTGCAGATAACGAAAAATTGTGTAAAAAAAAAGAAAAGGAATCGAGTAAAATCAGTAGGCCACTAATGGGATCTCTTTTTGACCTCGCTAAAATAGAAACATTAGGAACAACCCCTCATGACAAATACAAAACTAGTGAGATGAACTGAACTCCACACAATGATGGCTGCAAAACAGCTCGGCTCCGCCACCCACCCCGCCCAAAATAACGATAAAGAGCGGCTGCCATGATTGGTTGCGGAATGGCCACAACGGAGCTACGAAATGGTGCTGCTCTCATGCTAACCCCAGCTTCAGTCTGAAACATCCAGAAACACTGTAGACTACCAATTCGATCAGTTCCGGTAGCGCCCCAATGTAACCCGGTAGAGAAGAACTAGCCCTCCCCTCTTTGACTGATGGTTCTTGTTGCCTGTCCCTTCTGTTGTCATTTAACAGAACTATTTAGCCTGCTGAAAGGGGTTGTGTTTCGACCGCTGGTTGGTGGAGACATTTTGACTATATTCTGGACCTGCGTTGTCGCGTAATGCGTCATATGACGCGCCGCGTTAGCGCATCCGGAAGTCATCCGGGGCGCGCAGCGCGTAACGTAAGCATAACAAGTCATGTGACTTGTTAATAAAACTTTTCATTGGTTCATTTTACTTTTCTTATTGTAATGATGAAAGGCTTGGTCATATCACCTAAAAATTACGCTTTTAATTACTTCCGAACATTATTTTTTCTTAAATATATGTTATAATGTTCCAGGCTAATGTACTTTCCCGGAAATTTTACAACTGTCCTGCAAGTAAAATATATTCTTTTTTCGAGAAAAAGAGCGTTTCTTCGTCCCATGACGGAGCCGTTGAGCAAAAGAGGGTCGACCTGCTGTCTTAGTCGCCGATACGCCTGAATATGAGATTCTTATCGATCACTTTATGTTGCAGGAATAGAAAACACAACAGCCCTTGACCATTTATCTTTACTGCGTTCCTTCGTATTATACCTTTTACCCTTCATGTAATTGGTCTGCTTTATTTCACTTGCCTTTTAATGATTCTAAAACAGTGACTATTATTAAAAACTTTACCAATGTATATACTACTACCATGTTTTCTTTTAAAAACCTTTATTGTGAAAATTTCATTATACAAATACGAGCCTATAACCACGTGGGCCTGCCACGGAGCAAACTGTAATCGTATATGATAAATAGACATTTACACTGTAGAGGAACGTAACGGGCGGGCCATTAGGTTGCAAGAACTAAGGTGTCTAACAGTTACGGAATCGGTGGACGTACATTTTATAATTAAAATACGACAGGGCCAGTTACAATAAAATTATCTAGATATACATTTGCGGGCAAGTACCATGGGTGACGTTAATTCGAATTTTCAACAGTACAGTAATCAATAACACATCAGAACTTAATATCAATAGGGATGTCGAAATATTCAATCAATTCTCGTCCCCGCCCGCCATGTGCTTCAAAACTGCATACGTATCTCGTGATTTCAAGGTTCTGCAACCAGTACACAACAAGGAGTTACGAGTCCCATTTATTCCGGCGCCATTTTGGGCGAGGACGGGCAGGTCCAGGATATAGTCAAAATGTCTCTACCAACCATCGACTATGATGATGTTCATATGCTGTATTTATTAGAGTAACACTCATCTGTCCACATGAAATTAATTTACCACAATCTAAACATGTCATTTTAATCTTTCCAAAGTTCTTCTAAATATTTGGGACCGTTTCCCTTGACTCTGAAGCTCTCAGTGCCACTTCTTTGATGAATGTACTAGCAGGTCAGGGGTTCTCCTCCAAATCTCTCTTTTATGCAGCACTATAATTAATTGGTGCCACCTCTCCATATGACGATGCATGGTATAGTTACCACAACTATATTTTTTTCGGTTCCTCTGGAGAGTTCATCGTGGCAGATGAAGCGTGTAACGTACCGGGCATTTACCTTTTTTTGCATGTACAGGAAAGGAAAAAAAATCGAGCGTCCGAGTTCTAAGGTGTCCCAGGGCCATTTTAGTGGACCAGGCCCAAATCCAAAGAACAGGCCGCCATTTTGAGAGTCCTCTTGCAGCCGCCTGTCGCTGTAGCATCAAGAGCAGCCGAAACTCAGCTGAATGGCAACTGAAACGGTAAAGGGGCGCCCCACTACATTTCAGCATTGTAGGATGACCACACCAGTACAGCAACTTGCTAGACATCACCTCGGTGCCATCCGGATCTCGGCGCCCCACTGCAGATGAAGTGCCTCTCAACTATGAAACCACCACGGTGACATCCGGATCTTGGCGCGTTGTGCTGCCTTCGGCCTATTCGCACATCGGTCCGCTACTGACGCCATCTCACAGGCTAATGGGGCGACCCACGCCGAGTTTCAGCATTGTAGGATGACCACACCAGTACAGCAACTTGCTGGACATCACCTCGGTGCCATCCGAATCTTGGCATCTCAACGCCTAGTGGTATCTTCCATACAGAAAATATTGTTACGCTGCCTTTGGCCCCATTCGCACATCAGTCCGCAACTTAGACATCACCTCGGTGCCATCCGGATCTTGGCATCTCAGCGCCTTGTGGTGTCAGTCAGAAAATATTGTTGTGCTGCCTTTGGCCCCATTCGCACATCAGTCCGCTACTGACACCATCTCACAGGCCAATAGGGCGCCCCACGCCGACTTTTACCATTGTACGATGGCCACACCAGTGGCACAACTTGCTAGACATCACCTCGGTGCCATCCGAATCTTGGCATCTCAACGCCTAGTGGTATCTTCCATACAGAAAATCTTGTTACGCTACCTTTGGCCCCATTCGCACATCGGTCCGCAACTTAGACATCACCTCGGTGCCATCCGGATCTTGGCATCTCAGCGCCTTGTGGTGTATTCTCTTCAGAAAATATTGTTGCGCTGCCTTTGGCCCCATTCGCACATCGGTCCGCAACTTAGACATCACCTCGGTGCCATCCGGATCTTGGCATCTCAGCGCCTTGTGGTGTCTTCTACTCCGAAAATATTGTAGAAAATATTGTTGCGCTGCCTTTGGCCCCATTCACACATCAGTCCGCTACTGACACCATCTCACAGGCCAACAGGGCGCCCCACGCCGACTTTTACCATTGTACGATGGCCACACCAGTGCCACAACTTGCTAGACACCACCTCGGTGCCATCCGGATCTTGGCATCTCAGAGCCTTGTGGTGTCTTCAAATCAGAAAATATTGTTGCGCTGCCTTTGGCCCCATTCGCACATCGGTCCGCTACTGACGCCATCTCACAGGCCAACGGGGCGCCCCACGCCGACTTTCAACATTGTAGGATGGCCACAGAAGTGCGACAACTTACTAGACACCACCTCGGTGCCATCCGGATCTTGGCGCGTTGTGCTGCCTTCGGCCTATTCGCACATCGGTCCGCTACTGACGCAAACTCACAGGCCAACGGGGTGCCCCACGCCGACTTTCAGCATTGTAGGATGGCCACACCAGTGCGGCAACTTGCTACACACCACCTCGGTGCCATCCGGATCTTGGCATCTCAGCGCCTAGTGGTGTCTTCTATTCCGAAAATATTGTTGCGCTGCCTTCGGCCCCATTCACACATCGGTCCGCTACTGACGCCATCTCACAGGCCAACGGGGCGCCCCACGCCGACTTTCAGCATTGTAGGATGGCCACACCAGTGCGGCAACTTACTAGACACCACCTCGGTGCCATCCGGATCTTGGCGCGTTGTGCTGCCTTCGGCCTATTCGCACATCGGTCCGCTACTGACGCAAACTCACAGGCCAACGGGGCGCCCCACGCCGACTTTCAGCATTGTTGGATGGCCACACCAGTGCGGCAACTTACTAGACACCACCTCGGTGCCATCCGGATCTTGGCGCGTTGTGCTGCCTTCGGCCTATTCGCACATCGGTCCGCTACTGACGCAAACTCACAGGCCAATCGGGGCGCCCCACGCCGACTTTCAGCATTGTAGGATGGCCACACCAGTGCACCTTACTAGACACCACCTCGGTGCCATCCGGATCTTGGCGCGTAGTGAAGCTGCAGCAGCTGCAAATAAGCTTCAGACAGTGTTACAACCGCTGCTCAGAACTCTCAACTATGACACCACCTCGGTGCCATCCGGATCTTGGCGCGTTGTATTGCCTTCGGCCTATTCGCACATCGGTCCGCTACTGACGCCGCCTCACGTGCCAACGTATTTTCTCCGCATTTTATACCCTATGCCGCATAACAGGTCATGTGACTTGTTTATAAAACTTTTCATTGGTTCATTTTACTTTTGGTTTCCTAATGATGGAAGGCTTGATCATGTGACCTAAAAACAACACTTTTCATTGGATGAAAACTTTTTTTTTTGCCCAAACGATGAAAGCCCCACCTTGTTTCTGGATGTTTCAGACTGAAGCTGGCGTCAGCATGAGAGCACCACCATCTCGTAGCTCAGTCGTGGTCATTCCGCGAGCAATCATGGCAGCCGCTCCCCACCAGAAGCCTGCAGGAGTCGGAGCCCCCAAAACTTTTGATGAATTCTCAAGGCGGAGGGGACGCTTTCGAGAATGGGGTCCAAGACCTAGCAGACAAGCGTCCGATTTCCAAGGTGTCCCAGGGCCATTTCAGTGGACCAGGCCCAAAAAGGAAACAGCCTGCCGCCATTTTGAGAGTCCTGTGACAGCCGCCTATCGCTGCACCGCAAGAGTGGGCGCAACTCAGCTGAATTGCGGCTTTTGACACAGTGGACCAAAAACGGACGGAATGGCAACTGAAACGGTAAAGGGGCACCCCACTACAACAGATGACACTCCACCTGGAGAGGCCCGTTCACGCCGCCTCCCCCGGGGCGCCCCACGCCGTTATTCGGAGCAGCATTGTAGGATACCAAAACCAGTGCGGCAACTTACTGGACATCACCTTGGTGCCATCGTTCTGCTGCCTTGGAACTATTCGCGCAACAGTTTGCTACTGATGACCCACCCCCCGCGACGCCCCATGCCGTTATTTGCTGGGTGGCAACTTACTAGACATCACTTTCGTGTCATCTAGATTTCAGCGCGTTCTGCTGCCTTGGAACTATTCGCACAACAGTTTGCTACTGATGACCCACCCCCCGCGACGCCCCACGCCGGAAATCTGGACGTTGTGCTGCGTTGGGACTATTCGCACAGCCGACCGCTACTTCGTTGTTTTTCCCTAAAAATGTTTATATGTTATTACTATTTTTGTTTTCTTGTATATATTTATAAATTATTAAAGTTTTATAATCTTACTACTTTGTCGGAGTGCTATATATTTTTAATGTGACACATAATTGTAAAAACTTTGATGTACAAAGAGTCATCCCTGGAATCTTCCGCTTCAGGCTCGGTCCCCTCCCCAATCACAATACAGGATGGTTTTCAGATAATAGCAACGCTTCTGCTGTGACGGATCTCATCGAGTGTGGGCCTTGATCTACTATAACTCCTTTGAAGAGGGGTGATTCTTTACAGCTGTGGCCATAAACTACATCTGCAGGGCTAGCTGATACCCTAGGACCAGCCTGGACAATCGGACACAGAGGAAAAGGAGTGTCAGAGGGTGCGGTAGTGAATAGGGCGAAAGGGAGGTGTCGGGCGGGCACAGGGTGTGATTCTCAGGGAAGAGCAGCGCAGATGGGGGGAGGTTTATTACCCATGCATAAGACAGAGAGCGGGGGTGACCACTGCCTGGGGGAGATGCTTGCGAGGGTGGGGAGCCATGCTAAGGATCGACAGCGTGCACAGAGTGGGTCTGGTCAAGGCATCTAAAATGGCTGCCGTGCACGACAAAAGTGTGGCATTTGAAAAAAGACAAGATGGCGCAGACAATGTTTTTCAACACTTCCTGATTTCCTTCGAATCGAACGTTAACAGACGTTGGGGCATATTACCAAAGTTAAGCGATATTTATCCCTAACGATGCTTAGCAACGATTTTTTTACCGTCAGAAATTATCGCAGATAAACCTTGCTATTATCAAGGTTTATCGCAAATACGATAAAAAACGACCGCAATGCATTAATATCGCTGAAAACTCAGCGATATTCATGCATTACCGAGCTAATGCTCTTAGCCATGTTACCCACCTCCCATTGGATAACATGGCTAAGAACTGCTCAGGGCAGGTGGTAGCTTTTGGAGATATTCGCGCTTATCTCGAATATTTCCAAAAGTTGATAATAGGAGATAGCGATGTTAGCGACTGTTTCCAGTCGCTAACATCTTGGCATGCCCACTTTGCATGTCATTAGTGATAAATATCACTCACATGCAAAGTGGGGCCCAAGATGGTCGCTATCTTCTACTAGCCGTCGCTAACTGGTGTTAGCAACAGCTAGGTAATACACATATAATTTTATCTCCGCGAAGCGGAGCGCTGTTACAGATATATATCTTGTTTTTGAACGTTAATTTCTCAAAATGCACTGAAGCACATATATTGAGACCTAGCAAAGGCACATCGGGCTACCAGTCCCTACAATTTTGCCAAGTTTCGTACAAATCCATTCAGCTGTTCGATCCTACCGAGAGACAAGATGGCGGCCGCTACGGACTGTTTGGAATGTTTACAGACACCGGAGAGCCAATCAGCTTCGCTTCGCAAAGCTCCGTAACGTGAAAAGTACGCGAAGCGGTGCGCTGTTACAGATATATATCTTTTTTTGAACGTTAATTTCTCAAAATCCACTGGAGCACATATATTGAGATCTAGCAAAGGCACATCGGGCTACCAGTCCCTACAATTTTACCAAGTTTCGTGCAAATCCATTCAGCTGTTCGATTATTATTATTTTTATTTTTTTTTGCCCCGCGGGGCCCTTTTAAAACCTCCACATCAAACCTAAACGGTCAGGGAGGATCTACTATGCCCCCTTATGGTCATTTGCCCCTTCGGTTTGGCCTCCGCTTGTCTCTCGATCCTACCGAGAGACAAGATGGCGGCCGCTACGGACTGTTTGGAATGTTTACAGACGCCGGAGAACCAATCAGCTTCGCTTCACAAAGCTCCGTTGCGCGAAAAGTACGCGTCCTGGAGCGCTTCCCGGTCCGCTGTTACAGATATATATCTTTTTTTAAACGTTAATTTCTCAAAATCCACTGTAGCACATATATTGAGACCTACAAAAGGCACATCGGGCTACCAGTCCCTACAATTTTGCCAAGTTTCGTGCAAATCCATTCTGCCGTTCGGGCTAAAAGTGAGGCCAACCGCCCTATGAAAACTCAATGTTAAAAACATGTTTTGGGACCCCCCTTTTTTCTCGGCCCCCCCTTGACGAACCCCCCCACATTTTTAAGGGCTACTCAGAAACAAAATGTGCCATTTTCCTGAAAATTTCAGCCAATTCCGTCCACAAACGCCAAAGTTATTAGACATAGAATTTTCAAAAATCCAATAGAGAAAAAATCCTAACTATATATACCTACTGGCGACCGCCAGTAGGTAATATATATATATATATATATATATATATATATATATATAATCTCTCCGTTCCTGTGATAAGAAACATAAGTTGGTTCTACAAAGACAAGAGGTCTAACAAGGGCTATCAAATCTAAGTAAACAAAGGTTGAACTCATAATGGCCACCTTGGGCCGGGAAGGACCCATCAAAATGAAGAAAAAAAGAAAAAAAAGGAAAATTGCATGAAGCAATGGGGCTTGAACAATAAAGTTACAAAACCCACAAAAATAGTTACCATAAAATCCTTTAAACATGCTTAATTTAATTGTGTAGATCTACACTGTGTCAATAATGAAATGATATTGAATGGAAACGATATGAATCGGAAAACCTATTTTGAGACATGCACTGTCTTTCCGGTTTTAAATTGTAATTGTAAAGACTTCATGTGCCATAATGCATTGTTGAACTCATTTTGAAGAAACAGGAAATGATGTAATGAATAGATAATTACAAATAACGTTGTGTTAAGAGAACACACCAACCGTGACCAAGGTATAAGCATACCGAAACGTGTAGTTTGTTCGCCTGTACCGTCATAAGATATTTGATTGGAAAAATAAATCAATACTGCTGCAGAGAAACGTGTGAGAGTGCGACTTCATTTTGGGTTTCTGCTGGCAACACAGGAACGGAGAGATTATATATATATCTATATATATATATATATATATATATATATATATATATATATATATTCACTGAAAAAACCATAGGTTATAGACCATATATAGTTAGGAATTAGCATTTACAAAACCTTGAAAATTCACTGAAAAAACCATAGGTTATACACCATATATAGTTAGGAATTAGCATTTAAAAAACCTTATTTTACTCACACAAAACCATTGAAATTCCATATATAGTTAGTTGTACTAACTATATATCGCGCACCCGCAATCCACTGCTGATCATGTCACATATTACATCATTCATGACATGGTCAGTGACATCACTGATGACATCACTGATGACATCTCAAATGACATCACTGATGACAACATCCAGTGACTGTATGTTTCTGAAAAGTTAAAATATGTTTTACATATTGAAGAATGAGTGGATGTAGAAGTGTCTGAACAAAGGATTTAGTAGGTGCATGACTGACTGTATGAGTGAGTGATTAAATGTGTCTCACTGAGTGCATGGGTTAGTGACTAAACTGTCTTAATTTGTGCATCATTATGTCTGTTGTTCTGTAAACTGCTGCATGTGTTGATCAGTAGCTATATGATTAACTATATGGGTTATTGATTGGTTGCCCAAGTATTTGTATGGGAGACTGAGAGTGTGTATGGGTGGCTGGGAGGTGTATGACTCTCTGCATAGATGTATGGGTTCAAAAGTGCATGTGGAAACAGCTGTATGGGTGGTTGACTGTGTGCATGACTGTATTGGTGAGTGAATAGATATCTCAGTGCTACATGTCAAAGTAAGTACATATGTAAAATACAGTACATGTGAGAGTTGACATATATAAATAACTGTGCATAAGAGCCAGTGAATGTGTGAGGGGCTGTATGGATCATTGTGAACTTGTATCCAGGATTGTATAAGTGAGTAAATATGTTTTAGTATATGTTTGAATAAGTAAGGTGTGTTTAACTGTATAGTTAAGGAAATGGAGGTGTGATTGATTATTTGCATGACTGACTAGGTGTGTGTGTAACTTCATGGATGAGTGACAATCTGCGAGTCTGTGTTTACACTGAGTGTATCTAAGGTTATATTAGAGTCTGAAGAGGTTCATCGTATTATCACATGAATGATGTCATCAGTGATGTGATCAGTAATGTCAAATGAGATGTCATCAGTGATGTCATTTGAGATGTCATTTGAGATGTTATCAGTGATGTCATCAGTGATGTCATTAGTGATGTCATCAATGATGTCATTTGAGATGTCATCAGTGATGTCATCAGTGATGTCATTTGAGATGTCATGAGTGATGTTATTTGAGATGTCATCAGTGATGTCATCAGTGATGTCATCAGTGATGTCATTTGAGATGTCATCAGTGATGTCATCAGTGATGTCATTTGAGATGTCATCAGTGATGTCATCAGTGATGTCACTGACCATGTCATGAATGATGTAATATGTGACATGATCAGCAGTGGATTGCGGGTGCGCGATATATAGTTAGTACAACTAACTATATATGGAATTTCAATGGTTTTGTGTGAGTAAAATAAGGTTTTTTAAATGCTAATTCCTAACTATATATGGTGTATAACCTATGGTTTTTTCAGTGAATTTTCAAGGTTTTGTAAATGCTAATTCCTAACTATATATGGTCTATAACCTATGGTTTTTTCAGTGAATTTCATTGGTTTTTTAAAAGCTAATATCTATAGCTGTAAAATGTATTCTTCTTTAAATCCAAAAATATATTTTATATGTTTATTAATAATTTTTTTTAAATATTTTTTTTGTTTCGCTCCCGGTCCGCGAACCGGGAAGCTTCCCGTTAGCTCAATTTAAAGCCGCGACCCGGTCCGCGAACCGGTAAGAAATCAACATAGTGACGGTATCGCGTTGCCGCGTAATGCGTCTTATGACGTACTGCGTTAGCGCACCCGGAAGTGCCCCGGGGCGCGGACCGAGGCGCGAAACGCAGCTCCCCGGAAGCGATCCGCGTCGCGTAAACGCGACGTATCGCGTTGCCGCGTAATGCGTCTTGTGACGTACCGCGTTAGCGCACCCGGAAGTGCACCGGGGCGCGGACCGAGGCGCGAAGCGCAGCGACCCGGAAGCTATCCGGGGCGCGGACCGGAGCGCGTAACGTAAGCATAACAGGTCATGTGACTTGTTAATAACACTTTTCATTGGTTCATTTCACTTTTGGTTTCATAATGATGTAAGGCTAGGTCAGGTGACCTAAAAATAACACTTTTCATTGGTTGAGAAGTATTGTTTTTCCCAAATGATGAAAACCCCTCCTTCTTTCCTCACTCTGACTTTCATCATTGTGAGAGGAAGACCTTTACTACTATATGAGAAATGGCTTCATTGGTAGCTTCAGCTGGTGGACCCCCACCACCACCTCCACCTCCTCATGGGAAGAGAGGACCACCTCCCCAGGTCATTACCAACACTGAGGAGGAAGATGAAGAAATGGATGAGGAGGGAGAAGAACCACAGTTCTTAGAAGAGGTGCCCCGGGTTTCCAGAAAGAAAGCCAGTTTCATCTGGCAGTTTTATTCGATCCCTCGTGGCCCAAAAAAAGTCAATGCGAGGTATGTCACCTGCCGCATATGCAAAGAACAATTATCAAGAGGGACGGACAAGAAATATAGTTACGGAAATCACACAATGCACAGGCACATGACAAGGAAGCATCCACTAAATTACAGCCGGGCGGAAATAAGGGATATGCAGGACAATCCAAGACCAACTCCTGTGGCCAGACCAAGATTACCAATTGCGTTAACACCAGAAGAGGCACGGGAAACTGTGCCAAATATACAAGAGAATTTTGGCCACATGATACACTCTTGTATGCACTGTCGTGCGTTGTTAGCGTGTGGCAACATGAGCATCAATGCAATAAACCTGGCGTATGAACACCATGATTGCCCTAACCGCCCCCAGTAATTTTTTTTTTGCTCCTGTTGAGCCCTTTTCAACGCCTGTTTTTTGTTGTTTCCCCCCCCAAAAAAAACCAAAAAAAATATAAAATCGTTCAAAAAATACAAAAAAACCAAAAAATGTTCAAAAAATTAAAAAAAAATATAAAACATCAAAAATATTAAAAAAAAGTTCTTTTCAGAACTACCTTCCCTTTCAAAAAAAATTGCTAGAATGTTTAGCACTCTGGCAAGCTCTATTTCTTTTGGTTCGCTCCCGGGTTAGCTTCCCGGTACGCGGACCGGGAGCTAACCCAAAAAATTTTTTTTTTTTAAAAAGAGTAAGTATAAGGAAAGTAAACAGAGAGTGATGTTAAAAGAAAGACAGCTATAGGGAGTAAAGAAGAGATACTGTTTAATAGATCTATTTACCGAAGAAAAGACGGAAGAGGGTATAATTGTGAAAAACAAAATAGATAACGAAGTGAAAGAAAAAAAAAGAGAGTATAACATTAACAAAGAAGAGTTTCTTGGAGAATGTGAGTGAATGTTCAAAATAAGATTAAAACATGAGGAATAACAGAGAGAAAAAATAGAAAACAGAAAACAAAAAATAACAGAAAAAGATTAATTGAAACAGCAAAGAAATGTAAGTAACATAGAGCCATATCATCAACATAGGCAATAAAAGTTTTGCAGCTTTTATTGGCAGAAATGTGTCACTAAAGCTGCTTTTAGCGACAGAAAACTGCCGCTAAAACCACTTTTGCACCAGTTTTCTGCCAATAAAAAGAGCAATAATTGTATTGGCTGTATTCATAATATGCCCCTTAGTGTGCTTCAACTACACAGAGAAAGCATTATGAACAAGTAGTGATAGAGTGATCAGTCAAAGACACTAAGAGTAATAGAGACGGAGTGAGTGAACAAGAGTGAGGAACTATGAGAAGAGAGGGACTGAGAAAAAGAGTGGAAGGAGTTGAGTAAGTAGGTAATAGAGAAAGGAATGAGGGAAGTAGCAAAGGCAGGAAACTGAGGGTTAAAGAAATGAAGCAGTGGAACTAATAGTAGGTGAATGTGATAGAAATGTAACGAAAAGAGTACAAAGCATTTACCTTATAATTGTCGTTAAATTACTCACTTTTTGTTTTTATACTTTCAATCTGTGAAAGAGAGAACAAACATTTCAAAAATATTAAAACATGTATTTAAAAATTACAAAAGACAAGGGAAAAGATTGAAGGACAAACAGTTTTTCAACAACTTTGACACTTACAGAAGCTTCTGCTTCTCCAGGCCCCCTACACAGTCCTAAAGATATACATTTTAAACTAACAGTATCTTGATGCAGATGAAGTGAGGCCTATCTTAAAACATGGTGCATCTTTTGCATTGCTGTTGTCTCAGAAAAGTGTCGCAAGACACTAAAATTTTAAATAATTGCTTCAGGATGCCAATAAGATGTGTCCTATCCAGAGTTTTTTTGAGTTGAGGCCTACTCAGGGTTGCAGATGAAATTTCGAGTTGTTGAAGAGAACAGAGGACATAATACATGTGAAGGTCTACCAATGAAGTGAGTCATGTCCACTGCACTCTTGAACAAAGTCCAAACCTCCTATGTTTCCCTGGACAGACCTAAACTTGATCTGCACAATGTGATTCGTAATGATAGGAAACACAGGTGATGTAATTGAAATACGTGCAATTTATTTTGCTCATTTCACAATCACATCACTTGTGTTTCCTTTGCTTAGGTATCTCATTGTGCAGATGTAGTCTAGCATATGAAAGAATACGCAGAAGTGCAGCACTGCATGCAACAACTTTGACACTTACAGAAGCCTCACCTTCTCCATGCCTCCTACACAGTTCTACATATACATCATAAATGCAAACAGTACAGAATTAATTATACATGTTAAATGGTTTATTTTTGCTGTTCTCAGAATGTATCAAAATTCACTAAAAACAGTGACTTGAAGGTATTCATCATATAACAGCGGGAAAAAAAAAACACAATCAAAATGATTGTGTTTAAAAAACCCATACAACATAAGAAATCAGAATTCAGAACTCCTTAAAGTTAACTTACTTTCCATGACGTCAAAGGATGTCCTATGAACAGCTTACACTCTTTTGTGCTGTTATTACTTTCAGCCCGCCACTTTCTGAAAGAAAATCTCCATCGTTTTTAAAAACATGTTACATGCAATAAATGACTTCTTGCTCTCTACCACAAGTTTCCACAAGGCCAAATCTTGTCAGACCCATTTATAACTCTTGGATTTCTTGTAAGCCAATCCCGTCATTTGGCATTTCCGCAACTTTCAGAATTAAAATGTTGAAGATCATTTTCACAATCCTGGAATAGTAATATCTTCCCCTTCTTGCTCAGTCATGTTCTACATTTCCTATGACACTGATACTGCTTACTATGAAGCAGACTTACACTAACTCTATGACTACTACAATTATTTAATTCTCTACATCACTTTCAATCACAAAGCAATGTAAAACAGTAGACAGCGTTGCAGACTTACATTCCCTCTACTCTATGTTTTGATTGGCTGCTTCAATTAGCTTATAAAAAGAAATAGTTTTTCTGAACTCATTCAAAGTGCATGTATTTCTCCATGACGTCCAGTGTTATGGTAAAAAGTTATGTCTCTGTACTACACTTATCCTCAAGGCCAAATAGTGTAGGAGCCATGAGAACTTCTTGAAATTCCTCAGAGCACATCCCGAGATTCTTTCCCTAAAATTTTGGTTTTAAAAACACCAGGTAAGAGTTTTTAAGGTCATATGGCAATTTTTTTTGGAAAATTAAAACAGAATCATTGCAGAATGACCAGCCATTTCTACACTTTAAATAAGCTGTATAATGTCCTGATGTTATTGAAGGGCCGTCATGATATATAATTGCTGCAGTTACAAAAGTCCTTCCTGATATTGACAACTGCGAAGCTACAAAATTTTTAATTAAAGTTGTCAATTTTGTTCCATCAGGCCTACATCGTTGGAACATTAAAATGACATACTGGCCATATGTTCGTATAAATAATGTGGACATCATTTCAGATTTACATTGGCTACACTCCATGTTGTGATCAGCTGCTTTTACTAGCTTATTAAAGGAGACTGATTTACTGTCTGGCAAAGTTAAATATATAAATCTTTCTGAGTCTACACTAGTAGTACTTGATACCATACAGTTCTCGCAGTCATGCTGCCATTGATAAGAAAGCCCAAACAGCTGATCTACATCTACACCTTCAGCATGCAATACATCAAGCATATACATTAAAAACTCCTGACAATCTTGCTGAATATTTTGAGAGAATTGTGTTTGGCCTGAACATCTGTCTAACAGATTTCGAATTTCAGACACACTTTCTATGTTTCTTCTATCAGTGCTACATTTCTCTAACACAGAATTTAACAAACTGCAAAATCTTTGATCAGAATTGACCACAATCTCTTCTTTTACATTTTCTAGAGAAAACAAAACATTAACCACTACATTAGCATAGCAGTTGACACCAGAACTGTTTTCAAATTGAAAACCAACAACATCTTCAACAGAATCCTTTTTGTTTCTGCTTGTAATTTTAGGTTCATCGACTTTTCGTCTTTTTGCTACAACCTCCCCAGTATTGGTCACATTTCTTCGTTTCCGGCCTACCACACGTTTCTCAAACAAAGGATACTGAGGCAAATGTGACGCATACTCTCTTCTTAACCTATTGTATTCCTTAACACAATCTAGATCCGCACAAATGTTTGTGACATCACACTCAATCAAGTACAATCCCGATAAAGTTCTAACTCGTGACAATGCCACGTATGCCATACCCTCCTTGAACACAGAACTGCCAATATTCACCAATGCACAGTCTACACTTAAACCTTGCGATTTATGGATTGTCACCGCATATGCCAAGCAAACAGGAAACTGCTTACGGCGAACATATAAGTCTTTTACAAGCAAAAATCTAGCAGAGCAACGACCAATTAGCTGTACTTCCTCAATGCCATCAAATTTAATTTTTAAAAATTCAATTCCATCTCTATTTCTGTATTTTACAAAATCAACAACATTACCCATTGATCCATTTACCAGACCTCTTTCAACATGTAAATTCCTTCTTAAAATTATACGGCAGTTCAAGCACACATTCAGAGTCTTTTCAAAACCTGCAGTTTTAGATATACTCTTCTCTAATGAATCCAATTTTGTTTTCAGATTCTCAGACAAAATAATTGTTGATCCCATATGCTCTACTCTGTCAATAGCTTCCAGTTTCACAATCTCTTGCTTTTCTAAATGCAACATTTTGTTGTTGAATTTGGCACATTCTGCAAGAGTTGGCATCAAACATATTCCAGATTTCTTATCAGTAATTTTCTGAAAAATATTCTCAGGCACAACATCTTGTTCTGGATATAAATTTGACAGTAATCGTGCATGTAAAGCTTCTTTCCCATGCTCGGTCACTTTTCCAGTTCTAACATCTTGTAGAATAGTCTTGTAAACTTCATCCTTCGCCTGACGCATATTTTCATGCAGTTCAGCATAATTGAAGTTTAACCATATATTGACGTTGCCAATGCTGCCTAGGCACTTCCTGGTATCTTCATGCGTGAGCATTTTGAACACAGGTTGCCCTTTCACTGGTGTCAGCTGCAGAAGATCTCCGAAAACAATGATGTGTTTGCCACCAAATAACACATCATACTCTGTTTTGAGAACTTCTTGCATTCTCAAATGCACAAAGGCAAGCATGACATTGGAAACCATGCTTACTTCGTCAATGATAAGAAGTTTCATTTTCCTCAAGATTCTTGAAACTTCAAAACAAGCATCTCCAGATAGCTTGTGATATTGTAATTTGTTGTCATGCTCCACTGGCAGCATCAGTAAACAATGTAAAGTAATCCCTTTAATGTTATGTTCTGCCAGTCCAGTTGGAGCGGTGACAACACAAGACAGCGACGACTCTGTCCTTTCCTGCAAATAGCATGAAATTGCTTTAATGAGGAAACTTTTTCCAGTTCCCGCTTCTCCACTCACGTACAGTCGGACAGGCTTCAACGACGTACATCAGCACTCTTTCTTGTCATGACTTAATCCATGATCAATTTGCATGGTAACTTCGTCATATATTTTCCTCTGCTCAACGTTGAGTTGTCTTTCCAACTCTTCTAAGTTAACCGCATCCTCCTGAGCATGTGCCATGGCTCTTTCCACTTCATTCATGGCAGTGGCAGCTTCATTTTCGATAACAGGTCCTCCTAGTGGATCCTGACTCAATGTAGCAGAACTCTGACTGTCCTGAGAACTGTCTCTGGCAATCTCGGCTGCAATCGTTGCTTCCTGCTCAATTTCCGCATTCAACATTTCTACATATTTGGGAAAAGCAGGACATTCTATGGTCTCCTTGGTGGCATTGAAAGAGTCTTTGTAACAGAGGAAATCTCCAAGCAGTTCCTCTTCTGCACGCCAAGGCTTGAAAAGTTGCAAAAGTGCTAAATAGAAAAACTCCTTTTTTTCAGGAGATTCGCCACTCAATTTTCGATGGTTTACCAAGTGGCATTTTCTTTGCTTGACCAGACATCCCTCACTTCCTATTACAGCATACACTCCTTTCTCAGTATCTTCTTTGATGTTCCTCTTGAATATGTAATTTTGAAGAACCTCATACAGACAAACATTGTCGAGGTGACTGCTTCTATTTGGATAATATGTATCCAACATGTTGGTCTTCAAAATGTCGGTACTGTTTGGCTCCTTTTCCACCAAATACTCAATTTCCCGCACAGGTTTGAGAACTCGATTACGCGTTGCAGCAAGACCAAGACTCGCCCAAATGATACTCCTGGACTTGGCATAGAGACTTGCTGAAGACAACCGGTCAGAACATTCGTACGCTCCGATTTCTCGATGCGACAACATCTTCAGACTGAAACTGTACAACTTCTTGCTGAGGCTCTTTTCATGGGAAATGTCCTCCCACATATCCTTCAATTCTGTCTTCTCTTTTTTGGTGATGTAAGACGTCACATACCAAGCCACAGCCATACAGTTATCAGCCACAAACTGTATATCCATGTTAGCATTCCACATGGACAAAATCACCGGGTTGTAGTCGTTGATGTACTTGGACTCTTCGTTCCTCTTCAAATTGTATGTGTTTTTAGGTGATTTCTTCATGACATTATGTCGCAGCGAAGACATCAAACTGTTTACTCTTCCTTTAGAAATCACCGGTCGTGGAAAGCCGAAATGACATTTGGTGTAGAACTTGTCCTTGTTTCGGAATTTACGACGGCAGTACTTTCCACATCGATGGCTTTGGAAACGCAGAACTTTTTCTCTTAGGCTTTTCTTCTCCTTTGCGTTTGGAACAGCACACGTAGAATACTGTTGGATGAAACTCATCACTGAGTCTTCTGGATCCGTTCCAAATTTAGGTGCATCCTTGATCCACAGCAACATATGTATATGAGGAGCACCTCTTGCTTGGTACTCCTTTCTCCAGAAGAAATCCAACACCTCTCCAAGAGGTGGATTCTTCTTATTCATGATGAAAGACATCATAGCTTCAAATCTATGATTGAAGTACCTACATACATTGACTGGATCCAAAGAGCACAGTTCTCCGGGTGTCTTGAATTCGATGTTATCTTCGTTAGCATTTGCCTCTCGTAGAAATTCAAGTAAGTCTTCCCAGCCATACTCGGCACAGCTCAGAGTGAGGAACCATGTGGGAGTACCTAAGTTCCTCAGCATACATTTTAAATCACCATGACGACGGTACCAGTACTCATTAGTACCACGCTGACACGCCATGAGATTAATCAGGTGAGAATCCAAAATACTGTCTTGGACATTGACTTTATCCATAAAGTCACTTGCCGAGATGTTTTGCATGTGTATACCACTTTTCAAGATGTGGTTCACTGCATATGACAGTCCAGACAGATCGCTTTCAAACAGGAGATGAAACAAATAGGGAATGCATTGTCGAAACCTAGCATCTCCTGCATACAATCGCAAAGTCCGGTATTCAGAAGCAGGAATTTGATGAGGTCGCTCATCATATCTTCCTCCCTGACCTGTTGGAAAAAGCTGTGGGAAACACCGACCTTCCAAACTTTCCTCCCAAACACTAATGGGACTCCCTTTGGCTTGTTTCATTTGAAACAACTCAATAGCATTCCCCATGACTTCCTTGGAATGCAAAGGATGAACACTATAATGTTCATATATTTCTTCACTAGTAGAGGGTTCTACTTTCTCAATTTGACCAGCACACAAATCGCTATCCTCTTCCTCACTTACTTCCTCTTCTGCAACATATACATTCTTATAGTATTTATTATTTTTTTTCAAATACAATGTTGCCTTTTTAACTTTCCTAACATCTACTAAATCTTGCCATATTTTCTTATTCTTTGTCGGAACCCCATTAACTAAGATAACCAGAGGTTCCTCTTCCACTTTTTCTACTCCAATTGTGTTAATGTTTTTCTTCAAATCTAGAGGCAAATAAACAACTCTTCCCTTTAATCCTCTCTGTAAATCTGATGGAGGCAATTTCCCTGTCTTTGGCTCCATTCTTACAATAGCCTGAAAGGGATGGATACTTTGAATCAAAATAGATTCATAAGTATTTAAATCCTTCAATTCAGAAGGAATCTCAACCAATTCCAGATTATTATGAACTGCTCTAGCAGGCATCTGGTTTTGATTTAATTTGCAACAACAATAAGTACACACACGTTGATCAAATCCCAAATCAAAACAATTTTCTACCATCAAGTATGTTGCAAAATCCTTCCATTCACTATTATTTTCCCTTTCACTTTTTGCATATAAATCCACTAACTTAGTCTGATTCTTATAATAAGTGCGTCGACAACACACACAAGTGAAATTAGGCCTCTCACTTGATTTCACCTGAAACGTCGCAATTTCCCTCTGGAAATTATCTGTACTGGAAACCAGTACACTATCTTCCACATTACCCTCTTCTTCTGGGTCAATTTCAACATTCTCCTCTTTACTTCCAAAGTAACAAAACTCAATTTCTTCACATATGTTCTTCACATCTATTTCAGAACCATGCAAAAGAGCAGCGCATAATTGTTTAAGCATAATTGCTGGAATCTTAGCATAATACAACATTCTAACTAATTTCCTCACTTTATTATGATGCACTGCTAGCATCCTGAAATGATGAAAAACACTCTGGCATACTCTCCTGGAAAGACAAGCCAGTGAATGACCATGCAAACCTGTCACTTCTCTCACTCTGAAAAAACAAAAAGGGGGGGTTGCTGTACTGTTCCTATGGAACAGTACAGCAACCCCCCCTTTTTGTTTTCCCAGTGCTAGATACGGACACAAGCTGTTACTGGACCTTCCACCACTCTGAGTGGTAAATTGTGTCCGTAGATCAAATGATCAACTATCTTGCCTCCCTTCTATTGATATAGACTTCTCTCACTCTGCAAGGATCTAATTCTTGCAACAACCTTATTTTCTGCTTCAAACTTTTCTTATTAAATGACCGTACAAAATCACAAAGCAAATTGATGGAATCCTGTCGCACACTGCAAATACTACTACACTTCCAGGTGTACACAGGACCCTTAGCACGTCTTCCTAAAACCTCATTACCTAACACCTCTTCTGTCTCTGTTGTCACAAGTTTTTCTTTTTCAACTGGACAACCATCTTTCACTTCATAAGCACGACCACTGGTGTCAACTGCATGCACCAAATCATTATCCTGGAAATAACTCTCCTCATTAAAAAATGCCTCACAGCTTGAACTATGCATCCATTCTCCAGAAAAAACTTCACAAAAATTACTACGATTAACTATTCTCTTCCATCTACTATTTCTTTTGAAATCATAAATTGCCTTGTTTAGCTTCCTAATTCTATTGATTATCAAAATAAATAACTTACGTTTAATTTCAAATGCCTGATCAATAACTTTCTCAACTTTTTTTTTTCTCTTATAAAAAACCAGTTTCTGTTGACCTTTCTTAATATTTTTTTACAAATTGCCAATTATCCTGTTGCGGAACATTCGTTTACGAATGTCCCTAAACTGTTGTTTCCTTCTACTATCATGCACAGACTTATCTCTTGCTCTAGCAGTAACATTTTTGATTGGCCTTTCCTTTCCATTTGATTTGCTTCTCTTTTTATGGACTGAAACATTTTCTGTAGTAATATTTTTTTTACTACACATATTTCTTATGAAATATTTTGTGCTCTTCCCCGGTGCTTTCTTCGTGACTTGACAAATATTTTTGTTAGAGGACTGCTGCTTATTTTGTTTCACCTGCTGTCTTTGACGTTTTGCAGCCTTTCTCTGTCTTTCTATTGTTGGCATGGTGAAATCTTGAAATGATCTGCAGTTGAATCTGTGGTAAAATATAATAAAAAATGTTATTAACCATTATTACCAAACAGTAAATCAATAACAATGATCAAAAACTTAACACACTACTTGACATTTTAAATAGAAGATTTTTTAGTCCTTGGCAAATTTACAATACAGAAATAGCAGAAAAGAAATGACATTTATATTTATGTTACCTGTGCTATTTTATATGTGAATCTGATCTAATTTTATGAGCATATTTTAATATTTTATTGAAGACACTACACATAACCTGTTTTTGAAGGTGTCTTTATTTTTAAATTAAACGGTTTACATTTTTACTTTTCATTAATTATACATTTTAAAAATAAATGTTTATATTTCCATAGGCTCAAGCAGGTCAGCTTCCCACCCTATGTCATATAATTCGGACAAATCTGCATCCTCATCACGCTCTTCTTCATCCTCAGGATTTAAATCATCCAATGGATCAACATCCACTGATGTTTTCAATTACAAGTTCAATGATGAGGTCAAAATCAACTGATTGCAGATTGTCACTCATGTTGATGTTGTCTTTATCTTTAAAGAAAGATAACAACAATGAGATGTTGCAGAGTAAGAGACAAATCTCAGAGATTATAATAGTAAAATTGTTTAACAAGAGTAATATTTTGTAGCTATTATTTAGCCATGTCCAGCAATGCTGATCAGGTGAAGACTATGTCTAATTTTTCAGTGAACAGGACTCATCTCTTCTTAACCTTGCATAAGCCTCACCGACTCTGTGTGTCCTGCACATACTTAAATGTAAAGGGGCAGATTTATGTTAAATGGCACATCCCCAGGCATGCACCAGTTAACGTGCACCGCTGCTCTGCCACCCATGGTGTGCCGTATTTACAATCAGATAGGAGAAAGCTGCGTCAAAACCCTGCGCCTGCTTTAAGCAGGCATAGGTCTTGACGCAACATTGTGGAGATGGGGCACCCCTGAGCCTTGCTTGAGCTGCATCGCACTTGCGATACAACTCCAGCAATCACTACCTTTACAGCACAGATACATCACGCATCTATGCCATTTTTGCCCCATGATGCCCCGCATTGTAAATGCAGCACACCGTGGGTGGCGGAACAGCGGCGCAGGATGACTGACACATCCCTGGTGATGCACCAGTCATCATAAATCTATCCCTAATCTTCTTATCTTGTTACAGATGAACCGCCATATGTACCATCAAACTATTTTGCATTTCCTAAATAGCGAATTTTAAGGAATAAATAGCAATTCTTTACCATTCCTAATTTGCAATGAGCAAATTGCTAATTGCAAGTTACCCATTCATTTCCATGGGCTAGGAGCCTCATAGGAATGAAGGTTTAATTTGCGATTAGCAATTTGCTCATCACAAATTAGGAATTTTTCCAAGGGTGCAGGGGTGTCTCAAGAACACCCTGCTGCACCCCTGAAAAAGAAATTTGGGGGCATATGGCACACATACATGCCCTAAGGGCATGTGTTGGCGTCATATGGGACCTTTTGTTTTTTTGAAAAAAAGCTTTTTGAAAAAATTCACAAATTACCACCAATTTACCACAATAGTTTCCAAATCCTTAATGTCATTTTTTACATATTTTTTGTTTGATACATTGCATTTAAGTAATCGCAAAATTTGCAAATGCTTCAGTGCAATCACAAAATAAGGAATAGCAAATTTTGCTACTCCTTATTTTGCATCAAACTTGTTTGATACATACCATTTGTCTAATTAACATTCGCAAAGGCCGAAATTCGCAGAATTTTGATCTTTGCGAATGCTAATTAGCTTGATACATATGGCCCCAAGTGAGGCCTGTCTTGCAACATGGTGCATGTTTTGCATCACTGCTGCATCGGTTTCATGTGGTACGTTTTTTTTACACCATGACATATCTGCCTAAATGCATCAATTTGTAATTTTGTCGCCTCATAGCAAATCTTTTGCACCGCCGCTGCATCATAAAAGTGACGCACAGTGGCGCAAAAGAGGCATACACCTATCATAAATCTGTCCCTAGCATTTTAAATGATTAATTCAGGATGACGATAAGGTGTGGCCTATCCAGAGGTTTGTTTAAGGTGAGGCCTACTCAGGATTGCAGATTAAAGTTACGCTTGATGAAGAATACAGAGGAGATAATACATGTAAAGGCCTACCAATGAAGTAAGTGATTTGCACTTTATTTTGCCAGTCATCATAAATGTATCCCTAAGCTTCTTATCTTGTTACAGATGAACCACCATATGTACCATCAAACTATTTTGCATTTCCTAAATAGCGAATTTTAAAGAATAAATAGCAATTCTTTACCATTCCTAATTTGCAATGAGCAAATTGCTAATTGCAAATTACCCATTCATTTCCATGGGCTAGGAGGCTCATAGGAATGAAGGTTGCAATTTGCGATTAGCAATTACCTCATCACAAAATAGGAATTTTTTCAAGGGTGCAGGGGTATCTCAAGAACACCCTGCTGCACCCCTGAAAAAGAAATTTGGGGGCATATGGCGCACATACATGCCCTAAGGGCATGTATGGGCGTCATATGGCACCTTTTGTTTTTTGGAAAAAAATGCTTTTTGAAAAGAATTCGCAAATTACCACAAACTAGAAGTTGGTGGTAGTTTCCAAATCCTTAATGTCATTTTTTACATATTTTTTGTTTGATACATTGCATTTAAGGAATCGCAAAATTTGCAAATCCTTCAGTGCAATCGCAAAATAAGGAATAGCAAATTTTGAACTAAGGACATTTTAAGTCATTTCCACATGTGCAGTGTTTTCAAATTATGATTTGAAAATCGTTTTTGGGGAAAAGTAATGGTTTGCAAATTTATGACAAGGACATAATGGTGTATGCTTCTCTATAAGGCATTTCAGTGTCTCTGATGTCATTTTTCCCATATTACATTATAAGACCTTTCCCCATGGAGCACATTCCTTGTAAATATGCTCCCACCTGTGCATGGTGAATTTAGATTTTGACTGTTTGAGTCACATAGCCATGTTAAAAGTGACCCAAATAAATTGCAAACGCTTTAAAAAAACACATTCATGTGTCTTAAGGACATTTTAAGTCATTTCCCCATGGACAGTGTTTTGTAAGTGGCGCAAAAGAGGCATACACCTATCATAAATCTGTCCCTAGCATTTTAAATGATTAATTCAGGATGACGATAAGATGTGGCCTATCCAGAGGTTTGTTTAAGGTGAGGCCTACTCAGGATTGCAGATTAAAGTTACGCTTGATGAAGAATACAGAGGACATAATACATGTAAAGCTCTACCAATGAAGTAAGTGATGTCCACTTCATTGCGCCAGTCATCATAAATGTATCCCTAAGCTTCTTATCTTGTTAGACATCAACCGCCATATGTATCATATAACTATTTTGCATTTCCAAAATAGCGAATTTTAAGGAATAAATAGCGATTCTTTACCATTCCAAATTTGCGATGAGCAAATTGCTAATTGCAAATTACCCATTCATTTCCATGCGCCAGGATGCCCATATGAAAGAAGGTGCAATTTGCAATTAGCAATTAGCTCATAGCAAATTAGGAATTTTTCCAAAGGTGTAGGGGTGTCTCAATAACACCCTGCTGCACCCCTGAAAAAGAAATTTGGGGGCATATGGCGCACATAAATTTTAACAACATTCCTTTACCTCAAAAACGATTTTCAATTCATAATTTGAAAACACTGCCCACAGGGAAATTACTTAAAATGTCCTTAAGACACATGAAAGTGTTTTTTTATTGCCTTTCCAGCATGGTTGGGTCACTTTTAACATGGCTATGTAACACAAACATTTAAAATCTAAATTTGCCATGCACAGGTGGGAGCATATTTACAAGCAATTTGCGACACAGAGAAAGGTCTTACATTAAAATGGGAAAAATAACATCAGGGACAGTCAATTGCCTTATAAAGAAGCATACACCATTATGTCCTTGTCATAAATTTAAAAACAATTCCTTTTCCCCAAAAACGATTTTCAAATCATAATTTCAAAACACTGCACATGGGAAAATTACTTAAAATGTCCTTAAGACACATAAAAGCGTTTTTTAATTGCCTTTGCAGCATGTTTGTATCACTTTTAACATGGCTATGTAACACAAACATTAAAAATCTAAATTTTCCTTGCACAGGTGGGAGCATATTTACAAGCAATTTGCGCCACATAATTCATAATTTTCTCCTTAAAGCACACTATTCTCTATCTAAATTAAAGAAATATTTTCTCACCTTAGCAAATACTTTGAGTTTGAAAACAGTCTCAGAAACACACCAATTTGTCTTCAGCAGAGCAAAAGGTATGCACTCCAGAGTCTGCAGCTATCAAAAGCACAGAAATGCTGTAATTCTTCACACATATCTCTCATGTCACCCAATCAAAACTCTTCCCTCACTTTTTTTCAAATGAAAACCCTTCCCCCCTCTGCCCTTTCTGCCTTTTCTGCATGGCAACCACCTCTTGGAAGATTTCTGGTGTTTGCAAGTTCACACAACAATGTTGCAATTGAACTCTGAACTCTCAGTGCACCTGCATATCCAGTGCATTCTTTCATTTAATGATTTTTTATTGACCATTCAAAATACATCTTTCAAATAACTCATCCGTGCACCCTAACTTTCTGTTTTCAGCAATCAAAATCCACCAATCACTGTTACTGCTTCATGAACACAGAAACTCCACAGTTTTTTTCATTTTAAACTCTCATTTTTTCAACTGCCATTTCATTGCCACACTTCATCTGACTGCAGGAGAACCTTCTCTCACCATGTTTTCTGTCTGGATTGTTGGACATAGTTATATTCACTGGGCTCAAGGTACACTGAAAACAGGAATTTACCTAACCTCAATTTACAAGATGTGGAAATTAAGTGGTTTGGCCACAGAGGATTAAAATGTCACCAATTGATACCATTGGTGAAAACCTTTATGCATTTGCCCAAACCTGACCTGTTAATTGTGCACTGTGGAGGTAATGACTTGGGCACTTTGACTGGTGTAGGTCTGGAAATGCTTTTAAAGGACACCTTTGAGCAATTAATGGCACTTTTTCCTCAGACTGCCTTGGTATATTCAAATATATGCCAAAGACAGAAATGGAGGTGGTCAACCCAATTTTGTCCACAAATTGAGAAGTCGAGGAAGCATGTAAACAAATCTGTTTCAGCTTACATGAGAGACCATGGAATGGGCTCCCTGTACAACAATAACTTGCGTTACTACATGCAAGATATCTACAGAGGAGATGGAGTTCACTTCTCAGATGAGGGCAACAGAATTTTCACTCTGAATTTAAGAATGTGCATTGGTACCTACTTATAAGTACCTAAATGTACCATAAACCCAAAAGCTCTTCTCAGAGCTACCCTACATCTGATCACTCACAATTATTATTTTACTCTAACATTTTTCACTAATTTTCAACAAAGTACGCTCCCTGGGGCGCTACCCGGTACGCGAACCGGGAGCTAACCTCGCGAAATTTTTTAAAAAAATGTTTTTTTTTCGCACATATGGGCCTCCTCAGCCACCCTCACAAAACCTAGGGGGTCAAGATAAGTCTACCGTGCCCCCTTCTACCCATTCTGAACATTATTTGCCCTCCATCTTGTATCTTAATTCGACCGAAACACAAAATGGTGGACTCCCGTTACGCTTAAGGTTCGCGAACCGGGGCGCTCAACGGTTCGCGTACCGGGTCGCTCCCTGGGAAGCGCACCATCAAAAAAGGTGGGAAAGTAGTTCACAGAAAAGCCACTGGAGACAATTTCACCAAATATAGACTAGCTCATACTACATACCAATCCCTACCATTTTCACAAATTTGATTGGAATTCCATTTAGCCATTTAACCTGTAGACCTCTCTAAATACCGTGAGGTAAATTACTTCACAAAACACATCTGAAGTGTTGGAATTGACAACCAATTAAAATGTTACTTTCATTTTCTACTTTTTTTACCTGACATTTGATTGGTTATATACCTGAATATATATAAAGGAAGAGAAGAAAACACAGCCATTTTGACTACTACTTCTTGGTGTACATTTCAATAGGATTTTCACTAATTCCTTCAACTTCTTTCTAAAGGTAAGTTTTTATTTTTAAAACTGAAGTATATTGTGCACTATAAGTTAATATGGTAAACTTTTTCTGGAGTTAGGCTTCTCTTGTATAATTATGAATTTACTTACGTTAAATCACATACACTTTTTTATATTCCTACTTCCACTCTGATACTATACACTGCCCAAAATTAATCCCAACAGTGCCCTATCTCTACTAATATATTTTTTTTTAATCTAAATTTCAGGCAAAATGGAAGGCGAACAGAAAGTTGAATTTCAAATTGTCCTGCAAGAGAGCAGCCAAGAAATCAATGATGAAAATGATATTGAATTTTTCGATGAAACTTTAGACAAAGAACTACTGCAATGTGTACAAGCAGTAGATAACCTCCTTGAAAATGAGGACATTTTACACCCTCAGAGACTACAATGTATATTCAATGATAATTATGAAATTTCTGACAATGAAATGTTAGAAAGTTTAATAAATTATGAAACACAATCACAATAAAAAAAAATGCTTAAAAAATAAAGAAAATAAAAAATAATCAACAAAACCAACAATCAATTAACATACATCATTTGAAAAGTCTATCATTCATTTTTCATTGCAGTACGCTGCCCAGAACGCTTCCCGGTTCGCGGACCGGGCGCTCCCCACGCAAAAAAAACAAAAATTTTTTTTTGTTTTTTTTGCCCCGCGGGGCCCTTTTAAAACCTCCACATTAAACCTAGGGGGTCAGGGAGGATCTAGTATGCCCCCTTATGGTTATTTCCCCCTTTGTTTTGGCCTCCTCTTGTCTCTCGATCCTACCGAGAGACAAGATGGCGGCCGCTCCGGACTGTTTAGAATGTTGACAGACACCGGAGAGCCAATCAGCTTCGCTACGCGAAGTTCCGGTACGCTTAAGGTCCGCGGACCGGAGCGCTGCCCGGAGCGCGCTTACAGATATATATCTTTTTTTAAACGTTAATTTCTCAAAATCCACTGGAGCACATATATTGAGACCTACAAAAGGCACATCGGGCTACCAGTCCCTACAATTTTGCCAAGTTTCATGCAAATCCATTCAGCCGTTCGGCCTAAAAGTGAGGCCAACCGCCCTATGGAAAACTCAATGTTAAAAACACGTTTTGGGACCCCCCTTTTTTCTGGGCCCCCCCTTGACGAAACCCCCCCAAATTTTCAAGGGCTGCTCCGAAACAAAATGTTCCATTTTCCAGAAAATTTCAGCCAATTCCGTCCACAAACGCAAAAGTTATTAGACATAGAATTTTCAAAAATCCCATAGGGAAAAAATCCTAACTATATATACCTACTGGCGACCGCCAGTAGGTAATATATATATATATATATATATATATATAGATATATATATAATCTCTCTGTTCCTATATATATATATATATATATAGATATATATATAATCTCTCCGTTCCTGTGTTGCCAGCAGAAACCCAAAATGAAGTCGCACTCTCACATGTTTCTCTGCAGCAGTATTGATTTATTTTTCCAATCAAATATCTTATGACGGTACAGGCGAACAAACTACACGTTTCAGTATGCTTATACCTTGGTCACGGTTGGTGTGTTCTCTTAACACAACGTTATTTGTAATTATCTATTCATTACATCATTTCCTGTTTCTTCAAAATGAGTTCAACAATGCATTATGGGACATGAAGTCTTTACAATTACAATTTAAAACCGGAAAGACAGTGCATGTCTCAAAATAGGTTTTGCGATTCATATCGTTTCCATTCAATATCATTTCATTATTGACACAGTGTAGATCTACACAATTAAATTAAGCATGTTTAAAGGATTTTATCTCTATGGTAACTATTTTTGTGGGTTTTGTAACTTTATTGTTCAAGCCCCATTGCTTCATGCAATTTTCCTTTTTTTTCTTTTTTCTTCATTTTGATGGGTCCTTCCCAGCCCAAGGTGTCCATTATGAGTTCAACCTTTGTTTACTTAGATTTGATAGCCCTTGTTAGACCTCTTGTCTTTGTAGAACCAACTTATGTTTCTTATTGTTTTTTTCTTTCCTTTGAGAACACTCCATGGTTTCCAGGGAGCTTTTTAGGTGTATATATCATTCTTCGGATAAATTCAATCTATATGGGGACATGGTTCTGAAATTGAGGATTCGTCTGGACTCTTTATGTCTTAGAGTTCGTTCCCTGTGGCACCCACGCTCACTCTGGGGGACACTTTCTATTCCACTACATTTTAAACATTTCCAATATCCTTTATGGAACACTTCCACAAGTTTTGCAATAGCATTGTTTTTGTCCTTATTTACTGTCGCTCTCACTTGTTCAAGGACTCTCTTTTTGAGCTCGCAAATTGTGCTCCCCACATATTTCAGCTTACATGGGCATTCAATTATGTACACAGTGTACTGGCTTTTGCAAGTGATGAATTGCTGTATCCGCCATGTTTTCCAATCCACCATAGTTAATTCCTTCATTGGATTGGAAATTTGACAAACTTTGCAACTATGGCATTTCGCAAAGCCTTTCGTTTTCAGCCATGTTTCTTTTCTTTGGTTGGTTTTTAAATGGCTGTGGATTAGTCTGTCTTTAAGATTGGTGGCCCTGCGGTACATGATGGTCGGGTGGTTTCCCATTAGTTTGCCAATTGTGTTATCCATTTTCAAGATTTGCCAATTTTTTCTTAGAATCTATATATGTATATATTTTTATATATATATATATATATATATTGTTCACCAAAGTGCCCTCGAGCTTTTCGGGAGGGCACACGCTGGGAGTCTACCATCCGGTCTTCGCCGTCTGACTCTCCACAGTCACCTTCATTTTTTCTTTTTGTTGCCTGATGCGTTTCGATGCACACGGCATCTCATCAGAGGCTTGCTGTTTGTGGTTCGATGGGTTCCGCCCTCTTCATTTTTTAAAGTCGCACGCAACAATTCACAATTATCCCTAAGTGGGTGTGCCTGATTGACGCACGTCGCGTTGCATTGTGGAAGCAGAAGTTTTCCTTTACAAACTTTTGTCCCTCAGAGTGGCGTAACATCTTCCCTAAGTGGGTACCCATTGACCAAGTATTAAAGGCTCATATTTGTTCCTTCGTAGGATTCAGGATCCTGTGGAGAGTATTCTTCAGGACTCAAAGCGCTGATTTGCCTATGAAAAGTTCGAGGCTCAGCTTCTCTGTATTGTTTTGGAGAGACGGTGCTCCTCCCACGACGAGGCCGCCGTTAGGTATGTTGTTCACCAAAGTGCCCTGGAGCTTTTCGGGAGGGCACATGCTGGGAGTCTACCATCCGGTCTTCGCCATCTAACTCTCCACAGTCACCTTTATTTTTTTCTTTTTGTTGCCTGACGTGTTTCGATGCACACGGCATCTCATCAGAGGCTTGCTGTTTGTGGTTCGATGGGTTCCACCTCTTCATTTTTTAAAGTCGCACGCAACAATTCACAATTATCCCTAAGTGGATGTGCCTGATTGACGCACGTCGCGTTGCATTGTGGAAGCAGAAGTTTTCCTTTACAAACTTTTGTCCCTCAGAGTGGCGTAACATCTTCCCTAAGTGGGTACCCATTGACCAAGTATTAAAGGCTCATATTTGCTCCTTCGTAGGATTCTGGTCTCTTTTTTTTTTCTTCATTGAAAAGCTCGCCTCATATACTTTACGCCTGCCAGAGGCGTAACAAAGATGACCCTGCCATCAAGTGTCCCAATTTATTTCTGGCAACTTCGCTGTTCTAGCGCAATAGAATATTGAGGAATCAATATAAATCGGTGACCGCCCAGACTATCGGATAGAACCAGGAAGACGGAGGTATTTCATCTCCATTGAGCACCACGCCTCGTATTTGGCAGCTCCTGCCTGGATTGACTCTGGTGAGAAACGGCGGGCAGTTATAGAGGGGGCCCAGGGGCATGCTCGTGATTTTGAGGAGCTGCAAAGGAGTTGTTCCCACTCACCTGGAGTCTGCACGGACCTACGGTCTTGGATCTGCTCGCCCACGCCACCGACCCAGTATCGCCGAGACTGTGCATGCTGGGAATGGTAGTTCACGGGACTTCAATTGGACTGCCCAGGTGTGTCTACTACATAAGGGGGAGGAGTATGTAGTGCAGACGAACATTTTTGAACGGGGCTGATAAGCATTTGGGAAGAACAGCAGTGCAGGGTACTGAAGAAGGCTCTTATCGCCGAAATGCATCTGCCAGCAATGCATTAAAACCTGCTGTTCCCTTGACACCCCCTCTGGTCTCTTTTTTTTCTTCATTGAAAAGCTCGCCTCATATACTTTACGCCTGCCAGAGGCGTAACAAAGATGACCCTGCCATGAAGTGTCCCGATTTATTTCTGGCAACTTCGCTGTTCTAGCGCAATAGAATATTGAGGAATCAATATAAATCGGTGACCGCCCAGACTCTCAGATAGAACCAGGAAGACGGAGGTATTTCATCTCCATTGAGCACCACGCCTCGTATTTGGCAGCTCCTGCCTGGATTGACTCTGGTGAGAAACGGCGGGCAGTTATAGAGGGGGCCCAGGGGCACGCTCGTGATTTTGAGGAGCTGCAAAGCAGTTGTTCCCACTCACCTGGTGTCTGCACGGACCTACGGTCTTGGATCTGCTCGCCCACGCCACCGACCCAGTATCACCGAGACTGTGCATGCTGGGAATGGTCGTTCACGGGACTACAATTGGACTGCCCAGGTGTGTCTACTACATAAGGGGGAGGAGTATGCAGTGCAGACGAACATTTTTGAACGGGGCTGAGAAGCATTTGGGAAGAACTGCAGTGCAGGGTACTGAAGAAGGCTCTTATCGCTGAAATGCATCTACCGCCACTGCCAGCAATGCATTAAAACCTGCTGTTCCCTTGACACCCCCTCTGGTCTCTTTTTTTTCTTCATTGAAAAGCTTGCCTCATATATATATATATATATATATCCGATTAATAGTCTTAGTTTAACTTTGGCGATTTCATGTAAGATAGTTATTGTATATAGATGTATATAGATGAAATTTTTGTATATATTTTATAATGAAGTTAGAGGGCCACCGCAATGTAATTAATGGCGTTTTGCATTTATGCAGGGAGTACCACATAACGTGATTATGAATATATGCGCGGTTGTAATTAATTGTATTTTACATGAAATTTTGACAATAATGCGCTATGTCATGAATTCATATGTACTGTGGGAATTCCAAGTTGACCCTCTGTTTTATTAACTTGCTATCATACATTCTTACAAATGTAGTCGGATAAAAGTATTGTATTTAAACAGACATTACTAAGAGCAGGCTTACAAATCGCCCTTGTGTTTGCCCGTATATGCGTCTTTAAATGATTAATTTCACAGCTGTGTCATGTTTTACTATGAATTAAGGCGTAACCAATCAGATATGTTATTGTTACCGCACTTGCACTTTAAATTCAAGCAACTCTTTCGGTGCACCATGTGACCAAGCCCTCTGTGTAGGGCGAAACGTTATCCTGCCGTGGTGTGCTGTTAAATAAAAAACTCACTAGCACTCTGGGTCTTCCGTGTTCTTGCTAGTTGGTCAGCCGAGGATTGATGGCGTGGCGTGGCAGCAGGAGTACAAGTGTGGAAATATATATATATATATATATATATATATATATATATATATATATATATATATATATATATATATATATATATATATATATATATATCCACTGAAAAAAACATAGGTTTTACAGACGTTACAGTTAGGAATTAGCATTTAAAAAACCTTAGAAATTCACTGCAAAAAATCATAGGTTTCAATCACGTTATAGTTAGTTAGACATTTGACTCACATAAAACCATAGAAATTCACCAGTTATAGTTAGTTGAGCTAAATCACTGATGACATCTCAAATGACATCACTGATGACATCATCCAGTGAATGTGTGTAGCTGTCAAGTTTAAATATTTTTCATATGTATCTATGCCAATGTGTATTGAAGAATGAGTGGATTTACAAGTGCCTGAATGGATTATTTAGTAGGTTGTGTGACTGACTGTATAAGTGAGTGATTAAACGTGTCTTACTGAATGCATGGGTTAGTGACTAAACTGTGTGAAAGTCGGTATTAGTCTCTCAGTTTGTGTGTGAGTGGCTGCATGGGTTGGTGAGTAGCTTCATGGGGGTCTATATAGGTTATGTATTTGTTGTCTGAGTGTCTGTATGGGTGCCTGAGTGTCTGTGTGGGTGGGGTGTGTGTGACTCTGTGCTTAGATGTCTGAGTGGGTGATTCACTAGTTGAATGGATTCAAAAGTGCATCTGTAAAGGGGTGTATGGGTGACTTAGTGTGTGTATGGGTGTGTTGGTGAATAAATAAATGTCTCAGTGAATATGTGTAAATAACTACCTATGTTTTAAGGCAGTACGTGTCAGTGTTCGAGTACATAAATGAGAGTAAGCATGAGAGTAAGCTATTCGAAGAGTGGGTGTATAAATCACTGTCTGCTTGTATCAGTGATGGTATAAGACACTAAGTATGTCTTAGTATCTGCATAAATAATTGATGTGGTGTGTGTATAAATAACTCAGTTGGTGTATATAACTGTATACATTAGTAAATGGGTATGAAATTCATTCTTTGCATAACTGACTAGGTGTGTGACTAACTCTATGGATTAGTGGTAGAGTATGACAGTGTGTATCAGTGCATATTATAGTATTGTATTGATGAGTAACTGTATGTATAAGACACTGGATATGTGTATAGACCTAGGAATTAGTCGGTGTTATGTAGTATCTGGCATTCTTGTGTGTATGGTTTCAAAAATAGCAGTCTTTATTTTAGAGTGCGTGTATCAAAGTTTATTTTAGAGCACCAGCATGTGCATCAGATTATCACGTGGATGATGTCACCAGTGATGTCATTTGAGATGTCATCAGTGATGTCACTGACCATGTCATGAGCGATGTAATATGTGACGTCATCAGCAGTGCATTGCAGGCATGTGAGTTATAGTTAGCTCAACTAACTGTAACTGGCGAATTTCTATGGTTTTATATGAGTCAAATGTCCAACTAACTATAACGGTGCAGACAGAGCACACTACAGCAATCTCTTCTCTCACAGGACTGCATCATCTGCAATAGCGACTCAATCTGAATTGTGAACACTGCTGTCTGCAGTGTTGGCCACAGAGAGCGGTCGGCAACAACACACAACTACATAGGATGACTTGAGCTGGCCAGTTTCTCATAAGTGAAGCAACAAAAAAGCGTGTGCGGAACCTGAAATGATACGTATGCATAGTGCAGACAGTACGCACTAGAGCAATATCTTTTCCTACAGGACTACCTCATCTACAATAGTGACTCGATCTCAATTGTGAACACTGCTGTCTGTAGTGTAGGCCAGAGTGAGCGGTCAGCAAGAGCCCACAGCCACGTGACATTGACTTGCGCTAGATAGTTTGCAATACGCAAAGCAAAAACACATGTGCGGAGCCTGCAATGATGCGTATGAGTGGTGCTGACAGAGCGCACTGGAGCAATGTCTTTTCCTACAGGACTACCTCATCTACAATAGCAACTCGATCTCAATTATGAACACAGCTATCTGCAGTGTATGCCAGAGAGAGCAGTCAGCCAGGGACCACAGCCACATGGCATTGACTTGAGCTCTACAGTTTGCAAATGTGTACACAGCATACTATGATGCGTATGAGTCATGCTGACAGAGCGCACTGGAGCAATGTCTTTTCCTACAGGACAACATCATCTACAATACCGGCTCAATGTCAAATGTGAACACTGAAGTCTGCAGTATAGGCCAGATAGGGCGTTCAGCAAGGGCCCACAGCCATGTGGCATTGACTTGAGCTAGATAGTTTGCAATACGCAAAGCAAAAAAAAAGTGTGCTGGGCCTTCAATGATGTGTATGAGTGGTGCAGACAGTACGCACTGGAGCAATGTCTTTTCCTACAGGACTACCTCATCTACAATAGCAACTCGATCTCAATTATGAACACTGCTATCTGCAGTGTAGGCCAGAGAGAGCAGTCAGCCAGGGACCACAGCCACATGGCATTGACTTGAGCTCTACAGTTTGCAAATGTGTACACAGCATGCAATGATGCGTATGAGTGGTGCAGACAGAACGCACTGGAGCAATGGTTTTTCCTACCGGACTGCATCATCTACAATACCGACTCAATGTCAAATGTGAAAACTGAAGTCTGCAGTACAGGTCCGAGAGAGCGTTAAGCGAGGGCCCACAGCCACGTGGCATTGACTTGAGCTCTACAGTTTGCAATACGCGAAGCAAAGAAAACGTGTGCGGAGCCTGCAATGATGCGTATAAGTGGTGCAGACAGAGCACACTACAGCAATATCTTCTCTCACAGGACTGCATTATCTACAATAGCGACTCAATCTGAATTGTGAACACTACCGTCTGCATTGTTAATTGAAGGCAGTACTCACACACACAACCATCAATGCTTTTTCTCACTCCCTCTTTACAAAATACAACACATAAATTACATAAAACTCTACAATAAATAAATCAAAACAATTTGAATTGGGATTTCATCTGTCCACAGTCTAAACTAATCACTGTTCCTTTCAACTTGCAAGATGAATTTGGTCATTTTACTAAACCTATAACTCATCTGAAAAAACTTCTTCAAGCAAGTATACTATAGCCTTTTAGCCCGCCGTAGCAGGCTATACCAGCTATTAAAGGCCCTGTCCAGCATTAAAGGCCCAAGCCGAAGGCGAGGGCCTTTAACAAGTGAGAGGGACTTTAATAGCCACTATAGCCCAGCTATAAAGGGCTATAAGGCTATTTGAACATTCTGCCACTAGAGGGTAGAATGTTCGAATAAATGAAGCAAAGCCTTAAGAGAGAGCACAGGGAATGGAATCTCTTCAGGCTCCCGGAAGCATTTTTTCACAGCCAGAGCTGTGAACAAAAAAACTTTGTAATGTTGGAGCTCCAGGCTTATACAAGCCATTATAAGAATGGAGCTACTCCATTGTTGGTCTCCAGTAGATAGTTATAGTTAGGACCTAGTTTCCATAGGAAAAGCATTTTTTGATTTGATAACTTTGGCGCTGTTTGACGAATCTTCACGAAATGTGCAAAACTAATTGTTCACTCAGGTCAGCTCCTGTCATTTTAGTTTAGGGGTGATTCGTCGAGCAGGGGCTGAGAAAAAAAGGGGGTCCCAAAACCTGTTTTCTCCAAGTTCATTTCCATAGGAAACTTTAGACACGGCTACAGCCTGAACTGCTAAACGGAATTACACTAAATTTGAAAGAAAGATAACTCTTGGTCCAAAAAGCATGTTTGTTTAAAAATATTGTCAATCAATTCAGTAGTTTCTGAGATATTTAAAGATTTGCAGATATTGATATTTGAGAATTGTGAGATCTGATTGGCTGAGCCATCCAGGGCTTGCCTCTGAATGGCTGCCAACACTTCAAACCAGGAAGTGTTGCCAGGCGTCTTGTGACTCATACTGAGGGAAAAGGAAAAAGGTGAGTGAAACATTAAAAAGAAGAACAGGGGGCAGGGAAAAAACACCCTGACCCTCCAAGCATGCTCAAAAGCATTTTATTTTCACATTTTCTGCTGGGCCACGCCGGGTGCACAAACCCCGTTGAAAATAAAAAAAACTAAGCAAGGGCTCTTGAGCCTTATTTTTTAAAGCTTCTTTGTGGGCCATGTCCAAGGGCAATCCTCATTCCTGTAGTGTGGCCCCCCCAAGCCCTAGGGACTTCTACCTGTAATAAATAATGTGTGTACATGGGCTCAAGACCCCTCGCACTGCCCTGGGGACCACCACCTACCCGGGGCACTGTTTATATAAATTCAAGGTCCGTTATGGGCCCCCGTCCATGGGAACCACTACCTCCTCTGGGCTTTTCAAAAGATGGGGCCACCTTCCAGGAGCCCTTGATGGCCCTGGGGAATGCCACCCCCAGGACCGGCACCTGCGAATAACCCAGGATGCCCACCTATAGGACATTGCCATTTCCTATGAGAGGGTGGAAGCGCTGCTCCAGCCCTGTCACAGCAAACTCGGCTTTGCATTTTGGGCCTCAGAGCACAAGTGGACTTTATCACCCGAGCAGTAGTGTGCCCGGAGGTGCGTTTGCAGGGTTGTGTAAAAAGGGGGCCTTGGTGCACTCTTAGCAATCCAGCTCTGTGGCGCTTACTGGATGTACCTGGTGGGTTAGTTGGCCCCCAGGGGCCCTCAGGATTCAAGGGGACTCAATCCCCCAATCCAGAAGGCACCGGGAGGCACGACTGCAGTGTGGTGGAGAAAAGGGGCATGGCCTGGTATGAGATGTTAGCAATCCTGCTGTGTGGGACCTACTGGAGGTAATAGGAGGGGTATTTGGCCCCCAAGGTTGATGTTGGGGGCTAAGTACCCCTCCTGTTACATCCAGTAAATCCCACATAGTGGCATTGCTAATAGGTGTTCAGAGGCCACGCTCACCTTTCTCCACCACTCTGCAAATGCGACTGCTATGTTGTAGTTAGAAATTAGCATTTAAAAAACCTTAGAAATTCACTGAAAAAACCACAGGTTTTAGGGACATTATAGTGAGTTAGACATTTCACTCGTCTCAAACCAGAGAAATTTGGCCATCATAGTTAGTAGAGCTAACTATAACTTTCGCCCCAGCAATGCACTGCTGATGGCATCACATATTACATCACTCAAGACATGGTCAGTGAAATCACTGATGACATCACTGATGACATCTCAAATGACATACAAAAATAAATCAGAATCTGTCAACTACCTGGAGGCCTGCCCCCTTTTTCCACTACCCTGCAAATATGCCACCTGGTTGTGGGATGAAGTCCCCTTCCTTCCGGAGGGTCCTTAGGGGCAAACTATCCTACCTGTTACCTGAGTTTGCTGGAAGGTGGTCGGAGGCCACACCACTTTTTCCGCCACTTTGCAAACTGGCCTGTCAGTGCCCTGCTCATGGGGCTTTGAGATCCCTTTGCATCCTGAGGGCCTCAGAACCAAAGTAGACTTCCTCCCCAAGCAGCAGTGCACCAGGTGGTGCATTTGCAGAGTGACGGAGAAAGGGGACATGGCCTCTGACCACCTCTCAGCATTGAGCTGTGTGGGGCTTACTAGATGTAAGAGGAGGGCTAGTTGGCCCCTAGGGATCCTCAAGAGGCAAATGGACTTCATCCCCTAACCAAGAGCTCGCTATGAGGCGAGTTTGCAGAGTGGTAGATAAAGAAGGTGTGGCCTGTGACCATCTCTCAGCAATCCCACTGTGAGGGACTTACTGGAGGTAACAGATAGACTAGGCTAGTTGGCCCCTAATGAACCCCAGCAGCGAAGGGGACTTCATCCCGGAACCAAGAAAGTGCCAGGAGGAGCAGTTGCAGACTGGCGGATAACGGGGGTGTGACCTGCTATCAGAGCTAAGCCATCCTGCTCTGTGAGACCTACTGTTTATTAAAGTACACATAATGTACAGTACTGATCACACCATATACATTTATATAAAGAGGAAATATTTTCAATTTTTGTGAATATTTTTTTTCTTGTATGTTACATGTTCACTTGTCTTGTATATTGTTTTGCTCAGTCTTAGGATCTATGATGGTTTTGTCATTATTTGCACTGTGAGATATTATGTGTTTTGTATGTATTTTTACTACAGTATTGTTTTTCTGAGTGCTCAGTAATTGAATACATAGAATTATTCTATTGTATGCATTCTCACTCTTGTTTTTTTATACACAGAATAATAATGCACATTTATTTTGTTTAAAATGAAGAATTTATTAATATATATTTTTTATGTCAGATAAAATAAACTTCAATACCCCTGGTTGGGTGCATGGCCTTTTATATATCATGGACATATTGCAGCCTAATATATCAAGTTGTTTGGAGAAGTGCTTGTTTGTATTTGCCATTGGGACTTACTGGAGGTAACAGGAAGGGTAGTTGGCCCACAAGGAAGTCCTTGGGGGAATTACCCCTCTTGTTACCTCCAGTAAGTCCTACAGAGTGGGATTGCTAAGAGGTCTTTGGACGCCACGCCCCCCCTTTCTCCACCACTCTGCAAACATGCCTCCTGACACCCGACTGGTTGGGTGATGAAGTCCACTTTACCCAAAAGGGACCTTGAGGGACAAGAAGCCCTCCTGGTAGCTCACGTAACTCTTACGCAGCAGAATTCATTAGAGCTGGTTGGAGGCTCAGCCACTTTTTTCCACCACTCTGCAAACGTGACTGCTAGTTAAAAAAGAACTTCGAAATTCACTAAAAAAAACAAAGGTTACAGACATTATAGGTAAGAATTTGAATTTAAAAAACCATAGAAATTCACTGAAAAAAAACACAGGTCTCAGGGACGTTATGGTTAGAAATTAGCATTTTTTTTAAACTTAGAAATTGACACGAAAAAAACACAGGTTACAGGAACATTATAGTTAGGCTGATATTTCACTGGTACAAAACCTGTCAAATTCAGCTGTTATAGTTAGCTGAGCTAACTATAACTCACGCCCCCGCAATGCACTGCTGATGACATCACATATTACATCACTCATGACATGGTCAGTGACATCACTGACGACACAGCGCAATATGCTGAGCAGGGACTGGTGCAGTCTCATTCTGCATACTACAAGTTCCTGCACTGCCAGCCATTTCATGGTGGAGCCTCACCATGAAAAGCTTGCGGTGCAGGAAGAACGGGCCCCATGTGCCCCTCTCCATTGGGATATATTCAGGGGGACACAACATGTGCCACCCTGTCTGTATCCCCACAAAGTTCCAGCACAGCATGGGCGTCTACATCAAAGCCATGCTGGAACTTTTTGTTGTTCCCATTGCAGTGCCTGTTTTCTAGGCACCGCCATGGGAAGGGCAAAGGACCGCCTGGCATATCACAAGTTGAACTCTTTCAACCATACTATGGCAGGCAGTCCTTGCACAGGCTTGGCACACCTGTGCTGGCGGAGAGCCGGCACAACTGTGTCAAAGTCGTAATAAGGTCCTTAGACCGGAGTGGTAATAGTAAATGATAGAACGCTTTAAAATCAGAGGCTATCCCACTTCGGGGTGCCCAGGAGAGGCATCTCACAGGGAGAGTCAGGAAGGGTTCCACAGCGTTATACAGCGCCGGGACGCCCCGTTGGGGCAGCTGTGCGCTTTACAACATACACTACATTTACATTACAATTACATTCGGTGCTGAATAAGGCCAAGAAAAGAGCAGATGGCATTCCAAGATCTCAGACTTTGGTGGACAAGACACCAGAAGCCGCCCAAGGCACTGAAAAGAGTACTCGCCTTATTCTGACGTACAATGCCGAATCCAAACACATTCAAAAGATACTATCCAAGAACTGGGATATTCTGAAATGTGACAACATCATTGGGGAGTGCATCTCCGATAGACCCAGTATAACATACAGGACAGGGAGAAACATCAGGGATATGTTGGTACGTAGCGACATCACTACCTACACGACAGGACACAAGAATGGTCTCAGGGGACAGATTTTGAAAATATCTAAAACTCGAGCAGAACAAATGGTGGGAAGCCACAACATTACAAAAATACAAAGAGGCTCGTTGAGTTCCACGTGGTTTGTGCATATTTATTACCCCCACTTATAATGATGCTGATCCGGATCTAATAAAGGAGTGCGCTGAGAACAACCACAGCTGTTCAACTACCATGTTGAAATTACTGGTGAAATATGCGACGAGGGACTGTGAGAAATTGACTAATTTGATTGAGGATGTAACAGTTCAATTAAAAACCTTATGTGAGGAGGATGAATTTGAACGCGACATGGCCAAACTGGAAATAGGATTAGAGAAAATACAAAAAGACATACGGGAGAAAAAATTGCGCAAATTTTTGTACGATCTCGTGGATTACGAGAAAGGACAAATCTTGACTTTCGCGAAGAGATATGACCATTTGCGAAGTCCTTCCTTGACACAGAATACCATGATGGCAACCACACAACAATTGTTAAACCTGACGAGGGTGGTGCTACAACAGATAACATTGAGATCCCTGAACAAGTGGTAACCAGCGCTGGCAGTGGGAGTGCCCCTGATAGGTCAGTAAAAGACAACATTTTAAAAGAGTTTTCCATGATGGCGCACGACAGGCTGGCCAGAAATGGTTTGCGAGAAAGGTATCATCTAACAAGGACAATGTAATTGTAATTCCAAGCAATATTTGTATTGATGATATTGAGACGTTGCATTGTATTAATGAGTTGGGAGAGCAGCAGAACTTTAACCCTGACCCATATATTAATTTAATCAATGGCAACATCAAATTAGATTTGAGCTGCAATAGTGGCTTTAAACCTAAGTCAATTCTCTTACCACAGATACATAATGTAGCCCTTGACATCTTTGAAAAGGGGGTGGTCAAGGCACTCAAACGACTAACATGCATTCCCTGTAAAACCCAGAACAATCTTACCACCCAACATTGTGAGGTGATTAGGAGTTTAAAAAGTGACACCAGTATTGTGATTAAAAAATCTGATAAAGGCGGCAATGTGGTGGTGTGGGCCAGGGATAAGTATGTCGCTGAAGGTATGAAACAATTGAATGATCAAATGAAGTATGAAAAGAGTTCCAAAAGTATTTATGAAACAGCAAATAATGAGTATCATGATAAGTTATCGGAATGGAAAGAACAAGGGTTACTGGAACAAGAATAATATGGTTTCATTTTTTGTAAATTCCCTAAAATTCCAGTATTATACTTATTGCCTAAAGTGCATAAAGATAATGTAAACCCACCTGGAAGACCTATAGTATCTTCTAGAGGTAGTGTTTTAGAAAACACCTCAAGATACGATGACTATTTCTTGCAACCGTTGGTGAAGCATTTACCTTTGTTTGGTAAAGATACAGGTGATTTCCTGCGTTTAGTCCAAAACATCAAGTGGAATGAAAGATGCTTAATGATGTGCCTAGATGTCAAAAGCTTGTATACAAGCATTCCTCATGAGCTGGGTATCAAGGCTTGCAGGCATTTCATGGGGGAGAGATATATCTCATTTCTCTTCCACACGGAAATGCTGATAGACATGATGCATGCCTGCCTTAAGAACAACTTTGTTTTGTTCAATGACCGGATGTTTCGTCAGATCCTCGGGACAGCAAGTGGCACCTGCTGCGCACCCAGCTTTGCGTGTCTCTACCTTGGCTGGTGGGAGGAGCAGGTGGGTGGGTCCTTGAAGCCTATCAGATGCATGTAAAAATTTGGGCCAGGTACATTGACGATATTTTTTGTATCTGGGAGGGAACACAATCAGAGGTTGAATTATTTGTGTCAATTTTGAATGACAACAATTTCAATTTATCATTTACCTGCCAAGTTAGTATGAATAGGATTTAGTTCCTTGATGTGATACTAGAAGCTAAACATGAAAATCTTGAAACTACGTTGTATCGAAAGAGTACAGCAGGCAATAGTTTGCTGCATGCTTTCAGTTGCCATCCCAGCAAACTCATCCAGAGTATTCCTCTGGGTGAATTGTTAAGGGCAAAAAGAATTTGCAGTACTAATGAGTCTTATAACAAAGAGAAAGATCTTATGATTACTTGTTTTAAGGCAAGGGGATATATTCAGGAATGCATCATAACTGCATGTAAGAAAGCTGAGGTAAGAAACAGGGATGAATTGCTAATGATTAAAACTGATGACATACAAGGTGAAGAGGCAGGACAATTAAGATTCATCACCGCATACAATAACAAATCAGGTGAAGTCCGCAGGTGTTTGGGCAAATTTTGGAATGTCCTTCAAACTGCCCAAGACTTCCAGAAATATGTTGGTGACTTTCCTTTGGTGACATATAGGAAGGCCCAATCTTTGAAAGATATGACGTGTCCAGCAGTGTTAGCCAAAGTAAACAGATTGCAGACAAGCACTGTGCAGGGGTTCTTTGTATGTGGCAGATGCAAGGCATGCCAGCACAGTACCAACTGTAAACAGGCTAAACTATCTGCCAGTTGCAGCATATTCAAAATCTCAAAACACTTAACGTGTGATACCAAATATGCTGTGTATGCCCTCAGATGTCCCGGAGACAAATATTACATCGGCAGCTCTATACATAGGGCTAAAAAAGGGGTATTGGAGCATCTGAGAGCGATTACACACCATGATAAACAATATCCCATTGCGCGCCATTTCTTTACTGACCACCAACAGAATATCAGTTTATTGTCCTTTGTCGCTCTTGACTGTGTCCCATGCAGGGAAAGAGGGAAAGAGCAGGGGACAGATTGAAAGAGTTAAGGCGATTTGAGTCTCGGATGCTGCTGGGGGCCATGGGTCTGGTCTGCGTAAATGGAAGAAAGGAAGCAGACTGGCCCGCGAATCATACCTTTAAAGTAGGGCAACAAATGTGCCCAATAGATTATGCATTCATACAGGCCTGGAATTTTTATCTAATTAAACAATTTGAAATTCCTAGGGTGGAGGGTAGTGATCATTACCCACTGCAGGTAGAACTCCAGGTAAATAGATCCCCACATAGACAAAAAGTGCTAGCAGTAGAGGTGGAATATCCTAAGCGACTCACTACGAGAATTACTGATGATTACATAAAAAAACTGTGTGCACACCAGTTAACCGTGAATTTAGATAACCTAGCACCAGAGGAGGGCATAACCTGGTATGAGGACACAATAAGGGATATGGTGGAATGCCTCAGGATAAAATTAAAGCACGGTAAACATAAATCAGTAAATAATGTGAAACCATACCCCAGTAGTACCATCCATTGGTTCGATGACGAATGCCGGAAGGTAAAGGCCAGCATTAGAAAACAGGAGAGACGCCTAAGAGTTAATTATAGTGATGAAGCGGTAATAGAACTTAAGAAACTAAAAATAAAATATAAGGTCACTATTAGAGATAAAAAAGGACTTTTAAGGACAAATGTTGGGGGAACTTGTTTGAGACAATTGAGGAAAAAAATGTGAGAGGCTTTTGGAAGTTAATTCAGGAATGTACGAGGAAAGTCTTAGGAACCCTACACTGCTCGGTGCCAGAGGACAAGTAGGTGACCTATCTGGAAGAAATCTCTGGTATATGGCCAGACAGGGAGGGAAGAACGGCCAATGATTGGCCTGGAATAAGGGAAGAAATTAAAGCACACTTCTCCCCTGATGCCATTAGAGGTATAATAAACAGATTAAACCTAACACGGGCTGCAGTACCTGATAATTTACCAGCTATTATAATAAAAACGAATATAGAATGGTGGGCAGAGTTTTTTTCTAATATGTTCCATGGGATCTTAAACACAGGCAAGTTCCCAGATAATTGGAAAGGGGCAATTGTCAGGCCAATACACAAAAAAGGCGATGTAAACTCCCCAAAAAACTACCACCTAATAAATCTATTGGACATAGGCGAAAAGGTCTTCTCTAAAGCAATTTTGGGTTTACTAAAGGATTGGGTGGACGACAAACAGATAGTACCACCAGAACAGGGGGGGGGTTAAAGAAGGCCACTCAACGGTTGACCACTGTTTTGCTCTTTGGTCCATTGCACGGAAGTCGATCGATCAGGGGGGAAAATTATTCTGCTGTTTCGTGGACTTCCGTGCAGCTTTCGATCTGGTGGACAGGGAGCAACTGTGGACAACAATGGTTGGGTATGAAATACAGGGTGACCTGCTAGCCCTAATCCAAGCACTGCACACAGAAAATTGAGCACAGATAATTCTGGATAAGGAGGGAGGTTTGACAAAGAGAATCCCAATTGGGAACGGTCTAAGGCAGGGGTGTGTACTCACCCCCTTACTATTCTCTCTGTTCTTAGCAGAGCTACCCCAAAAATTAAGAGAGGTCAGAGGGGCAAACCCAAAACTGGGAGGAAACCAGATATCGTGCCTCCTCTATGCTGATGATCTGGTAATCATGGATCAGACGGAGATAGGGCTCCAAAGAAAATTAAATCGATTCAAAGAATACTGTACTAGCAAAGAATTAGTAGTAAACATGGAGAAAACAAAAATTGTTTGCTTTGGTAGGAGGAAAACAAAGTTCTCTTGGTACCTGGCTGGGCACAGTATTGCTTGAGAGGGTAGCTGATTATAGATATTTGGGAATGTGGTTTTCTGGTACCCTGAAATGGTATACTCATTCACAAGCATTAAAAATGAGGGCATTGGCGTCCGTGAAAGGCTTAAAAAGATTCAATAATACCTATGGGGAAGTGTCGGATAGACCGGTCCTAAAACCTATCAAGCAATGGTGCCCCCCCAATTCTTGTATGGTGCCGAAGTCATTTACTTAAGCGGTAAAACCTCCTGGGATAGAGAGGAGGGAAATATATTAAAAAGCCTATTCGTACTGCCTAAATCTTCTATGGTACAGGCGGCAAGACTTGAGTTGGGAATTACCTCGTGGGCGATAACCGCCTGTATGGCCCTTGTACGATTCTGGCAGCGATTGGGGGCAGAGGAGCTCCTCAAAATCTCCCACTGGGCCAAAGAGGAAATTGCCACGAGCGAGCTACCCCGGGCAAAAGAGAATAGAGCATCAATAAGGAATGCATATAGGGTGCTCGAACTGAAGGTTTGCCCGCTACAAGACCACATAATAATAGGTAAAAAAGAACTAAGGCTTCAAGGTACTGATATGTCCCGTACTTATGACCGGGAGTACCTCTCACAAAAAAGCTCGGTAGCCCATATGACATCGGCCTGGGAGCTTGACCAACATTTTCCCTATGTGGACCGGCTACCAAGTCATATCTTCAGGCGGGAAGTCCTAAATATGAGAATTGGAATAAACCCATGTTACGCTAAAAATGGAGCTCAAAATCAAATGATAGGATGTAATGGGAATTGCACTTGCACTTTAGGCACTACCTGCAATATTATACATATTTTACTAGATTGTATGTGGTTTTTAGATATACGAAAGGAGTTTTTATGTCTGATTTTTAAAAATTATAATATTACGAACAGGATGCAAGCCGCTAATCTGTTGATGGAAATGGGGAACTTAGATATAGCCTGTGCCCTGGGGAAATACATGAATAAAGTTAAGGTGTTCCTCAACTGTACAGAGTAAGATCTAATAAAATAAGCCCTCGACATTAAATAAGGGTGAAACAGTAAGTGATGCATGATTAAGGAGGTGTTGTATAGGTATGAATTAAGTGATTTTATTAATTTAATTGTTATAATACTCCGATTTTAAATATAATAGTCAAATTATTTGTATATCAAGAAGTGATATGTTTAGTGATACCGCCATGCTATGTATCTGTTGTTGTTTTTACTTTTTACTTTTTTAGTAGGATAAGAGGTAAATTGTACTTTTATGGTTGTAACAAACCAAATAAAGTTTGTCTTGACTTGACTTGAGTCTCGGATGATAATAAGATATCATACATTGCAACCTTCTGGCCATAATAGTGACTAAGCACTTGCAGTTCATTTGGGTTGAGCAATTGCGTGACTTTCTTGTAAAACAGCTGCAGGATTTTAACTAATTTTTTTATCCGAAATCTTCCTTCTCTTAGCTGTATTGTTTGTGTATGTTGTAAATGTATTTATATTTAATTCTAATTTGTCAATTATCTGACCTTCTTTAGAGGTGATGAAGAGTGAAAGTATCTGCAGTATGAGATTAATACTGTTTTAACCCTAACTCGCTAGGATATGTTGTAGATTATTTGCCCACTTGGGCTTTATGTCTTGTGTGGTGTCACCCACGTCTTTGAAATGGACTTTAGTATATGAGCAATCGCCCACTTGGGCTTTATGGACCTTATAACTGTGAATCATTTATAGCAGAATTCAGCTGCATTTATGATTACCCACTGAGGACTGTATAACTCTGAACAACCGTCCTCTTTTGCTGTTGCAAGAGTGGTGCCCACTTGGGCATAATGTAAATATGTATGTAGTAAGACGGCCGGAATTACTGTGACTTTATCAGGAGGTTGTCGTAATGGCAAATTCCAGGATGTACGGGGCTCGGACACACCTTTACCGGGCATTGTGGGTAATGTAGTCCTTACCATCGCAATGCTATCTCTGATTCAGTATGCACTGCGATTTTTGGTTGTATGAAAAGGATCGTAATTTGATCAAACTATTATAATTGTTTATGTTAACACAAACTGCGAAGCTCTAGTAAAATTGTACATATTATGATTTTGTAACATTTGAGAAAGACGATGTTTGACAGAAGTCTGTCTATACTTTTTCACAAGGGTAGTGTCACATGATTTGTATAAACTTTATTGTTTTCACCAACACTGTTACTCGTGATCAAGAAGCTGTTAGCTTCGAAACGCATTAGGTGATATTCCATGTAATAATATCTCACTTCTGAAGCAAAGATGGGCCAAAGCGCGTTGTCTTTTTGATAACGAAGACAACGGTAATGTGGAATTAATTGGGGCTGGCGACCCCGCTGCAGCCTGCCAAGACGAGTGGCATTGGTGGTTTCGCTGTATCTTGGATGGATTTATATATATATATATATTCACTGAAAAAACCATAGGTTATAGACCATATATAGTTAGGAATTAGCATTTAGAAAACCTTATTTTACTCACACAAAACCATTGAAATTCCATATATAGTTAGTTGCACTAACTATATATCGCGCACCCGCAATCCACTGCTGATGATGTCACATATTACATCATTCATGACATGGTCAGTGACATCACTGATGACATCACTGATGACATCATCTAGTGTCTGTGTGTTTTTGTAAAGTTTAAATACGTTTTACATATTGAAGAATGACTGGATGGATGGAAGACTGAGTGTGTGTGTGGCTGGCTGGGAGGTGTGTGACGTTGTGCATATCAATGTGTACTTGTATCAGTGATTGTATAAGAGAGTAAGTATGTGTTAGTATATGTGTGAAAAGTATGGTGTTCTGTGTTTAACTATAGATGAGGAAATCGAAGTGTGATTGATTCTTCACAGGACTGACTAGGTGTATGAGTGCATATGATAGTGTTCTAATAATAACTGACTGTATGTATGAGTAATTGTATGGGTGAATGAGTGAATGTGTGTGTAGACGTACGAATCAGTGAGTGCGTATGTAGTAACTGGTATTGGTGTGTCATGATGTCATCAGTGATGTCATTTGAGATGTCATCAGTGATGTCATTTCAGATGTCATTAGTGATGTCATCAGTGATGTCACTGAAGTATGGTGTTCTGTGTTTAACTGTATAGATGAAGAAATGGAAGTGTGATTGATTCTTTACAGGACTGACTTGGTGTGTGAGTAACTCCATGGATGAGTGGCAGTGTGTGACTGTCTGCATAGGTGTATGAGTGCATATGATAGTGTTGTAATAATGAGTGACTGTATGTATGAGTGATTGTATGGGTGAATGAGTGAATGTGTGTGTAGACGTAGGAATCAGTGAGTGCGTATGTAGTAACTGGTATTGGTGTGTCATGATGTCATCAGTGATGTCATTTGAGATGTCATCAGTGATGTCATCAGTGATGTCATTTGAGATGTCATCAGTGATGTCATCAGTGATGTCACTGACCATGTCATGAATGATGTAGTATGTGACATCATCAGCAGTGGATTGCGGGTGCGCGATATATAGTTAGTGCAACTAACTATATATGGAATTTCAATGGTTTTGTGTGAGTAAAATAAGGTTTTCTAAATGCTAATTCCTAACTATATATGGTCTATAACCTATTGTTTTTTCAGTGAATTTTCAAGGTTTTGTAAATGCTAATTCCTAACTATATATGGTCTATAACCTATGGTTTTTTCAGTGAATTTCATTGTTTTTTTAACAGCTAATATCTGTAGCTGTAAAATGTATTCTTCTTTAAATCCAAAAATATATTTTATATGTTTATTAATAATTTTTTTTTAAAATATTTTTTTTTCTTCGTTCCCGCTTCGCGAATCGGGAAGCTTCCCGTTAGCTGACCTTGATGCCGCGAAATAGACCGCGAGCCGGTAAACGTTTCTTTACCGCAACTGCCGCGTTAGAAAACAACATCGTGACGCCTCCCGTCCGCATGACGTTTCGCGTTGTCGCGTGATACGTCATATGACGTGCTACGTTAGCGAACTGGTACGCTTACCGAGTCGCAAAGCACAGGTTTCTGGAAGCAAACCGGGAGGCCCTGCAAAGCGCTTAACGTAAACACAGCAGGTCATGTGACTTGGTAATAACACTTTTCATTGGTTCTTTTCACTTTTGGTTTCCTAATGATGTAAGACTAGGTCATATAATCTAAAATGAACACTTTTCATTGGTTGAGAACTATTGTTTTTCCCAAATGATGAAAATCCCTCCTTCTTTCCTCACTCTGACTTTCATCATTGTGAGAGAAAGACCCTTTGTTACCAGTGAGCAATGGCTTCTTTAGTAGCTTCAGCTGGTGCTTCCCCACCACCTCCACCACATCCAAGGAAGAGTGGACCACCTGCTCAAGTTATAATTCAGCAAGAAGAGGAAGAAGAGGAACAGGACGACGAGCACGAAGAGAGGCACTTTTTGCCTGAGGAGCCCAGGACGTCTCACCGGAAAGAAAACTTCATTTGGCAATTTTTTAAAATTCCCAAAGGTCAGAAAAAAGTAAATGCAAGATACGTAACTTGCCTTATATGTCAAGATAGACTGTCCAGAGGGACCGACAAAAAATACAGTTTCGGAAACTACACAATGCATCACCATATGACTAGGTGGCATCCTAACAACTACAGTGCTGCACAGTTTCGTAACGACCTAGATAATCTCCCTATTATGGCCAGAAGATCTGTTGTACCGGAAGTAACGGGACCAGAGGGCAGGGAGATGGTGCCAAATATTCAAACGAGATTTCATGAAGTAAAACACGTCTGCGTACATTGCAATGGATTCATTTGCTACGGAGAAAGAAGCATCACTCTGATCAACAGAGCTATTGACTATCATATGCAAGTTTGTACGAAACGCCCCAAATAATAAATACTTTTTTTTTGTTTTGTTGCTCCTGTTGAGCCCTTTACAATGAATCGTTTTCATTGCCCCCTGCAAGAAAAACCCAAAAAAATATAAAACTGTTCAGAAAAATTCAAAAAAAGTAAAAAAATGTTCAGAAAAATAATAAAAAAAATATAAAACAACAAAAACAATAAAAAAAAAAGTTCTTTTCAGAACTACCTCCCCGTTATTAAAAAATTGGTACAATATTTGGAACTGTGCCAACCTCTATTTCTCGTAGTTCGCTTCCCAGTTCGCTCGCCGGTACGCGAACCGGAAGTGAACCAAAATTTTTTTTTTTTAAAAAGAACAGTAAATATAAGGGAAGGAAACAGACACTTATGTTAAAAGAAAGACAGCTATAGGGGAGTGAACTAGAGATACTATTACCCGTAATCCACTGCTGATGATGTCACATATTACATCATTCATGACATGCTCAGTGACATCATCAGCAGAGGATTGCGGGTTTTTTGGCAACGTGCCTTATCCACGGTTTAATAACGCTGCCTTTTGCTTTATATAAGTTTTCAAATTGTATGAAATATATACCAATAGGTCGTTATGAACCTTTAGGTAGTGCTTTTCTTCATGAGGTCTGGTCGCTTCCATACACATACAGATGTTTCAAAGATGATCAAGAAGTTTATCTGAATGGAGAGGAATGCACTGAGACGCCAGATCATTCACTAATGTGTAGGCACATACAGTTACACGGTTCATGCAACAAACACCGACCAAATATGGCTTGCGTGTTGCAAGGCACGCCAGTTCCTGCTATCATCCCCACGTTCAAGTTGTTGGAAAATGGTAGTTATTTGATGCTCAATAATGAAGATTGTTCTGGGTTAAATAAAAGTATTCCTTTTATCGTAACAGTAAGTGAACGGGTTATTTGCTGCAGAAATGTTCTATTTCCTCCCACACATGAACATAGGGAGTTTTCAATCTGGCCACAAATACCAACCTTGGGAGCAGATTTCAACGGCATGGCAAGAATAAGAGCTCTTTTGTCTCAGAGAGAGGTGGCCTTGAGTTCGGCCCGTGAAACTTTCGTGCTTCACATAGCGAACACCCGTACAGAGGTGCAGACCCTTTTCAATACAGATTCGCCTTTCCATTTCAGCAAGATGGTTCGGACTATCTTTAACGCGTCCTCCACAAAGGGCCTGGCGCACTTTTTTAAAGTTGTTACCAGTGGTCTCGTGACTTCATTTGAGAAAATCTTTGGAGTCATCCCTGCTTTCTTTCATTCTATTTTTTTCCACTGTGCTTCGTGGATTCCCATTTTTACTTGCATTACCAGCGGACGCTCTTGTGCTTTTTTACATTTTTAAATATGGATGTCCCTCCTGTGCAAGCTCCCGCCCTGCAGCTGCTGACACTGTTCCGCAATCGCATGCTAGAATATTATGGCACAATGCCGTTGGCGATATTAAGCATGGCATATGGATTATCTTTTCGATTCTCCTACTTCACCTGTGTCCAGCCTGTATTTCACTGCCTGACCTGTGATTTCGATTGGGCCATTGATTTGTGTCTCTGCGGACCGGTTTCTCCTGACGTCGACTTTAATCAGCTGATGACTCCTATCATTACTCACGAGTTGGTTTGTCCTGGCGAAAGGATTATGGCTGTGGCATTGATGCATGGACTAATTGGTCCCTGGAATTTACTGGCGGCAACACAGTCTTTCTTGGAACAGAGCTTTCTTGAAAACGCACCGAGCTGTCCTCTGATGGTGATAGAGGATCCGGTGCTGGGAGAGCACGTATGTTCTTTTTCGCTTTTAAATTGGATGGCTGAACTCTTTTCGGATGAAGACGGTGACTTCCTATTGGAGGCTGTTGCAGCTTATTTTGCATACACAGTTATGTCATAGACCTTTTTCATGTTTGATATGCTGAGTACTAGCATTTCATTGACAATTCATTGACTTATTTGTCAAGTTTTTATTATTTAGCTTGCCTATTGGCTTAAGACTCGATAAAGTACTTGGCTGTTTTATTTTTCTTTAGCATTAAATTTTCCTAGTTTTTAATGTTTTACCTTGCGGACCGTCCACATATAAAGTTGCAATCTGCTCTCATGAGATGGCACTTCTATTATCTTATTCAGTTCGTTTCCGGATCATGGGGAGGTGTCATCTAGGTCCTGGATATCTTTACACCGTGTTAAGTTAGCATGGGCTCATTACCGGTTTAAACGCCATTTTTCCTTTTTTGCAACTTCTGCACACGACACTTAGTTGTTGCTTTAGCTTTCAACCTAGTAGTTCATCGTGGTTTACATGAGAATAATATGTTATTGCTCTACTATCTGCTTTGCTTGTTAAACTATATCTGTACAGCGAGTGCTGAAGTTTCAAGAACAACACGATACAGAATTGTTATGAGGTCTGATCTCCACGACTTCATACTCATAACATAAGTGCAGCTTCTGCCAATTCTGGGCATGAGGCGGGTTTTATATTGCTTTGCCGAACACACATACACAACAGTTGATGCGGTTCACATGAAGAGAGAGCTGGTGTATGCTGATGTGATTCCTTCAAATCTAAGACACTAAAGTATGGGCACGCCCTAAACCAACACAAACAGACCTTCTTAGCAAATACTATAATATGGGTATTAGGGAGGGTGAGATATAAGCAGCCGCGGGCCGTGGAGGGAGTTACGGTGGGGCAGGGAGGCGGGGAGGGGGAGGGGCAGGGTGGAGCCCTCTCCACCCTGCCCCTCCCCCTCCCCGCCTCCCTGCCCCACCGTAACTCCCTCCACGGCCCGTGGCTGCTTATAAGTGTTGCTAACTCTTATTCATTTACAGCATGTTAACATACTGTCACCATTCGCTTTTTATGTACTAGTAACTATGCTGGTAATTTTGCTACTGATAATATGTGTACTTGTATTATCTAAGATACTACGCCTGAGAAGACGGCATTAGTAAATAAACATTTCAAATACACATGTGTTCTTCTTAACTCCATGTTCTGGTTTCTAAGAAATATATAACGACCGACTGTTCATGAGTTCCACGTATCCTGAGGTACTATAAGTTCATATTCTGGATTGTCTAAACATTGAGAGTTTGTTATATCCAATGTGACACTGTACCTAGCTTGCTAAGGGGTTTTTGATTACTAAGGTGAGTTTTGGGGCACCCTAATTCGCCGAGGTTCCAATCCTCTGTCCACAGTTCTGTGTGAGAACAGAAACCCTGCGACAGGGGCACCCCCGACCCTTGCTGGAGCTTCATCACACTTGCGATACAACTCCAGCAATTCGCCACCTTTACGGCACAGATACATCACGCATCTGTGCTGTTTTTGCCCCATGATGCGCCGCATTGTAAATGCAGCACACCATAGGTGACGGAACAGCGGCACAGAATGACTAACACATCCCTGGTGATCCGCCAGTCATCATAAATCTATCCCTATGCTTCTTATCTTGTTAGAGATGAACCGCCATATGTATCATCAAAGTTTTTTGCATTTCCTAAATAGCGAACTTTAAGGAATAAATAGCGATTCTTTACCATTCCTAGTTTGCGATGAGCTATTTGCTAATTACAAATTACCCATTCATTTCCTTCATTTCCATAGGGCGGTTGGACTCACTTTTAGCTCGAACGGCTGAATGGATTTCCACGAAACTTGGCAAAATTGTAGGGACTGGTAGCCCGATGTACCTTTGCTATGTCTCAAGATATATGCTCCAGTGGTTTTTACGAAAATTAACTTTGAAAAATATATATTGGGCTACATTGGCCTATATATATGTTGGAGCCCAAATGTAGCCCAATGTAGCCCAATGAAGCCCAATGAAGCCCAATGTAGCCCAATGTAGCCCAAAGATGGCCGCCAGAGACAAAAAAAACAAATGTAGCCCAAATATCAGCCAGATGTAGCCCAACTATAGCCCAGTGACAGAATGACCAATCAGCTTCGCAAACCTCCGTTACGCGAAGCGGAGCGCTGTTACAGATATATATCTTTTTTTTAACGTTAATTTCTCAAAATCCACTGGAGCACATATATTGAGACCTAGCAAAGGCACATCGGGCTACCAGTCCCCAATATTTTACCAAGTTTCGTGCAAATCCATTCAGCCGTTCGCTTATTATTATTTTTTTTTTTTTTTGCCCCGCGGGGCCCTTTTAAAACCTCCACATCAAACCTAGGGGGTCAGCGAGGATCTACTATGCCCCCTTATGGTCATTTGCCCCTTCGCTTTGGCCTCCTCTTGTCTCTCGATCCTACCGAGAGACAAGATGGCGGCCGCTACGGACTGTTTGGAATGTTTACAGACGCCGGAGAACCAATCAGCTTCGCTTCACAAAGCTCCGTTGCGCGAAAAGTACGCGTACTGGAGCGCTGCCCGGTCCGCTGTTACAGATATATATCTTTTTTTAAACGTTAATTTCTCAAAATCCACTGTAGCACATATATTGAGACCTACAAAAAGCACATCGGGCTACCAGTCCCTACAATTTTGCCAAGTTTCGTGCAAATCCATTCAGCCGTTCGGGCTAAAAGTGAGGCCAACCGCCCTATGGAAAACTCAATGTTAAAAACATGTTTTGGGACCCCCCTTTTTTCTCGACCCCCCCTGCACGAACCCCCCCCCAATTTTCAGGGGCTGCTCAGAAACAAAATGTGCCATTTTCCTGAAAATTTCAGCCAATTCCGTCCACAAACGCCAAAGTTATTTGACATAGAATTTTCAAAAATCCCATAGAGAAAAAATCCTAACTATATATACCTACTGGCGACCGCCAGTAGGTAATATCTATATATATATCAAACAATCGCTGGTTCCCCATTTGCACAGAGGCCACAGGAAGACAATGTTCGTCACTTCATTTTATTGACAGCAAGCACGCAAAGGGCTTCACGGCAGTTCGCTTCATAAAAATGTATACGCACGACGCGTTTCGGGAAACTCCTTTCCCTTCCTCAGTGGCGTGTTGTTTGCTGGAGATGATGGCAGCATCTTGTATACGCGCTATTTAAAACGAGCACCTGCCCAATTGGGCGTGGCCAAAAACAAGGCCCTCTGGATGTCTTAGTGCGATATCTGTCTTACCCAAGTGGGTGTGCACATCAAGTCCAAAGTTTAAAACACAAATCATTCCCAAGTGGGTGAATTCGGAAAAGTTGCAGTCCCATGCTCCGCTTTGCTGCTGGCAAGGTGAAAAGGTGGACACCCTCCTGCACGGATGCCCACCTTGCTTCCTCCCTCTAGTTCAAACTCCAAATCGGTGCTTGAAAAAACCCGCTCCTCCGCGGTGGGCCACATTTGGGACAAATAGGGAGAGTGAGTGGGAGGAAGCAGAAAAGGCATACAATTTAAAAAGCTCAAGGCCAAGCTTAAAGAATGGTCGAAAACAAGTAAATAGCCTGCTGTTTTCAATGTACAGTAAACAACTCAAACATACCAGAGTTTTGTATTATAGAATCAACAACCAACACATTTCTCAATTTGAACTCAGATAAAAAAGGGTTATTGACTTAACAAAAGCTATAAGCTTTCATAATTCTAACATCACACTAATAATGGTAAATTGTAGAATAACTGAAGAATAATGAGGTATGTTTACAATGTTTTCTTCAGGGAACCTGGCCTCTCTGCAATTGATATAAAATATGCAGTAATAGATAAACTGTCTTTGTTGGAAGGATCTTATATAAAAGCCATTTAGAAAAACATATATGTACACCACAAACATCCAGAGAAACAGTAAGTGATTTCAGGTTATGGGAAAACAACAACATAAAACATGTTTAATGATTGTCTCAGATGGGGAAAGCGCTCTGTGTATAGTAAAGTTACCTACGTAAAAAGAAACATCGTTTTAATTTTTGAGATTTGTGAAAAGAATACAAGAGCCCTCTCCTGGTTCTGACTAGCCATAGGTGCCACATGTTCCAGTTCAACTCGACACAAACTGCCCCGGTTCAGGATTGTTTTACATCCTGTGAATTGTAGTCTTAATTTAACATGGGATAAACAAGTCTAACAATAGACAGATGTACACAGTCAGGCACTGACCATGGGCACTTGGCAGGTGAATAGGCATGCATTTGTGGTAGGGCGATGTAGAAGGTGATAAAGTACATTTAAAGAGGAGAGATGACGGGGGACAACCTTCATCCTCGCACATAAAAGGGTTGCCATGAATGTGATGCCCTAAAGTCCAAAATACTGCTGAGAAGAAAACAGGCTACTTCTGAAAGATGGGCTCATCCCCTGAATGGTAAATTTCTAGCCTGTGGCATATTTCCTAATTAAGTCATCAGATATGCTGTCAATAAACATAGGTTCCACAAAGAAACATTTAGAAATGTGGATTTGTCAGAGCAGTCAACATTCATATGAAGTATCTATTGTCTCCATGGAATATTGTTCCATGGAGAGTCCACTGCCACATGTTGGTGCAAGTCGAATGTTCCACATACATAATGTGCCAACACTGTTAAATTGAAAGCGAACGGGCATACAAATTATCAAATAAGCTGTTTATTCTTAACAAAACATGAGGTCCAAAGAATCAACACCAGCTGCTCAGGTCTCGGAGTTCTCCATTAGACATATTAAGCGGAAGTTAAAGACTATCACAGTCAGTTTCAGTCAGCATGAGACCACAGCAACGTGCAAACCCACACACTATCAAAATACACATTCTCATTATTACGCCCATTCTCTTCAATGATAACTTATCCAGAAGTACCCTGTTCAATTGCACACCCCATTTGAATGTCCAAAAACAGAGCCCTCCCATTTATAATCAAGTCTCGCTTGATCTGATTTTTCACTATTCTATAGCTCAGTGCCATGTTGCACAGTACCTATGTACAGTTTATACATCACAGCTTGTGGTATGAATACCACAGTATTTTTGTGATATATATATGCTGACTGCTACATAGATGATAGATATGAAAGTTGCATTGTGGGAATGTTTCCAACTTATAAATCAAAATAGTTATCGACACCTAATCAATCATTATCATATTCATTGGGACAATCAGTTCTCAAGATCATTTCTGCAGTATATGCGCCCATGGTTACATGCAAATATTGTGCAGATACGATGCTGCAAGCTGAATTAAAAACTAAAAAAAGAGATGTGAACAAATGTACGTTCTATGTGAAAGCAAATTTAAAAGTATATGGTAAATGTATATTAGCAAAATATGCATATATACTCTAACTGAAGAGCATATTCACAAAGACCTAGGTGACATCCTTTAATTATTAATGATCTGAAAAAGCAATCAGCCTCCAGTCAGTTCAAAAAGGTGAAGACTCACATTCCCTTGATCTCCATAATGGTCCTTATCTAGTCTGAATCCAGTTCATACAAACCCTGGGCCTTATTTATGAAAAGTGACGCATCGCTGCGTGAAAACAGCGATGCGTCACTTTTCACTGCGCTCTCCCTGCGACATGATTGATGCGTCATATTTATAATATGACGCATCATGTCGCAAGGAGTTACAGATACGTCAGTATTTCTGACGTATCTGTAAGCGCAAAAGTCACGCATTGCTGGGGTGTGTCACAAAAGTGACGCAACTCCAGCAATGCGTCCTTTCGCATGGGGAAAGCCCCATGTGAAAGGGCTTGCGTCAGTCTTACGCCTGCTGTGAGGCAGGCACAAGATTTTGATGCAAAAGCGTCCTAAAAGTGACGCAGTGAAATCTCATAGATTTCACTGCGTCACTATTACGAGGCTTTTTGCGTGTGAACGCCCCCTTTGCATACATTATTCCTGACGCAGGTATAATGTAGCGCAGGGGTTTACAAAGTGACGCATCTGCTTAGATGCGTCACTTTGTAAATAGTGCGCACCAGGAGGCAAGTTTTACGCCACCGATGCGTCACAAAAAGTGACGCATCGGAAGCGCAAAACTCACGCAAGGCCTCATAAATGAGGCCCCCTAGCTTTACAACCTAATTAATCTCTGTATCTCACCATAATAGCTTATACAATCTAAAATCATATTCCATGCTCACTCCCATCTCCTGCATGCACAGTGCTCCTTTGCTACAGACCTACAGACCAAGGATGGCTATACAGAAATACCAATAGAAACATGCATAAAGTGTGTTTAGTGAAACTGACCAAGCTTAAAGAACAATGTCCATTCCCAAATCATTGGTTTTCGGTATTTCAACCTGTATCACATAAGTATGACCCACAGCTGGAGACAGATACACTGTTCATGTTGTGAAATATAATTTCATACGAAAATAACATAGGTGCCCCATTCCTACCTCTTCCTCCTCCCGTCTCTTGTGGCATATTCTCTCCTTGCCACATTTTCGAATTAATCCTGTTTATCAGCATGCCTCTGAAACTATTTATTTGATATACACTGAAGACAATTGACAAATGCCATATCTAATAGAACTTTACATGTAATATACAAATAAATATGTTAAATACAAAGTTCTATCCTTCCCAAAAGTGAAATATATACAGAATACTGTGAAAGCAAATTATAAAACCGGCTTTGTCAAAGTATGTACTTGTGGCTTTACTTTATAAATGCTTACAACCACATTCATGAATAAATGATGCATGCTTGCAATAACAAACCAAAAACAGACCCACTTGAGTAGGAAAGGGCGAAATAGTGTGCTGGCCAAACCTGGCAGTGACTGGACAACTCTCAGTGGTGCAAGGAGAGAATGAAAAGTAAAGTGGCGTGGCAATAGGAAAGAGCTACTGTGCCTCTGCCGAAGTGACTGAGATTCTCTGAGTAGAGAATGAAGAAGAGGAGGAAGCAATGCAACGCAACTTACAGTGGGTACCTAAGATCACTGAGGAGAATGGATTAGGAAAGATGAGGATGGAAGGAAGTGACTTAAAATGTAAATAATAAGTACATTGTTCTATGTGGAAAACAAATTGTATAACAATGATTGCAGTAGGTTAGTGCTTTAGTTTGCTACCAACATCAACCAGTGTATTTCTAGTGGTGTCTTGTGTTCAGGAGTCGTATTCAACAAACATTGGCAATCCTACTCACAAGGAACCAGGGTAAATAGTATGCAAGGAGAAACAATGGTTACTGTAGATCCTGTAAACAAAATAGATAATAATATGTGCACAATCACAATCGTTAGTCGGAAGATAATCATACAGAAGAAAAAACCTTTATACAAATTTCAATAATATGAACAAACATTGTATTTTATTTATATTCATATCTATTTGGGAACATGGTTCTAAACATAGGAAATCAATGGTGCTCGATGTCCCAAGTGAATCTAGAACCAGAAAAAGTGACAAATTGTGGCATAAAACAATGTTTCTAAATGTAATTAAACAACCGTAGCATGAAGCATAAATCATAAGTACTGCCAACTGTATACATTCCAGAGACAGTAAAAAACATTTTTTATTCAAATAGTCAATAGCGCCTGACTCCATGAATAATGATGGGTCTCATCACGACCTAAAAATGAGGGACACCTGAGAACAACCAACCATTAGCACGTTCTGTACTCCACAACATATTCTGCTCCGGTGTTGGCATATCCTGGTCTTGATGGGTTGTGATGTTTGGCCAATATACGGCAACCACATGCACACCAGATACAGTAAACAACATTAGGGGCCCGATGTAGGTCCGTCGGTAACGGCCGAAAATCGGTATTTTCGGCCGTTACCGACCGGTATTTTAGAAATGGTATGTAGGGCCACATATTTTACAGAATCGGTAAATTTACCGATCGGTAAATTTACAGATTCTGTAAAATACCGAATCGGTATTTCTACCGATTAGGTAAATTTGATATGTAGGTGGGACTCTTCTGAGTCCCACAAGCCTTACCGATTCGGTATTTTAGCATCAAATTCAATTTGATGTTAAAATACCGATTCCTGTGTGCATGCACATGTGTGCATGCACACCTATGCCATATGACAGGCAGACCTGCCCTTAGGGCAGGTATGCCTGCCACATGGCACAGGAGCCTCTTTTGGGGGAGCCAGAGGGTGTCAAAGTGACACCCCCTGCACCCTTGTGTAAATCGGTATTTACCGATTCGGTAAATATCGAATCGGTAATGCCCATTCATTCCTATGGGCTTCAAAGCCCATAGGAATGAATGGGCATTACCGGTCGGTATTTACCGATTCGGTAAATACAGATTTTTACCGATTCGGTAATAGGAACATCTGGATGCTCCTACATGTCCCCCCTTCCTATTTACCGATTCTTAATTACCGAATCGGTAAAATTCGGTAATTAAGAATCGGTAAATAAGTCCTACCTACATCGGGCCCTATGTGAGTTAAAATTGAACATAAATGTTAGTTAAGTCAATTGGACGAAGTCGTGCCTCTTCCCGGTGCGCAAAGGCAGAATAGGTCCTCAGACCACTGATAGAGTGAACTGGGAAGAGAGATGTTTGCCCTATTTGGGCACGGTGATCTATCACAAGCAGGAGGATATACTTGAGGGGAACGTTGGGAAGGCGATCAAGAGAGCCAGGGCTAACTTTGACTTCTGGGGTACCTTACCGTTGTCAGTAGCGGGACGTGTGGCGCTACTCAAAATGGTGACCCTTCCGCGTTTACTATACTTTTTCAGGGCCCTGCCGATCTGGATTCCGGCAGCCTATTTTAAGTAGCTCAGAGCGATGGTCACCTCTTTCCTGTTGGGTAAGGGCAGGCGCAGAGTGGCCCTCAACACCCTCATGAGGCCAAGAGCGGAAGGAGGATTAGCGGTCCCAGACTTTATAACGTATCACATAGCAGCCCAGCTCCAATGGCTTACGCAATGGGTAGCGAGGGCCACTAGAGAAGAGGGTGGGCCAGTAGAGTTGACGGGCCCCCTGATGGTACTATCTCTCATAGTATTAGGACTTCCGCTCTGGAACACGCACCATACCTGGGAATTTGCCACAGCCCGGATATGTTGGTACAGATACCTGCAGAGGGGGTCTATAGGGACCCCTTACGCCCCTGACATACCGTTGAGGATGTGCAGGGCCCTACCACATGGGGGCACCTGGCAGAGGCTGGAGGCCTGGGAACAGCAGGGATTACTGACGATAGGAGACCTGTACGAGGACGGTGCCCTGATACCTTTCGACGACCTACGATCCCGTTATGATTTGCCAGGGGTGTCTCTCTGCTACACACTGCGCTCATGACAGCTGTTTGCAAGCACTGGAGGGCGGGCCTTACAGTACCACCCACTTCTATGGGATGCCAATATGTTGTTGTGGCCGCGGGTACCATCAAAGCGGTGACATGTCAGTACAGGCGCATGACACAAGAAGCCCTGTCCCCATTGGCAGCCCTGAAGACGAAGTGGGAAACTGATATAGGGAAGGACATCCTGGATACGGCATGGAATGGGATAGTAGAGAAGGCCTGGAAAAGCAAGATTCCAACTAGTGAACTTTCACATCCTACATAGAGCATACTTAACGCCAGTCCGCTTGCATAAATACTTCCCGTCCCAGTCAGCGTTTTGCCCGAGGTGCGCCATGGTTGAAGCTGATTTTAAACACATGTTATGGGACTGTCCATATCTTGACCTTTTTTGGAGGGAGTTGACGGCCCTGTTGATGAATGTAATGGAGAGGGACCTACAACCCTCCATGGCACACTGTATCCTCCATTGGTTTCCCCACACCTCAAAAAACAAAATCACTAGCAAATTCATAGATCTGGGTTTCCTACTAGCCAAGAGAACTATCACCTCCCAGTGGAAAGCGAAAAAGGGCCCTAGTTTGGACAAATGTAGGGTTGAATTCTGAAAGTGGGCGAGTGTGAGGGCGCTATCCGACTACAAATAGCACGCAGAACGGGCAACGAAAAGGCGTTGGAGAGGGTGAGAGCCTGGGAAAGACTAGTCATGGAACTTACAGCCCCTGATGATGTAGATGTTGATGCTCCAGCGAATAGTCCAGAGGCACGCCCAATATAACATACCACAGTAATCGATGGGGGTCTACCATGGGCTATAGATGAGATGCTGCTCCTGTCCGCATGTGAGAAGTTTATTACCACAGTGCTTTTATTGATCCCATTGCAGGCTGCATTCAGGGTTCTGGCCCCTCTGTGTAACAGCGAGTAGCCCTCGAAGACAAGCCTGGGGGGGGGGAGGGGAGGGGAGGGAGGAAGGGGGGATGTTGGGGATGAATGAGTTGGGACTGGGGTGGGGGGGGTAGTCGTGAAAGGACACTTCTACGTCACCCACACATGAACCGCACCGAGACTGGAGGAACGAGATGACTGCATACGAGGCAATAGACTTACCTGCAGAAAGATTTCGGTTAACTAGTGAATATCATGTGGAGTGCTGACATATATGTGTTTGTTATGACATTTACCAGTACGACATTGTAAGTTGATGGCAAACTAATAAAAATTGTTTAAAAAAAATAAATAAATAAATGTAGGTGATATTTCAAGTTGCCATATTAAAATACCTTGGTTTCAAATGACAGGGTGCAGGCAATCCCTTATTTTGGGAAGGCCCCATGCTGCTTATTGACTTAGAATGATCTCAGCATTGTGTCAAATAATGTATTAAGTAATCCCTGATGTTCTTACTATGTTTGCAAGCAAGCAATGCTGCTTTTAATGTGGGGTCTATATTATCTATTAGATGACAGTTTATTGTGCTTAAATTCCGAATCTTATTGGTTTGAGTCCAAAAAGTGGTGACGCACACTAATTTCTTTTCAGAGGTCTTGTTTTTGGGAGTCAGTACTTCTTCTCTGAAACAATACCAGGCATGGTTCAAATAGTTAAAAAAATGGGGTAGCCTCTGGACTTTAATTTCTCTCTCAGGGTCAGGGCTTCTATGACGTAATCTTCCTTCAGTGACAAATTTCAGCTGTGATGCATAAATTGGTCAAAGGACAGGCCGTCTCTTATTGCCCTAGGATGACTGCTGTTGTAGGATAAGAGTATGTTCCTCTCTGCAGGTTTCCTATATAAAAGTGTGTATAATGTGCCTTCATGATGTTTAATAGATAGATCTAGAAATATGATCTCAGTCTTATGTATAATTTGTACAATCTTGAATGACACCATTGATTTAATACCTTTACATATATTTTTGTCAAACCTATATGAATATTTATAAAACTCAGTGTTTGGCTATATTATTGAAATATGTTTAAAGTTTTTTTCTTCTCTATGATTATCTTCTGACTAACTATTGCGATTGTGCATATATTATTACCTATTTTGTTTATATGATCCACAGGAACTGTTGTTTCTCCTTGCATTGTGTTCAAGAGTGTCCCATTTAAAATGTGTTGACTGATTTGATTGTATTGTATTATGCTCTAGTGACCTCTATTGTTGTTTATTTCTTAACTGCTATATTGGTTTCTTAATGTTGTCTATATGTTTGCTTATTTATTTTAGGGTCATCATCTATTTCTCAGAAAAGTGTCACAGTAAAATCTGTGACAGCCAACAGCGAAGTTGAAGTAAAAAAAGGTTTCACAAATGTATTTCTGTGCTGAGCGCACCCAATGTAGTGAAGATAAACATTGTAATTTCAGTCAGCATATGTTCTTTTTTCTGTGATATAAAAACATTATGGAATAAACACATCTCATTCCAGTTTGACGAACCTGTATCATAAAATCTTACTTTGCCCTATGACTTAGCTAGCATGTTCATTTAGGCAGGTTAGTCTCTTATTCTTATCTTAGCTCTGGAGTGCCTTTCTGGATCTCTTCAAACGCTGGGCGTAGTTCGTGTAGTAGCGCTACGTGTAGCTACGCGTAATGCACTTCGCACTACGTGAGCTACACGTAGCTACGCGAACTGCTTAGTGCACTGTGCAAAATGCTATTTGCACTGATTGGATAGTGCCGGATGCTTGTACGCACTGTGCAATCAGTGCAAACCGCATCTTGCACAGTGCAAGCAGTCGTTTTCTACGGCTCAAGTAGAATTCTACTTGAGCTGCAGCTTTCTCAACGCGGACTGGTAGTTTCTCATTGCGAGCCGTTGCGAGCATACTCGACCACTCGCAATGAGAAACCTGACCTCCCGGCATTGAGAATCTCACTAGGAGGTTTATTTTCCACGCTCGCGATCGGCAACTTGATGTTGCTGATCACAAACGAGGAATAAGTCTCTCCGGGATGTGATTTTGCTCGCTCGCCAACTTGATGTTGAGGACCGCGAGCAAGCAAAAAATGACCGCTACGCATATTTGCACTGTGCTACGTGCAATTCACGTAGTGCAAAATAGCGAAAACTATTCAAACTACGCAAGTGTAGCGAAGTACTTTGCCCAGGGTTGATTTCTTTGGGTGTAAGAATTAACTAAGTGGATAGGGTCACTTGAAAATTAACCACACTCTTCTCAGTTGCTACACCTGTATTTAATTAGCACATAATTCTTATATAAGTTGTGCATCTCTGATTGCATTGGGGGCATTTCTGTTTTGCATTGTGAGCAAGTGGCACTGCATTGGCATGGGCACTGGGTTTGAGTTACTGATACCACATTTGGAAAACTTTTCCTTCTTTGTGTTTGCAAGATAGAAGTTAGCATAGTTGTTGAGCTACATGTTTATCTGGCCATTTTATATTGTAATTCTTTGGATAATAAAGGAGATCAATGAAAGAGTGCTCCCAACAGCAAGGATAAAACCACAGTTCGCCATAGGGGAGAACTCTTACCAGTGAGGTAAAGGGAAAAGGAAAAGAGAGTGTGGTTGGGGATGAGGGAACTCTATCCTTAGAGAACACTCTATATGATCTTTCAGCTTACCATTTAACTAATAACACCAACATCTAGCCAAACGGTTTCATCCCTGGATGAAACATTAGCAACATACTTCCTTCTATTGTTAGCCTAGGTGAGCACAATCAAGGAAAACATGTAGAGTCTTGCACATTGTATTCATGATCTGCGTCATTATTTTTCTTACTTCTTCCAAACATCTAGCCAAGTGTTTCATCTGGCATCATTACCAAGACTTCTTCAGGACTTAGGGCCTAATTACAACTACAGCGGTCTATAGTTGCGATGGTGGTCCGTGGACCGCCACATTGTCTGGCCACCCGCCATATTACAAGTAAATGTGTTTAGATCTCACTTGACCACTACAACCGCTGGAGATCCTTTATCTCGTGGTGGTGGCGCAGGTGTCTGAGGCACCAATATGCTGGCGGTTCGGCAGCGCCATCGCCAAGCATATTACAAGTTTCTTCAGTGCCTTGCTTCTCATGGAGGTGAGCCCACCATAAAAAGGGTGACAGTGAGGAAACTCAGGGGCCCCTAACAGGGCCCACTGTCACCTCAACGCATGGTGGTGCTTGCAAAGGGGCACCTATTGTGCACCCCTGTATTTTTGCATCCCCTGTCCTGCAAGGAAAGAAATGCAAAACATTGTGCATTTCTTTCCGCGCAGGGATTTACTCCAGCGGTCTCATGGCAGTGCGTGTCTAAGGCACACCTATGTGCCACCACAGTGGGACCTCCTCAGCAGGACTGCCCAACCTGGAATCCGGTGGGTGGTCTGACTATGGGTTTGGCGGTCTTGCAGTGGGTGCTAGCTTGGCAGCCGATGCAAGACCGCCAAACTCTTAAGCAGGCCCTTAGTATTAATGCTTCTCAGGATTATCTTCGATCTCACTATGGTTACCACGCTCCCAAAGGAACTCAAAAGGATTGCAGTCCCCTGAGTACGGATTATCAGGTGAAGTCAAAATGGTGGCCATAGTGTGAGCCAAAATCCAACACCTTGCTTGACTTTTTTTCCAGATGGTGCTCAAGTTAAACCCTGTTACACTTCATTTTGGGATGCAGTGTCCAGCAGCGTGATTCTCTTTGATGGTACTTTGGATTTCGGCTCACACAACAGCTGTTTTTATACTGTTTAGACTGCACATGACAACTTGTTCTCAGGAACCTTTAATCCTTTTGATTTCCTGTGGTAGCATGGTTAAAAGCATAAATAGAAGTATAATGATGCCTTCATTTACTCGAGTCAATAATAACAAGTGAAATTTGGGATGATTCTTTTAGACAACCCAAGGTCTGATAGAGGCGCGAGAGGGGGCACCTCTAGTGACTGGAAGTATGTATGACATGATAACCAGGTGACTGACTAGCCTACCCAGCTAAGTGTAGAGTTATAAGATTTCTTTGGACAGTCTTAGAAAAATGCTGAAAAAAAGAACCAGCTTATTCACTAAACTCTCAGCTCATTAGTTAGCCCTTCTCGCTGTTGTGAAGATGGTCTTGCTGACCATGCTTGACAATTCTCTACACCAGCCATGCAGCTGAATAGATGTCTCCCTGCAAGCTATCTGTACCTTTGGTGTTAGGGCTTTATGAGATACGTTGACTGTGCCCTAACAATTAACACACTGAACCAAATAGATATGGATGTGATACATGCATTTGAATCCCCTCTTATTCTTTTATTTAAAATAAAGAGTGAGTCTCTGTAGTGGTTGTTTGATCTCCGTGAGCTAAAACGTATGACTATTCCTACCATATTACAATGCTGACAGTCAAAACACAGCTTAGCAGCAATAATCGTGTTCACAGTGGGAAGAAATCATTCATCATATAAGTCAGTCCTGTTTGCTATGGTCCCTTCTAAAATTGTGATGTATTTCAGAAACTGAAAGCAAATCAATCACACCTACTAAAGAATACCATTTATTTGAAAGACACAATCCCTCGTGCAGCATTCATCTCATTATACTCTGGCACTTTTTCAGTTCTGGCAGTAAGGCAATGTTTATTTCTCTCCTCAGGTGAACATTTTTCTTCAAGTGGCATTAACTTTTTAGGTATACGATTAAACCATCTTGCACCAGAGACCTTTTGTGACACAATCATGTAGTTGGTAAGAAATTCAGAAGGTCAGCAATAAGGCTACTTCTTGATTTTTTTTTATATTCTGCAAAATTGGATACCTTGCTCCAAGGCAGGCGAGCAAGGACTTGCATCCACCTAAACACAGAAACATATGCTATCTGTCTGGCTTTCAGTAAAACTAGCATCCCATACTTCGTTGATGACGTGGTGTTCTACTGCACACACCGCAACACACATGCAGGTGCACACACACACACAAACACTTTTGACAGATTGGATTGTTTATAGTTTTGGAGAGTTCACACCCCTTCATGCATACCACTTCAAAAGCAGGCTTCTGAAAGTGTGAGTTGGTATTATATTGTTGACTGATTCAGGGCAGGGATCCTGCTCCACCAACTTCTAAGGGGCAGATTACGTTTCTGGCAGTCATGGACCACCAGACTCCTGGGGCAAGGCAGTGGAGGTCTCCCCACTGTTCTATTATGAGATGGGCGGTGGGACCACCACAACCCACTGCAGCCGTTAGAGAGCCGCCCTTCACCTGGCATTGTTGCGGTGGTCAGGAGGCATACATTTGCTTGGCAAGACTGCCGCGATCCTGCCAAGCATATTAGGAGTTTCCTCTCTGCCAGGGTTTACATGGTGGTTCCTCCAACATGTAAACTGTGGCAGAGAAGAATCAATGGGGGCCCTACTGGGACCCCTGGTGCCTGTGCACCCTGTGGATGCACACAGGGAGACAGAACATGTGCACCCTGGTGTGCATGCACACCAGTTCCTGCATAGCATGGACCTTTAAGTCTTCACTGTTTAGAAACTTTTATTGCCGTTCCCATTGCAGGGCCTGTTTTTAAAGGCACCGCCATGGGAATGCCAAACAAAGACAGTCACACAGAAGGAAACTCCTAATCTGGCTGGTTGCTTCACTACAGGTTTGGCGGTGTGGCGGTAGGGTGTATCCAGAGCTGCACTGCCAAACACCATCTAGAGGGAGCCTGGAAGAGAGAAGTAGGTCTACCCTAGGAAGCATGAATGATCGAGGATGGTGTCATACAGATACCTATACTAAAAAGGTGGTGTCTATAATCTAAGATAAATCAAGAGGCATGGGCACTGCTATAGTTATCACAAACTTTCTAAAGTTAAAAGGCACTACTAGAGAAGACACTTCCTCACTTATAAATAAAGGGATTTATTGATTAGACATAATCGTAATTGTTATCCCCTTGTACGTTCTGATATAATGTGTGCGGTACACATATGAGGGAATAATGATCAACTCAATGGTATGAAATTGATCCTAAATGACACTAATCTAGTAAAGAGTTTAATTGCTTTTGATGTACACACAATTCCACCTTGCTGCACATTTTAAATGTATTGTATAATAGGCCTCTAACTCTATGATCAGGTAGATTGCCAATGATGGTATGCTAGCCAGCTGAACGAGTAATGTGACTTCTATATCTTGTTCAATAGTCTCACTCTGCACACCTATATTTGATAAAGTAGGTAGGTGATACAAATCTTAGTATTGATGAAAATGCTTCCATGAATAGTGCACAAGATTTAGTTATGCTCGCTGGACCTAGGGTTATTTCCTCGGGTATTAGTGAACCTGTCTTGGTCAACATAGTAATGTATTGCAAATGTTAACCTAGAATATAGCAGGGTTGCAAGACAACTTCAATAACCCCTGGTTAAGGTGACTTATTGACAATCATCACATCTATCTGTTTTTAAGAAACATGGCCCTTGAAGCCGGTGCATAGATTGCTTTTTATCACTTATAGTATTGAAGCACTTCCAACTTCAGGGCAACCCGTGTTTGGCTTGGTTATTTTGGTGAAAATATTCATGAGATGTGTCATTAGTAAATTGAAATCAACATCACAGGTATTCTAGTTGTGAACATCAGGGTAAACAATGGATTGTCTATGAATATATATAATAAATGTATTTGCACCCAAGCCAAGAAGTAAAGCATCTCCTACCCTAGCAACTTTCAATTAACATCTATCTTGTATTGATAGTAGTATTTCTTCTCGCTGGGGACTTAAATGTTGCTTATGAACCCCTAGAAGCCTTGAAAAATGTACAGTCCAAGAAGAAAAAGCCTTGACAGTCCTTACCCTTGATGCAGATCCTATTAGAGCTCCTCCAGCAGTAGCTGTTCAACTTGCCTCCTTAACTCCTACATATGGCCTGTGGGCCTGTAATGGTCGTTTTGTATCAGACAAGTTGAGTTCATTTACATTTACTGTAGTATCCTTTAGCAGTCGATTAGATTATTCTATCCTGGGCATCTCTGGCAGTATTTAGAAGATTTTAAGTTCCATAAGTAATGGGAACAGCGATCATAATGACCGTCAAGTAATACTTGAAGATAAATGAGCTATACTTTAAGATAAAAACTTCTTACTACTTTCAAAATTGTTCATGAGACTATCATAATGCCTCTTAAAATGTAAAACACTTTTGTCAGTGCTGGTAGATTGCACCATTCTTTACAGCCCGTGACAGCTCTGGTAGGTGAGTCACTGCTTTTTTGGGGATACAAAATTCTTCTCAGTGGAGTATGCATTTCATGCATCGTATGTTGTTAGTAGAGTAGGATGTTCACTGCCTTTCACAATAAATAAAAACTAAAATATTGAATTAATTCGCCCCAATGGCTGTCACTTAGATTTGAACAACTTACTGTCTTTCAGCTGCTTAAAATGCATTAACCCCATTCCATTACACGTGCTCTGCAATTATTTCTTTATACACAGAAAACATGGAAATAGAAATTGCAATTAACATGCGTAATTCGATTATGGTTGTTCTGCTACCAGTCCATTTTTAAAACATTACAAAACGTAGTATTTTCATAAATAGAAATTCAAAAGTCTCCTGATTTTACAGTTGTGTTACGTTCTGAATAGGGATTTATAAAATGTGTATCCATTCGGACGAAATAGTTCTGTGACGTTCCCCACATTGCTCCTTTCCTCATATTTGAAACATATTTGTGAAAAATGCTAATGGTCCACTTCCCAGCAGGAAGTTCAATGGAGAATGCGTGATTTGATGTGAAATTCGGGGTCCTGACATAAAGAGTCTTTTTGCAGGCCCAAAGTCTGTAATTTGCAAAATCCCTGTGATTTAGCAAATCGCAAATCATGCGACTGCAAAATGACTTTTTGTTACAGGCGCAATCCAGTTTCCAGTTCAATAAAATCTTACTGAGTCACAAAATTTGTTTTGAAACTCATAATGAATCACTGTTTGGAAGGAGTACATTTAGGGTGTCCCTTCCAAACAGAGATGTATTTATCAGTGTTTCTCCCACTGAAATCCAATCACAAAAACTTGACATTTTACGAACACCTCAAAGGAGATGTCTACCCAATTGTAAATTGGAAGGAGTGCCCTTTGTAAATGTTAAAAAGAAAAGACTGTTGGGGAGTAGGTATTGGTCCTCAGGAACACTGTCAACTCTCAAACAAAGAAACAAAAAGGGTAGATTTGAACTTAAATTTGAAGTTGCACCTAGATGAGATTTCGATTCTAAATCTAATTTGTTCTAACAACCATTTTCCACACTCATACTGACGTTGCACCAGCCATGATTTTGCATCTAATTGTCATGTCAAGGTCATTCCCATGCACACCTTTGCCACTTAATTTGACAACTGGCTGTTGTATTTCCATCCTTATTATGGCCAGCAACCCTAAAATAAAGAGAGCTTCAAATATCTTCTGACTCCAGGATGCATTTAGTAAGACATCCATTTCTTGTTCCCTCTTTCAAACAATTCTGTCCCCAAATACCTCAAACACCCTTCTCTGGCAACCAACCCAGAAACCTTAATTATTTAGAAATATCATAATTTGAGATTGAGCTCCATTAAAACTGATCCACTCTTTCGTTTACAAAGGGTAAAGAAATATGTCTTTTGTGCACGTCTCCAACGATATTTCACCTTTTTCTGGGCCCTATTTTTGATAGCTTTAGAACCCTGGGCACTTGCTAACCAGATACAAAGTGCCTGTGCTCCACCTTCAAAGATTGTCATATATTGTTAACCTTGATTGGCACAATTAACATTTATATAAAGCCATAGCTTATGGTGCAGAAATACACTCCTGCCATGGAAAGTTAAATGACGTGTGCACTGCAGCACATATTGCCACTATAGTAGCAATGAAAATATGGCTGATGGACTAACCTGTGCCTGCAATATTTACTCTTTTGAGAGGTATGAAAACCTGATGTTAAACATTAATCAAGTCACTCATATGTGAACTCTGTCAGCCATAAGATACAATTCATAATATTTAAGAGTGAAACATGTGCCATTAAAAATGGGATGCTTCCTCAGTGACTAGGCCCAAAATTACATTGTCATTGGTCATGCTGTAACGGTGCATAGAAAAGGTTAAAGTATAGATTATGCACTTTAATCTGTAAATGTTTTCCTCTTTTATCTACAAGCACCATTCAAATACTTATTTTATATTTACTAAAAATCATATCTAATGGTAAAGTCAGTTTTTATTAGAAAAGTAGTAAAAGCTACATTTAGTAAGCTAACATTTACCTACATAATCTTTCAGACTACTAATTTGCATTTCCCTCCATCAACTCCCAGCCAGTGGCATAAAATAATCTACATTTTGTAGTTAACCTCCCCTCTTATCTGCACTCAGGTCGTACTTATAGTAAAATAATATACTGATGGTGCAAACACTGTGGGAGCGACTACTACAATTCCCACTCCTGCCAGAATATAACAAAAAAAAAGCAATAATACAGGTATTAGTAAGTGCTCAGTAGCATCATTATTACATCTTCTTTGGAATAGCACAAGCTCATAAGCACTCTAAGGTAGTTGTCATTTGGAGTATATGATTTGGTTATGAGATGGATAAGGTTTTCAGCCCATATATAAAAGCACCAAGCTATAGACTCCTAACCTTAACGGATGTGGAGGCAAAGCTATATGTAGCCTGTCTTCTACAGCACCTGAAATCCTGGCTAAAAATAAACAACATCTTGCCCCGACAACAAACAGGGTTTAGGGCAGGAATGGGGACTTTAACAAATCTAACTGCCCTGACACTGATGGCAGAAAAGGCCAAAATAAGAAAAACGCAGCTATTTGGCCAGTTTGTAGATCTCAAGTCTCCCTTTGATCGTGTGCCACGGGAAGCCTTGTGGAATAAAACGGCTGTATGGGGTGTATTGAATAGTCGATTAAAGGCAATAAGAGAACTATATACAGGTCCCTGGGACCAGGTCAAAATTGGTGATGGCAAGAATGTAACAAACAAAGTTTACACAAATAAAGGATGAAAACAGGGGTGTGTATTGGCCCCATGCCTCTTCAATATATCTAGCAGAGCTAGCACAAACCATATGGAATTTCAACACTCACCGCCTATACTGGCTCGAGGAAACGGAAAATCTACAGTACGCCAACAATATTGTCTTATTGAGTCAAATGCACATAGGACTTCAGCGAAGTATGGACACCTTAAAAACATACATGGATAGAAATGGGCTACAGCTAAATATAAAGAAAACCAAAGTGGTAGGCTCGAAAATCAAGAAGTACACCTGGTTCTTGGAAGGGAAACTCTAAACAGCGGCTGACCACAGGTTCAGCACATCAATCCCTGTTACACAATTATAAGAGTCCTGTGCAATCCACATCTGCCACCTGCCACAGTTGGGCTTCACTGGAATCCAGACAAGAAGGTTTTAGATCATGGATTAGATTAGTTTTATGTCGAACTATTGTAGTACATTTACGTGTTGTGGTTATTTATGTGCTGTCTTATGTCAATTATTTCAGCCCTGATGAAGTTCCTTTGATAGGAACGAAACGCGTTGGCTGATGCCCTATTGCTTGCTTTATAAAGAATCACAAAATAAATCTAAAGGACTTGCTAAACAGAGTGTGACTTCTTTGCTGGTGCACCGTCCGTGATCTAAAAAAAAATGGTTCTTGGAAGGGAACAAAGTTTAGGAAGTTAACACATACAAATACTTAGGATTCTTCGTGGAGCATCAAATGAAAGGCAACACATAGAAACAATACAGGCTAAAGCGCAATCCTTAAAGTACGGCTTCAGAATATAAGGAATAAAACTAAACTGTCCTTCATTTTACCATCTTTTAACAGTGCTGAGTGCTCAGTTAATGCCAGCAGTGACTTATGGCATGGAAACTTTGAAAGGACGCGCAGAAGGCATCTTAAAGAAAATCCAAAAAAAGAGTATATAATCTGTGTTCAGCATCACAAAAACTGCACCTCCAGCACAGGTGCATTTGGAGTTTGGGCAGCTCTATCAAACATACCAATGTAAAGGAGCCTTTATAAACCTATGTTGTAGATTACATGTGTCAGAAAGATGGTCAGTTGACCATATGTGCTGGAAGGAAATAGAGGAGCAATTACAACAAAATAAAAAATATTCTTGTTGGCTATATCTAAAACAGGCTATTGAGGAACTTGGAATAGAAGAAGCCTGGAGTGCAAGTATTGGGTAAGAGGCTTTTTACAAAGTGATAAAAGCTACTAACACGCATCTTTCATATTCAACAGACAAGACAAGTCTTGCACTCAGACATCATGCCTGGACAGTGATTAATTCCAATAAAAAACTACGGCACCAGGATTACCTTACAGCACACTTTTCACTCAAAATAAAACTCCAGTTTATGCAGTACTGTTTTGGAAAATGGAAAACAAATGATCTAATGCCATCCTGGAAGAATCAGACATAGAACAAAGAATGTCGTTTATGTAAATATAACGAAGAAACTATTGCACACATATTCTGAATCTGCCCGAGTCTCCTGACAGAAAGAAATATCATGCTGAATGAATTTTCAGAGAACTAGAAATTCTAACATGCAGGTAATCAGTAAACCATTAGCTGGTTGGCTACTCTATACCTTTTATATGCCAGGGAGTAAAATGTATAAAAGTAATCATGAAAGCATTAGAGCAATCAATTTAGGGCACTAGCACCTTGATAAATAACATTAACTGGGAAGTATACTGAATCTGCAACTTAACAAAGGGTTTACGTTATGTACAAGAGAAGGACAATAATTTCGCTGAGCTGAAGAACAGAATGTCAAATCTAGAGAAATCAGCGTTAAAAGTGTGAATAAAACAAAAGAACAAGGACAATGCATTTTTAAATCCGGGATAAAGAGAAAGAAGACACTTGAATTATAATGTACCCCAGCACAATTGCACTTTAAACACCAGCTCTTGCACATTGAATAACGGAATCACATAGAGCCCTGAGAAATCCCGTCATGCACTGAGTAGCGGGTTTCTCAAGTTGAGGCCACACAAGAACTGAATTAATGTAACTTTTATATTCATATTTAATTTGGAGTTATATAACCGCTTTTAAAAGATTTGTCAGAAATATCAGTTTATAATCAAATTTTATAAAATGTAATGAATGAATAATTGTGTAACAGTTTTTATTAACCGAAAACATAAATAAATAAATAAATAAATAAATAAATAAATAAATAGTGATAAGTTTGGAATAAAAATACACTCCAATGTACCTGGTAAGAAATTCCCTGCACTTCCTCTCTGTGGGATAATAACCGATTAGGCTCTATTAGAAACCTCATAGTTTTGGTTGAAGCACTCCATAAGCTTCTTGTGCATAACTTTGCAATATGAACTCATAAATTCACTGTTATTCAAACGTGGATATAGGACAGCTTCTGTCAGTCGATGGGACCTATTAGTTTTATCCTAGCTGAGTAAAAATGATAAATTACGGTGTTTTAACAGATTTTAATTGTTTACTTTAATATATTCATTTCTGTATATGCTATTCACAGCCTTGGGAAAGGCCATGTTGGGACAAAATGGATTGAATGGATGTCTGGAATAATTGAACAAGAAAGGAATTGAGAACATTTCAACCTTTAATACTCTTGAGTTTTTATGGACTTTGGCTATTCCAAAAAAGATACATTACTGTTGCTACTAGGGGCCCACTAACACCTGTAAAACGTCCAGTGACTCTGCCCTGAATGAGTCATCAACAATGTGTGAAATTCTTCCCAGGTTTTCTACAATAGGTTGACTTGAATGGGCAGAGATGACTCCTCTGAGGTTGGCAGAATCTTCAGGGTGGGGGCGGTGGGCATTCTTGTCTGCACTACAATGTCAAAACCTGCCCGATAGATATGTTTGAGACACATGTACCTCTTTGACTCATTTGAAATTGAGAAAAAAGGAAGCCAGGGCAATTCTTATCTATTCCCATTCTGGGTGATGTAGAGCCCTGCATTTGTCATACCAAGCTTATGTCTCCTAGTTAGTTTTGAGTACAGCACTTGTTTCAAACTGGATTTTAGTGTCAAATGTGGGAAGATACTAGTACCATAGTGCACTCACCTACAGACTCACACCTTCAGAGCCCAAATTAGGTGTGACCAAAAAATTTAACCATCTTGAAAATGCCACAACACATGGCATTTTGTGTGTCTTTTCAGTAAACATTCAGTAAACAGAATACCTGAATAAGTGGGTAGGGTTGCCCCAAGGATGAATACCCCAATGGTTTGGGAGTGCCTAGTGGTCATCCATGCCCACTAGCTTGTTCCAGATATAAATGTGACACCCCAAGGCACTTTCTGGAACTGCAGAAGAACAGAAGAGGATGTAGTGTGCTGACTGTGAAAAACTGGACACACTCCATCTTTCACTTGACAAAGAAGTGGACTTCAAGGGTCAGTTGGCTGACATTCTGTGTGGCTCCAGGTAAACATAAAGCTTCATGAGGCCTGTGGTTGTTTGGACACCAAGTAAAACTTGGGAAACATTTGAACAAGTTTGCTCCGAAGCCAAGAGGACCAAACACAGAAAGTAGCAGTTCCAAGGCAATCAATGATATTTCAGATTTGTCCTCCTGAAAAGCTCCAGCCTCTCCTAAGAAATCACAAAGTCCCCTTCTGTTTTGGGGCCTAGAAATGTTTTCAAGCACATACCTAAAAAGCTCCAAAGCCTTAGCAAAACCATCATCTGTTCTTTTTGCTTTTGTTGCCCTAAGTGGGAAGGTTATGTCCAGACATGTGTCCTATGCTCGCTGTGCCACTAGATTCAAGCTGGCCTGGCAGATGAGGGGTGATACCCTGAAACCGGACCCAGGATGCTTCTTTCCAGTCCAAGGAGGACCTCCCTTGGCAGTTTGGGCCGGACTGTTTCCAGGAGGAGCAGGGTTCAGACTGATTTGCATGTGGCTGGGTTCAAACTAGGTGGCGTGATAAGAAAATAAACGACGAAATAAACCCAGATTTATGACTGAGGATGAATTTTGCTTGTTCAGCATTCCTTCCATCATCTTTTCTTTTTGCTTTTGTTGTCTAAGTGGGAAGGGTATGCCCAGATGTGGATCTCATGCTCGCTGTGCTACTGAATTTAAGCTGGCTTAGCTGATGTGGTGTGATACTCCAAAACCAGTCCGAGGATGCTTGTTTCCATTCTAGAGGACTTGGCTTGGGTCCTGTATTTGCTGTGTCACTAGAATCACGCTGGTCTGGCTGATGAGGGGTGATACATCGAAACTGGTCCCAGGATGCTTGTTTCTGGCCCAGAGAGGACCGACTTTGGAGTTCGGGCTGGATTGTTGCCATGGGGAGCATGGTCAAAACTGATTTGCATATGGCTGGGTCCAAACTGTGGTGGCGTGTTATATGGCTGGGTCCAAACTGTGGTGGCGTGTTGAACAAAGAAAATGATAGATTAAACCCAGATCTGTGAGTGAGGTGAATGTCTGCATTGCTCAACATCCTGTCCATCATCTGTTCTTTTAGCTTTTGTCACCCTATGTGGGAAGGGTATGACCAGACATGGGTTGCATGGTTGCTGTGCCACTGGATTCAAACTGGCCTGGCTGACAAAGGGTGATACCCTAAAACCAGTCCCAGGAGGCTTGTTTCAGGCCCAGGGAGGACCTTGCATGGGAGTACTGCTGGACTGTTCCATCGAGGAGCTGGGTCATGACTGATTTGCATATGGTTGTGTCCTAACTGGGATGTTGTGGTGAGCAAAAAATATTATGGAATAAACCCAGATCTGTGACTGGGGTGAATGTTTGCACTCTGTCCATCAACTCTGCACTCTGTCCATCAACTGTTCTTTTTGCTTTTTTTGCTCTAAATAGAAAGGGTATGCCCAGACTTGGGTCCCGTGCCCGCTCTGCCACTGGATTCAAGCTTGCCTGGTTGATAAGGATTGATACCCCAAAACCGGTCCCAGAAAGCTTGTTTCCAGTCCAGGGAGGACCAGCCTGGGAGTTCGGGCTGGACTGTTGCAATTTGGAGCAGGGTAGCAGACTGATTTGTATTTGGCTGGTCCAAATTGAGGTGGTGTAGTGAGAAAAAAAAGATGGATTAAACTCAGATCTTTAACTGTGATGAATGTTTGTATTGTTCAGCATTCCGTCCATCATCTGTTCTTTTAGCTCTTGTTGCAAGAAGGTTATGTCCAGACTTGGGCCCTGCACTTGCTGTGCCATTGGATTCAAGCTGGACTGGCTGTTGAGGGTTGCTACCTCAAAACTGGTCCCAGGATGCTGCTTTCCGGTCCAGGTAGGAGTAGCTTGAGAGTTCAGGCTTGACTAATCTCATGAGTAGCTGGTTCATGACTGATTTGGATATGGCTAGGCCCAAACTTGGGTGCAGTGGTGAGCAAAAAAGCAATGGAATAAACCTAGATCTCTGACTGGGGTGAATATTTGCATTGTTCATCATTCCGCCGATTATATGTCCTTTTTCCTTTGTCATCCCAAGTAGGAATGGGATGCCCAGATGTGGGTCCCATGCTAGCTGTGCCACCGGATTCAAGTTGTCCTGGCTGAAGGGGGGGATACATCGAAACCCGTTCCGGGATGTTTGTTTCTGGTCCAGAGTGAACATGGCTTGGCAGTTCGGGTGGATTGTTCCTTTGAGGAGCAGGGTCAATACTGATTTGCATGTGGCTGGGTCAAAATTGGCGTTGTATGGTGAGCAAAAAAATAATTGATTAAACACAGTTCTTAGACTGGGGTGAATGTTTAAATTGTTCAGTATTCCGTCCATCATCTTTTCTTTTTTGCTTTTGTCATCGTAAGTGTGAAGGGTATGCCCAGACGTTGGTCCCATGCTTTCTGTGCCACTGGATTCAAGCTGGCCTGGCTGATAAGTGGTGATACCCTAAAAACAGTGGCTGGATGCTTGTTTCTTGTTCAGGAAAGACCAGACTTGGTAGTTCAGGCTGGACTTTTCACATGTGGAGGAGGGTCAAGATTGATTTGCAAATGGCTAGGTCGAAAGTGGGGTGGCGTGGTGAGCAAACAAAAGATGGATTAAACACAGGTCTGTGACTGGGGAAGGTGAATGTTCTCATTGTTCAGAACTCAATCCATCACTTTTTCTTTTTGCTTTTGTCACCCTAGCAGTTTTGATAACAGTTGGTCAGGTTTTCCTGCATGCACTCAAATCTGAGTTCCAGGAAAGTAACTTATATACTGTCCAAAGATTTTTGCCAGGGAAGAGTGAGTTTGGGGTTTTTGTTTGTTGCTTAATGAGACTTAGGGGAAAATATACTGAGAAACCTTGGAAGCCTGCTAGATACCACTACATTTGAATAATGATAAGGAATATCTTTTCCGCTCTATTAGAGGATTTCAAATGTGAAATTTCAATTCATAAAAGAGTTGTCGGGGGTCAATCAAGAGAATTATTGTGTCTAGAGAAAGTTGACAAATTAAAAGATAAAATAAGACACTTTGAAGTTAAGGTAGTTCTATATTAGCTTTTGATATCTTGCTTGAGCAGGGAAAATACACATTGAACCTGCTAAAACCTTTGTTAAAACTTGGACAGAAACATGAAAGTGTGATCAGAATTCTTGTAATACTAATAGAAGAGAATAATAATTAAAAACACTAAAAAACAAGAGGAGACATTTCAATTATTCACAAATCTGAAGAAAGACTCCAAAAGTACTACTTCCATTGAAGTCATCTCATAACTATCTCTCGTTGTTCATTCCATATGTAATAATCATTCGTGGGAGGTTTTAGAATTGAATCGTAAGTATTCTTGACATTAACAGAATCACTGAGTATAGTCATCTCTCATTCCAGGTCTCCTTTCCTACAGTAATCTCCCTCATGCTTCTCCCCTTCTCTGTCCATTCTGAACTTTTTTTTAATCATAACTGCAGAGCCAGTACTGATTGAAGGTAGACAATATTTATGGTACTGCTGCTGATGTATCTGGATCCTAGCAGAATAATAAAATCAATATTCCTTCTGAGCTGTGCCACCAATTTGTCTTCTATAAAGTATGTATGTCAAATGATGTCCAACATACAGAAGGTCTATCAGATACCTGTTCGGAGACATCTCCACTAGCTAGGAAGATGAAAAACTGCAGAACCAAGTGGGGCCAATTGTAGTTCCAGGAATTATTAACAAAGTGTTGGAAAAAACTTGATTATCCATAGGTATAAATGCAATTGATGCATCTATATCCCCATTACAGTTCATTTCACAAGTATTTGCTATTTGTGAGGGAGCTAAGAATTGAATAGTAAGTGTTTCTGAGATGCACAGAATCACTCAATATAGTCATCTCTCATTCCAGGTCACCTTCCCAGCAGTATTCACCCTCATTACCCTGCCCTCTTCTGGTTACTGTTGGAAGGTGGGTATTTTGAGGGGGGCACTCCCAAATAGTCTGGGTCCTTCCACAAAATATAGGAGAACTCTCACTGTTGCAGATTATCATAATCAGACGTATAGGCTAAAACTCAACCATTTGAAAGCAAAAAGTGCATGATCCAATCATCTGACATTAACCCCCATGCAAGAGATCTAAAGATGCTGCACCAGTAGACCAGTGTAACACCATGGTGGCATTTCTATGGTGTTACACTGGTCTACTGGTGCAGCATCGCTAGATCTCTTGCATGACAAAGTCTCTTTTTTCTTCTTTACCCTTTTTTCTTATTTCCTTCTTCGTCTCTTCTTCTCCTCACCACTATTAGGATTATAATATACATATGTCTAACCTCTATGAAAAAACTGTTTAAACATATGAAATTGAATTGAAACAGTGTTTATTGCTTTTTGTTAAACAGCCTTGAAAAAGTCATCTAAAGACAAAACACGTGTCGGCTGTCCTTGTTTCTTTTCTCCAAGTCAATACTGACGAAAACTTAAGAATAAAATAATCTCTGTTTTTCCACTCAACCTGTTTTGCTTTACTATTGTTTACATTACTTTTGACTCACTGGAGTTAATTCTTCGACTATATAGGGCTCTGCTCTGTCAACCAAATTTCTGCATTTTGTCTTTATATGGGTATCTTATATACATAGTAGCATTGTTGGTGGCACAGTGTTTGACATAGAGCACACTGGAGAATATCCGCTTTATCCTTCTAACTTTGAGACTTAACTACTATAGATGTGCTGGCTGTAGTTTACCACTGCCATCAAGTGTTCTTTGATAACCCCCATGTCTTCACTTCATCTTTTGATAGACCAAGAGATCTAAAAGTTACTACCGTAACTAAGGCAATTGACAGATATACCATGCATAATATTTCTACTGACTATGACACTATTCGCTCATCCTCCTCCACTTCCCACGTTGCTATTATGACACATTTATTTGAGGCATGAAGCCCAGGGAGCACTGAGTCAGAATAAATCAAGGCAGCCAAATGTCTTGAATTTCACTCCAATTTATTTGAATGATATAGGAATGCCAAATCAAGCTTGGGAAACAACTCCCTCTCCACAAACAGCATCTCAATGCTCTTTGAAAGAGGGTACACATCAATCCAAAGTGCCACATATACACAAAGGCCCACTGTGTTTACATACTACATCAAATGAGAGAGCTACAAAGCAGACTCAATAGAATCTATCATGCCTTTTTGGCTCACTGACCAATTCTTTCTCAAGATCTTCTTGAACATTAAATGAAACACTACATGAGCTATACTCGGCAGGGATGGCTCTTGTCTTGACCTTTACTCCATACATGTTCAACAGGCATGCAACAGACCAACGCCAATAGATAGGAGTCCTGAGGGCCTGCTCTCATGGACCCTGGTATGATGTGTACCTGTTGGTGGCACTAGGCACAACCACATAAGTGTGGTAGTATTTTTATTGGGACAAGTGGAGGGGACGCTGAGTGGTAAGATTTTTTGTGGATCCCTGTGGTATCCAGAAGTTGATGCCATAGAAATGCAATGAAAATGTGTGACTTTAGTGAAATCTTGATATTTGTAGGGCACTGTGGGTAAGAAAATGCCATGGGATCCACATGGAGCACACTATCTTCTACTGTCCCAGGTGTCTAGTTTTCATAAATGCCTAGCTTGGTAGGTTTCACCAGGTGGCAGCTGACCCAAGCCAAAACATGTAGCCTTTCAGTATATAAGTAGCACCGTATTGGGGCTTAGCCCTGCTCTGCTTCCCATATGTAAATAAAGAAAACAAAAAGAATCAAAATGTCCCCTCTTGCCATAGGAGCAGGCATGCCGTAGACCCCAAAGGGGCAGAAATACTATATTGCATATTTGTGGGCAGAAGTGCTGGATTTATGTCAGAGTAGGTTACCCTAGCCTTTTGTTTCTGTTGGTGCCATGTTGATATCCCTGGTGTCAAGTGGTCTGTCTGTCACACAGGGACAAATAGGCCCAAAAACAGAATAAGGGGTGGATTAGCTCATATAGGTATCACACCATGTTCCTACCACAGAATAGGTTCATCAGTTTTTCTGCTCCCTGGGAGTGGATTGAGGGTCTCTACCTAAAATCTGCCAACGGGGGACAGAAAAGCCACGATACACTGGGGGAAGAATAGGCACAGCAGATAAACAAGCACTGGCATTGCCAATAGCTCTGGTGTTGGCCAATGGCCTTTTGGCAATTCTTGTTTTGTCATGTTTTTTTGCAAAATATTATCATTATGGAAGTTGCTGGGTCCTCATTACATCTAGCAAAAAAAATGGCAAAAGTATTTTTATGCTCTCAAAAAAGTACACATTATCACTGAAGGCAACAACCTTGTACGTGGATGTGCTCATTATGAAAGGGCAGCAACCCGTAATTCATAGTGAAGTCAGTCTATGAATGAAGTGGAATAACATTGATGTCTGCTGGAATGAATGCAAGAAAAATGAGAATTACACGATCAGAGAATAATGGATGCAGTCTGGCTGAAAACCCCTATAAGTAATTATGTTATACATTTAGATAAATCAAAAGGTCTTTGCTAACAAAGAGCTAACATGCCGTTGGCATGGAATTGGCTGCTAGCATCACCTTTGAGAATAAAGGCAAGAAAGAAGGGAAGAAAAGAAGGAAGACAAAAAAGAAAGGTACACCCAAAAAAAAGGCAGGTCAAAGTTCAAAAAAGCAAGCAAGGAAGGCAAAAAAAAGAAAGGAGGGGAGAAGGAAGGAATTAAAGAATGCAAAAAGAAAGAATGAAAATGGAAAGTAGGAAAGAACAAAAGGAAGGAAGAAAGAAAGCAAAAAGAAGAAAGAATGAAATAAAGATAGGAAGAAAGAAGTCAAGATGAAAGAAAGAGAGAAAACAAAGATGCAAAAAAGAAATAAAGGTGAAGAAATAATGAAAAAAGAAGGCAAAACAGAAAGGAAGAATGAAGGGAAGAAGATAAGAAGGAAAAAAGAAAGAACAAAGAAAGGGAAGCAAAAAATAAGGAAAGGAAAATGGAGAAAACATCAAAAACATAAACAAGCAAAAAAAGAAAGAAAGAAGGCAAAAAGAAAGAATAAAAAAGAAGGCAAGAATAAAGAAAGAAGGATATGAAGAAAGAAGGTAAAAAGAAAGAAAAAAGGAAAGAATGCAAAAAGATAGAACGGAGGAAAGAACGGAAAAGTAAGGAAAGAAGGCAAAAAGGAAAGATGGAAGAAAAAGGGAAATAAGGAAAGAAATAAAGAGAAAGACTGAAGGAAAGAAGGCAAAACAAGAAAGGAAAGAAAGAAAGGAAAAAAGTAGAAAAACTAAAAAAAGGTGGAAGAGAAGAAGGAATGAAAAATGGAATGTAGGCAAACAAGACAAAAATAATGAAAGGGGCAAGCAAGAAAGAAGGAAAAGGAAAGAAGGAAAGTTGAACAAACGAAGGTATGAAGTAAAGAAAAGGGAAAGAAGGAGAGTAAAAAGGAAAGAAGCTAAGAAAAAGTGAAAAAAGGAAGCAAATGATAAAGAAAGAATGAAAGAAGGAACAAAGGAAAGAAAGTAAACGGAAACAAAGGGACGATAGAAGGAAACAAGGAAGAAGGCAAAACGACAAGCAAAATGAAAGAAAAGGTGAAAGCAAAAAGGAAAGTCAAAAAAGAAGTAACAAAAGAAGAAAAGAATGAAAGAAAGAAAGAATGTTAAAAGGAAAAAAGAAGGTAAAGCAGAAGAAAGAAAGAAAGAAAGAAACAAACAAACAAACAAAGAAATAAAGATGCAAAAAGAAGGAAAGAAAGCAAGATGGAAAGAGGGTTCAAAGTTTGCCGTTCTGGATACTAAAACACAAATTACACTCCACCATTGTTGTATTAATACTCTTACAAGTGTGCTGCAAATTATACGCATAAAGTTTGTTTTTCTTCTACGGTAAAACTTATTCAAGAAACATGGGTGAAATTGAGTCCAGGAACATAACATGGTGAACTGTGAAACAGGAGCAGTCCACTTCAAAAGTAATTTACTACAGCAGAGGAAGGAGACAGGAACAGATAAAGCTGGCATGTGCTCTGCCTCACTTCAAATGCACCCTACTATCACATCTGGCAACACTGTCACTAAATGGAACTATTTGTGTATGGATGTGCAACTTGTGAAAGAGCGAAATGCAGTAACTCAAAGTGACATTAAGTAGAGATTAAAGTTGGCTGCCCGATTGCCCCATTTTGTATGCTGTAGTGGGTAGAAGAAAAATGGGAATGACACAACAACAGACCAATGGGTGAAGAGAGGTGGCTGAAAGCACCGTAAGTATATTATGTCTATCCTTTTAGTAAAATCAAAAGGTTTTCGCTAACACCAGACTTGATAAAGGGGCATGAGACCATGTCCTTAGTTCAGAATGGGCACAACAGTTTTTCTGACCCTTTAGGCAGATTGTGGGTAAACACCAACCAACCCTTACCATATTGTTTAACAATACCCCCTCTCTGCCACACAGAGGGGTACACAAATATTGTTGGGACTATATTGGAGGTGGGGGCTCAGAAAGATGTCTTGGTGGCCACGCCACCCATTTTACTCATAAAACACCTTTTTGTCTTACTGCCCACTTCCCCCTTAGGCACAAATTGGAGATAAATACCTCCTATTTGCTCTAAGGGTGGCAGTGTGATTTTGGAGTGGGGCTCAGCCCAATGACTGGACTGACCCTGCCAGCAATAAAAATAAAAACTCCCTAATGTCAAGTGGGCTTTAAACACACTATGGGGGAGGGGCTGATTGGAGGTAAGGATCTCCTGTCTTCCCTCTGGGGGGTATATAAAGACCACTGGTATATTTGTTGAGGTGGGGATTGGCCCCAATGCCTGGTGGGCGTCCCTCACTGTTCATTATGTAGTTTGGCAGAAAGAAAGTGAGGGTTATTTTGGGGGTGGGACTTGGCATGATGATTAGGCAAGCACCCGCCATCCTGACAATAATAAAAGAAATATCTTTCTGGTGTCTAGTGGGTTTTCTGCCCCACAAGAGGGGGGCAAATAAGTGTTAAAGATCTCCTTTATGCCCCCTGTGGCAGAAAGACTGTTACCATATTTATCGGATGGAAGTTTGACCTGTTGCCTGGGTGAGCCACTCCCACACCTTTTCATCATAAGAAAGTATGCACACTGTGGTTTATTGGGATTTCTGCAACCTGGAGGGGGCAGAAAACACCATGGTGTCTAGTGGGTTCTCTGCACACCAGGGAAAGATTGGAGGTAATTGCCTCCAATCTGGGGAGTGTTAGTCTTTTGCCTGGGACATGCTACCTTCCTAAAACATAGTTACTGGTGTCCAGTGGGTGGATCCTGCAGTAATTCCTAAGCAGGAATCCAATAGGGAAATGTACCATTGGGGGAGATACTACCCATTCCAATGACACCTCCATTGGCCAAATTGATTCTTGGGGGGGCTGAAATTAGGCATGGGCAGAGCTCGCTGAGTTTCACTCAATGGAATTCCATGGAGTTGCCGAAAAACATCGCCAAATATGTTCCATGAGTGGCTGGAGCATTCCTCTGCCACCCCAAATGAAGTACCCATGGCTGCTGAGGGTCTTGGGATTACTGATATGTTGATAGACGCCTACCCACTTTCTCAACAAGTCTGCAAAGTGGCCTCCTACTGCACTACTGGTTGGAGGATGAAGTCTCCTTAGTTGCTCATGGTTAAGGGGGGCCAAGAAGCCTTATTGTTGCCACAGGTTTGTCCCCCACAGCGGGACAGCTGAGACATAATCAGAGGACCCACCCCCTTTCTCAACCACCCTGCAAAGGGGCCTCCTGGTGCATGACTGTTTGGGAAGGGTGGTCCTCTTGGCTGCTGAGGGTTGTGGGTGGCCAAGAACCTCTATTGTTGCCACAAATAAGTCCCCCACAGTGTGATTACTTAGACAACGTAGAAGGTCCCATCCCCTTCTCAACAACCTCACAAAGGGGCACCTGGGGCGCTACTTGTTGGGGAATGAAGTCCCCTTGCCTACTGATGGTCAATGGAGCCAAAAACATACACCCCCCACAGTGGTATTACTGAAACGTCATAGAAGGCAGCCCCCTTTCTCAACCACTCTTGAAAAGGGCCTCCTGGTGCACTACTGGTCGGGGGATGAAGTCCCCGTGGCTGCTGAAGGTCATTGGGAGCCAAGAACCCGTATTGTTGCCACAAGTAAGTCCCCTACAGCAGAATTGCTGAGACATTGTCAGAGGCCCTGCACTCTTTCTCAGCCACTCTGCAAAGGGGCCTCCTGGTGCACTACTGGTTGGCGGATAAAGTACCCTTGGCTGCTGAGGGCCGTTGGTGACCAAGAACCCCTATTGCCACAAGTAAGTTCCCCGCAGCAGGATTGCTGAGAAGTCGATGAAGGCCCGCCCAATTTCTCAACCACCCTGCATACTACAAGTAGCAGCCGGGGTCGCTCGTGCTTGGTTGTGCTCACTTATGGCCCAAAACAAGCACCAGAAGTTGCTTGTGCCGCCTAATGCCGCGTTAGTGGGCACAACATCTTGTGGGCACTCGTGAGCAGCTAGCAAATCTCTTGGGTGCTCGCAAGTGTCCGTCAAGTCTTGTCATGCTGATCCCATAATTACATGTTTGAATTCATTGGCATTAAATAAACAGTGTTTGCTACCCTACAGTACTATGGACTATTGAATATCTAAATACATCTAAACCTAATCATCGTTTTTGTTCACTATTGATTTCAGTGCTTTTTTGCATATTTGACATAAATACCTGTCACAAATTATCACTTTTCTAAAGAAGCTATTATGTACAAAGGAGGTTTTCTCTTTTCTGCTCATTGTTAGGTAAGTTAAAGTGGGAGTTCTCTGTAATGACATTGACACATCCTGTTGTTTTATAACATATGAAGTCTGTTTGGAAAAAAAGCAACAAAGGAACTCCTAACTAGACAACTCTGACAGATGTGTAGGAGTATAAAAGGATGTTGCTGATAAAGTAAGTACATGTTTTGCAGCATTGTTTTTCTTTGCATCTTCTCACTGTGGGTCTTTTGTCTTCTTATATTTTTATTTTTATTGGTTCCCTGGACTCACCCAGGCCTCCTTCAGCTGCAGGGCCTTGTTGGGGAGTGTGCGGGGAGCCAGCTCCCCTGCTGCCCCAGCTGGCTCTCTGCCGTGCTGCTGTGCAAGTGTGGGAGATCACACCTTCATTCCACCTGGCTGCTCTATGCAGGCAGAATGTGCACTGTATTTGCCTCCTGCTCACCTATGTCATGGCCATGGGGACAAAGAGCAGCCCACTGCAATTTGGCAGTGCGTGGTTACACTCTCTGTCTCTGTGCTTCATGATCCCAGGGACGTGGTCCCAGAAACCCCATTCATAATGAACCCTCACTATGGAAGATGGGTGTCTCTGAGAGAGAGCTTGTGCTCAAGGAGGGGGCCGATCGCATCTCAAATATTAGAAAAAATGGGATTGTTGAACTGACCCCAGACCCTGGACCAACCCGGGATAACAGAATTCACAAGAGAGCACTTTACTCCCATTTACTTTCATTTTATTTGCACAAAGGGGACAGATTTCACACTCTGAAACAACAGAACACACATTCCAACTTATGAGCTTTACTGCCCCAGTACTCCACCCACCAGACATCACAGACCTCATCACCTATGGCAAGCTGGACACCCTCTTGATCAGAGAAACATGGTTCACCCAAACATCCTCAAACATCCTAGACGTCCTGCTTTCCACAGGCTACCTTTGCCACTGGATTCAAGCTAGCCTGGCTGAGGAGGGTTATGAACCCGAAACCGGTCCCAGGATGCTTGTTTCCGGTCCAGGGAAGACATGGCCTGGCAGTTCGGGCTGGACTGTTCCCATGAGGCACAGGGTCAGACTGATTTGCATATGGCCATGTCTGAACTGGGGTGGCGGAGTGAGCTAAAGAATGGTGATGGATTAAACCCAGATCAGTTGACTGGGGGTGAGTGTTTGATTTGCTCAAACGCTCCGTCCATCATTCCCTTTTGTATCGCTTTCCACAGGCTACAGCACCCATTGTTTGCACTGCACGCATAAGAAGAGAATAGTTCATCCATAGTTCATCTTGGTCCTCCAGCCTAAGCAAGCATGTGACATTCATCTTCATGGAGCTGCTGATAAGCCATTACCATACTGTGCAACTCAGATCACCACCTTTCATCTCAACTACAAACCTTGTTGGCAGAAGATGGTTTTCACTGATGAATTCCTAGATCCCCTCACCAACTCATCAATCTGGCATGCCCACACCACCATTGTGGGTGACATCAAATTCAAAGACAACACATACTTAACACAAGAGTCGCCCTCTTCATACTCATTCATTAACTAAACATGGTCCAACATGTCACAAACTAATACACTCTAAAGGACACATCCACCACCTTATCTTCACAACAAAACCACCCATCCAAAACAAACCACTCATACCCCTAATCCTGACAGGCCACTTTGTCTTCCCTCAACATCCTTCCAAAAAATCAAGGCCAACACAAAAGAGAAGAACAAACCATCAGATTCATCAAAGTCTTCTTTGAAAATGTAATGCTTGAACTCAGCTCACACTCCATCACCTTCATGTCTGATGCCAATGCCCTTCTGAATAACTTCAATAATTTTGGGGAAAACTATGTGAACATTCATGCCCAAATTAAAGCAGGTAGGTGCAAGCCAAAGGCTTCAGCACCCTGGTACTCCAATTACCTTGCTAATAATAAATTGTAAAATTGCAGACAGATAAAAAATTCAAGAAAAACAGAAATCTGATGACTTCATCCATCCACTGTCAGACACAAATATTCCACTGTACGGGGCATATTTACCAAAAAATGATGGAGCGTGGAGCTGCACTAAATTTGGCAGAACTGCACTCCGACTTTTTGAAAAGGATTCACCATATTCACAAGAATACAGCGCTCCCTGTGTGTCCCCTAGCTCTGGTGCAAAAAAGCTGCCTAGCGCCAGCACAGGCACGCTACTGCCATGTTGCAAGGGCACCTGCTCTGCAGGGATGACGATTGTTTATGTGCAGGAAGGTGTCCCTTTATGTGCAAGAAGGGACACCTTCCTGCACAGAAACAATAATGACAATTTGCTCTTTCTATGTATGTTGAACAATGTAGCACATATGGAAAGAGCAAAAAAACAAGGAGAAATGAATCATTCTTCTTTGTATCTCCATCCTAATGCCTGGTATTCCAAGGCGTTAGTTTTTGACTCTGCCTCAGCCTTGTAAGTCTGGGACAGCGTCAAAGGGCAACAGGTGTTGTGGTGGAACGTCCACAGCAACACCCATTGCATGCCCCTTGCCGCAGAGGACAGCGGCGGAAAGGGGCATATTCAAAAGGTGGCATTACGCTACAGTAAGTGGCTTAGCTCAACCTTATGAATATGGAAAATTGCACTACACCACCAGAGCATGATAAAAAGTGATGCTCTGGTGGCAATAGTGGCTTGTAAATATGCTTCTAGGTTTCTAGGCTATTTTTCCGTAAAGGAATATTTTATTACCATACATAAAGTCCACCCCTGACAAATAAGACCTTCAGCTGCACTCAGGCAAACGCCATCCTGTTGTGTCAAAAAACAGGACCCCATTCCCTGGGGTCTTTATTTTTAATCAAGGGGAGAGGCCAAAGAGCATTTCTATTAATGGTAGGGGGCACACAACCCCCCTCCCAAGTCAATCGAAGCCCTGGGGACCCCATCTCCAGAATCCTTAGGGTACCCACCAAAAAGTATGTTAGGGGCCACATGTGGATCCCCAGGGCCCAGTGACTCTGCAAGCTCCCCACATGAACCAATCCTGAGTGTTGTCGGAGTCAGCATTGCTCCCACCCAGCTGGAACTGCTGTTTGTGCTTGCTACCTCTGAGTTCCCCTACCCATAAGAACACTGGCACGGAAACAAAAGTTTGCTCTCAACTGGTGGAGCATTCGCAAAGCACACAGAGGGTGGGAGCACTCTCGCTTCTCTGTCGGACCTGGGGGATGGGATTCCTGGGGCATTTTAAGGCTAAGGGAGGGTGGCTGCATGCCCCCCTCTCCCATACATAGTTGGTGGCCTCATGGGAGGGGGTCTCTGGGCCCCATTGGAGGCTTGGGGAGGGTGTCACCTGCTGCTTTCCCTATCAATGGCTCTATTAATATCTATTATGGCCCCTGGAGATGGTGTACCTATAGCGGGAAACATCCGTTACAACGCGGATGTTTCCCCGCGGTGCTGTTACGACGCGTCCGTAACAACGCAAGTCGTTACCACGACTTGCGCTGGAGGGCGCTAGAAGATTAAAAATAGTAAATTTACTATTCCAACACCTTCCCTAGTGTCCACGGGGACTGGTGTTAGAATAGTAAATTATACTATTCGACATCCGCGCCCCCAACGCAAGTCGTGGTAACGACTTGCGTTGTAAGGGACGCGTTGTAACAGCACGCGTTGTGACGGTACGCGTTGTACCGTCATACATCCACCTATAGCCTATACAGGCTCGGGGAGGTGGACCACATGCCCGCGCCTTTTTTCCAGGAAGTGGTCCGGGGATGGGGCCACATCCTTTTTTTATTTTGGTCCCAAGAAAATCCCTCTTGGAGCCCACCACAAGGCTAGGGGGGCAGGGTATCCATTCCCTGCCAATTTCTATACTTTATTAACAGTTGACTAGGTCCCCGAGTCCAGTAATGGCTGCCTACATCAACATTTTTCCTCATGTTGCGTTCAGTCCACCAGTGGGAGTAAATTGGCCCAAGGAAAAAAATCCCTATGGTTCCTATTCAGATAGTTCTATTGTTTAAAAATGGTTTTGAGAGATTCTCATGAGAGTAGATCAAACCCAACTATCCAGATATACAAATATTTTTGATCCTTAGTGCCTCAAAAACAACTGAATGTATTTACACCAATTCCGTTAAGCAATTTTCTCGACATCATTTTCCCAAAAAGCCTATTGAACATGCATGGGTATTTTGTATTTTTTTACAATGATTTTTCTCATCCCCCACTTAGAAGACACACCCTCAAAACTTTTCATGTGAAGTAGGAAATAATCAGCAAGATTCATCATTATCCAGTTTTGCGAGTCCTTAATAGCGATTCATAAGGAATCGCTATTAAGGACTTGCAAAACGGGATTCATGTAGGAATTGCAAAAAATATTGCGATTCCTACATCTTCCTTATTTGCGATTAGCAAATTGCTAATCGCAAATAAGGAATAACTTCCCATTCATTCCTATGGGCCTACATAAGCCCATCGGAATGAATGGGGAATTATTCCTTATTTGCGATTAGCAATTTGCTAATCGCAAATAAGGATGCGATTTCAAGGGTGCCAGGGGTGTCCAAAGGACACCCTGTAGCACCCCTGAAAAGCAAATTTACACAGGTGTTGCGCACACACATGTCCAAAGGACATGTGTGTGTGTAACATGCAACTGAGAAAAATGCACTAAAGTGCTATTTTCTATTTTTTTGCTATTTACCACGAAGTCAGACTTCGTGGTAAATAGCGGCCAAATATTGCGAATTCGCAATTTAAAATTGGTTAATGAATTGCATTTAAGGAATCTCAAATAGAGATTCCTTAAATGCAATTCCTCGTAAATATGCGAATTAGCAAATAGCGATTTTTGCATTTGGGATGATGAATCCCAAATGCAAAAATTGCGCTCGCAAAGGGCCAGATTCTGAGAATCTGGCCTTTGCAAGCCGTTTTTCCGTTCATGAATCTAGCTGAGTGTATTTTAAAATATTTAAACATATATATAAATATAAATTCATGTAAAAAATAAAATAGCACCATTTTATTATTTAACAAAAAACAATAACCTATTTTTTTATTTGAAAACAAATGTAGCTATACATTTTATTTAAACTAACTACATTAATTTTAATTAATTCTGTACTTCATGTTTAAGCCATCTCCAGTACTAATCAAAGTTCTAAACATCAATCCTGCAAGAGGACACACAGGACCCAATCATGAAACAGGTTTCTGCTGTAGCAAAAAGACGGGCACACTTGACAACATGATTACTGAAAAAAAGCCCATGAGATCAGACTTTGGCTGTCTGCATCTCTAACTGGATTCCACAATCAGGCACTGGAGGATGTGAGAGACAGTTGAACAGCAAACCACAGTGTGGCATGGAACCTTACCATCTAAGCCAGACTCCTTGTTGGATTCTGTTACGACTGACTCGCGGTCTGCGGTTCTACCCCACTGGTTATGATGCTCAGAAGGACTCCCATTGTCTTCAATAGGAGCCTGTCTTTCAACCGACAACACAGGCTACTATTGGGGAAATGGGTGGCTATGGAAAACCTTGCACCCTGTTGCAGGCACCCCATGGTGCCTGCCATACTGTGCATTGTTTTACAGAGGGCCCTCAAAGTCAGTTTCCGGCAGCCTTTTCATGTCGGACAGACCGATTCGGAAAGGGTTTTGTGTTGGGATCCGACATCTTAATCGGTTGGTTGAAAACGCTTTCTGTTGAGCTGTGCGACTCGGTTTCAACTGACTCGGAATCTCCGAATACAAGTAGGGACTGAGTTGGAATGACCGAATGGTTCCCTTTCTGACAGTGAGCACCGTATTCCGTCAGTCAGAATTGTTTCCTACCGAGTCGGGCGGATGGGATCCGAAACAGTCTAGGGGAATCTGACTGTTGATTGAAGGCTTTCTGCTGACATTGTAATCGGCCCCTATGTCGTAAAATGATGGATTTGTGACACTGATCACAAAGAAGCAATATCCGCATGTATGGTATACAGGAACAACTTAACAATATAGACATCATCTCCTTTTAAAGGACCTTTATTCCCTGCCTGATGGATTAACCATTCTTGGAACCCTTGGAATCCAGAGAGATTACAGTTACCACGATTAAATCAAACAATCCATGGCATATAACAAAACAGTTTAATGCATCATCAGCACACATGCACTATCTTATTGGCATCGAACCACAATGTACTTGTCCGCTATGTAGCTCAACAGATGACTTCTATAACACAATTAAAAGTAAGACGTTTCGAGCTGTTAGACCCAGTCTGAAAGAGAGAAACATTAAATATGGCCAAGCAATAATGACAGTACCTACATCGATGATAAAACATCTGACTTCATGGACCCAAATGACCTAGCTGATATATTAGACAATGTCATGCCTGCATCACTTAAAATCACTCTCACCCGATTATCAAAAGCCCGGCAGAGAAGACAAGATGGCAAAAGGACAACCACACACTGGGGTCATGCTCCCTCCAGCTGCTTCCCACAGCACGCATCACTGGCATAGGAGAGAAAGAAGTCTCGCTCACCACTGAAAGATCTTGCTCTTGTTTGACAGGACCAGGTTTAATTGGCAACTTGCCAGGGCATTCTAGACCACCCTTTAGGCCACTAGAGTGCTCCATACCATGCTTTGCATGAAGAATAGTATTTCATGAACACCCAGGCATTTAGCAAATAAGAACAGATTCAAGGTCACCTTAACCTATTTCACCATCCACGTATTTACCAAAGCAAACATTTTAGCATACTGTACACCAACTGAAGCTGACATTGTTCATTGATAAAACCAGGAGGCTCTTCCCTGACTAGATGGAAACTGGTCTGCTACTCATAATATACAAACATATTTCAGTTTTAAACTACATTTTTTAAGATTTGTGATACAATGCATTAGCTTAAGCCCTACATTTAAAGTAAAGCACACAACATTGTAAATAAAATCTCATTGTATATTCCCACTCTTGCTTAGATCTCTAAACACTAGTAGTAACTAATTCTAAATGGACTAAACCCACTAGACTTGGCAATTTCACCCCTAAACATGTTCTGTAAGCAAGCTATCAGCAAACCATTGCAAATTCTATCACTGAATGTCAGTGACCTATCGAAAAAAGTAAAGTGAAGAGTGGAGTATATGAACAAAGAGAAGATAGACATAGTACTATTGCAGAAAACCCACTGTTTGCCTTCTGAAATAGACAATTGTAAAAGTTATTGGGCTGGACAGGTGGTCATTGATAGACGTACACTTACCAAATACCCTGCCAACTGAAACGTAGCCAGGAAGTGCAGAGTTGCAATACTGATTAGAAAGACTCTTCCACACACCATTTTCTCCACTTCTTCAAATCCGGAAGCTAAGTATGTGTGAAAAAATCGAAATAACTAGCCTGATCCTAATACTGGGGTAAGTGTATGCGCCTAACTCTAACTAGGTTACGTGAAAGACTAGAAGGTCATTGTCAGCGGGGACTGAAACCACACAATTGACCCCATCCTTGAAGAATCAGGACACCAGACAAAAAGAAATGGACAGAGCATTGTTGAGGGACATCGTGACTGGGACTATTTTATTTTTAAGACTACCTCTACTTCAAACAATAACTCAGATAGACATCCTACCAAGGAAAATAATAGAGCACTCCCCAGTAGTACAATAACTTTTATTAGGTAATGTCACATCCTTCAAACAATGTTGTTGCATGCAAGTGTCCTAATACATTTATGTTGAACAAAGACGCACCCAATATGACCAACAAGACTGGGTTGTTCATACTTAGAAACAGCGAAGGTCCCATGCAATTAACAGTAACTATGTAAAGTTTTAAAAACATTTATAAACCAATCAATGATAGAGAAATAAAATCATCAGCATCCCCAATTTTCTCTGTTGCTTACATTTTAATTATATTGCACTGGTTAAAATAAAATAAAAGTGACAGTAGTACATGTGATGTAGTGTTCAGTGAAGGCAACTTATATAGAATCAATCAACCAATCAATCATAGCATTTGTAAAGCGCTCTACTTACCTGTGAGGGTCTCAAGTAGCTGGGGGTGGTGCATGCTGCTCCTGCTCGAAGAGCCAGGTCTTGAGGAGTTTTCTGAAGGACAGCAGGTCTTGGGTCTGCCGTAGGTGGATGGGGAGTGGGTTCCAGGTCTTGGCGGCGAGGTGGGAGAACGATCTGCCACCGGATGTTGCTCTTCTGGTGTGAGGGACTGTGGCCAGGGCGAGGTCTGCAGAGCGGCGCTGGCGGGTGGGGGTGTAGAAGCTGAGTCGGCTGTTGAGGTACCCTGGTCCAGTGTTGTGGAGTGCCTTGAGTGCATGGGTGAGGAGCTTGAAGGGTATCCTCTTGTTGATGGGGAGTCAGTGCAGGTCTCTCAGGTGAGGTGTGATGTGGCTACAGCGACGGATGTCGAGGATCAGGCATGCAAAGGCGTTCTGGATGCGTTGAAACCATTTCAGGAGTTTGGCAGAGGCTCCTGCGTAGAGGGCGTTTCCTTAGACCAGCCTGCTGCTGACGAGGGCCTGGGTGACCGTTCTTCTTGTTTTGGTGGGAATCCACCTGTAGATCTTGCAGAGCATGCTTAGGGTGTTGAAGCAGGAGGAAGAGATGGCATTGACCTGCTTGGTCTAGGAGAGTGTGGAGTCGAGGATGACCCCTAGGTTGCGTGCGTGGTCAGTGGGTGTTGGAGCTGTTCCCAGTGCGGTCGGCCACCAGGAGTTGTTCCAGGCCAAAGGCGTGAATCCGAGGATGAGGACCTCCGTCTTGTCTGAGTTCAGCTTCAGTTGGCTGTTCCTCACCCATTTGGCGAAGGCCTTCATTCCTTTGTGAAGGTTGGTTTTGGCGGTGTAGATGTAGATGTTGAACAGCGTGAGCTGAGGGATGAGCCCTGGGGTACGCCGCAGATGGTCTTTGGCTTCGGAGCGGAAGGGGGGAGGCGGACGCTCTGTGTTCTGCCGGTGAGGAAGGAGGGTGTCCAGTCCAGGGCCTTCTCTTGGATCGTCGTGGAGGGATGCTCGTAGTGTGTTGTGGCAGACCATGTTGAAGGCGGCTGACAGGTCCAGGAGTATGAGGGCTGCGGTTTCTCCATCTAGCAGGGTCCTGATGTCATTGGTGGTGGCGTTGAGGGCAGTTTTGGTGCTGTGGTTGCCGCAGAACCCGGATTGTGATGGGTCCAGGATGCTGTTTTCCTCGAAGTAGCGGGTCAGTTGTTTGTTGATGGTCTTCTCGAAGAACTTCGCTGGGAATGGGAGCAAGGAAATGGGCCGAAAGTTCTTGAGGTCCTTGGGTTCGGCCTTGGGTTTTTTGAGTAAGGCATTAATCTCAGCGTGCTTCCAGCTCTCTGGGAAGGTCGCTGTCTCAAAGAAGATGATGATGGCTTTTCGGAGATGAGGTACAATGGCAGTGCTGGCTTTGTTGAAGATGTGGTGTGAGCAGGGGTCTGACAGGGATCCGGAGTGGATGGTGTTCATGACCTTGATGGTGTCGTCATCGTTGATGTTGGTCCAGGAGAGTAGGCGGTTGGTGCGGATGGTGGTTGTGGGGGTTTCAGTGGTTGTCGTGTTGTTGAAGCTGTCGTGGATGTCTGCGATCTTGCGATAGAAGAAGGTGGCCAGAGAGTCGCACAGGTCTTGTGAGGGTGGGATGTCGTTGGTCTTGGAGAGTTTCTTCACTATGTTGAAGAGCTCTTTCCTTTGTGTGCATTGTTGTCTAGGCTGACTTTGAAGGATGCCCTTTTGGCTGATCTGATGAGGTGATGGTGTCTGCGGGTGGCATTCTTGTGGGCTGAGTAGCTGTCCGGTGTTCATTCACGGAGCCAGTTAATCGCCAGCTTTCGGCAGGTTTGCTTGGAGGCCTGGAGGTCTTCAGTGAACCAGCTGGCTTTCTTGCTGGTGTGATTGTTGGACGGTTTATTTAGTGAGGTGACGGTGTTGACCCAGTCGTCGATCCACTGTCTGAGGTTGCGGGCGGCGGTGTCAGCGTCGGTGGGCTCGGAGGGTGGGCTCAGGGTGAGGGTGGTGGTTAGCTGGTCTTCGGTGATTTCGCTCCAGCAGCAGCAAGGCATCTGTTGGGAGCGGTGGTGCGAGATGGGTTTCCGGAAGGTGAAGTGGATGCAGCAATGGTCGGTCTAGTGGAGTTCGGTGGTGTGGTTGACGGAGACGTGGGTGCTTGCGGAGAAGATGGGGTCGACCGTGTGGCCGGCAGAGTGGGTGGGTGTTGTGCCAAGTTGTCTGAGTTCGAAGTTGGCTAGGTTGTCGATCAGGGTGGTGGACTTGGTGTCATTGTTGTTCTCGAGGTGGAAGTTCAGGTCCCAGAGGAGGATGTAGTCTGTGGAGGTGAGGGCGTGTGTGCTGATAAAGTCGGTGATGAGGTCGCTGAACTGTGGTCGAGGTCCGGGGGGTCTGTAGACGACGGTTCCTCTGAGGTTGGTGTTGTGGTCGGTGTGGATCTGGAAGTGCCGGTGTTCAGCGGTGATGAGGGTGTCATTGGTGCTGCTCGAGACTCTAAGGGTGTTCCTGTGGACAATGGCGATTCCTCCTCCTACTCCGTTACTACGATACCTGTCGGTGATCTTGTAGCTGTCCGGGATGGCTATGGCTATATCGGGTGCCAAGAAGGGGTCTATCCAGGTCTCCATCAGGAAGGTGACGTCTGGGGAGGTTGAGTCGAGTAGGTCCCAGAGTTCAATAGCGTGTTTGCGGGCGGAGCGGGTGCTGAGGATGCATCTGAGGTAGTTGGGTTCTTTCCTGGTTGGTGGGTTAGCGGGTTGGATGCTGGTGTAGCTGCAGTTCCGGCAGGAGAAGGGTCCTTGTGTGCACCTTGGTGTGGCCAGGCAGCAGGTGTGTGATTGTCCGGTGTTGCGTGAGTGGAGGGTGCTGGAGTTGTAGTGGAGTCGGGCATCATGGCGTTCGCGGGGGCCAGGGGTTCTGGCGCTGGGCGCGGTCCAGGCACAGACGGGCGCAGACGGGTTTGCCTCTGGCGCTCCTTCGGCGTGCCAGCGGCGTGGCCACACAGCGGCCACCATAAGAAGGGGAGGTAGGAGGGAGGAGCAGCTGGGAGGTGGAAGCAGGCGAATGGGAGAGCGGGGAGCGGGCCGAGGGGACGAGCGGCAGGAACGGGCGGGCAGAGAGGGAGTGGGCAGCAATGGAGAGGGCACGGTGAAGGCACAGATGGGAGGGGGGAACAAGACCAACAGTGAATTTACAAAAGCACAAAAGAATTGACAAAAAAAGCGCAAAAGACCAACGGTGAACTTTACAAGAGCACAGATTACAATAACATCAAAAACCAAACCACGGGCAGGAGCAGGGAAGGCCTCGAACCCCTGACAGCAGCAGCGGCAGCAGGCTAATGGTGGAGCTGTGCGGTGTGGGGAGCAACCTGTCTAGGGTCACTCTCATTGCCGCGCAGGGGCTGCCATAGAAGGGGAGGTGGGAGGGAGGAGCAGCTGGGAGGTGGGAGCGGGCGAATGGGAGAGCGGGGTGGTGGGACCACAGGAGATGCAGAGGCGGGAACGGGGGGGCAGAAAAGGAATGGGAAATGATGGAGGGGGCACGGTGAAGGCATAGAAGGGAGGGGGGAACAAGACCAACAGTGAATTTACAAAAGCACAAAAGAATTGACAAAAAAAGTGCAAAAGACCAACGGTGAACTTTACAAGAGCACAGATTACAACAACATCAAAAACCAAACCACGGGCAGGAGCAGGGGAGGCCTCGAACCCCTGACAGCAGCAGCAGAAGCAGGCTAAGGCACAGGCACACAGGCGGAGCTGTGCTGTGTGGAGAGCGACAGACGAATGGATTTACAAAACTGCACAATAACCATTGTTTCATAACAATGGCATTCTAATAGAACCTGTTAAACAATCAGAAGGTGTTCCCTTAGTGGGACAATAATATGAAAACAAGGGACATATGTTGAATTTGTAACTAAATATCTAATCAATGGGCCTAATAAGGCCAGTCATCTGGATAACCATGGCACTTAACCTCTGAGGCACAACAGTACACTACTCTGAATCAATCAATATGGATGGCAGGGTCTGTATAATGCACAGCTTTTTATATAGATAGTCACCAGATATGGAGACTGCCTTCCCTACTGTGTCTCCACGAGTAAAACAAATGTCCAAATAGAGACAACAAAAGGTCAACTAACCACTACATGTGCATGTTTGAGTACAAAAAGAAGAGATTACCACTCTGTCTTCTCCTCCCAAACTTTTTGGGATGCAGATATATTGATATGGAGAGGTTGCCTTATCAGTGACTTAGCTCTAGCCAAAAAAAAGCACCAATAGGAACAATGAAATCATGGACTAAATATTACAACTACAATATATGAATACAAGACAAACCCCACACTTCAGATGTTGTCTTGAAGTTGAGACATTTGTACATACCACCTTCTTATATACCACAGCTGCAGAAGCATAAGCAGAGACACTAGGAACCAAGGGGTAAATCAGTCAGAATGCTAGCCTTCTAAGAGGTTCAAATAGCAATCTTGGCACTATGAAACACATAGGGCATTATTCTGACACACCCCAAAGACATAACTAAAGCATTTGCATCTTACTACAAGACATGGCTCACCCCAGGAAGATATGAACCCCTCCGAAAAGAGGTTCTTAAGCAGCCTTAATTTAGTTTCACTGAATGATGAAGGGGCAATTTAATATGTAGCAAAGTCACATTAGGCGAGATCAATCCGACAGTATCATATCTACCCATGCAGATCATCAGGAGAGGATAGCTTCCCAAGTGAATTTTTCATCAGATCCAAAACCTAGTTTACCCCCATGGTATATGAGGCACTTAGAGAGGCAGACAAAACTAGTCATCGGAAACACTCCAGAAAGTAACGAGAATGATGTTCATTCCTTAAATAGAAAAAACAATTCTAGAGCAGCGGTCCTTACTTGTGGTCCAAAGATCACTAGTGCCCCTGACACCCACTCAGGAGGTTCAGCAACTCATTATAACATTAAAATATATTAACTGAGTATTTATAAATAATGAGGCAGATTGTAATGTTCTAAAACATTCTGTAAATGTGAAGGAATTTGAAATCGGAGTAAAAATTAAATTGGCATCCACAGAATAATTTGAAGGAGTGCTTGTGCATCAAAAATAATATAGTATGGATAATGCGTGGCCACAATTGAATTTAGAAAAGCTCTAATCTTCCCAAAAAGGTTAACATTTTGTTTTTATATATATTTGTTTGTGAATTACATAAAATATGTCATAATTTGAGTATTTGTTTGACAAATCTTGTTTCTGTATTTTTGTGTATTGAGTTGCAGTTCAAATAATTGAAATTGCTTATGCCACTGTTCCTGGATTCCAATAAGGATTCACTTTGGGATATTAGAATTTAAATAAAGATTTAAAGATTTGGTAGTGGTCCCCAAATTCCAGTCATAATTAAATGGGGGTCCAACCACCATTCTACAGTGTGGCAGCTACAGGCATATGCCATTTATTAACGTATCAAGATCTTGGCAAAGGTTTCAGCTTCTAGAAGTTGCAAAGTTATCTTTTTTTACCATACAACTTTCAAATGTGGGCTTTGTTCTGTTTCAATCATTCAGAAACCGCCACAGTTCACTAACCCATAAGCTGTGGGAATAAAGAGACCTCTGTGATGAAATACTTACAACGTGTTTCATGAGATACTGTTGAAGTGTGTTCAGTCAGCTTTGTCAGGAATGTGAGAAACTGAAAACTTAAATTTAATGTTGGCCTAGCTGGAACATTAATTGAAGAATACTGATTAGATTTATGTAATACTTTGGAAAAAACGCTTTTGGATTGACAAAAATTCTTTGTTATGAATAGGTTTTATTCACTGAGATACCATTAGCCCTGAAAAAGTTCATAACATACACAATACACAATTGAAATACATTGGGTGGCAGGATTTCATGCAAACGTTTCTCACCCACCCCTCCCGCACCCACACCCCCTCAAACTTAGAGCAATCAGGAGAACCCTGAGTGATGGCAGTCAGAAATCGGTCCCTGCCGCTAGGTCTCGCCATTAGAGCAGATATAAAGTGTTTCGGCTATATCAATTTTCTTTAAAAAAGGAGAGATCTGAGAAACAAGAGAGTTAAAAGAAGAAGGGAAAAAACAAGGAAGAATCACCATAAAGAGGGAGTAGCGCCCGAATTGAGGGGCTAATCCGTCTAGTTTTCTATGATTACCCCACATGAAGTAGGTGATAGAACCTGTGAGAAGCTGACCAATGTCTTTAAAGATCTTTCGTAGGCTAAGGGAAATACTCTACATTTTAACCCTAGCTCTTTTTAGCTTTGATTTCCCCCAAATATTCCCCGGCCTTGATTTCAGACAAAAAGATTCTAGAGGTCCTGTTTAAAATGATTTTCAGTCTGGCAGGGTTCATTAAGTAAACTTGGGCTCCCAGCTGTTGGAAGGGGGAATTAGTTGACGTAAGCACCACCTCCGCTCCACTGTAGAGTGGCAAAAGTCAGGTTTTGCAAAAAACATTACTCCGTTAGAACCCTTCTGGGAATTCGGGCGGTCTTGGTCCTAGACAAGCTGCCTGAGAAGAAAGTTCCCAATGAACACCAGGAACGCCCTTTGTTTTCCTCCAGAGAAGTTGCTGCCATTGCATTGTTGCTTTAGATTAAATGGAAAGCGGTGTGCCCGCTGAACTTCACGGTCCCAGTTCCAAGTCGATTGATCCATAAAGGACTCTTGCAGGAGTTTCACTATGTAGCGCTTTGGATCATCCTCCTCCACTCCTTCTGGGATACCAAGTAGGTGAAGGTTATTTCTTCATTGTGGGTTTTCCTGCTCCTCCGTCTTCGTGTTTAAGTCCGTCAGACATGACGCGTTGGAGGAAGCCTGATCCTTAACAATGGTGATTTCCGTTTCTAGGCTTTCTGTACAACCTTCCACCATGGTGACAGGATCACTTATGTCAGTACACATTTTGTTCAATTTTCTCATGCCCCCTTGTAGTTTTTTGGCAGCCCCTTTGGCTGCACAGCTGTTGGAGTGAACCTCCTCTTGAAATTCCTTTATTGATGGCCAAGATAGAAGCTAGAAAAGGCTCAGCCATAGTCGTGGCATCTAGTGCAGTATTTTGATTCTCCCATGATGTTGTCTGAGTAGCGTCCTCGTCGAGGGGGTAGGACATCTGCAAATCTGAATAATCCCACTTTAACAGGCTGCGTCTTTTTACTTTGCTTCTTGTCTTTTTCAGGTGCAGCACTGTACCAGTGTCTTTAGAGGATTCAACACTATTGTCTTCACTAGAGTTGAAACCATCTTCATTTGTAGTAAAACCAGAGCCATCTGATACAGAGTAAATATTTTCACCACCTGGTTCCGGAGTCCATGGGACTAGGGGGCCAAAGTTAGCTTCCAAGCTACTGATATAATTGTCAATGCCGGCTGTAGGAGGTTTAAGCCCTTGCTCTAGGATACAGGTTGTAGGAGCTGAATCTGGCATTGGAGCTGCTAAGACAGAAGGTGTTGGATTTCCAGAGCCCCTAGAACCTTGTTGTTACCTTCTGTGGGAACTAAGGTGAAGCTATAATTAATATTAGCCAGTGTCCGTTCATCTAGGCGTCCTCCCCACTGGGGTTCGCCATCTCCGTGGGTTGGACTACAATGCGATTTTCCTCTGGGATGTCTATCTTCTGCTGGATGGTCAAATCACCTTATTCAGCCAGCACTGAGTTTTCTGGGTTGCTTTTTGGGGAAGTAAGGGAACAGGCGTGGAGTCTATGGCTGAGGGTGATGCCTTAACTCCACAAAAGAGCTCTGCTACCGATGGATGTAGTCCTGTACCATCTTTTAGTGCCCCCCCGGTGTCTCCCCATTGTCTTCCTAAGAGCACTAACCTCCCATTTACCTTTGGGAAGGTTCTCCATCAGGCTGGCGTCACCAGGTGCAGCGCAGATTTGGGCCAATTTCCCTTTGCTGCTTTTGCTGGTTTTGGTGCCCCTGGACGTAATAATCCAATTCCTGCTCCAGCGCTTTTTTTTCCAACAAAGTTGCCAAGTTGAGATAGGGTGAAAAAACGCTGAGGCAACAATGTTTTTTAGCAGCCAGCAATTAATTAGGTGCCTGAGTGCTCTAGCGAGAGTAAGCACCCCGCACTCGGTTTCAGCAGCAAACTTAGTCTCAGTGGTCTGCAAGAGACCTATCTCAAACCAATGCCCTGACCAGACTCGTGGGGGTAGGTTGTGACGGCTTGGACCGCGCATTCTTAGGGTACCTGACCAATCGCGCAGGTCCCACGAGAGCAAACTGCGAGGCGTCTTAGGGAGTCACCTAGGTTCGCCACTCAATAGCAGGACCTACCGGCCTGCCTTCCTTTTTGACCTCCTGGAATAAGGTTGTATGTTGAGCTTTTACCTAATTTTACTGTATAGTACAGAGCACCTAGGTCCTGAGGAATTGCCACCTGAGCAAGAAACATGTTGACCTAATCTGAGGGTCGTAGGTATTTTGCTGAACACACTTCTCGGCACATATATCTCCGCTCCCACCTTTTTAACCAAGGGTGTCAGCCACGCTAATAAATTTAATTGTGGACTGACCCACCTTTTTTATTTTTCACCACTCCTGCACGACTACGCTTCCACTAGCCCTCTCACCCACACGCACCATATGGCCGGAACAAAAGATCTCTGATAAAGAGCGCCTTTACGGGTGCCCATCAGACATTGCAGCGCCAGTCTGACGAGGAGCAGAACCCATATGATGAAGCATGACATCTAGCTTGCTAGGTGTGTGAGGGTTTTAGTTCCACAAAGGGAAATGCCCTTTCCTTTCTCACTTTCTGTACGCTGCATGCACTCTTGTTTCACACACCCTTGTCGGGGAACTTTGTATCCCTCTTGTGCTACCTATCTCAAACCAGCCAAACAGATTCTGCTTCCGCATCATAGAACACTCTGCATAGCCAATGACCTATCTGTCTGGCGAGAGCGGCTGAGAGGCGTGGACTCACGCTGACTCCATCTTGCCCTCGGCTCCAAGATGCGTCCACTTGTCACTATTGCACTATTAATGGTTGAAGTAAATCTATTCTTAATACTAAACGCTCTGAATGATTTTAAAAAAATGGCAAAAAAAGGAACATTAAATGCACAAAAAGGGGTAAGTCAGGGTGAAGGAATTTTTGAGTTTGTTTTGTAGACTAAAAGAACTTGAATATACTATTGACCATGTGAGGAACATATTCTGCATATTGTTTAAAAAGGTTCATTTGTCTAAAATCCCTTAATGAATACTTTTATTAGTCAACATCTGTGGGTAAAATGATGCCCTGAAGAGACATAAAGTGGCACTGGGCTTGCGCTCACTGGGGGCTGACATCGCCAGCCTCCAGGAAATGCACATTGAGGGATCACACAGACATTTATTGAACTCATTAGGATATAGAGTCAGAGGGGGAACCACACAAGGTGCCAAAATAAAAGTTGTACGAGTCATGGTAGAAAATAGACACCCATTAAAATCTGCCCGTGTGAAATCTGATCCTCTAGGAAGATGGGTTATAGCGGAATGCTGTTTATCTCCTACCTCCTCCTTTACTCTGTGTTCCATCTACGGGAGTAACACGGACAACCCTGGGGTTTTTAATTGGATCTCAGGGGAACTTGCCCACTGCCCCACCCAATTATTATTTGTGGTGACCCTAATAACAATTTACCCTGTAACTGGAGAGCTGACAATCAATGGACATGCGCTGGTAGGAAGCCTCAAGTATATCAAGCAATTTTAAATCTTATGCAAACTCATGGACTTAGCGACCTGCTGGGATATACCTACTTTTCTGCCCGCCTCATTCCCTAGCTAGGTTAGATTACTTTCTAGTTTCATTCTCTCTGCTCCAAGATTGCTCCATAGATATTGCCCTGCGCTTCATGTCTGATAACAATCCACTTATTTTAAACATTAGTGGACTTGGAAATTACAGAGAAGCCCCAACATGGAGTTTTTGAAAGAGCTGGATACCGAACGCACTTGCAGGCATGGATCCAAGAGTTTCTCGATGTAAACATAGGGTCAGCGTCAATTATGACGGTTTGGGATACACTAAAGGCGGGCATCCGGGGGGATACCCTTAGGTTTTCTATAAGGAATAAGAAAAAAAAGCGGACTTTGTAACTTCAAGAAAAGTTTAAAAAAGCAGAGGAAAACTGACTCATGCTGTTTAAACAGGGGTAGAAATAGAAACTGCCCACTTGGAACTGACGGTCGTTAAGGCTGAAATTGGGTCAAATTTTGCTGAGAAGGTAGCAGCTAAGTGGGCCTTGGCACAGGAGAGAGTGTGGTGAACTCATTGGTCAACAATTGGCACTTTGAACCAGACATCAGGTTTCAACCAACAAAATACTCTCGATGCAACTTCCAACTGGAGACGTTTTTTTTCCTGTTTTTATTCTCTTAGTAGTCCATGATATCGCAGCACCCAGCTCGCATACATGTGATCCCCCATCACAGTGCAATGTGACCTTCCAAAAAAACGGACAACTTTTACATCCCCTAACAGGGTTACAATTCGGCCCGGCAGCATCCCCCCATAACCAAAACATGGATCCCCAACACCCCCCACCCACAGGCAGTAGTACTGCATCTCCTAATCCGATCCTGGTCAGAAGACTCTGAACCCTGCCCCAAAGCTTCACCCTCCCCCTTAGACCACCCCCCTCAACTTGTAATCAATTAATAGAAAAAGGAAAACACAACAATTGTACGTGTACCAGTCCAGAAGAGTCTCTCTCCCCTTACTTGGATGGTCAGCCGACTGACTGGTAACGCGCAGCCTTGCCCGACCAGTGGTCTAGCCGGCCACCTCAGCACTCTACAACCGGTCAGTTAATTCTATGCTCGGCACAATAGTGTAGCCATTGTAAAAAAAAACAGGTTTCCAGGCCCCCTCCCTTCTTGGTCCCCCCCAGACTCCGGGAGAACGGCCCCTTCATTAAGTCACTCGGGCCTGTACAGCTCCCCCCAGGTCGGAGAATAAAGATACTCACATTGCCCAAGACCCCATGTGTCTTGCTCTGGCCACCGGGTCCATCAGTGATTTGTCTCTTGCAGGTTCAACAGCCGGGCTGGGGGCACCCCCTGAATCCGACTGTGTTTCTTGTGGTGGGTCGGGATCGCCTCCAGTTCCGCCCGGAGAGTACCATCCAGGCCCACCGTGATACGTCCACTTTCTGCGAGAGCACGTCCTCACAGGAGTTGACCTCCCTCTCCGCGCCGCTGGCTCTGCCGTCACCCGCTCCAACGTCCCTGCTCCTGCCAGCCCTGTGTGTGGTCGTGGCCCGCCAGGCCCAACGAGTCCATCCAGTCGTCCGCGTCCGACGGGCGGTCGAAGAAATGCGTCCTGTCGCTGTGTTGCACTCGGAGCCTGGCCGGGAAGAGCAGGCAATATTTAATGTTCTGGTTTCGCATCCGTCTCTTAACCCGTAGAAAGTCGTTACGGAGATCCTGAACCTTTCTCATATAATCTGGGAATATATGGATGTCATGATTGTCAAATTTGGGCGGACCTGTTCTGCGAATGTGTTGAAGGATCAAGTCCAGGTCCCTGAAATTGAAGAACCGGGCTATGATGGCCCTAGGTGGGGATCCCGGCTTCGGTGGCGGCCCCAGGGTCCTGTGAGCCCTCTCCACTGCAAACAATTTGGATAATTGCAGATTCGGAAAAACCTTGCTAATCCAGTCCTCCAGGAATAGGTCCGCCGCCGGCCCTTCTGTCCGCTCCGGAAATCCCAGGAAGCGAAGGTTGTTCCTCCGGGACCGCCCTCCTGCATCCTCTGCCGGATCCTCCAACTGGGCCGTATGATCCTGGAGAGTTGTGACCTTCTCCCTCAGCTGACGGACCTCGGATTGCATTACACTCAAGTCTCCCTCCGTGGTGGTAACCCTAGTCCGCCACCTTTCTGAGGTCTAAGCACAGATGGTTGATGTCCATGGCCATCCTGTCCATTTTGGTTTCCAACGCCACCCTGGAGTCACGAATTGCTGCCAAGATATCGGCTTTGCCTGGGCAGCTGTATCTTGGTGGGTCTCCATCTCCTGGTCTATACTGGGGCGTTCCGCCGATGTGGGGCCTTGGACGTGTATTGCACGATCTTATTCGTCTGGGCTCCCCTTGTCTGCCAGTCTTTCCCCATAATGGCGCGACCGCTCGGGGGCGGTTCAGAGGGCACCCCGCAGGGGGAGGCCGCGGTTATCTAGTGCAATCACAGCCGGGACCACCTCGCAAGTCTCGTCCAGGCCCCGGAGGTAGCCACGCAAATCCGGTCGGTTCTGGCCACAAGTCACCGTCCACGCAGTCCAGGCCAGCTCTCGCGCCACCTCCGGGCCTCGTCGGTGGAAGTCGCACCACCACACGTCTGCAGCCCTGTGGTATGTTAGCGCTTGTCAGGAATGCATTGTCTGCATGGACATTGCACTCCACACCACGACCCTGAGGGGATCTCACCTCTAGGCTCCAAAGTCTCAACCACGGGTCAGCAGTGGATCCGCACACTGCTGGTCCACCCCGTCACTGAATCGGGGACCTCCGGGGCATCGTGCTGCAAGGAGGGGCCTCACGTAGGTGCTGACGCTGAGGATCCGCTGCGATCCGCCCGCCGGTCATGCCTCGTCGCCTCCGATCGCCTGCACTCCCCCTCCGGAGTCTGCACTCCACTCTGTCTCCTCATGCAGGGACACCGCCGACCTCCAGGGCTTCTCTGATCGTGACGGCGCCCCTCACTCGATCCCCAGCATGGCGGCCGCCATTTGCAGGCTCCAGCGGGTCTGCCGCGTGCCACCGGGCGTATCTCTATCGTGGGAGAGGATTACCACGCCGCTTCGGCACTGCGGAGGTCCAGGGGGGCTTCTCACCTCAGGAGCTGTGCTAAAAAGTTCAAAGTGCCAGGATTATGAAGGATTATGGAGGCATTGGGCAGGAGTTGGACGAAAACTCGGCCATTTTGCTAAGCCACGCCCCCCGATCCAACTGGAGAAGTTACTAATGATCCAATTAAAATTCAAAAGGCATTTTGTGAATTTTATCAGAATCTCTACTCTGAGGAGAACAGTAACTCAGCAGATTTGAGACAGGTTGAGATCACTAAATATCTAGAGAAAATCACCCTATCTCAAAATAGCGCGGACGCACGTGACCAATTTGAGGAATCTCCTACCTGGTAAGATATTTCCAAAGCGCTAGCTAGTTTGCCAGATGGGAAGACCACCGTGGCTGATTGTATTCCGGTTGAGTTTTAGAAGATCTTTGCTCTCCCAATAAAGGCTACTTTCACTTTATTAGTAGCTTCGATATTTGATGGGGCTCTCCCTAAAAAGGGCAAATCACTACTTGAGATGGGCTCGTATAGGCCGATTACTCTCATCAACTGTGACTCAAAGATATTTTCGAAAATCTTTGCAGCTAGACTTTCTTCAAGAATTGAACCCCTGGTGTCAAAATGGCAACATGGGTTCATCCCCAAGAAAGGCCCTGCGGAACACATCCGACGGACCATAACATTCTTCGAAGCTGCTCAGATATCAGGAGACCCAATGTCGCTAATTTTACTAGACACTGAAAGAGCATTCGACTGGGTCTCTTGGCAGTGCCTCTGGGGCGTCATGTGTTTTGGTCCAAAGTTAATCCAAGCCATTCAAGCTCTTTACATGAATCCTACAGCTAGGGTAGCAATAAATGGGAAGCTGACTGAACAGTTCAAAATTTCACGGGGTGCTCAACAAGGGTGTCCTTGCTCTCCACTACTCTTTCCTCTCTATATAGATCCTTTGATCAAATAATAGAAATCGACCAAGCGATCAGAGCAGTGAGTAGATTTGGCTGGGACACTAAAATCACGGCTTATGCCAATGATTTGGCTGTGACCACCCCAGATCCAGAAAATGCTGTTCTGGAATTGGAACAGGAGGCTCAGGACTTTGGGCAAACCTCGGGGTACGCTCTTAATATAATCAAAACCCAGATTATTTTAAAAAATAAAATCGATTGGGTGGATAGTCGGGCTGTCCCAAAAGCTAAATACTCAGGAGCGACTCTGGTCACAAACACTGACATGATCGTGGCAGAAAACCTAATCCCATTGGCAGTAGATACTAAAAGGGTGCTTAACCGAATCAATAACCAGCATTTGACCATAGTGGGCCGGTGTAATGGCATTAAGATGACTTATTTCCCTAAGCTAGGGCCTTTTTTTGTGGGGAATTTTTGAGAATAGTGGGCTAGGCAAGGGTTTTATTAATGCCGTTGCCATGATGTACATTAACCCAGTGACGAGAATAGCAGTATTGGGTGAAATGTCTGACCCAGATATGATCAGCCAGTGTGTCTCTGTTCACCCCTACCGTTTGCTTTATACATTGACCCGCTAATTAGAAAGATCAAAGGGAGTAATATTATCTCGGTGATACACAGTAATGGTGGGGGGGGGGGAAATCTTGGACTTTGTCGATGATTTGCGATTGTCACTCCCAACCCTGAGGGTGCCCTAGTGGAAATCGAAAGGGATGCCAACGTCTTTGGACTTTTTTCAGGTTACCGGCTTAACCAAAATAAAACACAAATTGTGATCAGCTATGTGGTAAAGCTGAACGATAAGCACATAGTTTGGAAAGCGATGTACCTTGGGGTAGTAATTATGGCAGACGTGACAAAAATTGCCGAAGCAAATTTAGGTCCACTATTTCCAAAGTTTAAAATGGATTTTGCCCGGATAGACAACCTGAAACTTACACTGGTCAGGAGAAGTAATGTCATCAAAATAGTATTTTTGGCTAAATTTTTTTTTTTTTAGGGCCATTCAATTAACAATAGAAAGCTGCTGGTTCAAGACCCTAAACCAGATGGTTTCCAGATTCCTCTGGGCCAAATGTCACCCTCGGAGGTGATTCCATTTTTGACTCCCCCAAGGGATAGAGGTGGCTGGGCTGTTCCTAACTTCCAGCTATATTACTGGGCTTTGCTACTACAGAAGATGGCTGTGCTATTAAAAGGGGAAAGGGCAAGCTCAGAGGGGGAAGCCCCCATTGTAATATATGAGCTGGTACTAGTAATCAAAGCTAGAGGGTGTCTGCTTCACCACAACAAGTTAAACTACTTTAAAACGGTAAAGTTCAAGACTGCAATCTGTGCATTTAAGATTGGGACTGTGGTCTGGAAAAAACTTAGGGGCCTATTACGATTGCGGTTTTTCCGCATCCTGCGGGCCGGCGGAAGCCACCACCGGCCCGGAGGATGCGGACAAACCGCAGCGGACCCACCAAAGACCCACCGCCACATTAGGATGGCTGGTAGGTCCTGGTTTACGTCCGCAGCTTTTCCGCCGCGGTTGGCTTACAACTAGGCGGAAAAGCTCTAATATGGTGGCGGTGTCTCTCAGACACTGTCCGCCATATTAGGAAGGGCTGTAAAAAATGCTTTTCCGCGGTGGGTTTTCCGCCGTGGAAAAGCATGTGTAACTTCACTGCGGGGGCCCGTTGCGGACCCCCTGGGTGAAGGGGGGTGGGGGGTGCACATGGGGGGTACCTATGGTACCCCCCTGCATTTCTATGCAGAAATCGGCAGGCACCGTACGGTGCCTGCCGCTTTCTGCATACAAATGCAATATAATAATAATAATAATAATAATAAAGCCATTTCTAGAGCACCTGGCTACACTCAGAACAGTGTGTCCCCACGCTAGATTGCTACTATTTCTCAAAAGGCAGATGTTAGAGAAAAAGAAAGCCAAGGTCAAAGAGAAGAGGGTGAATTAGATGACTGGAAACAGGTGAGTTTTAAGTTTTGCACGGAATCTGGTTTCTGAAGGTTCCATTCGGAGGTCAAGCGGCAGTTCATTCCAGTGTTTAGGAGCCAGATACCTGAAAGAACGACCACCCATCCTGGCTCTGCGGGTACGGGGGAGTTTAAAGAACATAGCTCCGGTCGACCTCAGATTCCGAGTGGGGCGGTGAATTGTGAGGAGCTTTTGCAGATAGCCTGGGCCTTTGCCCTGGGCGATGCGGTGTGTAAAACATAAAGCTTTGAATTTAATGCGTTCCTTGACCGGAAGCCAGGGAAGTTTCGCTAGAGCAGTCTTCCCAGATGCTCTACTAGGCAGGTTAAGTACCAGGCGGGCAGCAGCGTTTTGCACGCACTGTAGTTGGTGCAGGCCTTTTTTACTTAAACCTAGGAGCAGGGCATTGCCATAGTCAAGGTGGGGTGTGACTAAGGCATGGACAAGTGTCTTCCTGGCATTAATGGGGAGAAGGTCAAGGACTTTACGGAGGGTTTTTAATATGCTGAAACACCTTCCCGTAACTTTACTAACTTGACATTTGAAAGAGAGGTCCGAGTCAAGCATCACTCCAAGATTTCTGACAGAGTCCGTGGGAGAGGGAATATTGCCCAATTCAGTAGGCCACCACATGTGCGACCAGGCAGAGGGGGATTCACCAACAACCAAAAGTTCTGTTTTTTCGCCGTTCAGGTGCAGACAGTTGTTATTCATCCACGTTGTCACTGATGACAAGCATTTGAAAAAGTTAGTAGCATCTTCTGTGTGGTCGAGCGTAAGTTTGATCATCAGTTGGGTATCGTCAGCATAAGTGACAATATCCACCCGAAACCTTCAACTATATGAGCCAGGGGTTCCATATAGAGATTGAACAAAGTAGGGCTCAGGCTAGAGCCCTGTGGAAACCCATGTCTCAGCTTCCGGGGGGAAGATTTGAAAGGGGGACAGTGCATCTGAAAACTCCTATTTTCCAAGAAAGATTTTAACCAGGCATGGGCAGATCCCTCCACTCCCATATCTGAGAGGCGGGACAGCAGCGTTGTGTGCAGCATGGTGTCAAAAGCTACACTGAGGTCTAATAGAACCAACGCTGCTGTCTGTCCTTCATCCACCATCTGTCTAAAACACTCAGTGGAATAAAGAACGGCTGACTCCGTAGAGTAGCCGGCTCTGAACCCCGATTGTGTGGGGTGGAGGAGGGATTCCTCCTCCAGATATTTCATGAGTTGCCCATTTACCACTTTTTCCACTATTTTCGTACAGAAGGGAAGAAGGGAGATGGGACGAAGATTTTGAAGTTGGGAGATGTGGACATTTTTGGTTTTTTTCAGAGGGATAACCTGGGCTGTTTTCCATGCATCAAGCACATGGCATTCTTGTAAAGAAAGAGTGACGATATGTATAATCTGATCGATCATACTCTCCAAGACTCCCTTACAGCGATTGGGGGGACTCACATCACAGGGGGAACCAGACTGTGTGCTGTTAGCAATGTTCAGCAATTCCTGCCTATCTGGTACTTTAAAGCATGTCAGATGAGGTTTAATGGTAGAGTTGTCTCTTACTTCCACGTGTTTACTCAAAGGATCAACGTCGTCTGTGAAGGTGGCATGGATTTTGTCGACCTTGCCAACAAAATAGTCAGCTATGGAGTCACATAGCTCGCTGGAGTAGGTGTCTTGGACTTCGAGTCTGGTCGGGACCGTTAGTTCTTTATAAATGGCAAAGAGTTCCCTAGTGGGGTTGTCGGCAGATTCTATTCTACCCTTAAAGTGGGCGCCTTTAGCTGATCTTACAAGTTTATGATATTTTTTTAGTTCTGTTCTATAATGTGACTTACATTGTGGATTGTAACTTTTCCTCCAGTATCTTTCCAAATTTTTGCATTTTGCTTTGGCTACTTTGAGTTCTTTAGAGAACCAAGGGGCAGTTTTGGTCTGTCTTGCAGGAGGTTTGAGTGTCCAGGGTGCTACCATATCCAACGCATTGGACACCCATTTTTCGTAACTATTCCACGCCTCCTGCAAAGTGTTGCTAGGGGGCGGGGGTTTCTCAAGTAGGGCAAGTTTAAAGGTCTCCTGCTTGAATTTCTTCCAGTCTCTACGTTTCTGGGGTAAGGGTTTGTTAATTCTAATTTCTGAGGGGATACCTTCTATTTTGAACGGAATGATAAAATGATCAGACCAAATCATTCTGATCGGGGAGGAGACCTTAACACCCTCCTAGTTAGCAAAGATAGGGTCCAAAAGATGCCCTAATTGGTGCGAGGGGGACCTAGATTGTAGGTTGAGCTCTAGGGATTTCAATGCTTCTGCCACAGCCTGTGCCTCCCCCCATTCAGTATTTTCAAAGTGAAGGTTAAGGTCACCCAAAATAAGAAATTTTTTGTATCGAAGTGCCGGCTGGGTTATCAGTTCTGTAAGTTGGTCACAGAACTGTGCTGCCCCTCCGGGCGGGCGGTATATAAGCAGTCCGTTAATTATGTTTTTGGGTCCTGCTTTTATTGTGAAGAAACCACTCTCGCTATTAGGTAGCGTAGCCTTCTGTAAGGTACATTCTAAGTCTGTCTTATAGATAAGAGCATAAGTATGCATTTTTACCATTGCAGCGGATGCAGCTGAAATCCACACCCGCCGCAATGGTAAAAATAGAGGATGTGACCGCCAGGGTGGCGGTCACATCCTAATTGCACAGGAGGGAACTTCGCAGGCAATATGGAGGTTCCCTCCTACTCTATGGTGGCGGACGGACTCAGGTCCGTCCGCCATCATAATCGGCCCCATAGTTTGGGCCAGGTGAATGCTTATATCCCACTCCCTGGTATTTTTAATGATGGATATATGAAATTCTGGTGTCAAAAAAGAGTGAGGATGGTTGGTGATGTAATGGATGAGGCGGGGAATAGAGGATGTGACCGCCAGGGTGGCGGTCACATCCTAATTGCACCGGAGGGAACTTCGCAGGCAATGCGGAGGTTCCCTCCTACTCTATGGTGGCGGACGGACTCAGGTCCGTCCGCCATCATAATCGGCCCCATAGTTTGGCCAGGTGAATGCCTATATCCCACTCCCTGGTATTTTTAATGATGGATATATGAAATGCTGGTGTCAAAAAAGAGTGAGGATGGTTGGTGATGTAATGGATGAGGCGGGGATAGTACCGTTCGATCTGATCAAGGACAGGTATGGAGTAGAGAACAGGTAATTCTTTAATTATCTCCAAAAAAGAGATTTATTGATTAAAAAGGCTGGGGGTCATTGCAGCTTGACCAGGGTGATATTGATTGAGTTGCTGCAGAAGGGATCAACCTAGCTGGGCACGATGTATGAGTTGTTCAATGAGAAAATGCCGGATAATCTAACAAAGCATTGCGATCGCTGACATGAGGTCCTACAAGTTGGATCTGGGGAAGCCGAAGATTCTCTGCATCTAGACCAGACATCATTCATAGCTGGCAACCTACAGATGCAATTTTTAAAACATGGTTTAACCTCTACATTACCCCGGCTAGGATTACTAAGGTGGGATATTTAGCTGGGTCACAGTGCCCCCGTTGTGGCTGTCAGACAGCTGATGTTGTACACATGTTTGCATGTTGCCCCATCCTCGATACTCTTCAAAGAGATTTCAGTGGCATTCTGGACCTGCAATTGGGGCGCCAGATAGACATGTCGCCGCAGCTGATAGTGCTAGGGGTGGAGGATATTGCACTGCCAGGTCCTGGTATTCTTATATATCGCCATGACGGTATTGAGGCTTTGCTTAGCCACTCATTGGTTAAACTTAGTCCCGCCAACCAGTCAACAGTGGATAAGAAGACTATTTGAGGTATATCAGTGGGAAACAGCAGTATATGCACTGAAAAGGCGCAGAGCGCGGAGAAGCAGGAAATCTGGGTGCTACTGAAGAGGTGGATTCGGAAGAGGGAGGAGCATGGAATTAATTAAGGCAGGCTATGCATAGAGTAGTGTGGTAGCTTCTGGGTGACAAGGCGTGGACTGGATGGCCCCCCGAGAATAAATTAATATTGCTTAAGTTGTGCAATTCTATGCCTTATAACTGAGTGATTTACAATGCGGATAAAAAATGCTGATGCAAAGTATATAGGATGATGAAATGTAGCTATTATGTTACAATTACTGCAGCATTCTTCTCAAAGCTAGAATTGGCTCTATTTTGTCGGTAACTTGTGCCAAGGGTTGCGGGGAGGACTTGCGTGGGGGACTGGTTTATCTTTGCTGGCTTCTTCTTTCAGTGTTGTGTAATAAATACTATGACATCTGCAATAAAGAATGTTTCAAAAAAGAATGTGGCATTATATTGTATTAAAACATCATTAAGTTACTACAAATAAATAAAAAATACTACATATCACTTTCACATTTTTCCAATGCATAATAAAATATTTTTTTTTGGGAGTGAGGCACGATTTTTTCTAATCTTATCTTCAAAAAAATAATATTAGTTGAATTTGCTATTTTCAAAATTACATTACATCAGTACATCTACCCATTACATCAGTCACACTCTAATCTGAATATTCCCTTGATTAATGGTACCAAATACAGGCTTCCTGTGAAAAGGTAATCTAGAAATGTCAACAGGGATAAAATATTTGTGAGATTTGACTGGTTGAATATGCGTATTTCCTGGTGGGAACTGTCACCAGATTGTAGATAACGATTTTGCAGATTTTAGCTGAAGGCGTATCTGGTGACTTATATAATTTTAGCAATTTTAGGTCTGGCTGTAACCAAGGTGCACAGTGAGATTTTTATACTAGGGTAGTATGAAAGTCACTGTCATTTGTGTATTACCCACAGCAATCGCATTACGTTGTTCAACTGAATACTTTGACTTAATACAGAATAATTAGGCTTAAAATCTGGCCTTTCAAACAAAGCAGCCAAAAGTGAAACATTACCTTCATGTGGATCAGAATTTCCCCAAATTAATTCCATAGCAGGTTATATAGATGGTCTCCTCATTGTTCATGCTCTCGAAGGTCTTGAAGTCTCTAAAGTATATATGAAAATGAACCGGTCAAGATTTCTTTACAATGGTTGTTCTTTCCATTCTTATCATTACACTTTACGTTAGGGAAATCTCTACTATGTGGCAGAGATCTCCCCATGGTAAAATATAGGGAAAAGCTAAATAATGGTCCCTCTAGTTGTAAGAGAACTTAAATGGGCAACCCAACATTAATAAGAAGAATCCAACCTGATGCTTTAATGTGAGTACTGTATGGTAAGCCCTGTTCATGTCGGGTAAGTTTTTGCATTGAATTGTGTTTTTCAATATATTCAAATCCCCCCCGTTCAGGAGTAGTCAATGGCTATGAAATCAATATATCTTCCATTAGGAGAATTGTTTCTCTGAGATTCACCTACAGGAGAAATGGAGGTGCTGTTATTACAGGTAGACAACCTCAGACAGGAATACATTAGGTGGTGTTAAGGATAAGTGCCTTGAAATTAAGCATACAAGATGTAAACATTAATGGGCTGTGATGGGACATCCTCATGAGCATTATAGAGCTTAATTTGGGGTGTGCATATCTGACAAACCCCAGCAGTTTTGTGCTTAAATAATGTAGTCTTTACATTCTATTGTCATTTGTCAATAAGATAAAGCCCTGTCGTAGAGAACCATAGCAAAATGCTAAATATAATGGATGGTTGATGTGACCTATGTAGCTTATATACACCTGTAAAAATAAGAGCCGAAAAACAGGAGCCAATCTAAATGAGCAGCCTTTTAGCATTGGTGTTCAGATGACAAGCATATTCCCAGTCACACACAAGCTACATTAACCTATGCTGGGTGCAGCATGCAAGTGGGTGGTATGGATTTTTTAATTTAAATATGGACCTTTATTTTACAGCATTATGTTTTTTAATGAGAATACCTAAAAACAGAAATCGCTTTCTTGTTTTAATCAAAATCTCCTTCAGTGAGAGACGTTTCAGTCTTAGGGTGGCCTTCCACCAAACTTTTTTCTTTCACTGCTCCTGTTTTGTTGACCTCATTTTTTTTAGCCTTAGGACTCTGTAAACTTTACCACTGCTAACCAGAGCTAAAGTGTTTGTGCTCTCTACCTAACCATGGTCAAACTGGTGCTATATGTACTCAGGGGCTAAAAAGTACATGCTACTAGTGGTAATGCAGCAGAGATTGCACCACTTACTTAATTGGCTTTTTAAACCTGTTTCAGGCCAGTCATTGCAGCCTGTGTATGCAGATTTTAAATGACATTCTGACCTGGAAAAATAAATCTTTTGTCAGGCTTAAACATTCCTTTTTAATACCTGGACATCACAACTATGATAGCCTCTAAACAGCCCATAGGGCAGGGTGCATGTTATTAAAAAATGTGGACATGTACTTTTATGTTTTACATGTCATATTAGTGATAAACTCCTTAATTGTTTATCATTACTGAAAGGCCTATCTCTCTGATAGGATAACGTTGGGTTACCTTATTACATTTAATAGCTGGTAAAGTTTGCTAGGGAGCAGGTGGGAAATTTATTTTGGGTGTTTAAGAAATTGTAATTTAAAATTATCATTATTGAGAAAGTCAGATTTCAAGTCACAATTTTGAAAATTCCATTTGGCATTTACTTGTCCTAATTTTTTGGTGCCCACAACCTATTTCCGGGGCCACATGACCAGGTGTAGGTGGCAGTTGGTCATTGTATATTCCTCCAAGACAGTCTCACAAAGGGGGATTAGATGTTGGCATCATGGGCCATCTCTGGCAGGATGGGGGAGGATCTGTGACCTACCACACATGCACTTTAAAGGGGCTGCCTCAGCACACTGACAAAGGGTTTCACACTAGTCCATTGTGACCTCAAACAATCGGGGGCCAGGGCAGGGTGGCAGGAAATTCCAGACATCTCTGTGGGGGTAGGAAGGGGCTCTAGACGCTGCTCCCACTTTAAAGGGGCACCAGGGCACCAGGTATGAAAAATAGGACCCTCAGACCCACTCTTCAGATCCATTCTGGATCTGTGGAAGACTCAGAAGGACTGCTCCGCTGCCTTGCTGCTGGAAGGCCTGCTCTGCGGTTCTGCTCCATTAGGGACTGCAATGCTGCCCTGCTGCATGATGAAGTAAGACTGGGCCTGCACCTTCCACACAGGGCGACCACAGTGACTCAAAGGTCTAGTTAGCTGGCCTCCCTGTTTTGAGCTACAGGTAAATTACAAACTCCAACACCCTTGAGCCCGGCACCTGGACTATGCCTGCAGTGACCTCACAAGTGCTGCCCTCCAATTCTGGACCGTTGGAAGTGGGTCTAAGGGTGCTGTACGAGTCTAATAAAGCATGACGCAACTCAATGTATGATCTCGCAGACCTTGCAGTTTCTTAATGAAACTGGCAGAGGACCTCACATTGCAGCCCTCACAGCCCCTCATCGAAATCCATGCAGTATGACGCAACAAATTTATAGTGATAAAATAAACTTCCAAAGTGCCCAAACCTAGTTTACATATTTTAAGAAGATTTGAGTATTTAGTGCCTGAAAGCCCTCATCAATTAATTATCCGAATATACTCCCAACAGACCCGTTTTGAGCCTGTCACAAACCTCAACCACAGTTAGTGATGCAACATTTTGGTTTTCAAGCCGGGCGTTATCTTTTCAAAAGCTTATTGTAAAGGTGTCTAAGGTGTCACAGAGAAAAGGGTGAGCCAGCTACCCTCCACCCCCCCACAAATATATTGGAACTCTTTAGAATTCCAGTCCTTCTAGTAAAGGAGTTTCTGAAGATTCCTCTGTCTGATCATTGGTCCTTATTTTGGAAAGTTCATCCACGTCCTTGACCTAATAGTTATTTCATTGTTTTGAATAGTGCTTGGAGCCTACAGACACTTTGCTTCAGTCAAGATCCATATGGTCTTAGATATTCTGTTATACTAATCTTTTCATTACTTTAAATGTTCATGTGCTGTCTGATTATAATATGATTTCACATATTATTCATTATTAATGGCTTTTGATCATTACCCTTTGTGGAATCTTCATATTTATTTTCTCTTGTATTTAAGAGCAGTTGAACATTATACAGCTATGGAACTCTACATGCATCCTTCAGATTGAGTCCTATAGATGCAGATATGCTGTCCTCCTTTGTCAGCTTTGCAACTTCAGCAAACTCATAACAAATGTACTATCAGATCGGCTATGTTGTTTTCACATATTGTACATATGAGTGTTCCTGCTTACAACTTCCCAGGTCTGTTGAACAGAACTGCCCACTGAGATATGTCAGATTCAAACGCTACTAATGACAGATTCAATTCAGCAGATTGCAGTGTCATCAGGGGGTCTGGATTTATAAATATTCACCAGCACAATTGGATTCATGGGTAATACAGGTGTATTATCAAGTATAGGTTTTTGGCTTTCTCAAAGAGTACTGGCTGCACTGTTGTCAGCAACACCTTGAGTTGCTTAGCAACTGTTTTGGAAGCTATTCAATTGCTCATCGTAAGAAAGTGGGAAATTAGTTGGGAGGGACTTGAGTCCTTTACACGTATTAAGTATGCAACCTTCCCAAGTACCCTACTGTAACACTTGACTCTCTTAGGGTAGCAAAGCAGAGCAGCCCAGTGCCTGCTCATAGCAGATGGTGTGGGCTAGTAATCTCCATTCGCTGGCACAAAACAACAACACTGAATAAATCATTTTCCAGTCTGCTTTTTCTTATAAAAAGGAAAAATACTTTATTTCGCACACACTACCCGATACTACGCACCCATTTACAAATATCTACATGCAGGCAGATGCAACCAGAATCAAACTGTACCAGACGGACTCCATCAAGCTATGAAAGGGGCACCGATTCTTATTCACTAATTGGGCAGCACGAATTTAGCTCGCGGAGGTCTTTTTCCATCCACACAAGCTATCAACAAGCAGCCCCCACATGCCATTTGTAACATTAGTCCCATGCACAGGAAGGAAGATACTACTACTCATCTGGAACATTGCAAGGTTACCAACAAAGCTAGAGGATAGGGAATGGGACTCCTTTATTAAATGTCATTGTATTTGGTGTCTACAATAATGTAGGGCTCTGGAAACTGCCGAGCTTGCGGTCTACATTGGATTTCGACGTACAGTGATTAAATCTCAAAAAGGGAGACCAAGACAGGTTGGCTTTCTGTAACATTTATCATTTATTATCAAAATATATGAGCACAAAGAATTTGAAACTAATTAGTGCATACTTCATGCTGGACATTTTTAATGTGTAGTATCCACTTCTAAATGGAAATTACCATCGTTCAATTATGGACTTACTGGAAGGGGCCATAAAGGAAGTCAGGTTAGTGACATCAACTCCGTCAAGCAAGGAGCGACTAATAATAACTACAAACTCAAAAAGACACTACGGGGCTTATTTACAAGCCCCTTGCTCCATTTTGGCGTCATTTTTAACATGGGAAAAGTGATGCAAAGGTGTCGCAAGTGGCTTGTAAATCTGCCCGAACATATCTGTGGCGTTATGAACATAAAGCCGCACAGCAACCTACAAAGTAAAGAAACACGGCCTAGGGATGTGTCTTGGAACGTTCTGGAAATATCAATAAATCGGTACACCAAATTGGGTGAAAGACTGGCCCGCTTAATGTCATAAAGTGCCCTTTGTACTATGCATGGTCACACTGCTACTGTTACTCTGACAAGCATGTGTTACTCGTTTGAGTCAAATTTTAGCTTAATAGACTATACCATAATTAACCTTGCAGCATAGCATATTTTCTCATAACTAAAATTAAATAGAAAAATGCATCAAAATGGACCAGGACCACCTAGTTACAGCTGTCCCATTATCCCTAGAACTTGCGCTCAAAATATTATTTGAGCGCAAGAGGAACTGGCGCAAATAAATCACTTTTCTAAATCCTAGAACCTAAGGAAAAGCAAATTCCAAGTCTGGGCAATATTTGCCACAGGAGCGCAGTTCGGGGTTTTGAATGTTCGTTAGCGCTTACCTTCGGGATGTGGATTGAATCAAATGCCAGCAGGAGCAGCAAACCAAACACTAGCATAAGAGGCAAAACCAGAAAGCTTCCCAGAAGGCAAAGTGATTACTTAAGGGTCCCCAGGAAGCAATATATGCACAAATCAAACTAACAAAAACTCAGATGAAAGAGACTGCATGGAGAGACTTCCGCAATGAACCACTTATCCCAATTAGGTTTTGAGACATAGTTAAGTAGGGCTGTGATGGCCCCAAAAGGAATTTGCAACCAAATGCAACCAAAGCACAACCTCGGAAAATTACTTCAACTCGAATGCCCTAATTACGATGTTGGTCGTAGGCTTTCTGACCGCTGCATATGGTTGGCGACGGTCAGAGTTTAAACCAGCGGGGTACTTCATCTTGGTTCTGGACAGAACTGCAACATAATCCCTCAGGGACAGCATTTCTGCCATTGAGAATATGATGCCGGTTTCCAACAGCCAATCCATATTGGCCTTTCAACATGGATTGGCCGTCAGAAACTAACTTAGGTGTCCCCTAGCAGGGCCCACCCCACTTCACCCCTTGCCCTCCACATTTGGGCATGTTGGACCATAGGTGCACCCCTAAACATACTTGCACCTTGTGGCAGGCACCTCATGGTGCATGCCAAATGGTGCTGGGATGTTAACAAACTTCCATTTTTCAATGGGAGCTTGAGATGTGAGTGTTTTCAGCCCACCGCACAACCTCCCATTAAAAAATGGAAGAAGTTTGCAACAGCACCATGTGCAGTCGCATCCTAATGGGACTGTGAGAACCGCTGACCTATGGTCTGGCGGCTTCTTCCATCAAACTGTGAGGCTACACCGGCCAACATCGTAATTAGGCCCTAACTATCAACAAAGAGCTCTAACCCGACAGTAAGGAAGCCTAATGAGTTTCCCATCTTCAACAATTACAACTAAAAACAGAGCATTTATGACTCCGCTGGTTTGGCCACTACCTCTAATTCTTCTGATGATTTTCCCAGTTCCTCTTGCAATGATGATTACCCAGATTTTAGGAATGAAGTGCATGTGGCATAATGTATGCATCACTCTATGCCTGAAAGGGTATTGTTTTGACTTATACTGGGTGCTCCCTTGCGTCTGGACAACATTATAACTCTCTGAAGAGCTCTAATGAGAGTGAAACACGTGCCAGGGGTTGCTTTTAATAATTTCAGCTTGGCTTGTATGGTATTCTACCAATCCATAGCTGTAATAATGTGCCTGGAGTGGTAAAAGGCTTTGGTCATTTTACAGCTCTGCATGGATACTACTATGCTAATCCTATGATTAAAGACTTCCTCGTAGCAATGGCAAAAGATCCCTTTCTATCTCAGCGTGGATGGCAATTTTCTAATTCTATGCTTAAAGTCTTTGATAGAAAAGCAGACATTTGAGGTGAGCAAATTTAAAGTGTTGCTGGTGTTGAGAGTTCTCTATTCTGGAGATGCTTTCCACCTAAACTTGAGAACTACCCAGAGTCCTCTGCTTCTTTTTTGCGTATTTTATGCATCACTCTATGCCTGAAAGGGTATTGTTTCGACTTATACTGGGTGCACCATTGTGTCTGGGCAAAACTATGACTCTCTGAAGAGCTCTAAAGTGATTGAAACACATGTCAGGGGTTGCTTTTGTTTATTTCAAGTTGGCTTGGATGGTATTTTACCAATCCAAGGTTGTAATACTGTGCCTGGAGTGGTTAAAGACTTTGGTCATTTTACAGCACGGCATGGATAGTACTGTGCAAATCCTATTCTTGAAGGCTTTGCTGAAGAAATTGCAAAAGTCTTTGTCCCTTTCTATCTCAACATGGATGGCATTGTGCTAATCCTATGCTTAACGACTTTGATAGAAAAGCAGACATTTGAAGTGACCAAATTTAGAGTGTCACTGATGTTGAGAGTGATCTATACAGGAGCTGCTTTCCACCTAAACTTGAGAACCCAGAGTTCTCTGCTTCTTTTTTACATAGTTTGTGTCACTCTATCACTGAAAGGGTATTGTTTTGATATATATATATATATATATATTCACTGAAAAAACCATAGGTTATAGACCATATATAGTTAGGAATTAGCATTTACAAAACCTTGAAAATTCACTGCAAAAACCATAGGTTAGAGACCATATATAGTTAGCTGGACATTTTATTGACATAAAACCAATGAAATTCCATATATAGTTAGTTGCACTAACTATATATCGCGCACCCGCAATCCACTGCTGATGATGTCACATATTACATCATTCATGACATGGTCAGTGACATCACTGATGACATCACTGATGACATCTCAAATGACATCACTGATGACATCACTGATGACATCTCAAATGACATCACTGATGACATCACTGATGACATCATCCAGTGACTGTGTGTTTCTGTAAAGTTTAAATATGTTTTACATATTGAAGAATGAGTAGATGTAGAAGTGTCTGGATGAAGGATTTAGTAGGTGCGTGACTGACTGTATGAGTGAGTGATTAAATGTGTCTCACTGAGTGCATGGGTTAGTGACTAAACTGTCTTAATTTGTGCATCATTATGTCTGTTGTTCTGTAAACTGCTGCATGTGTTGATCAGTAGCTATATGAGTAACTATATGGGTTATTGATTGATTGCCCAAGTATTTGTATGGGAGACTGAGTGTGTGTGTGGCTAGCTGGGAGGTGTGTGACTCTGTGCAGATCAATCTGTACTTGTATCAATGATTGTATAAGAAGGTAAGTATGTGTTAGTATATGTTTGAAAATGTAAGGTGCTCTATGTTTAACTGTATAGACAAGAAAATGGAAGTCTCATTGATTCTTTACAGGACTGACTAGGTGTGTGAGTAACTCCATGGATGAGTGGCAGACTGTGAGTGTCTGTATAGGTGTATGAGTGCATATGATAGTGTTGTAAAGATGAGTGATTGTATGTATGAATGATTGTATGGGTGAATGAGTGAAGGTGTGTGTAGACGTAGCAATCAGTGAGTGCGTATGTAGTAACTAGTATTGGTGTGTCAATGGTTTCAAAAATTATACTCTTTTTAACACTGGGTGAAACAGAGGTTATATTAAAATGTGAGGAGATGCATTGTATTGTCACATGAATGATATCATCAGTGATGTGGTCATTGATGTCAAATGAGATGTCATCAGTGATGTCATCAGTGATGTCATTTGAGATGTCATCAGTGATGTCATCAGTGATGTCACTGACCATGTCATGAATGATGTAATATGTGACATCATCAGCAGTGGATTGCGGGTGCGCGATATATAGTTAGTGCAACTAACTATATATGGAATGTCATTGGTTTTATGTCAATAAAATGTCCAGCTAACTATATATGGTCTCTAACCTATGGTTTTTGCAGTGAATTTTCAAGGTTTTGTAAATGCTAATTCCTAACTATATATGGTCTATAACCTATGGTTTTTTCAGTGAATTTTCAAGGTTTTGTAAATGCTAATTCCTAACTATATATGGTCTATAACCTATGGTTTTTTCAGTGAATTTCAATGGTTTTTTAATAGCAAATATCATAAGCTGTCGAATGTCAAGTACGTGGTAAGTAAAAACATTTTCGTGTTTATGCACACTGATCTGCTTTGAATGCTGCCCCCCACCCCTCATTTCTATTAGGAGTACTCTCTCTTTGCAGATAGTGAAGGGTAGTTAATGCAGCCCTTTGCCCCCTTTGTAATCCGTCGTGCCTGCTTCTCTCTCCATTTGATTGATTGTTCTCTTTGGTTCATTCTCTATTTACAAACAAGCACAGAGTCGCAATACTCTGTTTAGTCTTTGCAGATAGCGAAAAATCGTGTAAAAAAACAAAAGGAATCGAACAAAATCAGTAGGCCACTAATGGGATCTCTTTTTGACCTCGCTAAAATAGAAACATTAGGAACAACCTGTTGAAAATAGCAATGCGTATGTACATAAGCGGCGTTCATTTGTGTTCACAGTACCCCTTGTTGATTGTTTCAATCGAGCATTGAATTGTTCGAAGTTGGTTCTCTTAAGGATCTTCTCTGCCTGCAAACGAGGAAGAATAGGAATATTCTCTCTCCCTTTGCAGATAGTGAAGGGTAGGTAACGCAAGCCTTTAACACGTCGTACCTATTTCATTCCTCATTGATTGATTGATTGTCCGAACATTGACTGTTTGGGAATTAGTTCTTTTTGGAGGTATTCCCTGTTTGCAAATAAACGTAGGAAAATCTTTGCAAGTAGTGAAAGGGTACGTAATGCGGACCTTTCTCCCCCGTTGTAATCTGTCATGCCTATCTACTCCCCACTGATTGATGCACCTGTTTCACCCGGACCATTTACTAGAGATACGTTATCTGGCCCGACCAGAGAGCACCCCTAGTGAAAAGGACATATGCAATAATAACGAAGTGATCACTGTATCCTGTTAACAGAAACTTTAGCATGAAACAACCTGGAAAGAAAAGAATAGGAAAACGAAAATCAGTAGGCCACTGATGAACATGAACTTTTATTAAACAACGAACAAAGAAACGATAACATAACGTAATGATAAAACCTATTAATGTCCTAGAAACAAGAAAACGTTAAAATATGCCAGTGGTGAGAGACCAGAAAAACAGTAAGAGAAACCAAATCACCCCTCGCTGTCCCACCGCCTGCCACGCCCAAAAAATCGATAGACTAGGGAAAATGCAAGTCAGTAGAACATCCGCCCCCACTCTGGAAACTTCCAAGGTGGGGCAGGGTTGCGGCTACGCCCAGCCGGGAGCAGCCCATATAAGGCAGGTTCTGCTGCCACGCCTCGGCCAGAAGATCCTAACGTAGGGTGTAGCCGGAGGAGAGGCCGAGGCCAGCGGGACCCGGCCAGGGGATTGCCTTTACAACGCTGAACAGTTGCAGGGGGGGGGAATGTCTCCTCGACCCTCCCGTCTCTCTCCCAGTCCCGCCGCGGTGGCCCTTGAGAGTTGCAGGTACTCCCGCCACATGCTCTTCCGGTCCGGCCACCAACGGTCGGGGGGGCGAGGACGACGGGATCCGGCTGCAGCCGATAAACCAAGAAACCCGTTCATGGGGCCAGAGCCAGGGGTGTCCGGCCGACATCTACCGGAAGCCCGGGCCGAAGACGGACGGGACACTTCTTCTTTCTTGAATAATGGCTGCGACAACACTGGGGGGGGATTTCTTGCACATGCCTCCGACCCCCCCCCCCTCGTCCTCATCGCCTGGTCCGGCCATAACAAATCTCAAGCGAGACGCCGTGGGGTGCACTGGGAGGGAGAGACGGTGCGAACAGGCCTCTCCCGCCTCCCCAGGTGGAGGCTTCGCAGCTGCACCCTCAGCGCTCCAGGCGCCCGGAAAAGGCTTCTTCCACTGTGGCCATGCTGCAACGTCTCGCCCGGCAGGGTGAAGCCCGTCCGCTAATTTGACCCCGCGATCGCCAGTAGCTACCGAACTCTCAAAATGGCGGTCGACCTGGCAAGAAAGGGCCCAGCATAAAGAAATGGCCCGGTCACTGCTTGACTCCACCACCGTAGTCCTCCACGACCTTGAAGATTCTAGAGGAGCCGCGGGAGTCTCTGACCCCCGATGGGGAATGACTGCCATGATCGCCCGTGGAGTGACGAAACTGTATCCGCGGGACGTCGGCGCTCCCATGCTGGCGCCAGCCTCACTTTGAATTACTAGAATCCTGCAGACCTCAGTTCCGGTGAAAGCACAGTGTGACCCGGTAGGAAAAATTGTTGCACCCCCTCCCCTTTTTCACTGATAGTTCAAACCACCGATCCTTTCCTTTGCCCTTTTAACGGAACTTTGGACTGCCTCCCCCTCTTTTACATTTTCTAGAGAAAACAAAACATTAACCACTACATTAGCATAGCAGTTGACACCAGAACTGTTTTCAAATTTAAAACCAATAACATCTTCAACAAAATCCTTTTTGTTTCTGCTGTGACCCTGCTACAGCACAGGCATTGTCCCCAGCAGTAATTCTGCGATGCCGGTAAGAATAGCTGTGGTGCCTACTGGACTCACTCACCCCCGCGGCGCCCCACGCCGTTATTTGCTGGGCGGCAACTTACTAGACATCACTTTCGTGCCATCTAGATTTCAGCGCGTTCTGCTGCCTTGTAACTATTCGCACAACAGACCGCTACTGACAAGAATATTTCATTATTGGTGCTGTCAATTTCAATAAATCTATTGGATAATTCAAAAGAAATTGCCACGGTCTCTTCGTTGTTTAAATGTTTTTACTGTTTTTGTTTTGTTGTATATATTTATATGTTATTAAAGTTTTATATTCCTACTACTTTGTTGGAGTGCTACATATTTTTAATGTGACACATAATTGTAAAAACTTTGATGTACCAAGAGTCATTCCTGGAATCTTCCGCTTCAGGCTCGGTCCCCTCCCCAATCACAATACAGGATGGTTTTCAGATAGTAGGAACGCGTGTGGTGTGACGGATCTCATCGGGTGTGGGCCTTGATCTACTATAACTCCTTTGAAGAGGGGTGATTCTTTACAGCTGGGGCCATAAACTACATCTGCAGGGCTAGCTGATAGCCTGGACAATCGGACACAGAGGAAGAGGAGTGTCAGAGGGTGCGGTAGTGAAAAGGGCGAAAGGGAGGTGTCGGGCGGGCACAGAGTGTGATTTTCAGGGAAGAGCAGCGCAGATGGGGGGAGGTTTATTGCCCATGCATAAGACAGAGAGCGGGGGTGACCAGTGCCTGGGGAAGATGCTTGCGAGGGTGAGGAGCCATGCTACGAATCGACAGCGTGCAGAGAGTGGGTCTGGTCAAGACATCTAAAATGGCTGCCGTGCACCACAAAAGTGTGGCATTTCAAAAAAGGCAAGATGGCGCAAACAATGTTTTTCAACACTTCCTCATTTCCTTCGAATCGAACGTTAACAGACGTTGGGGCATATTACCAAAGTTAAGCGATATTTATCGCTAACGATGCTTACCAACGAATTTTTTACCGCTAAGCATCGTCAGAAATTATCGAAGATAAACCTTGCTATTATCAAGGTTTATCGCAAATGCGATAATAAACGGCCGCAATGCATCAATATCGCTAAAAACTCAGCGATATTCATGCATTACCGAGCTAATGCTCTTAGCCATGTTATCCACCTCCCATTGGATAACATGGCTAAGAACTGCTCAGGGCAGGTGTTACTTTTTGGAGATATTCGCGCTTAGCGCGAATATCTCCAAAAGGAGATAGATATCTTGCATGTTGTAATGCAAGTTATTGTGGTATATGGAACTCATACCATAATCTCTCAGGAAAGCAGAAACTGATCCTTTTGGGACCGCCTAAAAAGGCCTAGGGGGTGAGGAGTACTCTACTTTGCCCCCTTTTCACGTTCCGAACTATTTTATTTTACTCTCTTCTGTAATTACACAAAATAGCAGCGATAAGATGCATCGGAGACACAGTGAGAGAAAGGAGGCCGGAGATGAAGAAGAGATGTCAAATACACATTGGAGATAATATAGTGGCAGAAGGGAAGTAAATATGAGTAAACTTACCATGTAACATAAAAATGTTGCACTCTATACTATAAGTCTCATTTTATACTACAATCACTTCGCTACAACCTCATAAATTAAAAATAAAAATGAATAATGTCTCAAACAATTTTTGATTTCTAAATATAAATTTATTATTCAGAATTTTCTAAATTTGAAAGAACTAGTAACATGTCCTCATCAGCAATGTCCTCATGAAAAGTCTGCAATGATGATTCTTGTAACTCTATGGTCTCCAAACATTCGATAAATTCGCCATCAAGAGATTGATCAAAAAAATCATTCAAGTCATCTCCTCCTTGTGACAATATTTCATTATTGGTGCTGTCAATTTCAATCAATGTAGTGGAATCATTCAAGTCATCTCCTCGTGACAATATTTCATTATTGGTGCTCTCAATTTCAATCAATGTAGTGGAATCATTCAAGTCATCTCCTCCTTGTGACAATATTTCATTATTGGTGCTGTCCATTTCAATCAATCTAATGGAATCATACAAGTCATCTCCTCCTTGTGACAATATTTCATTATTGGTGCTCTCAATTTCAATCAATGTAGTGGAATCATTCAAGTCATCTCCTTGTGCCAATATTTCATTATTGGTGCTGTCCATTTCAATCAATCTAATGGAATCATACAAGTCATCTCCTCCTTGTGACAATATTTCATTATTGGTGCTCTCAATTTCAATCAATGTAGTGGACAATTCAAAAGAAATTGCCACGGTCTCTTCATTGTGAGCCATTTTATTTTGAAATTGCTTGCTGTAAATTGCAGAAAAAAATAATCACTTTCATTTATCGTTTTTAGTAATACATAATATAAAACTAACTTTATCAAGTATTTAGTATAACAGAAGGACTGCAAATAAATAACAGAAAACATTTTTCAAATTATCTTCAAGTGTACAACATAGTTCCCCTTACAAATTAACAACTCACCTTTTTAAAAGTAGGAGAAGTGTTAGTACTGTGTAAATCAAACACCAGAAATTCACCACCAAAAATTCCTCACAAATGTACCTCAGACAGTAGTATCACAAAATGGCTGTGGTTTCCTCTCATTTGAAATATATACATAACCAATTAACTTTCATCACACACAAATACAAAACCAAACTAACATTTTAATTGGTTCTAAATTTCAACACTTTCAAATGTGTTTTCCCCATGCAATTTTCCATAGGACATTTACATACGTCTACAGCCTGAATGGCTGAACGGAATTACACCAAACTTGGCAAAATGGTACATCAAACCTAAGAGGTCAGGAAGGATCTACTATGCCCCCTTAAGGTCATTTCCCCCTTCGCTTTGGCCTCCTCTTGTCTCTCAATCCTACCGAGAGACAAGATGGCGGCCGCTACGGACTGTTTGGAATGTTGACAGACGCCGGAGAACCAATCAGCTTCGCAAAGCTCCGTAACGCGAAAAGTACGCGAAGCGGAGCGCTGTTACAGATATATATCTTTTTTGGAACGTTAATTTCTCAAAATCCACTGGAGCACATATATTGAGACCTAGCAAAGGCACATCGGGCTACCAGTCCCTAATATTTTGCCAAGTTTCGTGCAAATCCATTCAGCCGTTCGATTATTATTATTTTATTTTTTTTTGCCCCGCGGGACCCTTTTAAAACCTCCACATCAAACGTAGGGGGTCAGCGAGGATCTACTATTCCCCCTTATGGTCATTTGCCCCTTCGCTTTGGCCTCCTCTTGTCTCTCGATCCTACCGAGAGACAAGATGGCGGCCGCTACGGACTGTTTGGAATGTTAATATATATATATATTCACTGAAAAAACCATAGGTTATAGACCATATATAGTTAGGAATTAGCATTTACAAAACCTTATTTTACTCACACAAAACCATTGAAATTCCATATATAGTTAGTTACACTAACTATATATCGTGCACCCGCAATCCACTGCTGATGATGTCACATATTACATCATTCATGACATGGTCAGTGACATCACTGATGACATCACTGATGACATCTCAAATGACATCACTGATGACATCACTGATGACATCTCAAATGACATCACTGATGACATCACTGATGACAACATCCAGTGACTGTATGTTTCTGTAAAGTTAAAATATGTCTTACATATTGAAGAATGAGTGGATTTATAAGTGTCTGGATGAAGGATTTAGTAGGTGCATGACTGACTGTATGAGTGAGTGATTAAATGTGTCTCACTGAGTGCATGGGTTAGTGACTAAACTGTCTTAATTTCTGCATCATTATATCTTTTGTTATGTAAACTGCTGCATGTGTTGATCAGTAGCTATATGAGTAACTATATGGGTTATTGATTGGTTGCCCATGTATTTGTATGGGAGACTGAGTGTGTGTGTGTGTGTCTGGGAGGTGTATGACTCTGTGCATAGATGTGTGAGCAGTTGATTCACTAGATGTATGGGTTCAAAAGTGCATGTGGAAACAGCTGTATGGGCGGTTGACTGTGTGCATGAGTGTATTGGTGAGTGAATGGATATCTCAGTGCTACATGTCAAAGTAAGTACATATGTAAAACACAGTACATGTGAGAGTTGACATATATAAATACTGTGCATAAGAGCCAGTGAATGTGTGAGTGGCTGTATGGATCATTGTGAACTTGTGTCCGGGATTGTATAAGAGAGTAAATATGTGTCAGTATGTGTTTGAATAAGTAAGGTGTGTATAACTGTATAGTTAAGAAAATGGAGGTGTGATTGATTCTTTGCATGACTGACTAGGTGTGTGTGTAACTTCATGGATGAGTGACAGTCTGTGAGTGTCTGTTTACACTGAGTATATCTAAGGTTATATTAGAGTCTGAAGAAGTTCATCGTATTATCACATGAATGATGTCATCAGTGATGTGATCAGTAATGTCAAATGAGATGTCATCAGTGATGTCATCAGTGATGTCATTTGAGATGTCATCAGTGATGTAGTGAAGCAGGATTATTTTTCCAATCTTACCAGCTCACTTTCCTCCTCTAGGGAGCTTTTTAAAATCGCTGACCCTTTATGCTCCCTGCAACTCCCGGATCCCGTAGTCAGTTCGCAAGATCTATGCGACAACATCTCCGACTTCTTCCACAATAAAATTCTGGATATCCACATATCCTTGGAAGCTCACTGTCTTGCCCTGGATCAAGGTGTACAGTCTGAAATCTCTAGCCTTGATTCCTTATGTACAGTTCCTCCCTGTTCTCTTACGGACTTTCCATCTCTATCCTTGGAAGAACTGAACCTGCTGCTTGACAGGATTAAATCTGCTTCCCCCCTGGATCCCCTTCCTCTGAAAAAACTTAAAGAGTGTAGGGGTAGCCTTCTTCCTCCTATGCTTGAGGTAATGAATTTGGCTATTACCCAGGGCTCTTTTCCGGCGTTGTGGAAGAAGGCTATTGTAAAACCTCTCCTTAAGAAGCCGTCCCTTGATCCGGCCTTATTGAAGAACTTTAGGCCTATTTCCCTCCTCCCTGCCCCCGCCAAGATGCTTGAGGCACATCTTAATTTTCATCTGTCCTCCTTCCTTGAGTCATCTGAATACCTTGACAACACGCAACACAGCTTTAGAAAACATCACAGCACTGAGTCCGCTCTCACTTGTGTGGTCAATAACATCCGACTTAAAGTGGACTCAGGCCAAACCTCGGTCCTTGTGTTGCTGGACCTCACGGCCGCGTTCGACACCCTTTCCCCGGCCATTCTTACATCTCGGCTTAGGGAAGCTGGAGTCAGCGGACCGGCCTTGAGTCTCCTAAATTCCTTTCTGTTGGAAAGGGAGCAGAGAGTGATGCTGGGGAACCACCTCTCCCCTGCTAAGTCATTGCAGTGTGGGGTGCCACAAGGGTCGGCCTTAAGTCCGACCCTGTTCAACATCTATGTGGCTCCCCTGGCAAGACTAGTAAGATCGCAGGGGATGGAGGTGGTGTCCTATGCAGATGACACCCAGATCATGGTGTCACTGGCCCACTCTTCTGTTAGGTCATCTGCCGGCTCTTTCAGGGTATGCATGCAGTACGTGGCAGACTGGATGACTATAAATTCCCTGAAACTGAACGGCGAAAAAACAGAGGTGTTGATTTTTGGGAAGGACCAAGATGCCTGGTCAAATGAGTGGTGGCCTTCTTCTCTTGGCATCTGCCCCACCCCCTCCCAATCTGCCAGAAATCTTGGCGTCATCTTCGACACCTCGCTCTCCCTTTCCATCCAAGTTAACAGGACCGTGGCCACCTGCTGGGGTGTGATCAGGATACTCAATAAAATACGTGGGTATCTCTCCCTCCAGGCTCGTAAGCAGGTTGCGGTTGCCTTGGTAGGATCGAGACTTGATTATTGTAATTCCCTTTACACGGAAATCAATAAAAGCCTCTTGCACCGACTGCAGGTTGTGCAGAATGCTGCAGCTCGGTTCATCTTGGCCCTTCCTAAAACCTATTCTGCTACTGCAGCTAGGAAGGAACTTCACTGGCTACCTGTGCAGCACAGAATTTCTTTCAAAATCCTGTGCTTAGCGTACAGAGCGGTGACAGAAGGCTCTTCTAGTGCCATGGGCTCTCTTCTCACGCGCTATGTCCCTACAAGAGGCCTTCGTTCTGCGGGACTTTGTCAATTGGTTGTTCCACGATTCAAACTAGCCAGATGGGGAGCCAGAGCGTTCTCTGTGGTTGCCCCTCAGCTCTGGAACTCCACCCCTCTGGATATAAAAACCCTCCCCACTATTGAGCTATTTAAAAACGCTCTTAAAACTTTTTTCTTTAAGAAGGCCTATCAATGAGAGTGTGCTGTTTAGTGTACTGCAGGGAGCTTAGCTGATATATTTTACTTAGGCGCCTTGACGCCCGTTGGGCTAAGTTTTCTGCGCATAACAAGACCCGCTTCATTCATTCATTCATGTCATCAGTGATGTCATTTGAGATGTCATCAGTGATGTCATCAGTGATGTCACTGACCATGTCATGAATGATGTAATATGTGACATCATCAGCAGTGGATTGCGGGTGCGCGATATATAGTTAGTGCAACTAACTATATATGGAATTGCAATGGTTTTGTGTGAGTAAAATAAGGTTTTGTAAATGCTAATTCCTAACTATATATGGTCTATAACCTATGGTTTTTTCAGTGAATTTTCAAGGTTTTGTAAATACTAATTCCTAACTATATATGGTCTATAACCTATGGTTTTTTCAGTGAATTTCAATGGTTTTTTAATAGCAAATATCAAAAGCTTTAAAATGTATTCTTCTTTAAATCGAAAAATATATTTTATATGTTTTTAATACAATTTTTTAATGTATTTTTTTTATATATTTTTTTGTTTCGCTCCCGGTCCGCGAACCGGGTAGCTTCCCGTTAGCTCAATTTCTTGCCGCGACCCGGTCCGCGAACCGGTAAACGTTCCGTTTGCGCAACTGCCGCATTAGGAAACAACATGGTGACGCGTCGCGTAACCGCGACGTATCGCGTTGTCGCCTAATGCGTCATATGACGCGTCGCGTTAGCGCACCCGGAAGTGCTCCGATACGTGAAGCGAGGCGCAAAGCGCAGCTTCCCGGAAGCGATCCGGGACGCGGCGCGGAGCGCGTATCGTAAGCATAACAGGTCATGTGACTTGTTAATAACACTTTTCATTGGTTCAGAACTATTTTTTTCCCAAATGATGAAAACCCCTCCTTGTTTCCTCACTCTGACTTTCATCTTTGTGAGAGGAAGACCTTTTTTCATCACTTAGGAATGGCAAGTGTTGTAGCTTCAGCTAGTGCACCCCCACCACCACCACCACCTCCTAGGAAGAGAGGACCACCTCCTCAGGTAATCCTCAATCAAGAGGAGGAAGAAGAGGAAGAAGAGGAAGAGGAGCAAGAGAGGAGGCAGTTTTTGGAAGAAGAGCCTAGGACGTCCCGTGTCAAAGAGAGTTTCATTTGGCAATTTTTTAAATATCCCCGGGGCCAAAAAAAAGTGAATGCACGGTATGTAACTTGCCTTATATGCAAGAAAGATCTGTCCAGAGGGACAAATAAAAAATACAGTTATGGCAATTATACGATGCATCGCCATATGGAGAGGTGGCACCCTATCAACTACAGTACTGCGCAGCTACGTGACATGCAGGACAACCCCCCTCCTGTGGCCCAAAGATCAAATGTGGAGGAAGTGACGGGACCAGAGGCGAGGGACATGGTCCCAAATATACAGATGAGGTTCGGGACAATCAAACAAGTGTGCGTGCGTTGCGGTCAGTTGATTTGCTACAGAGAAAGTAGCATCAATTTAATCAACTTAGCAATTGATAGTCATGATTGTCCGAAACGCCCCAGAGAATAAATTCTTTTTTTTTTTGTTGCTCCTGTTGAGCCCTTTACAATGAATCGTTTTCGTTTCCCCCCCCAAAAAAAACAAAAAAATATAAAACCGTTCAAAAAATACAAAAAAGTTAAAAAAAATCAGAAAAATAATAAAAAAATATAAAACAACAAAAATAATTTAAAAAAAAGTTCTTTTCAGAACTACCTCCCCTTTATAAAAAAATTGCTGAAATGTTTAGCACTCTGGCAACCTCTATTTCTTTTGGTTCGCTTCCCGGTTCGCTCGCCGGTACGCGAACCAGAAGCGAAACAAAATTTTTTTTTTTTAAAAAGAAGAGTAAGTATAAGGGAAGGAACCAGAGAGTAATGTTAAAAGAAAGACAGCTATAGGGAGTAACACAGAGATACTGTTTAATAGATCTATTTACCGAAGAAAAGATGGAAGAGGGTATAATAGTGAAAAACAAAATAGATAAGGAAGTGAAAGAAAAAAAGGAGAGTAGAAGAATAATAAACAAGAGTTTCTTAGAGAATGTGAGTGAATGTTCAAAATAAGATTAAAACATGTGGAATAACAGAGAGAAAAAACAGAAAGCAGAAAAGAAGAAGTAACAGAAAAGGAATGATTGAAACAGCAAAGAAATGTAAATAACATAGGGGCATATTATCAACATAGGTGATAAAATTATCGCTGCTTTTATCGGCAGAAATCTGCCGCTAAAACCGCTTTTGCGGCAGAAAACTGCCACTAAAGCCGCTTTTGCGGCAGTTTTCTGCCGATAATGACTGCTTTTATCGGCAGAAATCTGCAGCTAAAGCCGCTTTTGCGGCAGAAAACTGCCGCTAAAGCCGCTTTTGCGGCAGTTTTCTGCCAATAAAAGCAGCGATAATTTTATTGCCTGTGTTGATAATATGCCCCTTAGTGTGCTTGAACTACAGGGAGAAAGCATAATGAACTATTAGTGAAAGAGTGATCAGTCAGAGACAGTGAGAGTAATAGAGACGGAGTGAGTGAACAGGAGTGAGGAACTATGAGAACAGAGAGACTGAGAAAAGGAATGGAAGGAGTAGAGTAAGTAAGTAATAGAGAAAGGAATGAGAGAAGTAGCAAAGGCAGGAAACTGAGGGTTAAAGAAATGAAGCAGTGGAACTAATAGAAGTTAAATGTGATAGAAATGTAATGAAAAGAGTACAAAACATTTACCTTATAATTGTCGTTAACTTAGTCACTTGTTATTTTTATATTTTCAATCTGTGAAAGAAAGAACAAAAATTTGAAATATATTAAACATGTATTTAAAAATTAGAAAAGACAAGGGAAAAGATTGAAGGACAAACAGTTTTTCAACAACTTTGACACTTACAGAAGCCTCTGCTTCTCCATGCCCCCTACACAGTCCTAAATATATACATTTTAAACTAACAGTATCTTGTTGCAGATGAAGTGAGGCCTATCTTGCAACATGGTGCATCTTTTGCATCACTGCTGCATCACATAAGTGATGCAACAGCGGCACAAAAGAGGCGCATGGCCATCATAAATCTGCCCCTAACATTTTAAATGATTGATTTAGGATGCCGATAAGGTGTGGCCTATCCAGGGGTTTGTTTGAGGTGAGGCCTACTCAGGGTTACAGATGAAATTTAGACTTGTTGAAGAGTACAGAGGAGATAATACATGTGCAGGCCTACCAATGAAGTGAGTCATGTCCACTGCACTCTTTAACAAAGGCCAGACCTCCTCTGTCTCCCTGGACAGGCCTAAACCTGATCTGCACAATGTGATTCGTAATGTTAGGAAACACAGGTGATGTAATTGAAAAAAGTGCAATTTCTTTTGCTCATTTCACAATCACATCACTTGTGTTTCCTTTGCTTAGGTATCTCATTGTGCAGATGTAGTCCAGCATATGAAAGAGTACGCAGAAGTGCAGCACTGCATGCAACAACTTTGACACTTACTGAAGCCTCAGCTTCTGCATGCCCCCTACACAGTCCTAATTATATACATTTTAAACTGACAGTATCTTGTTGGAGATGAAGTGAGGCCTATCTTGCAACATGGTGCATCTTTTACACTGCTGGTGCGTCACAAAAGTGACGGAACAGCGGCGCAAAAGAGGCGCACGGCCATCATAAATCTGCCCTTAACATTTTAAATGATTGTTTCTAGATGCTGATAAGGTGTGGCCTATCCACAGATTTGTTTCAGGTGAGTCCTACTCAGGGTTGCAGATGAAATGTAGGCTTGTTGAAGAGTACAGAGGAGATAATACATGTGCAGGCCTACCAACGAAGTGAGTCATGTCCACTGCACTCTTGAACAAATGTCAGACCTCCTCTGTCTCCTGGAACAGGCCTAAACCTCATCTACACAATGTGATGCGTAATGTTAGGAAACACAGGTAATGTAATTGAAAAACGTGCAATTTGTTTTGCTGATTCCACAATCACATCACCTGTGTTTCCTTTGCTTAGGTATCTCATTGTGCAGATGTAGTCTATCATATGAAAGACTACGCAGAATGTGAGCACTGTATGCAACAACTTTGACACTTACAGAAGCCTCAGCTTCTCCATGCCTCCTACACAGTTCTAAATGTATATCATAAATACAAAAAGTACAGAATTAATTATACATGTTAAATGGTTTATTTTTGCTGTTCTCAGAATTTATCAAATTTCACTAAAAACAGTGACTTGAAGGTATTCATCATATAACAGCGGGGAAAAAAAACACAATCAAAATGATTGTGTTTAAAAAACCCATGTAACATAACCAATCAAAAATCAGAACTCCTTAAAATTAACTTACTTTCCATGACGTCGAAGGATATCCTATGAACAGCTTACACTCTGTTGTGCTGTTATTATTTTCAGCCCGCCACTTTCTGAAAGAAAAGCTCCATCGTTTTGACAAATATGTTACATACAATAAATGACTTCTCGCTCTCTACCACACTTTTCCACAAGGACAAATCGTGTAAGAGCCATTTATAACTCTTGGAATTCTTCTAAGCAAATCCCGTCATTTTCTTTTTCCGCAACTTTCAGAAAGAAAACATTCAAGATCACTTTCACAATCCTGTACTAGTAATATCTTACCCTTCTTGCTCACTCATGTTCCACATTTCCTATGACACTGATACTGCTTACTATGAAGCAGACTTACACTACCTCTATGACTACTACAATTATTTAATTCTCTACATCACTTTTAATCACAAAGCAATTTAAAACAGTACATAAAATTATATCAACCCCTAGGATCATTATAGGCCAGTTACCTACCCTAAATTCTTTCTTCTGAAAACAGAAAGTAAGAATATTTTTAATAAGATGTGTAATAAGTGGATGTTGTCAAAGGACCATCATGTCATATAATAGCTGCAGTTAGAAAAAAAATTCTAAAATCAACGAGTGTGTAGCCACAACATTTGAAATTAAAGTTGAAAACTTATTTTCATCAGGTTTATATAGTTGGAATTTTTAAATGACATTATAACCAAAAGTTTGTTCAAAATATGTTGACAGCATTGCAGACTTACATTACCTTTACTCCATGTTTTGATTGGCTGCTTGAATTAGCTTATTAAAAGAAACAGTTTTTCTGAACTCATTCAAAGTGCAGTTATTTTTCCATGACGTCAAGTGTTATGGTAAGAACACCGTTTGCTTTGGGAAATACTCTGTTGTCCTTTAACTAATCCGTGCCCAACACTTTCTGTAAAAAGACCTTCTTTTTTTTCAGGAAATAGTTAAAACTGAAAAATAACTTTTGACTCTGTACTACACTTATCCTCAAGGCCAAATAGTGTAGGAGCCATTAGAACCTCTTGAAATTCCTCAGAGCAAATCCCAAGATTCTTTCCCTAAAGATTTGGTTGCAAAAACACCAGGTAAGAATTTTTAAGGTCAAAAGGCAATTTTTTTTTGAAAGTTAAAACAGAATCATTGCAGAATGACCAGCCGTTTCTAGACTTCAAATAAGCTGTGTAATGTCCTGATATTGTTGAAGGACCGTCATGATATATAATTGCTGCAGTTACAAAAGTCCTTCCTGATATTGACAACTGCGAAGCCACAATTTTTTTTATTAAAGTTGTCAATTTTGTTCCATCAGGCCTACATCGTTGGAACATTAAAATGACATATTGGCCATATGTTCGTATAAATAATGTGGACAACATTTCAGACTTACATTGGCTACACTCCATGTTGTGATCAGCTGCTTTTACTAGCTTATTAAAGGACACTGATTTACTGTCTGGCAAAGTTAAATATATAAATTTTTCTGAGTCTACACTAGTAGTACTTGATACCCTACAGTTCTCGCAGTCATGTTGCCATTGATAAGAAAGGCCAAACAGGTGATCTACATCTACACCTTCATCTTGCAATACATCAAGCATATACATTAAAAACTCCTGACAATCTTGCTGAATATTTTGAGAGAATTGCGTTTGACCTGAACATTTGTCTAACAGATTTCGAATTTCAGACACACTTTCTATTTTTGTTCTATCAGTGCTACATTTCTCTAACACAGAATTCAACAAACTGCAAAATCTTTGATCCGAATTGACCACAATCTCTTCTTTTAAATTTTCTAGATAAAACAAAACATTAACCACTACATTAGCATAGCAGTTGACACCACAACTGTTTTCAAATTGAAAACCAACAACATCTTCAACAAAATCCTTTTTCTTTCTGCTTATAATTTCTGGTTCATCGACTTTTCATCTTTTTGCTACAACCTCTCTACTATTGGTCACATTTCTTCGTTTCCGGCCTACCACACGTTTCTCAAACAAAGGATATTGAGGCAAATGTGGCGCATACTCTCTTATTAACCTATTGTATTCCTTAACACAATCTAGATCCGCACAAATGTTTGTGACATCACACTCAATCAAGTACAATCCCGATAAAGTTCTGACTCGTGACAATGCCACATATGCCATACCCTCCTTGAACACAGAACTGCCAATATTCACCAATGCACTGTCTACACTTAAACCTTGCGTTTTATGGATTGTCACCGTATATGCCAAGCAAACAGGAAACTGCTTACGGCGAACATATAAGTCTTTTACAAGCAAAAACCTAGCAGAGCAACGACCAATTAGCTGTACTTCCTCAATGCCATCAAATTTAATTTTTAAAAATTCAATTCCATCTCTATTTCTGTATTTCTCAAAATCAACAACATTACCCATTGATCCATTTACCAGACCTCTTTCAACATGTAAATTCCTTCTTAAAATTATACGGCAATTTAAGCACACATTCAGAGTCTTTTCAAAACCAGCAGTTTTAGATATAGTCTTCTCTAATGAATCCAATTTTGATTTCAAATTCTCAGACAAAATAATTGTTGCTCCCATATGCTCTACTCTGTCAATAGCTTCCAGTTTCACAATCTCTTGGTTTTCTAAATGCAAAATGTTGTTGAAGATGGCACATTCTGCAAGAGTTGGCATCAAACATATTCCAGATTTCTTCTCAGTAATTTTCTGAAAAATATTCTCAGGCACAACGTCTTCTTCTGGATACAAATTTGACAGTAATCGTGCATGTAAAGCTTCTTTCTCATGCTCGGTCACTTTTCCGATTCTAACATCTTGTAGAATATTCTTATAATCTTCATCCTTAGCTTGACGCATATTTTCACGCAGTTCAGCATAATTGAAGTTTAACCATATATTGACGTTGCCAATACTCCCTAGGCACTTCCTGGTATCTTTATGCGTGAGCATTTTGAACACAGGTTGTCCTTTCACTGGTGTCAGCTGCAGAAGATCACCGAAAACAATGATGTGTTTGCCACCAAATAACACATCATACTCTGTTTTGAATACTTCTTGCTTTCTCAAATGCACAAAGGCAAGCATGACATTGGAAACCATGCTTACTTCGTCAATGATAAGAAGTTTCATTTTCCTCAAGACTCTTGAAACTTCACAACAAGCATCTCCAGATAACTTGTGGTATTGTAATTTGTTATCATGCTCCACTGGCAGCATCAGTAGAAGATGCAAAGTAATACCTTTAATGTTATGTGCTGCCAGTCCAGTTGGAGCGGTGACAACACAAGACAGCGATGACTCAGTCCTTTTCTGCAAATAACATTAAATTGCTTTAATGAGGAAACTTTTTCCAGTTCCCGCTTCTCCACTCACGTACAGTTGGACAGGCTTCAACGACGTACATGAGCACTCTTTCTTCTCATGACTTAATCCATGATCTATTTGGTTGGTAACTTCGTCATATATTTTCCTCTGCTCAACGTTGAGTTGTCTTTCCAAGTCTTCTAAGTTAACCGCATCCTCCTGAGCATGTGCCATGGCTCTTTCCACTTCAATCATGGCAGTGGCAGCTTCATTTTCGATAACTTGTCCTCCTAGTGGATCCTGACTCAATGAAACAGAACTCTGACTGTCCTGAGAACTGTCTCTAGCAATCTCGGCTGCAATCGTTGCTTCCTGCTCGATTTCCGCATTCAACATTTCTAGATATTTGGGAAAAACAGGACATTCTATGGTCTCCTTGGCGGCATCGAAAGAGTCTTCGTAACAGAGGAAATCTCCAAGCAGTTCCTCTTCTGCACGCCAAGGCTTGAAAGGTTGCAAAAGTGCTAAATAGAAAAACTCTTTTCTTTCAGGAGATTCGCCACTCAATATTCGATGGTTTACCAAGTGGCATTTTCTTTGCTTGACCAGACATCCTTCACTTCCAATTACAGCATACACTCCTTTATCAATATCTTCTTTGATGTTCCTCTTGAATATGTAATTTTGTAGAACCTCATACAGACAAACATTCTCGAGGTGACTGCTTCTATTTGGATAATATGTATCCAACATGTTGGTCTTCAAAATATCTGTAATGTTTGGCTCCTTTTCCGCCAAATACTCAATTTCCCGTACAGGTTTCAGAACTCGATTACGCGTTGCAGCAAGACCAAGACTCGCCCAAATGATACTCCTGGATTTGGCATAGAGACTTGCTGAAGACAACTGGTCAGAACATTCGTAAGCTCCGATTTCTCGATGCAACAACATCTTCAGACTGAAACTGTACAACTTCTTACTGAGGCTCTTTTCATGGGAAATGTCCTCCCACATATCCTTCAATTCTGTCTTTTCTTTTTTGGTGATGTAAGATGTCACATACCGAGCCACAGCCATACAGTTATCAGCCACAAACTGTATATCCATGTTAGCATTCCACATGGACAAAATCACTGGGTTGTAGTCGTTGATGTACTTGGACTCTTCGTTCCTTTTCAAATTGTACGTATTTTTGGGTGATTTCTTCATCACATTATGTCGCAGTGAAGACATCAAACTGTTCACTCTTCCTTTAGAAATCACCGGTCGTGGAAAGGCGAAACGACATTTTGTGTAGAACTTGTCCTTGTTTCTGAATTTACGACGACAGTACTTTCCACAACGATGGCTTTGGAAGCGTAAAACTTGTTCTCTTAGGCTTTTGTCTTCCTTTGCCTTTGGAACAGCACATGTAGAATACTGTTCTATGAAACTCATCACTAAGTCATCCGGATCTGTTCCAAAATTGGGTGCATGTTTGATCCACAGCAGCATATGTATATGAGGAGCACCTCTTGCTTGGTACTCCTTTCTCCAGAAGAAATCCAACACCTCTCCAAGAGGTGGATTTTTCTTGTTCATGATGAAAGACATCATAGCTTCAAATCTATGATTGAAGTACCTGCATACATTCACTGGATCCAAGGAGCACAGTTCTCCGGGTGTCTTGAATTCGATATTTTCAATGTTTCCATTTGCCTCTCGTAGAAATTCAAGTAAATCTTCCCAGCCATACTCGGCACAACTGAGAGTGAGGAACCATGTGGGAGTTCCTAAGTTCCTCAGCATACATTTTAAATCACCATGACGACGGTACCAGTACTCATTAGTACCCTGCTGACACGCCATGAGATTAATCAGGTGAGAATCCAAAATACTGTCTTGCACATTGACTTTATCCATAAAGTCACTTGCCGAGATATTTTGCATCTGTACACCACTTTTCAAGATGTGGTTCACTGCATATGACAGTCCAGACAGATCACTTTCAAACAGTAGATGAAACAAATAGGGAATGCATTGACGAAACCTAGGATCTTCTGCATACAATCGTAAAGTCCGGTATTCAGAAGCAGGAATTTGATCAGGTCGCTCATCATATCTTCCTCCTTGACCTGTTGGAAATAGCTGTGGGAAACAGCGAGCTTCCAAACTTTCCTCCCAAACACTAATGGGACTTCCTTTGGCTTGTTTCATTTGAAACAACTCAATAGCATTCCCCATGACTTCCTTGGAATGCAAAGGATGAACACTATAATGTTCATATATTTCTTCATTTTTAGAGGCTTCTACTTTCTCAATTTGACCAGCACACAAATCGCTATCCTCTACTTCACTTACTTCCTCTTCTGCAACATATACATTCTTGTAGTACCTATTGTTTTTCTTCAAATACAATGTTGCCTTTTTGACTTTCCTAACATCCACTAAATCTTGCCAGATTTTCTTACTCTTTGTCGGAACCCCATTAACTAAGATAACCAGAGGTTCCTCTTCCATTTTCTCTACTCCAATTGTATTAATGTTTTTCTTCAAATCTAGAGGCAAATAAACAACTCTTCCCTTTAATCCTCTCTGTAAATCTGATGTAGGCAATTTCCCTGTCTTTGGCTCCATTCGTACAATAGCCTGAAAGGGATGGATACTTTGAATCAAAATAGATTCATAAGTATTTAAATCCTTCAATTCAGAAGGAATCTCAACCAATTCCAGATTATTATGAACCGCTCTAGCAGGCATCCGGTTTTGATTTAATTTGTTACAACAATAAGTACACACACGTTGATCCAATCCCAAATCAAAACAAATTTTCTACCATCAAGTATGTTGCAAAATCCTTCCATTCACTATTATTTTCACTTTCACTTTTCGCATATAAATCCACTAACTTAGTCTGATTCTTATAATAAGTGCGTCGACAACACACACAAGTAAAATTAGGCCTCTCACTTGATTTCACCTGAAACGTGGCAATTTCTTTCTGAAAATTATCTGTACTGGAAACCTGTACACTATCTTCCACATTACCTTCTTCTTCTGGGTCAATTTCAACATTCTCCTCTTTACTTGCAAAGTAACAAAACTCAATTTCTTCACAAATATTCTTCACATCTACTTCAGAACCATGCAAAAGAGCAGTGCATAATTGTTTAAGCATAATTGCTGGACTCTTAGCATAATACAACATTCTAACTAATTTCCTCACTTTATTATGATGCACTGCTAGCATCCTGAAATGATGAAAAACACTCTGGCATACTCTCCTGGAAAGACAAGCCAGTGAATGACCATGCAAACCTGTCACTTCTCTCACTCTGCAAGGATCTAATTCTTGCAACAACTTCATTTTCTGTTTTAAAGTTTTCTTATTAAATGTCCGTGCAAAATCACAAAGCAAATTGATGGAATCCTGTCGCACACTGCAAATACTACTACACTTCCAGATATACACTGGTCCCTTAGGACGTCTTCCTAAAACCTCATTACCTAACACCTCTTCTGCCTCTGTTGTCACAAGTTTTTCTTTTTCAACTGGACAACCATCTTTCACCTCATAAGCTTGACCACTGGTGTCAACTGCATGCACCAAAACATTATCCTGAAAATAACTCTCCTCATTAAAAAATGCCTCACAACTTGAACTATGCATCCATTCTCCTGAAAAAACTTCACAAAAATTACTACGATTAACTGTTCTCTTCCATCTACTATTTCTTTTGAAATCATAAATTGCCTTGTTTACCTTCCTAATTCTATTGATTATCAAAATAAATAACTTTCGCTTAATTTCAAATGCCTGATCAATAATTTTCTCAACTTTTTTTTTTCTCCTATAAAAACCCACTTTCTGTTGACCTTTCTTAATATTTTTTAACAAATTGTCAATTATCCTGTTGCGGAACATTCGTCTACGAATGTCCCTAAACTGATTTTTCCTTCTACTACCATGCACAGAGTTATCTCCTGCTCTAGCAGTAACATTTTTGATTGGCCTTTCCTTTCCGTTTAAATTGGTTCTCTTTTTCTGGACTAAAACATTTTCTGTAGTACTACTTTTTTTTCTACAAATGTTTCTTAGGAATGATTTCGTTGTCTTACCCGGACCTTTCTTGGTGACTTGACGAGTTTTTATTGTAGAGGACTGCTGCAAGCATTTAGTAAGCTGCTGTCTTTGACGTTTTGTAGCCTTTCGGTTTCGTTCTTTAGATGGCATTATGTACTTTTGAAATGATCTGCAGTTGAATCTGTGGTAAAATATAATAAAAAATTTTATTAACCACTATTACCAAACAGTAAATCAATAACAGTTGTCAAAAATTTAACACACTACTTGTCATTTTTACATACAATAATTTTTAGTGCATTGGCAAATTTAGTAGTCACAAATAGTAGCAAAGAAATGGAATGCTTCTACATTTGACCTGTGCTGTTTTATATGTGAATCTGAACTAATTTTATGAGCAGATTTGACTATTTTATTAAAGACACTACACACAACCTGTTTTTGAAGTTGTGTTTAATTTTAAGTGAAACGGTTTACATGTTTACTTTTCATTTCCAGTAACTTTTAAAAATAAATGTTTATGGTTCCATAGGCTCAAGCAGGTCAGCTTCCCACCCTATGTCATACAATTCTGACAAATCGGCATCCTCATCATGTTCTTCATCATCCTCAGGATTTAAATCATCCAAGGGATCTACTTCCACTGATGTTTCAATCACAATTTCAATGATAATATCGAGATCAACAGATTGCTCATTATCACTCATGCTTGATGTTGTCGTTTTCTTTAAAGAAAGAGAACAACAATGAGATGTTGCAGAGTAAGAGACAAATCTCAGAGACTATAATTGTAAAATTTTTAACAAGAGTAACATTTTGCAGATATTATTTAACCATGTCCAGCGATGCTGTTTCAAACAGGCGTAAGGATTTGATTCAGCAATGCCATAAATGTGACTCAGTGAAATCTTCTTAATTTTACTGTGTTAGTTTTACAGGGCTTTCATGCAAATGACTGGCCACCCTACAACAAAACGCTCACATGAAATCTGACGCAGGTTTCATGTGGCACAGGACTTTACAGGATGACACATCTGCCTAGATGCATCAAGTTTTAAATATGTCGCAACATAGCAAATCTTTTGCACCGCCGCTGCGTCACAAAAGTGACGCACAGCGGCGCAAAAGAGGCACACGGCTATCATAAATCTGTCCCTAACATTTTAAATGATTGATTCAGGATGACGATAAGGTGTGGCCTATCCAGAGGTTTGTTTGAGGTGAGGCCTACTCAGGGTTGCAGATGAAATTTAGGCTTGTTGAAGAGTATAGAGGAGATAATACATGTGCAGGCCTACCAATGAAGTGAGTCATGTCCACTTCACTCTTGAACAAAGGCCAGACCTCTTCTGTGTCCGTGGACAGGCCTAAACCTCATCTGCACAATGTCATTCGTAAAGTTAGGAAAAACAGGTGATGTAATTGAAAAATGTGGAATTTCTTTTCCTCATTTCACAATCACATCACCTGTGTTTCCTTTGCTTAGGTATCTCATAGTGCAGATGGAGTCTAGCATATCAAAGAGTACACAGAAGTTGAGCACTGTATACAACAATTTTGACATTTACAGAAGATTCAGCTTCTCCATGCCCCCTACACAGTCCTAAATGTTTACATTTTAAACTGACGGTATCTTGTTGGAGATGAAGTGAGGCCTGTCTTGCAACATGGTGCATCTTTTGCATCACTGCTGCATTGGGTTCATGTGGCACAGGACTTTACAGCATGACACATCTGCCTAGATGCATCAAGTTGTAAATATGTTGCAACATAGCAAATCTTTTGCACCACCACTGCGTCACAAAAGTGACGCACAGCGGCGCAAAAGAGGCACACGGCTATCATAAATCTGTCCCTAACATTTTAAATGATTGATTCAGGATGACGATAAGGTGTGGCCTATCCAGAGGTTTGTTTGAGGTGAGGCCTACTCAGGGTTGCAGATGAAATTTAGGATTGTTGAAGAGTACAGAGGAGATAATACATGTGCAGGCCTACCAATGAAGTGAGTCATGTCCACTTCACTCTTGAACAAAGGCCAGACCTCTTCTGTGTCCGTGGACAGGCCTAAACCTCATCTGCACAATGTCATTCGTAAAGTTAGGAAACACAGGTGATGTAATTGAAAAATGTGGAATTTCTTTTCCTCATTTCACAATCACATCACCTGTGTTTCCTTTGCTTAGGTATCTCATTGTGCAGATGGAGTCTAGCATATCAAAGAGTACACAGAAGTTGAGCACTGTATACAACAATTTTGACATTTACAGAAGATTCAGCTTCTCCATGCCCCCTACACAGTCCTAAATGTTTACAGTTTAAACTGACGGTATCGTGTTGGAGATGAAGTGAGGCCTGTCTTGCAACATGGTGCATCTTTTGCATCACTGCTGCATCGGTTTCATGTGGCACAGGACGTTACAGCATGACACATCTGCCTAGATGCATCAAGTTGTAAATATGTTGCAACATAGCAAATCTTTTGCACCACCACTGCGTCACAAAAGTGACGCACAGCGGCGCAAAAGAGGCACACGGCTATCATAAATCTGTCCCTAACATTTTAAATGATTGATTCAGGATGACGATAAGGTGTGGCCTATCCAGAGGTTTGTTTGAGGTGAGGCCTACTCAGGGTTGCAGATGAAATTTAGGCTTGTTGAAGAGTACAGAGGAGATAATACATGTGCAGGCCTACCAATGAAGTGAGTCATGTCCACTTCACTCTTGAACAAAGGCCAGACCTCTTCTGTGTCCGTGGACAGGCCTAAACCTCATCTGCACAATGTCATTCGTAAAGTTAGGAAACACAGGTGATGTAATTGAAAAATGTGGAATTTCTTTTCCTCATTTCACAATCACATCACCTGTGTTTCCTTTGCTTAGGTATCTCATTGTGCAGATGGAGTCTAGCATATCAAAGAGTACACAGAAGTTGAGCACTGTATACAACAATTTTGACATTTACAGAAGATTCAGCTTCTCCATGCCCCCTACACAGTCCTAAATGTTTACAGTTTAAACTGACGGTATCTTGTTGGAGATGAAGTGAGGCCTGTCTTGCAACATGGTGCATCTTTTGCATCACTGCTGCATCGGTTTCATGTGGCACAGGACGTTACAGCATGACACATCTGCCTAGATGCATCAAGTTGTAAATATGTCGCAACATAGCAAATCTTTTGCACCGCCGCTGCGTCACAAAAGTGACGCACAGTGGCGCAAAAGAGGCACACGGCTATCATAAATCTGTCCCTAACATTTTAAATGATTGATTCAGGATGACGATAAGGTGTGGCCTATCCAGAGGTTTGTTTGAGGTGAGGCCTACTCTGGGTTGCAGATGAAATTTAGGCTTGTTGAAGAGTACAGAGGAGATAATACATGTGCAGGCCTACCAATGAAGTGAGTCATGTCAACTTCACTCTTGAACAAAGGCCAGACCTCTTCTGTGTCCGTGGACAGGCCTAAACCTCATCTGCACAATGTGATTCGTAAAGTTAGGAAACACAGGTGATGTAATTGAAAAATGTGGAATTTCTTTTCCTTATTTCACAATCACATCACCTGTGTTTCCTTTGCTTAGGTATCTCATTGTGCAGATGGAGTCTAGCATATCAAAGAGTACACAGATGTTGAGCACTGTATACAACAATTTTGACATTTACAGAAGATTCAGCTCCTCCATGCCCCCTACACAGTCCTAAATGTTTACAGTTTAAACTGACGGTATCTTGTTGGAGATGAAGTGAGGCCTGTCTTGCAACATGGTGCATCTTTTGCATCACTGCTGCATCGGTTTCATGTGGCACAGGACTTTACAGCATGACACATCTGCCTAGATGCATCAAGTTGTAAATATGTCGCAACATAGCAAATCTTTTGCACCGCCGCTGCGTCACAAAAGTGACGCACAGTGGCGCAAAAGAGGCACACGGCTATCATAAATCTGTCCCTAACATTTTAAATGATTGATTCAGGATGACGATAAGGTGTGGCCCATCCAGAGGTTTGTTTGAGGTGAGGCCTACTCAGGGTTGCAGATGAAATTTAGGCTTGTTGAAGAGTACAGAGGAAATAATACATGTGCAGGCCTACCAATGAAGTGAGTCATGTCCACTTCACTCTTGAACAAAGGCCAGACCTCTTCTGTGTCCGTGGACAGGCCTAAACCTCATCTGCACAATGTCATTCGTAAAGTTAGGAAACACAGGTGATGTAATTGAAAAATGTGGAATTTCTTTTCCTCATTTCACAATCACATCACCTGTGTTTCCTTTGCTTAGGTATCTCATTGTGCAGATGGAGTCTAGCATATCAAAGAGTACACAGAAGTTGAGCACTGTATACAACAATTTTGACATTTACAGAAGATTCAGCTTCTCCATGCCCCCTACACAGTCCTAAATGTTTACAGTTTAAACTGACGGTATCTTGTTGGAGATGAAGTGAGGCCTGTCTTGCAACATGGTGCATCTTTTGCATCACTGCTGCATCGGTTTCATGTGGCACAGGACGTTACAGCATGACACATCTGCCTAGATGCATCAAGTTGTAAATATGTCGCAACATAGCAAATCTTTTGCACCGCCGCTGCATCACAAAAGTGACGCACAGTGGCGCAAAAGAGGCACACGGCTATCATAAATCTGTCCCTAACATTTTAAATGATTGATTCAGGATGACGATAAGGTGTGGCCTATCCAGAGGTGTGTTTGAGGTGAGGCCTACTCAGGGTTGCAGATGAAATTTAGGCTTGTTGAAGAGTACAGAGGAGATAATACATGTGCAGGCCTACCAATGAAGTGAGTCATGTCAACTTCACTCTTGAACAAAGGCCAGACCTCTTCTGTGTCCGTGGACAGGCCTAAACCTCATCTGCACAATGTGATTCGTAAAGTTAGGAAACACAGGTGATGTAATTGAAAAATGTGGAATTTCTTTTCCTCATTTCACAATCACATCACCTGTGTTTCCTTTGCTTAGGTATCTCATAGTGCAGAGGGAGTCTAGCATATCAAAGAGTACACAGAAGCTGAGCACTGTATACACAAATTTTGACATTTACAGAAGATTCAGCTTCTCCATGCCCCCTACACAGTCCTAAATGTTTACAGTTTAAACTGACGGTATCTTGTTGGAGATGAAGTGAGGCCTATCTTGCAACATGGTGCATCTTTTGCATCACTGCTGCATCACAAAAGTGACGCAACAGCGGCGCAAAAGAGGCGCACGGCCATCATAAATCTGCACCTAACATTTTAAATGATTGATTCAGGATGACGATAAGGTGAGGCCTATCCAGAGATTTGTTTGAGGTGAGGCCTACTCAGGGTTGCAGATGAAATTTAGGCTTATTGAAGAGTACAGAGGAGATAATACATGTGCAGGCCTACCAATGAAGTGAGTCATGTCCACTGCACTCTTGAACAAAGGCCAGACCTCTTCTGTGTCCCTGGACAGGCCTAAACCTCATCTGCACAATGTGATTCGTAATGTTAGAAAACACAGGTGATGTAATTGAAAAATGTGGGATTTCTTTTGCTCATTTCACAATCACATCACCTGTGTTTCCTTTGCTTAGATATCTCATTGTGCAGATGGAGTCTAGCATATCAAAGACTACGCAGAAGGTGAGCACTGTATGGAACATGGCTATGTAACTCAAAGAATCAAAATCTAAATTTGCCAAGCACACATGGGGGCGTATTTACAAGGACCTTGCACCACGGGGAAATGTCTTAAATTAAAATGGGAAAAATAACATCAAAGGGACTCAAAGGCCTTGTAAATATGCCCCAAGCAACCTATGAAACTCTAGCAGTACATATCAAGAAACCTAATTGATTTCAAAAAACGTTTTTAAACACATCATGTAAAGCAATTATATACCTACATTCATGGGGATGTGACTTAAAATGCTCTAAGACACATGAAAGCGTTTTTTTAAGGCCCTTGCACCATTTTTGCGTCACTTTTAACATGGCTATGTAACTCAAAGAATCAAAATCTAAATTTGCCAAGCACACATGGGGGCGTATTTACAAGGACCTTCCACCACGGGGAAATGTCTTAAATTAAAATGGGAAAAATAACAACAAAGGGACTCAAATGCCTTTTAAATATACCCCAAGCAACCCATGAAACTCTAGCAGTACATATCAAGAAACCTAATTGATTTCAAAAAACGTTTTTAAACACATCATGTAAATCAATTATATACCTACATTCAAGGGGAAGTGACTTAAAATGCCCTAAGACACATGAAAGCGTTTTTTTAAGGCCCTTGCACCATTTTTGCGTCACTTTTAACATGGCTATGTAACTCAAAGAATCAAAATCTAAATTTGCCAAGCACACATGGGGGCGTATTTACAAGGACCTTGCACCACAAGGAAATGTCTTAAATTAAAATGGGAAAAATAACATCAAAGGAACTCAAAGGCCTTGTAAATATGCCCCAAGCAACCTATGAAACTCTAGCAGTACATATCAAGAAACCTAATTGATTTCAAAAAACGTTTTTAAACACATCATGTGAAGTAATTATGTAAATGTAAATGTATTGTATTTATATAGCGCACTTCTACCCGGAGGCCTCGTAGCGCTGTATTCATACCGCTGTGGAACCCATCCTGGTTTTCCTGTGAAATGTCCACTCCTGGGCACCCCCAAGGTGAAGCCAGGCATCCACAGCGCTGCGGGGGCCGTTGTGGAGATTAAGCAAGCTATTGCCCAGAGTCACAGAGTGGGACCCATGATTAGACTAGGTACCGAGGCGAGAATTATCAGGTCCGGGGAAATTGAGTCCAAGAGCCGCCGAGGCGGGAATTGAACCTTGGTCCCGGGCCAGACCTCTGCATCAGGGTCTGCCGCTCTAACCATTGAGCCACGCTACATTCATGGGGAAGTGACTTAAAATGCCCTAAGACACATGAAAGCATTTTTTAAGGCCCTTGCACCATTTTTGCGTCACTTTTAACATGCCTATGTAACATGGCTATGTAACTCAAAGAAACAAAATCTATTTGTAAAACACTTGACACAAAGCAACATTTTAAATACACAACTTTCTTCATAATTTTCTCCTTAAAGCAAACTATTCTCTATTTAAATTAAATGAATCTTTTCTCACCTTAGCAAATACTTTTTGAGTTTCAAAACAGTCTCAGACACACACCAATTTTTCTTTAGCAGAGCAAAAGGTATGCACTCCAGAAGCTGCAACCAACAATGGCACAGAAATGCTGTAATTCATCACACATATCTCTCATGTCACCCAATCAAAACTCTTCCCTCACTTTTTTCAAATCAACACCCTTCCCCCCTCTGCCCTTTCTGCCTTTTTTCCATAGCAACCACCTCCTGAAAGACCTCTCATGTTTGCAAGTTCACACAACAATGTTTCAATTGAACTCTGAACTCTCAGTACACCTGCGTATCCAGTGCAATCTTTCATAAAATGATTTTTTCTTGACCATTCAAATTACATCTTTCAAATAACTCATCCATGCACCCAAACTTTCTGTTTTCAGCAATCAAAATCCACCAATCACTGCTACTGATTAATTACTACAGAAACTCCACAGTTTTTTTCATTACATACTCCTACTGTTTCAACTGCCATTTCATTACCACACTTCATCTGACTGCAGCAGAACCTCCTTTCACCATGTTTTCTGTCTGGATTGTTGGACATAGTTATATCCACTGGGCTCAAAGGTTTGCTGATAACAGAAATTTACACAACCTCAATTTACAAAATGTGGAAATCAACTGGATTGGCCACAGAGGATCAAGATGTCACCAATTGATACCATTGGTGAAAACCTTTTTGCATTTGCCAAAACCTGACCTGTTAATTGTGCACTGTGGAGGAAATGACTTGGGCACTTTGACTGGGGTAGGTCTGGAAATGCTTTTAAAGGACACCTTTGAGCAATTGATGGCACTATTTCCTCAAACTGCCTTGGTATATTCAAATATATGCCAAAGACAGAAATGGAGGTGGTCAAACGAATTTTGTCCACAAATTGAGAAATCGAGGAAGCATGTAAATAAGTCTGTTTCAGCTTACATGAGAGACCATGGAATGGGCTCCATCTACAACAATAACTTGCGTTACTACATGCAAGGTATCTACAAAGCAGATGGAGTTCACTTCTCAGATGAGGGGAACAGAATTTTCATCCTCAATTTAAGACTGTGCATTGGTACCTACTTGTAGGTACCTACATCAGCCACAGGACCCAAAAGCTCTTTTCAGAGCTACCCTACATCTGATCACTCACAATTATTATTTTACTCTAACTTTTTTCACTAATTTTTACCAAAGTACGCTCCCCGGAGCGCTACCCGGTACGCGCACCGGACGCTAACCGCGCGAAAATTTGAAAAAAAATGTTTTTTTTCCGCACATATGGGCCTCCTCAGCCACCCTCAGAAAACCTAGGGGGTCAGGATACGTCTACCGTGCCCCCTTCTACCCATTCTCAACATTATTTGCCCTCCAGCTTGTATCTCAATTCTACCGAAACACAAAATGGAGGACTCCCGTAACGCTGCCGGTTCGCGTACCGGGGCGCGCACCGGGAAGCGCTCGCTCAAAAAAGGTGGGAAAGTAATTCACAGAAAAACCACTGGAGACACTTTCACCAAATATAGATTAGCTCATACTACATACCAATCCCTACCATTTTCACAAATTTGATTGAAATTCCATTTAGCCATTTAGCCTGTAGACCTCTCTAAATACCCTGAGGTAAATTACTTCACAAAACACATCTGAAGTGTTGGAATTGACAACCAATTAAAATGTTACTTTCATTTTCTACTTTTTTTACCTGACATTTGATTGGTTATGTACCTGAATATATATAAAGAAAGAGAGAGAAACACAGCCATTGTGACTACTACTTCCTGAACTACATTGCAAGATCATTTTCACTCACAACTTAAACTTGTTTTTAAAAGGTAAGATGTTATTTTATAAATTTGAAAAAAATTTCAGATAGTTATATACTATCCCTCTGTAAGAGTTAGACATTGAGAAAGGCTTGTTTATTATAATTATGGATTGATTTAGGTTTCTGTGGTATAATTATGAATTTACTTAGGCTTTTTCACAGGCACTTTTTAATAGTACTACTTCACGCCTCAAAAGTACCTGTCTGAACTTAAACCCAACAGTGCCCTATCTCTACTGATATATTTAGTTTTTTATGCAAATTTCAGCCCAAAAATGGAAGGAGAACAGAACGTTTCCTTTGAAATTGTCCTAGACATGAACAATGAGGAAATCATTGAACCCATTGACTTGGAATTCATGGATGAATCACGAGACCATGAACTTCTACAATGTGTAGAATCTGTGGATTTCTTACTTCAATATGAGGACGGTCAAATGTGGGAAGTTATGTTCAGTCAAAAAGAAGACATATCGGACAGTCAAATGTTAGACGTTCTATTAAATTTTGAAAAAGAATCAGAAAAATAAAATTATATTTAATAATAAAATGATATACACTTTTTTATATTTCTACTTCCAGCCTGATACCATACACTGCCCAAAGATAACTTCACTGTTAAAAAATAAAAACTACCTGACTGAACTTAAACTCAACAGTGCCCTATCTCTACTGATATATTTATTTTTTATGCAAATTACAGCAAGAAAATGGAAGGAGAGCAAAATATTTCTTTCGAAATTATTCTGGAGAGCAACAATGAACAAGTTATTGAACCCAATGATGACTTAGAATTCATGGATAAATCACGGGATTATGAATTAGTTCAATGTGTGGAAGCGGTAGATTCGCTAATTCAAAATGAGGACATTTCCGAAAATCTGTTATTAGAAGTTCTATCAAATTTTGAAAAAGAATCTGAAAAATAAATTTATATTTAATAATTCCAGTAGGTAATTACCTACTGGCGATAGCCAGCAGGTATATATAGTTAGGATTTTTTTCCTATGGGATTTTTGAAAATTCTATGTCGAATAACTTTGGCGTTTGAGGACAGAATTGGCTGAAATTTTCAGGAAAATGGAACATTTTGTTTCTGAGCAGCCCCTGAAAATTTGGGGGGGTTTCGTCAAGGGGGGGCCGAGACAAAAGGGGGGTCCCAAAACGTGTTTTTCCCATGCAATTTTCCATAGGGCGGTTGGCCTCACTTTTAGCCTGAACGGCTGAATGGATTTACACCAAACTTGGCAAAATTGTAGGGACTGGTAGCCCGATGTGCCTTTGCTATGTCTCAAGATATAGGCTCCAGTGGTTTTTACGAAAATTAACTTTGAAAAATATATATTGGGCTACATTGGGCTATATATATGTTGGAGCCCAAATGTAGCCCAATGTAGCCCAATGTAGCCCAATGTAGCCCAAAGATGGCCACCAGAGACAAAAAAAACAAATGTAGCCCAAATATCAGCCAGATGTAGCCCAACTATAGCCCAATGACAGAATGTCCCAGAGTGTTCTAAAGAACAACTAGAGTGCTAACAGTCCTACTTATTACAAAGGTATGGCACACCTGAAGCCATCTTGATTGGAATAAAGTGGTAACTCTTAAAACATTTAATTTAAAAAGGAACAAAATGAGGGGGTTCATTTTGCCATAGAAAGTATCATTAGCGAATATATGACGAAATCCCGCATACCATCAGTCCGCAAAAAAAATCCCGCATGTACTATTAGGCCGCAAATTAAAATAACGAAAACTTTTAGAACGAATATGCCTTTAGCATACACTAAACAACTAAACTACCCTAAACCCTAAAACACTACCCCCAGCATGACCCTACACTACACAAACAGTACAACACTACCCTAAACCCTAAAACACTACACCCAGCATGACCCTACACTACACAAACACTACAACACTACCCTAAACCCTAAAACACTACCCCAGCATGACCCTACACTACGCAAACACTACAACACAACCCTAAACCCTAAAACACTACCCCCAGCATGACCCTACACTACGCAAACACTACAACACTACCCTAAACCCTAAAACACTACCCCCAGCATGACCCTACACTACGCAAACACTACAACACAACCCAAAACCCTAAAACACTACACCCCAGCATGACCCTACACTACACAAACACTACAACACTACCCTAAACCCTAAAACACTACCCCCAGCATGACCCTACACTACGCAAACACTACAACACTACCCAAAACCCTAAAACACTACACCCCAGCATGACCCTACACTACGCAAACACTACAACACTACCCTAAACCCTAAAACACTACCCCCAGCATGACCCTACACTACGCAAACACTACAACACTACCCTAAACCCTAAAACACTACCCCCAGCATGACCCTACACTACGCAAACACTACAACACTACCCCAAACCCTAAAACACTACCCCCAGCATGACCCTACACTACGCAAACACTACAACACTACCATAAACCCTAAAACACTACCCCCAGCATGACCCTACACTACGCAAACACTACAACACTACCCTAAACCCCAAAACACTACCCCCAGTATGACCCTACACTACGCAAACACTACAACACTACCCAAAACCCTAAAACACTACCCCCAGCATGACCCTACACTACGCAAACACTACAACACTACCCAAAACCCTAAAACACTACCCCCAGCATGACCCTACACTACGCAAACACTACAACACTACCCAAAACCCTAAAACACTACCCCCAGCATGACCCTACACTACGCAAACACTACAACACTACCCAAAACCCTAAAACACTACACCCCAGCATGACCCTACACTACGCAAACACTACAACACTACCCAAAACCCTAAAACACTCCACCCCAGCATGACCCTACACTACGCAAACACTACAACACTACCCAAAACCCTAAAACACTACCCCCAGCATGACCCTACACTACGCAAACACTACAACACTACCCAAAACCCTAAAACACTACCCCCAGCATGACCCTACACTACGCAAACACTACAACACTACCCTAAACCCTAAAATACTACACCCCAGCATGACCCTACACTACGCAAACACTACAACACTACCCAAAACCCTAAAACACTACCCCCAGCATGACCCTACACTACGCAAACACTACAACACTATCCTAAACCCTAAAACACTACACCCAGCATGACCCTACACTACGCAAACACTACAACACTACCCTAAACCCTAAAACACTAGCCCCAGCATGACCCTACACTACGCAAACACTACAACACAACCCTAAACCCTAAAACACTACCCCCAGCATGACCCTACACTACGCAAACACTACAACACTACCCTAAACCCTAAAACACTACCCCCAGCATGACCCTACACTACGCAAACACTACAACACAACCCAAAACCCTAAAACACTACCCCCAGCATGACCCTACACTAAACAACCACCACAACTCTACACTACACTAACACAACACTACACTACACAACACTACACTACACTACACAATCACTAACCCACGAAAAAATTAACACAAACCCACTTACCTCTCTCGTCATCGTGGTTTTCACAACGCAAATGCATTTACCATACATGCCTTTAAAACGTAATTCTTTGTAAAGGCATGCGCGATAAATGCACATGCGTTTTGAAAAAAGGCGGGATAATGGTATGCGAGGTCAATGACCTTGCGGGATAATGGTATGCGGACTGAAAGTCTGCGGGATAAAAAATGCGGGAAAATGGCTGCAAACCATGATTAGCAGCAGACTTCCCTGGTGAGCACTAGCTTTACTACAGGGATCTAATGAGCAACTAGAGTGCTAACATTCAGAATTTATGGCAAATGTGTGACACATCTGAATGCCTTCTTGATAGAACCAAAGTAAACAAGCATTGAAAATGCAATAGATCTCGCCCTCGTTTAAGTTAAAGCCATTCTGTTTGTAATGAGGTGGCTTTTTAGCTTTGCTTTTATTAGTGTTTTTAAAACTTTCATGTAAATAACATGCATATGTATGCATACATGTATATGTATGCATGTATTTATATTTATATAGATATGCAGATTATATATGTTTATATATGTATATTACCTATTGGCGATAGCCAGTGGGTATATATAGTTAGGATTTTTTCTCTATGGGATTTCTGAAAATTCTATGTCTAATAACTTTGGCGTTTGTGGACGGAAGTGGCTGAAATTTTCAGGAAAATGGCACATTTTGTTTCTGAGCAGCCCCTAAAAATTTGGGGGGGTTTCGTCAAGGGGGGGCCGAGAAAAAAGGGGGGTCCCAAAACGCGTTTTTCCCATTCATTTTTCCATAGGGCGGTTGGACTCACTTTTAGCTCGAACGGCTGAATAGATTTACATGAAACTTGGCAAAATTGTAGATACGGTTTGCCCGACGTGCCTTTGCTATGTCTCAATATATGTGCTCCAGTGGATTTTGAGAAATTAACGTTTAAAAAAATATATATATCTGTGACAGCGCTCCGGTTAGCGCCCCGGTTCGCGTACCTGAAGCGTAACGGAACTTCGCGAAGCGAAGCTGATTGGCTCTCCGGTGTCTGTCAACATTCTAAACAGTCCGGAGCGGCCGCCATCTTGTCTCTCGGTACGATCGAGAGACAAGATGTGGTGAGAAACGAAGGGGGAAATGAAGGAAAGGGGGCAAGGTAGACCACTCCTGACCCCCTAGGATTGATGAGGGGGATATTAAAGTGCCCCGCGGGGCAAAAAATAAAAAAAAAAGTTTTTTTGCGATTTTACCCCGTAGAGGCGCGTCCCGGTACGCTCACCGGTCAGCTCACCGGGCAGCTAACCGGGCAGCTAACCGGCAGCGTAGCTGTCAACATTGTAAACAGTCCGGAGCGGCCGCCATCTTGTCTCTCGGTAGGTTCGAGAGACAAGATGTGGTGAAAAAAGAAGGGGGAAATGAAGGAAAGGGGGCAAGGTAAACCCCTCCTGACCCCCTAGGATTGATGAGGGGGATATTAAAGTCCCCCGCGATTTTTCGCGGTAGAGGCGCTTCCCGGTACGCGAACCGGGCAGCTAACCTGCAGCGTAACGGGAGTCCGCCATCCTGTGTTTTTGGAGCGTCCGGTTCGCGTACCGGGTAGCGTCCCGGTAAGCGTAACAAGGGGAAAACCAAGAAAACAGTAAAAAAAAAATTAAGGGAATAGATTTCCAGCAAACTTGGCAAAATTGTAGGGACTGTTTGTTTGATGTGCCTTTGCAAGGCCTCAAGATATGTGCACCGGTGGATTTTGTCTAATTAAGGTTAAAAAAAATATATATATCTGTAAGCGTGCTCCGGCACGCTTACGTTATGGGTTTTGTTTGCGCTGCAGAGCCGATACGTCACGGTTATGCGACGCGTCATGAGGCGTCTCACGTGGCTACGTGATACGTCACGTAATAAAGAATATATTTTACAGCTATAGATATTAGCTTTTAAAAAACCAATGAAATTCACTGAAAAAACCATAGGTTATAGACCATATATAGTTAGGAATTTGCATTTACAAAACCTTGAAAATTCACTGAAAAAACCATAGGTTAGAGACCATATATAGTTAGCTGGACATTTTATTGACATAAAACCAATGAAATTCCATATATAGTTAGTTGCACTAACTATATATCGCGCACCCGCAATCCACTGCTGATGATGTCACATATTACATCATTCATGACATGGTCAGTGACATCACTGATGACATCACTGATGACATCTCAAATGACATCACTGATGACATCACTGATGACATCTCAAATGACATCACTGATGACATCATGACACACCAATACCAGTTACTACATACGCACTCACTGATTCCTACGTCTACACACACATTCACTCATTCACCCATACAATCACTCATACATACAGTCACTCATTATTACAACACTATCATATGCACTCATACACCTATGCAGACACTCACACACTGCCACTCATCCATGGAGTTACTCACACACCTAGTCAGTCCTGTAAAGAATCAATCACACTTCCATTTCCTCATCTATACAGTTAAACACAGAACACCATACTTCAGTGACATCACTGATGACATCACTGATGACATCTCAAATGACATCACTGATGACATCTCAAATGACATCAATGATGACATCATGACACACCAATACCAGTTACTACATACGCACTCACTGATTCCTACGTCTACACACACATTCACTCATTCACCCATACAATCACTCATACATACAGTCACTCATTATTACAACACTATCATATGCACTCATACACCTAGTCAGTCCTGTGAAGAATCCATCACACTTCGATTTCCTCATCTATACAGTTAAACACAGAACACCATACTTTTCACACATATACTAACACATACTTACTCTCTTATACAATCACTGATACAAGTACACATTGATATGCACAGAGTCACACACCTCCCAGCCAGCCACACACACACTCAGTCTTCCATACATCCACTCATTCTTCAATATGTAAAACATATTTAAACTTTACAAAAACACACAGACACTAGATGATGTCATCAGTGATGTCATTTGAGATGTCATCAGTGATGTCATTTGAGATGTCATCAGTGATGTCACTGACCATGCCATGAATGATGTAATATGTGACATCATCAGCAGTGGATTGCGGGTGCGCGATATATAGTTAGTGCAACTAACTATATATGGAATTTCATTGGTTTTATGTCAATAAAATGTCCAGCTAACTATATATGGTCTCTAACCTATGGTTTTTTCAGTGAATTTTCAAGGTTTTGTAAATGCAAATTCCTAACTATATATGGTCTATAACCTATGGTTTTTTCAGTGAATATATATATATATATACATATATATCTATATATATCTATATAAAGGGAGAGCACTTGCTCTGTTAATATTGCAATACATTTCTGCACTGCTACACTTTATGGTGTTTTGGCGTCTCTTACTTGATCTATAAGTGAGAGGCAAGTGACGAGGAGAAGGAGGTCCGTGCCCGTTCATGACCGCAGCCATCGGCGGTCGGGATTCCTTTGATATATATATATGTATATATATATAACCTACTGGGGCGGGACTTCTATCTAAATAAATCAGATGTTCAAACACTCACCTGCTTCCTTCGTCATTTGCAAGTGAACAAGAGCATTTCCATAGCTCGAAACGCGTATGGCTGCAAAGGGATTGCAGCTTGCTGACTTCCTGCTGCTTGTGGCGTGCTGAGCGGTAACCCTTACCTGTGTGGCCATTTCTCAAGGGCAACTTGGTGGAAAGAATAAATTGCGTCCGGTCCGGTCGCGGAATGGCCCCACCGCGGAAGTGCGGATGCTGGGTGTTCGTTATTTGGACACTAGTGGGAAGGTGGGGGGCCTGAGCCACGAGGAGATATTGGCAGGCGGCTAGCAAAGCTGACAACACCTTTTCCCAACCAGGATGAACATTTAATGATGGAGGCAGCAATGCACTTGCGTACATGAACCACGGAGTCTTTTACCCAGGAACTAACAAGACCAGAATGCCTTTGTAGTAACGCCCACTGGGGCGGGACTTCTATCTGAATAAATCAGATGTTCAAACACTCACCTGCTTCCTTCGCCATTTGCCAGTAAACAAGAGTATTTCCATAGCTCGAAACGCGTATGGCTGCAAAGGGATTGCAGCTTGCTGACTTCCTGCTGCTTGTGGCGTGCTGAGCGGTAACCCTTACCTGTGTGGCCATTTCTCAAGGGCAACTTGGTGGAAAGAATAAATTGCGTCCGGTCCGGTCGCGGAATGGCCCCACCGCGGAAGTGCGGATCCTGGGTGTTCATATTTGGACACTAGTGGGAAGGTGGGGGGCCTGAGCCACGAGATGATATTGGCAGGTGGCTAGCAAAGCTGACAACACCTTTTCCCAACCGGGATGAACATTTAATGATGGAGGCAGCAATGCACTTGCGTACATGAACCAGCGAGTCTTTTACCCAGGAACTAACAAGACCAGAATGCCTTTGTGGTAACGCCCACTAGGGTGGGACTTCTATCTAAATAAATCAGATGTTCGAAAACTCACCTGCTTCCTTCGTCATTTGCCAGCGAACAAGAGCATTTCCATAGCTCGAAACGCGTATGGCTGCAAAGGGATTGCAGCTTGCTGACTTCCTGCTGCTTGTGGCGTGCTGAGCGGTAACCCTTGCCTGTGTGGCCATTTCTCAAGAGCAACTTGGTGGAAAGAATAAATTGCGTCCGGTCTGGTCGCGGAATGGCCCCACGGCGGAAGTGCGGATCCTGGGTGGTCGTTATTTGGACACTAGTGGGAAGGTGGGGGGCCTGAGCCACGAGGAGATATTGGCAGGCAGCTAGCAAAGCTGACAACACCTTTTCCCAACCGGGATGAACATTTAATGATGGAGGCAGCAATGCACTTGCGTACATGAACCACGGAGTCTTTTACCCAGGAACTAACAAGACCAGAATGCCTTTGTGGTAACGCCCACTGGGGCTGGACTTCTATCTAAATAAATCAGATGTTCAAACACTCACCTGCTTCCTTCGTCATTTGCCAGTGAACAAGAGCATTTCCATAGCTCGAAACGCGTATGGCTGCAAAGGGATTGCAGCTTGCTCACTTCCTTCTGCTTGTGGCGTGATGAGCGGTAACCCTTACCTGTGTGGCCATTTTTCAAGGGCAACTTGATGGAAAGAATAAATTGCGGCCGGTCACGGAATGGCCCCACCGCGGAAGTGCAGATCCTGGGTGTTCGTTATTTGGACACTAGTGGGAAGGTGGGGGGCCTGAGACACGAGGAGATATTGGCAGGCGGCTAGCAAAGCTGACAACACCTTTTCCCAACCGGGATGAACATTTAATGATGGAGGCAGCAATGCACTTGCGTACATGAACCACGGAGTCTTTTACCCGGGAACTAACAAGACCAGAATGCCTTTGTGGTAACGCCCACTGGGGCGGGACTTCTATCTAAATAAATCAGATGTTCAAACACTCACCTGCTTCCTTCGTCATTTGCCAGTGAACAAGAGCATTTCCATTGCCCGAAACGCATATGGCTGCAAAGGGATTGCAGCTTGCTGACTTCCTGCTGCTTGTGGCGTGCTGAGCGGTAACCCTTACCTGTGTGGCCATTTCTCAAGGGCAACTTGGTGGAAAGAATAAATTGCGTCCGGTCCGGTCGCGGAATGGCCCCACCGAGGAAGTGCGGATCCTGCGTGTTCGTTATTTGGACACTAGTGGGAAGGTAGGGGGCCTGAGTCACGAGGAGATATTGGCAGGCGGCTAGCAAAGCTGACAACACCTTTTCCCAACCGGGATGAACATTTATTGATGGAGGCAGCAATGCACTTGCGTACATGAACCACGGAGTCTTTTACCCAGGAACTAACAAGACCAGAATGCCTTTGTGGTAGCGCTCACTGGGGCGGGACTTCTATCTAAATAAATCAGATGTTCAAACACTCACCTGCTTCCTTCGTCATTTGCCAGTGAACAAGAGCATTTCCATAGCTCGAAACGTGTATGGCTGCAAAGGGATTGCAGCTTGCTGACTTCCTGCTGCTTGTGGCGTGCTGAGCGGTAACCCTTACCTGTGTGGCCATTTCTCAAGGGCAACATGGTGGAAAGAATAAATTGCGGCCGGTCCGGTCGAGGAATGGCCCCACCCCGGAAGTGCGGATCCTGGGTGTTCGTTATTTGGACACTAGTGGGAAGGTGGGGGGCCTGAGCCACGAGGAGATATTGGCAGGCGGCTAGCAAAGCTGACAACACCTTTTCCCAACCGGGATGAACATTTAATGATGGAGGCAGCAATGCACTTGCGTACATGAACCACGGAGTCTTTTACCCAGGAACTAACAAGACCAGTATGCCTTTGTAGTAACGCCCACTGGGGCGGGACTTCTATCTGAATAAATCAGATGTTCAAACACTCACCTGCTTCCTTCGTCATTTGCCAGTGAACAAGAGCATTTCCATAGCTCGAAACGCGTATGGCTGCAAAGGGATTGCAGCTTGCTGACTTCCTGCTGCTTGTGGCGTGCTGAGCGGTAACCCTTACCTGTGTGGCCATTTCTCAAGGGCAACTTGGTGGAAAGAATAAATTGCGTCCGGTCCGGTCGCGGAATGGCCCCACCGCGGAAGTGCGGATCCTGGGTGTTCGTTATTTGGACACTAGTGGGAAGGTGGGGGGCCTGAGCCACGAGGAGATATTGGCAGGCGGCTAGCAAAGCTGACAACACCTTTTCCCAACCGGGATGAACATTTAATGATGGAGGCAGCAATGCACTTGCGTACATGAACCACGGAGTCTTTTACCCAGGAACTAACAAGACCAGAATGCCTTTGTGGTAACGCCCACTGGGCAGGACTTCTATCTAAATAAATCAGATGTTCAAACACTCACCTGCTTCCTTCGTCATTTGCCAGTGAACAAGAGCATTTCCATAGCTCGAAACCCGTATGGCTGCAAAGGGATTGCAGCTTGCTGACTTCCTGCTGCTTGTGGTGTGCTGAGCGGTAACCCTTACCTGTGTGGCCATTTCTCAAGGGCAACTTGGTGGAAAGAATAAATTGCGGCCGGTCCGGTCGCGGAATGGCCCCACCGCGGAAGTGCGGATCCTGGGTGTTCGTTATTTGGACACTAGTGGGAAGGTAGGGGGCCTGAGTCACGAGAAGATATTGGCATGCGGCTAGCAAAGCTGACAACACCTTTTCCCAACCGGGAGGAACATTTATTGATGGAGGCAGCAATGCACTTGCGTACTTCAACCACGGAGTCTTTTACCCAGGAACTAACAAGACCAGAATGCCTTTGTGGTAACGCCCACTGGGGCGGGACTTCTATCCAAATAAATGAGATGTTCAAACACTCACCTGCTTCCTTCGTCATTTGCCAGTGAACAAGAGCATTTCCATAGCTCGAAACGTGTATGGCTGCAAAGGGATTGCAGCTTGCTGACTTCCTGCTGCTTGTGGCATGCTGAGCGGTAACCCTTACCTGTGTGGCCATTTCTCAAGGGCAACTTGGTGGAAAGAATAAATTGCGTCCGGTCCGGTCGAGGAATGGCCCCACCCCGGAAGTGCGGATCCTGGGTGTTCGTTATTTGGACACTAGTGGGAAGGTGGGGGGCCTGAGCCACGAGGAGATATTGGCAGGCGGCTAGCAAATCTGACAACACCTTTTCCCAACTGGGATGAACATTTAATGATGGAGGCAGCAATGCACTTGCGTATATGAACCACGGAGTCTTTTAACCAGGAACTAACAAGACCAGAATGCCTTTGTGGTAACGCCCACTGGGGAGGGACTTCTATCTAAATAAATCAGATGTTCAAACACTCACCTGCTTCCTTTGTCATTTGCCAGTGAACAAGAGCATTTCCATAGCTCGAAACGTGTATGGCTGCAAAGGGATTTCAGCTTGCTGACTTCCTGCTGCTTGTGGCGTGCTGAGCGGTAACCCTTACCTGTGTGGCCATTTCTCAAGGGCAACTTAGTGGAAAGAATAAATTGCGTCCGGTCCGGTCGCGGAATGGCCCCACCGCGGAAGTGCGGATTCTGGGTGTTCGTTATTTGGACACTAATGGGAAGGTTGGGGCTTGAGCCACAAGGAGATATTGGCAGGCGGCTAGCAAAGCTGACAACACCTTTTCCCAACCGGGATGAACATTTAATGATGGAGGCAGCGATGCACTTACGTACATGAACCACGGAGTCTTTTACCCAGGAACTAACAAGACCAGAATGCCTTTGTGGTAACGCCCACTGGGGCGGGACATCTATCTAAATAAATCAGATGTTCAAACACTCACCTGCTTCCTTCGTCATTTGCCAGTGAACAAGAGCATTTCCATAGCTCGAAACGCGTATGGCTGCCAAGGGATTGCAGCTTGCTGACTTCCTGCTGCTTGTGGCGTGCTGAGCGGTAACCCTTACCTGTGTCGCCATTTCTCAAGGGCAACTTGGTGGAAAGAATAAATTCCGTCCGGTCCGGTCACGGAATGGCCCCACCGCGGAAGTGCGGATCCTGGGTGTTCGTTATTTGGACACTAGTGGGAAGGTGGGGGGCCTGAGCCACGAGGAGATATTGGCAGGTGGCTAGCAAAGCTGACAACACCTTTTCCCAACCGGGATGAACATTTAATGATTGAGGCAGCAATGCACTTGCGTACATGATCTACGGAGTCTTTTACCCGGGAACTAACAAGACCAGAATACCCTTACCTGTGTGGCCATTTCTCAAGGGCAACTTGGTGGAAAGAATATATATATACTTATCCCTGGTGAAAGCTAAGCCATGAAGGGTCCTTAATTTACGGTGTAATTTTTGGTGTTTATAATTTAATTGGGGGTTAAGCCAGAAATAAGCCGATTCACGGCGGAATAAGGTGTTTATTCTTATGCTTTATTTTTGTGCATTAATCTGCTCTGGCAAAGACGGTCAACAAACATTATTGCATACAAGCTCGTGATTTATGATTGTATTGTGCTATCTATATCATGCTATGCAATGCCCGTCATGTTTCCCCAAGTGTTAATGAACTAACGCCTATACTGGTACAATAAGTCCGCTTTCACCTTCTGTGAGGGCGTGTACTAATACAAGCCGCGCGCAGCATTTCACTGACACTGAGGAAGGACTTTGTGTTTGAAACGCGTCTGTCATCTTTCGCCTGCTGTAAGCCGCAATAAATCTTTTTTGCTGTACCCGGAGTGCTTAAGTTTTCCTTTGATTTGGGAGGACCACGGAGCTTATACATATATATATATATATTTTTTACCAAACCAATCTTCTGATTAAAGAAGGCGCTGACTCCGTGAGTTTCAATTCAAACGTGTTTATTCCTTTTCAGTTTCTGCTTAGACGCGTTTCGACGGGCTCCTGCCGCCTTGATCACTAACAAATGCATACTGACATTGAGGTTTATATATACACAAAAGCACATTCTCACTGATTGGGTAGTCTCAGTTAATGCTAAATGACAGTTGCTATAGTTACATAGGTTACACCCAAGATGATGACGCTGCTTTAGCATATGACTTGCACATTTGGAACATCAATGAAGTCTTTCCACTGTTACTGTTAAATTCACATGTAACAAATACTTGCAGCCTATATGACCAAACAATTTCGTGCTTACTTTGTACAATGTGATAAATTGTGCCCAACATTACTGTGAGATCGAGCATTAATGGTAACATAGCACAACCCCACTTTCAGCCTATTTTAGTTAACATGTGTTGTGTCCGCGCTTCAGCGAATCCCGTGTGTCCATGCACACAGGCTGGACATTGCTGCTCATATATACATGTGGATTGGTCCGGCGCTGTAATCTCAGACATGTCAGTTCCCTGAGGCGCGCTTGTGCGAGTTGGCAGCATCTGGATTGTTCAGGCTCGGTGAGTGTTTAGAGTGAGAACGCCGCGCGCGCGCTCTGTTTGGCCTGATAGCCTAATGCAGTTAAACTATTGAAGGTAGATTAATGCTCCTTCTACATAAAGGATGGCGAGCGGGAACTGCCATTGTACTATTACATAACAAGTGCTGCTGAGCGTAGCGGCGGGGGTTGCCTGCTGTGTGGCACAATGTGTGATGTTTGCTACCTATTGGTCGGTCATCTCCCTATAGTGATAAGTGTGTATAAAGTGTATTTACAGTGATTATAAATTAAAAACTATGCATATGTTCACGGGTACTAGGGACAAGGGAGGCAGACAGAGGCGCTGGGATGTGTTTGTTCAAATGTGGACACTAAGGGCCTCATCCGCATTCAAACCTGCCGGGATCTTGGAGTTCATTAGAATTATGTATCTAGACTCCAGGCGGCGTAGCGCATATATATATATAGAAATAATAAAGAAAAGGAAGACAATCAAGTTTGAAAGAGACAGAATCGATTATGCGAATGGACAGGTTTTTACTTTCGCGAAAAAATATGACGCAGTAAAAGCAAAAGCGCGCTCCAATATGACTAACCAACAAACAAGAGAGGATACTTTGTTACCAGCAACCTCATTTTCCAGCCTAAGTTCAGCAGTGGAAAGTGATCTTGAGGCAGACCCCAGCCGTGAAGCGACTTTGGGGTTTACCAAGCTCTCCTTGGCACAGGAGGTGGATTGCCTGTGTCAGGATCGACGCGAAACTCTACGATCACACAAAGCCCGCGTTCCAAAAAACAGCGGGCAAACCACAAACGCTGGCAACGCCGGAAATGCCGCATCAGGAACACCAAACGGCAACAATCAGGGCAAACAAAGCCATTGGAAGCGCAACCAAAGGAGAAATCGCAAAACGAAACAAAATCAGTAATTAATCTCACAAACTTGGAACTTACTCCTGCTGAAACTGCTGTATTAAACTTAGGACTATCATATTGCCCACCATGCAACATGAACTATGCTGATACTCGTATGGATCTATATAGATTCACAAGAAAACTGAAATTTAAAAAATTCTTTGAACAACATCCAAAGAAAACTAATCTGCCAGAAACAGCATCTAGTCCGACCTTCTCCAGCAGCCAAAGCCAGGTGACCTTTAATACTATTTGGGATTTACAACAACAATCTTCTTCAGGTAATTTGAGGGAAGTTCCATTAGAACATACTGGGCAACGGTTTACACCCTTCAAGCCCAAATCAACCTTTCAGCCAATCATGGCTCATGACAATTTGGATTCCTTTCAGGAGATTGTAGTGCGAGATATAAAACATCTATATATCGCAACCAACAAGAAGAAATTCTACATCTCCAAACAGAATCGATGTTATAATCAACTGGTCACAAAACTCAAACTGGACCATAACATCATTGTAAAGCAGGCCGATAAGGGCGGGAACGTGGTCCTTTGTCCGAGAGACATGTACCTCCAACAAGCGGAATTACAACTAAATGATACGTCATGTTACCGCAGGAGTAATATCCAAATTGTCAAAAACACATGGATTGAGCAACATCAAAAGCTTCAAATATGGCGAAGCGCAGGGCTTTTATCACACGAGGAGTTCAAATACCTCAAAAAAGAACATCCTGTGATCCCTTCCTTTTACCTGCTTCCCAAAGTTCATAAGGACAGCGACATACCACCAGGTCGTCCTATCATTTCAACAATAGATAGCTCTTTGGAACATGTTTCTAAATACATTGACTTTTTTTTACAGAACCATGTTAGGAATCCCAGATCATATGTTAGGGATTCTTTTGTTTTTCTTAGTAAAATTGCAGAATTTGACTGGGAAGACAACATGGTGCTCATGACCTTGGATGTTTCATCCCTTTATACTTCGATCAGGCATGGGGATGGTCTCAAGGCCTTGGACTATTATCTCAACAAGGATTTACCTCAACCAACAGCACACAACAGAATGCTAGTCGAAATGACCAAAATGTGCCTTGAGCAGAACTTTTTCATTTTCAATGGCGCAATATACCATCAGATAAGGGGTGTTGCGATGGGGGCCTGCTTCTCACCCAGCTACGCGTGCTTGCACGTAGGGCTGTGGGAGGAGCAGGTCCTCGCCTGCCAGCACCATGAATTTATTTCTAATAACATTGCTTTATATTTGCGTTACATTGATGATGTCTTTATTATTTGGAGAGGTAATCAGGATAATGCCAGGACCTTTGTTGATTTGATTAATTTGAACAACGTTAATCTTAATTTCACTGTAAATTTAAGTTCTGAATCAATTTGCTTTTTGGATGTGGAGATATTTGTGAAGGATTCCACCCTGAATACACGACTCTACCGGAAGCCAAGTGCAGGCAACACTATCCTGCACTCCAATAGCCAACATCCAGCTCACCTGATTCGGAGCATTCCTTTTGGGGAGATGCTCCGAATCAGGAGAATTTGTAGCTCTGATGCCGAATGTGCGGCCGCGCAGGAGGCATGTAGAATACGTTTCTTGGCCAGGGGTTATTCTTCGGAAAACATCATGAATGCGATCAGGCGCTCCAATTCAGTGAGCAGACAAGAGGCATTGATCTCTAAACCTAGGAACACTAAATTGGAGGTTCCTGTGACAGGGGATGGACAAATGAGTTCTCCACGTCTCATTTTGACGTTCAATCGTCAACATGGGGCTTTACGCAAAATCGTAAACAATAACTGGAACTTGGTCCGTAGTGACCCAATAATTGGCCATAAAATTGACACCAAACCTATTTTGACCTTTAGAAAATCTCCCTCAATGTCCAAAACCTTGGTCAGCAATACTCTGGAACCCAAGATCTCTGCAACCTGGGGAGCATTAAAGAAGGGCTTTAAGATTTGCCCACAATGTAAAGCCTGTCGATACGGTTCCAACAGGACCCATTTCCAAAGTCCTTTTCAGCAACATCCCACTGCTATTCTTAAATGGCTCAACTGTAAAACCGAGTACGCCATCTATGTGTTGGAGTGTCCGTGTGGGCTCCAATATGTGGGCAGCACTAAGCTGCCCGCCCACAAACGAATACTCCAACACATACGTGCAATAACTGGGCACGATCAGAACTATCCGGTTGCCAGGCATTTCCAGGAGAAACATCTAGGTATTCCTGACAAACTCCAATTCTTTCTAATTGATTGTGTCGAGCCATCGAGGAGAGGAGGTGACCGTGAGGCCAAACTCCGTCTCCTCGAGACGAGATACATCTTGGAGCTCAACACCAAGAATCCCAATGGTCTCAATGACAGGGAGGACCTTTATACCTGTCTATAGGATTGTGGAGTTTGATTATAAGACCTGTCCGGATAAATGTGACATTCGTTGTTTTAGATTTGTTGTTTCAAAAATTCCTTTATTTGTATATATGGATGAATTTATTCATTTTCAACTTGTAAATATATTGGTACTGATTTTAACATTAGGTAATTTTCAACTATATTGCTTGCACTTTAATGCTATATTTGCACCATCACTTCATGCACTTTCCTTGTCTGTTAGACATTTATTGTGACTTGCCCACTTGTGCTTTATTCTGATATCGATTGTCATATGGCTTTGGATCAACGCTGCTAAACTCATATACTGAGCTATTTGCTTTTGGGCACAACATGATAACAAGTTAATACCCATAGTGTACATAGATAATATTAATTGTCATGTATATACTTCTGTTGGTTTCTCATCATGTTTTTTGCCCTGCAAATATGCTCCTTTGTCTATGAAATCGGTTTACATCATTTCATTGATTGTGCTATTCTCATTGAAAAAACTAATTGCTATATTCTGGCATTCTTTGATTATTTGCACGAGTGTAGCGTTCTACTACATAGTATTTTTTCCATGCCTATGATTCATTTTATCGCACTGTCACTTTAAATGTTTTGCCAACTGTGTGTAGTTTGTCATGTGATCAAGCCTCCCTGGAGGCGAAACGCGTCATGGCGGCAGCGCTGGCTTCACGTAATTAAACCACCTTTTGCACCAGCACTTCTGGGTCGACTCTTTGTTGCTGGACACTATTGGCGAACTGCTTCTTTCTTTTGCCAAAGCGACAATATTCGGAATATATATATATATATATATATATATATATATATATATATATATATATATATATATATATATATATATATATATATATATATATATATATATATTCACTGAAAAAAACATTGGTTTCACACCAGTTATAGTTAGGAATTAGCATTTAAAAAACCATAGGTTTCACACCAGTTATAGTTATCTGGAAATTTTACTGGCATAAAACCAATGAAATTCCCACGTTATAGTTAGTTGGACTCACTATAACTTGCGCGTGCAATGCACTGCTGATGACGTCACATATTACATCACTCATGACATGGTCAGTGACATCACTCATGACATCACTGATGACACCATCCAGTGAATGTGTGTCTTTCTGAAAAATAAATATTAGTGAGTAATGTTTAAATATTTAAATATATGTATTAATGTTTCACTTTGTGTATAAGTGGCTGCATGGGTTGGTGAGTAGCTACATGTGTAGGTATATGGGTTATTAGATGTTTTTCTTAGTATCAGTATAAGTGTTTGTATGGTTTGGTGGGGGTATTACTTAGCACATAGATGCATGAATGACTGACTCTCTGTTTGTATATGGTTTTAATACAGCACATGTGCTGCACTGTATGGGTGGATGAGTGTGTATATGTGTATGTTAGTGAGTGAATGACTGTCTCACTAGTGTCTTTATCAGTAACTACATATGTTTTAATGTAGTATATGTGAATTTTGATGTATATAAATGACTATATGTGAGAGTAAGGGATTGTAAGAGTTCCTGTTTAAATAAGTATGTGTTTCTATAAGTGATTGTTTAAGAGAGTAAGTATGTGTAAGGTTCCTTAGAAGTAAGGTGGTAGTGTGTGTATAGCTGTATATGCAAATAAATGGATGTTCGATAGTTTTTTTGCATGTGTGAGTATGTGTGAGAGTATCTTTTGGATGACTGTCGGTGTGTAACAGGATGTATAGGTGTATCACTACATATGATGAGTGAGTACATGTATGAGTGACTACATAGAACTGTTGGTGAATGAGTGGATGTGTATATAGATGGTGGAATTACTGAATTGGTTGTTTTAACTGGTATAGGTATCTCCATTTTTTTGAAAATGTTAGTTTCTATTTTTGAATATGTGTTTCAAGGGTTACATTACAGTGAAAGGAGGTCTGTCACTCTTTCACAAGGATGGCGTCATCAGTGATGTCATGAGTGATGTCACTGACCATGTCATGAGTGATGTAATATGTGACGTCATCAGCAGTGCATTGCACGCGCAAGTTATAGTGAGTCCAACTAACTATAACGTGGGAATTTCATTGGTTTTATGCCAGTGAAATTTCCAGATAACTATAACTGGTGTGAAACCTATGGTTTTTTCAGTGAATTTAATAGGTTTTTTAAATGCTAATTCCTAACTATAACTGGTGTGAAACCTATGGTTTTTTCAGTGAATTTCATAGGTTTTTTAATAGCAACTCTCTATAGGTATGAAAAGTAATATTGTTTATAATGAATTTTATATTGTATAATTATGTAAAAAAAAAATTTCTTTTTTTTTTTTGCCCGGGGCGCTCCCGGGGCGCGTACCGGGGCGCCCACCGGAAAGCGCTCCCAAAAATTTTAAAAGTTAATTTACATAAAAACCACTGGAGACACTTTCACCAAATATAGAATAGGCCATACTACATACCAGTCCCTACCATTTTCCCAAATTTGGTGGAATTCCATTGAGCCGTTTGGGCTGTAGCCCTCTTTTAATATCCTGAGGTGAATTGCTTGACAAAAACACATCTGAAGTGTAAGAATTTACAACCAATTAAAATGTTACTTTAATTTTCTACTATTATTTCATGACATTTGATTGGTTATGTACATGAATATATATATAAAGAAAGAGAGGGAAGCACAGCCATATTGACTACTAATTCCTGAAGTACATTTCAAAAGGATTTTCACTGAGAACTTAAACTTCTTTTTCAAAGGTAAGTTGTTATTTTGGAAAGTGAAGTATGTTGTGCACTTTAAGTTAATTTGGAAAAACATTTTCTGATAGTTATATACTATCCCTCTGTAATAGTTATAGATTGAGATAGGCTTCTCTGTTATACTTATGGATGGACTTAGACTTCTCTTGTATAATTATGAATTTACTTAGGCTTTATCACATACACTTTTTTATATTTCTACTTCCAGCCTCATACCATACACTGCCCAAAGATAACTTCACTGTTAAAAAATCAAAACTACCTGTCTGAACTTAAACCCAACAGTGCCCTATCTCTACTGATATATTTATTTTTTATGCAATTTACAGCAAGAAATGGAAGGAGAACAGAATAAAATGAATATTTCTTTCGAAATTGTTATTGAAAACAACCCTGAAGAAAATATTGCTGAGAATGATGACTTTGACTTTATGGATGAGTTTCTGGACCATGAATTACTTGAGTGTGTGGAAGCAATAGAATCACAGAATGAAAATGAGGACATTCCAGACAATATATTGCTAGAAGTTCTGTTAAATTTTGAAAAAGAATCAGAAAAATAAATGTATATTTAATAATCAAAAATTGTTCGAGACATTATTATTTTTATATGTAATTCATAAACTAGTACCAAATTGATTATAATGTAAATTCAGACTTATACTATACTGTGCAACTTTTTTATGTTACATAGTAATTTTGCTCATAGTTACTTCCTTTCTCCCACTATATTATCTCCAATGAGTATTTGACATCTCTTTTTCATCTCCTGCCTCCATGTTCTTTCTGCTTTCCTGACAGACTATGATATGGAATCCATATACCAAAATAACTTCTGTAACAACATGCAAGATATCTACAGAGGAAACGGTGTACATTAAATTTAAGACTCAGCATTGGTACCTACATGTTGGTACTTAAATCACCCACACAACACAACAACTCTATTCAGAGCTACCCTACCTCTAAGCACTTTAAATTATTATTTTAGTGTTCCACTGAGTTTTCCCCATGTGTGGGGGGGAGGTATGTGTGGGGGATGTGTGGGGTGTGTCTGTGAGGTGTGTATGTGTGTGTGTGTGTGTGTGTCTGGGGGGTGAGGTGTATAGGTGTGTGTAGCTGTGTGGGGTATGTGGGTGTGGGTGGGTATGTGGGTGTGTAAGGTGTGTGTGTGGGTGTGGTGTGTGGGGTGTTTGGGTGTAGGTGGGGGTGTGGGTGTGTGAGGTGTGTGTGTGGTGTGTGTGGGTGTGGGGGTATGTGTGTAGAATGTGTGTGTACGTGTGGGATGTGTGGATGTGTCTGTGAGGTGTGTGTGTGGGGGGGAGGTGTGTGTGTGGGATGTGTGGGGTGTGTCTGTGAGGTATCTGTGTGTGCGTGTGTGTGTGTGTGTTGGGGGATGAGGTGTGTGTGTGAGTGTGGGTGTGTGGGATGTGGTTGTGGGTGTGGATGTGTAAGGTGTCGGTGTGGGGGTGTGGGGTGTTTGGGTGTGGGTGGAGGTGTGCGTGTGTGAGGTGTGTGTGGGGAGTGTGTGGGTGTGGGGATGTGGGGTTGTGTGTGTGTGGGTGTGTTTGGGACGTACGTGTAGGTACCTAAAACAGCCACAGAACCCAAAAGCTCTTTTCAGAGCAACCCTACCTGTAATCACTCAAAATGATTTTTTTACACTACTATTTTCACTATTTTTCACCAATGTACGCTCCCCAGTGCGCGTACCGGGCACTCCCCCCGTGAAAATTGAAAAAAAATGATTTTTTTTTTCACCCGCGGGACCCTTTTATGGCCCCCACATCAACCCTACGGTGTCAGGGGGGGTCTACCCTGCCCCCTTATGGTCATTTCCCCCTTTGTTTTTCCCACCTCTTGTGTCTCGATTCTACAGAGACACAAGATGGCGGCCACTGCGGACTGTTTCAAATGTTTACAGACACCCGAGAGCCAATCAGCTTTCCGTGCGCAAGTCGCGTGGCGCGCCCGGAGCGCTCCCCGGTGCGCGTACCGGGGCGCGGCTATAGATATATACATTTTTTTGAACCTAAATTACTCAAAATCCTCTGGAGCACATATCTTGAGACATAGCAAAGGCACATCGGGCTACCAGTCCCTACAATTTTGCCAAGTTTTGTGAAAATCCATTCAGCCGTTCGAGCTGAAAGTGAGTTCGACCGCCCTATGGAAATTAACATGGGGAAAACATGTTTTGGGACCCCCCTTTTATCTCGGCCCCCGCTTGACAAATGCCCCCCAAACTTTCAGGGAAGGAGCGGAACGCGCGAGGCAAAGTTGAGGAAAATTTCAGGCAGATTCCTCCACCGGCGCCAAAGTTATTCCCAATAGAATGTTACTATTTCCCTATGGAAATCAATCCTAACTATAACTACCTACTGGCGACCGCCAGTAGGTAATATATATATATATATATATATATATTCACTGAAAAAACCATAGGTTATAGACCATATATAGTTAGTAATTAGCATTTACAAAACCTTGACAATTCACTGAAAAAACCATAGGTTATAGACCATATATAGTTAGGAATTAGCATTTAAAAAACCTTCTTTTACTCACACAAAACCATTGAAATTCCATATATAGTTAGTTGCACTAACTATATATCGCGCACCCGCAATCCACTGCTGATGATGTCACATATTACATCATTCATGACATGGTCAGTGACATCACTGATGACATCACTGATGACATCTCAAATGACATCACTGATGACATCACTGATGACAACATCCAGTGACTGTATGTTTCTGTAAAGTTAAAATATGTCTTACATATTGAAGAATGAGTGGAAGTATAAGTGTCTGGACGAAGGATTTAGTAGGTGCATGACTGAATGTATGAGTGAGTGATTAAATGTGTCTCACTGAGTGCATGGGTTAGTGACTAAACTGTCTTAATTTGTGCATCATTATGTCTGTTGTTCTGGAAACTGCTGCATGTGTTGATCAGTAGCTATATGAGTAACTATATGGGTTATTGATTGATTGTCCAAGTATTTGTATGGGAGACTGAGTGTGTGTGTGGCTGGCTGGGAGGTGTGTGACTCTGAGCAGATCAATGTGTACTTGTATCAATGATTGTATAAGAGAGTAAGTATGTGTTAGTATATGTTTGAAAATGTAAGGTGCTCTATGTTTAACTGTATAGATTAGAAAATGGAAGTGTGATTGATTCTTTACAGGACTGACTAGGTGTGTGAGTAACTCCATGGATTAGTGGCAGAGTGTGAGTGTCTGTATAGGTGTATGAGTGCATATGATAGTGTTGTAAAGATGAGTGATTGTATGTATGAATGATTGTATGGGTGAATGAGTGAATGTGTGTGTAGACGTAGGAATCAGTGAGTGCGTATGTAGTAACTAGTATTGGTGTGTCAATGGTTTCAAAAATTATACTCTGTATTTAACACTGGGTGTAACAGAGGTTATATTAAAATGTGAGGAGATGCATTGTATTGTCACATGAATGATATCATCAGTGATGTGGTCATTGATGTCAAATGAGATGTCATCAGTGATGTCATCAGTGATGTCATTTGAGATGTCATCAGTGATGTCATCAGTGATGTCACTGACCATGTCATGAATGATGTAATATGTGACATCATCAGCAGTGGATTGCGGGTGCGCAATATATAGTTAGTGCAACTAACTATACATGGAATTTCAATGGTTTTGTGTGAGTAAAATAAGGTTTTTTAAATGCTAATTCCTAACTATATATGGTCTATAACCTATGGTTTTTTCAGTGAATTTTCAAGGTTTTGTAAATGCTAATTCCTAACTATATATGGACTATAACCTATGGTTTTTTCAGTGAATTTCAATGGTTTTTTAATAGCAAATATCAAAAGCTTTTTTGTGGAAAATGACTAAAATTAGGTATACATAAGCGGCGTTAATTTATATTCACCACAGCCACTGTTGAAAGTAAAGTGAAAGTCGCGAAACAGTGGCCATGCCATCTAGTCCCTTTTAGGCCCCATCATGCACGTAAGTGACAGCCATTTTGTGTGCCATGGCCTCTCTGCCCACTGCCAATAGCCTATGATCGTTCGGAATTGGTTCTCTTTGGGTGATTCTCTATTCACAAATAAGCACAGAGTCGCAATACTCTGTTTAGTCTTTGCGGCTAGTGAAGGATAGGTAGTGCAGACTTTTGTCCCCTTTGTAACCCGTCATGCCTATCTCTGCCCCGTTTGTTGGTAGTTGGTTCAACCCGGACCGTTTATTAGAGGTAGATCATCCGACTCCACCGGAGGACACCCCTAATAAAAAGGACATATATATAAAATGCGGACTAGCCGCTGTATCGTGCTAGCAAAGTATAACATAAAAATCATTAGAAAAAACAAAAGGAATCGAGCAAAATCAGTAGGCCACTTATGGGATCACTTTTTGACCTCGCTAAAATAGAAACATTAGGAACAACCCCTCATGAGAAATATGAAACTAGTGAGAGGAACCGAGCTCGACGCCATGATGTCTGCAAGACAGCTCGGCTCCGCCGCCCACCCCGCCCAAAATAACGACAAACCCTATGCAAATATTATAAATATATACAACACACCAGCAAAGTAACAGGGTAAAACGTTTTATTAAATAACTATTTACATGGCAGCCTGCTGCAACATCGATCCAAATGCATGACGCTGTTCCTGTCCCTCCTTGTGCAGCAGGTCCGCGGCTACGCCCATCCGGAAGACGAGGCCCCCGGCACGTATAGGGCGGGGTCTTGCTGGCAGCCATCGGTCGAAGAGGTCGTTGGGTGGATGGCCCGGAAGCACCACGGCCACGATGTTGTTGTACTGGCCTTCCCATTCGTCCACCCTGAGGTGGCATCCAGCGAGCCACGGGTGGGGGGGGTGAATGCCTTGCTGATGCCGCCACCCCCCTCCACCTTCTTGTTGCCTGATCCGGCCAGCTCAATCGATCGAGCATGAGACTCTTAAACCCAGGGTCGTAGGCCCGGCCATCTTCGTGATGTGTAATGCATGCCGCCGTTCCCGGGATTTCTCCCCGACTACTCTGCGGCCTACGAGATGGAGAGGCCGGGGCGTTGACTAGGCGGGGCCTCCGGCCGCAACCACAGCGCCAACGATCGCTACTGACAGAGGGGAGCCTTGCCGGTGAGAGCCACTGATCTGAAGAACCGCTGCCTGCGGTGCCTCCCTGAGCCGCTTGACGGAGGCCCCCGAGGGGCGGTGTGGTGGCGCGGACTCGGAGGGGGCGCTTGGCTCCTGCCCCCTCCCCAAGTCTTGTTGCCCTGGTGTGGCCTGAGATCGCCCCCGACATAGGCGGCCGGCTCCCGGGGTCTGGCGGGACTTTTAGCCTTTTGGTGACTCTTCCATTCTGGACCCTGTCCCACAATCCGTTTGACCTGGGGACACGTCCTGCGGTGCCCTCGCAATGCGGCCTGGTCCCTGAATGTGTGCGGGGGGACGGTGTTGATTGGATCAAGATGGCGGCTGGTGCCCTTCTTCATGGCTCACGTCCGGACCGGGCGACTGTTCCAGGCCCCCGAGGGGCGGTGTGGTGGCGCGGACTCGGAAGAACCGCTGCCTGCGGTGCCTCCCTGAGCCGCTTGACGGAGGCCCCGAGGGGCGGTGTGGTGGCGCGGACTCGGAGGGGGCGCTTGGCTTCTGCCCCCTCCCCAAGTCTTGTTGCCCTGGTGTGGCCTGAGATCGCCCCCGACATAGGCGGCTGGCTCCCGGGGTCCGGCGGGACTTTTAGCCTTTTGGTGACTCCAACGATCGCTGCTGACAGAGGGGAGCCTTGCCGGTGAGAGCCACTGATCTGAAGAACCGCTGCCTGCGGTGCCACCCTGAGCCGCTTGACGGAGGTCCCCGAGGGGCGGTGTGGTGGCGCGGACTCGGAGGGGGCGCTTGGCTCCTGCCCCCTCCCCAAGTCTTGTTGCCCTGGTGTGGCCTGAGATCGCCCCCGACATAGGCGGCCGGCTCCCGGGGTCCGGAGGGACTTTTAGCCTTTTGGTGACTCTTCCATTCTGGACCCTGTCCCACAATCCGTTTGACCTGGGGACACGTCCTGCGGTGCCCTCGCAATGCGGCCTGGTCCCTGAATGTGTGCGGGGGGGTGGTGTTGATTGGATCAAGATGGCGGCTGGTGCCCTTCTTCATGGCTCACGTCCGGACCGGGCGACTGTTCCAGGCCCCCGAGGGGCGGTGTGGTGGCGCGGACTCGGAGGGGGCGCTTGGCTTCTGCCCCCTCCCCAAGTCTTGTTGCCCTGGTGTGGCCTGAGATCGCCCCCGACATAGGCGGCCGGCTCCCGGGGTCCGGCGGGACTTTTAGCCTTTTGGTGACTCTTCCATTCTGGACCTTGTCCCACAATCCGTTTGACCTGAAGACACGTCCTGCGGTGCCCTCGCAATGCGGCCTGGTCTCTGAATGTGTGCGGGGGACGGTATTGATTGGATCAAGATGGCGGCTTCACACAAAGCTGACTCAAGTGTTGCTGCTGATGCTATGCAGACAAAAACTGGTTTTCAGTTTGTACATTCTTCAGGATTTTTCCATCCAAGGCTGGTTGAGAGTTTGTAGAACGATGGCTTCAGATTTTCAACATACTACTCTTCAACATTCTTCATAAATGTAAGAATGTGAGACTCACTAGGAGAACGGCCGTTTATCTTTCCTTTCAAAATGCTGCCAACAATATTTTATGTATGGAAGACACCATCTTGTAGCATAAAGGGCTGCGTCAAGGGTGGTATTGCTCAGAATGTCTTGTTTTCAAGTGCTCGTAATGACGAAGCCAGGACTGTGGCAGAGCGTCCAAAATCTACAAAAAACACCACTGCCAACTCTTCAATAACTTCCATCACCCAGCACCGCATTTCCAAAGAAACAGCATAGCAAGCTTTCGTGGCCTGCACTGCAGCCATTGCAATCCAACAGAGGAACTTTTTCCAAGATCGGCATATTAACAGGGCTGCTGGTGTAATCGGGGCTCTTGCAGCCATTCAACTTAATTGAAGCTTTCACAATGACAGACCGCCCACTGAACTTCGTGCCATGACATTTACTTATAACATTCTGCTGGGTCTTCGCCGAACTGAAGTCTACAAATGCAAAGCATTTCATTCCGCTTTGACATTTCTTGACATGTAGTGGGTTGAAGTCTTTAAAGAGGTCCACAATTTGCTCCTCAGTCACATCACTTGAAAGATTCCCCAAGCCAGGCAGGTCCCACACCACTTGAAAGGACCTGCCTGGCCTCGACCAAAATGGCGCCAGTATGGGAGCGACTTGCAACTCCTTATGACGTTCTAGTTACTTAGCCTTGACGTTATGGGGGATGTATGCAGTCTTTGTGCACATGGCGGGCGGGGAAGGGTACTGACTGGGCATACGGACAACCCTATTGATGTCGGTTTTTCATTATTGATTATTGTATTATTAAAGCTTCGAAGTAATGTTACCCATGATACTCGCCCTTGGTGTGCGTATGGACGATTTTATTGTAACTGATCCTGTTATACTTTCGAATAAAAAATCAACCTTCACTGATCCTGCAACCGTTTGTCACGTTTATTTTTTTCAATTAAATGGCTCGCTTGTTACATACTCCTATACCCCTGGCTTTTGACCCTTTCCTACGCGCGGTCTGTACAACCGCCCTCGGGCGATCTATGTAATGAACAGACTACCATTGCCGAGACACAAGGGAATGCATCTCAGAGAGATAAGTCAAGTACGTGGTAGATAAAAACATTTTCGTGTTTATGCACGCTGATGTGCTTTGAACGCTGCCCCCCCCCTCTTTTCTTTTTCTGCAGGTTACATTGGAATTTCAGCTAAGGTATGGAGAAGACCTAAACCGCACTGTGTTCCACGCGAGGAAAAATAGGCTAGCTCTGTGAGACGGTACATTATATGTACGAGCTATCTCTGGGAGCGTGAAAGATTGTAGGGTATGAATGTGCGCATGGGCCCTGATTTGTACGGTATGAATGCGTATGTGTGGCGCACGACTGGGTCAATAAAAGAATGCTTTTTGTATGACTGAGGCGTTGATCGAACGGTTAATGGAATGAGAAAAATAAGCCCGAAAATGGTATCCGCATGTGAAGGACGAAAAAAAATATAGCACTTTCCTTACTTAGGAACGACTCTCTCTGGAGCTAGTGAATGGGAGAGTAGCCTACACCAGAAACTTGAAGGGGTATTTCAGTACGACGAACCCGACCCCAACCGATATTCCAAATGTACACCCAAAATAATGCGCACCAGTAAGTCAATTTATGTGCTGACTAAATAAGAGAAGTTAGCTCGGCTCCGCCGCCCACCCCGCCCAAAATAACGACAAACCCTATGCAAATATTATAAATATATACAACACACCAGCAAAGTAACAGGGTAAAACGTTTTATTAAATAACTATTTACATGGCAGCCTGCTGCAACATCGATCCAAATGCATGACGCTGTTCCTGTTGAGGTAGCATAGGTGGCGGCCTAGGGGTGGAGGACCGTTGTGCAAATAGCCCGGGGCGACACCACGCGCCAAGGCCCGTCCCCGCGGTCAGCTGCAGCAGGGCGACCCTTAGCGTTTCACTCCCCGGTCAGCTACACCATGACTGCCATTGGCGTTCCACTTGGTTGGATGGCAGGGGACCCGCTCCGGTGGCCGGGGTGAAGAGCGGCTGTTGCTGCGGAACGCTCAAAATGGCGGCCGACTCCCCGGATTTGGGCCTGGTCCACTAGAACGACTCTGGACTACCCTGGAACTCGAATGCTTGCCTGCTCGGGCATGAGCCCCACTCTTGAAGACGTCCTCTCAGTTTTAAAGGTTCTACGAGAGTCATTGGCCCTCGACTCCCGCGGGCTTCCGATGGGGGCAACCGCCACTGTTGCTCGACTATACCCCATGGATATACCGCTGCCACGGGTGTCTGCCGCCTTATCCACATCTGGTGCCGTGAGGGAGGCTGATTCAGTGCATCGGCGGAGGGATACGCCTGCTGTCCCGCTCTCCGGAAGTGGCCACAACATTGTCACAGGATGGTAGTGCTCTCATGCTGATGCCAGTTTTTGTCCGAATTACTAAGAGACACTGTAGACTGCCAACTTAATCAGCTCCGGTGGGACCTCAGCGTGACCCGGTAGGGAAGATTTTGCCTCCCTCGCCTTTGAGTCATGGTTCATGCTGCCTGTTCTTTCTGTTGGCGCTAACGAACTTTTTGAACTGCCGAAAGGGATTCTGGTCCTGCCGCTACTTATTGGAGACATTGAACTATACTCTGAACCTGCCTGGCCTCGACCAAAATGGCGCCAGTATGGGAGCGACTTGCAACTCCTTATGACGTTCTAGTTACTTAGCCTTGACGTTATGGGGGATGTATGCGGTCTTTGTGCACATGGCAGGCGGGTAAGGGTACTGACTGGGCATACGGACAACCCTATTGATGTCGATTTTTCATTGTTTATTGTATTAATAAAGCTTCGAAGTAATGTTACCCATGATACTCGCCCATGGTGTGCGTATGGACGATTTTATTGTAACTGATCCTGTTATACTTTCAATTATAAAATCAACCTTCACTGATCCTGCAACCGTTTGTCACGTTTAGTTTTTTCAATTAAATGGCTCGCTTGTTACATACTCCTATACCCCTGGCTTTTGACCCTTTCCTACACGCGGTCTGTACTACCGCCCTTGGGCGATCTATGTAATAAACAGACTACCCTTGCCGAAACACAAGGGAATGCATCTCAGAGAGATAAGTCAAGTACGTGGTAGATAAAAACATTTTCGTGTTTATACACGCTGATGTGCTTTGAACGTTGCCCCCCCCCCCCCCCCCCCTCATCATTTAGATTACCACCGCCCATTGCACAAAAGCGTACCGGGCGCTCCCCACGCAAAAAAAACAATTTATTATTTTTTTATTTTATTTTTTTTTTTGCCCCGCGGGGCCCTTTTAAAGCCTCCACATCAAACCTAGGGGGTCAGGGAGGATCTACTATGCCCCCTTATGGTCATTTCCCCCTTTGTTTTGGCCTCCTCTTGTCTCTCGATCCTACCGAGAGACAAGATGGCGGCCGCTCCGGACTGTTTAGAATGGTGACAGACACCGGAGAGCCAATCAGCTTTACTTCGCGAAGTTCCGTTACGAGTCAAGTACGCGAACCGGAGCGCTACCCGGAGCGCTGTTACAGATATATATATTTTTTTGAAAGTTAATTTATCAAAATCCACTGGAGCACATATATTGAGACCTAGCAAAGGCACATCGGGCTAACAGTCCCTACAATTTTGCCAAGTTTCATGCAAATCCATTCAGCCGTTCGGGCTAAAAGTGAGGCCAACCGCCCTATGGAAATTAACATGGGAAAAACGCGTTTTTGGACCCCCCTTTTTTCTCGGCCCCCCCTTGACGAACCCCCCCCAAATTTTTAGGGGCTGCTCAGAAACAAAATGTTCCATTTTCCTGAAAATTTCAGCCAATTCCGTCGACAAACGCCAAAGTTATTAGACATAGAATTTTAAAAAATCCCATAGAGAAAAAATCCTAACTATATATACCTACTGGCGACCGCCAGTAGGTAATATATATATATATATATATATGTTTTTTGATCGCCGTGCGCGACCGTGTGCGCGCACCTCGTAACTTATTTGCGAAAAAAAACTACTTTTAGACTTTCGTCATCCTTAATAAACCCCTCAAGAAACCTACGAAATCAAACACTCTCCACCCTGCTCCCTTTCCATTCTTACCACTATAGTTTTTCAGGGTCTTGTAAATAGGGGTGCGCGACCGAATGCATGCACCCCGCAAATGTTTTCTCCCAAAACAAAATGGTCTTTTCGCGTTCAGGGTCCATACTGTACCCTCTTAGAAAACCTAGCCGGCCAGACAATCTCTACCTTCCCCCCTTTCCATGTTCTAACCCTTTGTTCTGTACAATATATTCACTCGCACTAACAAAATGGCGGACAACACTTCCTGATTTCCTCCGAATCGAATGTTGACAGACGTTAAACAGCAAATCACAATGCCGCTCGCGCACACCCGCATAGGTGCGCGCACCCGTGCGCGCTTGTACATATATAACTGATTTCAACTTTAATTTTCTCAGCAACTACTGAACGGATTTACACAAATTTAAACAAAAGCGTGATCTGCGACCCACACTCTACCTTTCTACCAAATTTCTTATAAATCCATTCAGCCGTTCGAGCTGTAGCCGTGTCTAAACGTCCTATAGAAAATAACATGGGAATAACACGTTTTGAGAACCCCCTTTTATCTCAGCCCCCACTTCACCAATCCCCCCAAAACTTTCACAGAATGAGCGCAGCGGACCTAGCCATCTTCTTTGAGAAATTCGCAAACATTCGTCCACCAGGGCCAAAGTTATTCCCAATAGAATGTTGCGGATTTCCTATGGAAACTAGGTCCTAACTATAACTACCTACTGGCGACCGCCAGTAGGTAATATATATATATATATGTATATATATATATATGTATATATAACCTACTGCCTACTGGTGGTCCTTAGTAGGTAGTTATAGTCAGGACCTATTTTCCATAGGAAATCTGCAACATTCTATTTGGAATAACTTTGGCGCCGGCTGACAAATCTTCGCGAAATTTATAAAACTGGTAGGGGGCTCCGGTTCGCTCCTATCCTGAAGGTCTCGGGGTGATTCGTGAAGCGGGGGTCGAGAAAAAAGGGGGGTCCCAAAACATTTTTTCCCCATGCAATTTTCCATAGGAACCGTTCATCGCGTCTACAGTCCGAACTGCTGAGCGAAATTACATCAAATTTGACAAAGAATTAGTGCTTGGTTCAGACTCTTTCCTTCTGCTTCAATGGTGTAAATCCGTTCAGTAGTGCCTGAGAAAATTACAATTAAAAGTACATATATATCTATGGCCTCGGTGGATCCGCGCATCCTGCGTGCACTCTAAGCGCACCGTCCTGATCACGCGCTGACTGCTAATTGGCTGTCAAGTGGTTGTCAACATTTGCAACCAGGAAGTGTTGGCAGCCATTTTGTGCCTCCGTGGAAGCAATGATCTAGAAATTAGTGAAACAAGTGTTCAAAATGTATAAAGGGGGAAGGTAAGAAACATTTTGACCCTCTAGACCTGCTTAAGGGGTTGAAAAAATAGAGAAATGTGTGCTGGGTGCATGGATCCGCCATAAAAAAATTAAAATGAAGCGCGGGCTCCTGTGCTTGTTTAAAAATTAGCTACCTGGGAGGGCCAAATCCCGGAGTCTAAAATATTACTTTTGATGGGGGTTCCGAGAGGCCCTGTAGCCCGGTGACCGCCATTCTTCGGTGCTACCAAATAAATGGTTGAGGGAGCTCAAAGGTCCATATAAGCCCTGGGGATTACCACCCTCCGGGTCATTTTATATTTTGGTAGGGGGGCTGCGTGGGCTCCATTCTGGAGCAGTCGAAAGCCTTGGGGAACACCATCCCACCGGAGCGGCTCCTGATGTGTCTTGGGGTGCCTACTCCCGGGACACTGCTGTTTGCTATGGAAGGGCGGGAGACGAGGTTCCCGCTCTGCCATAGCAAACTTGAGGGCATATTAACAAGTGCCGTTTTGCCGCAATTTTTTAAAAAAAGCTAAAAATGCGGTGAAAATTATATCGCCCTATTTACTAGGCGACGCTAAGATGCATTAACGCATGTTAGCATCCGGTTTGCTAACGGCTCGCCTCGTATCTCCAATGAGTTGCAATGTAGGCATTCCCAGTGGCATTCCCAGGTGTTTCTATGACAATATAAAATGCAGCGTTGTATTTAGAAGGTGGCCCTGGATTTGAGGACCGATAGCAAAACTCTTGGTAATTGCTGTCTTTGTCGGATCCTAGCATCTGTTCTGAAGTAGAGTTAAGCATGTTTAATATGCGAGGTGGATTGATATGTTAAGTCCACAGTCTTATATTAACAAGCTTTACACTTGCAAACATGAATTATCGCTGTATTTTTCGCGATATTGGGGACATATTTACAAGGACAGCGTTAAAATTATCGTTGCTTTTACGTTAGGAAAGTGCTGTTAAAGCGGCCATAGGTGGCTTAATAATAGGCTTTTGAGAATTCGTGAGAATTCCAACAGAAGCCCAGGTTTATACCAGAACATTTTAACGCTGTCCTTGTAAATATGCCCATTACAGACTCCTAATTTTACCGCAAAAAAAAATATCACCTACTACTAATTTTTATTCTTTCTCGGGATCCCATCCCATGGGCATATATTCAACCTTGGGGACTGTGGGTGGAGGCCCAATGTCCCTACGGTGCCAGTCAGCTCCCTGCATCCTTCGGAAGCCACCATTATATTTCCACACGGGGACCTGCTAATATGCTGCTCCCCGTGGGGAAAAGCATTTTGCTTTGCATTTTAAAAGAGAGAGTAGGTTTTCGTGTTCTTTCTTTCAAAATGCAAACCAAGTTTGCTATGGCAGGGCGGGAGCCTCGGCTCTCACCCTGCCATAGCAAACAGCAGTGTTGAAAAAATCTTCTGGTAAGACAACAAAGGATTTTGAAGTCCATAATCGCCGTTTTAGCTGTAGTTTGCTGCCGCTAAAGCGGCGATAATTTTGACGCCATCCTTGTAAATATGCCCCTATGCCCCGTCTCCCATTTAAATAGGCATGAAGTATTTAGTGAAGGGCACACTGTGAATCGTGGAGCGACCACTGCGCCTCTACCGGCCTGGTCGCCCCCACGCTCCGCCTGTATCCCGCTCCTACCTGCCTACCTGCTCCTGTGCCTGCCGCCGCAGCCGCCGACGCCGCCTGCTCCCTCCTCCCTCCGCCAGCGCCCCAGCCGCCGCAGGGCCGCCCACCAAGCCCGCACTCAATTTTCCGGCTGCTGCCAGCCCGCGGCCCCGCCCCCCCGCCAGCCGATTGGCTAACCCGCTCCCGCCTCCCCGCAGACCCTCCCTACCGGCTCCCTTCTAATGACGCCCCAAGAGCGACCGCGCAGCGGACGCGCGCAGCGGGAGCACCGAATGAGCGCCGAAGGTGCGCCAAAGGTAAGCCTGTCTGCGCCCGTCCGCGCCTGGACCGCGCCCAGTGCCAGGACCCCTGGCTCCCGCAGTCACCAGCCCTCCCGCCGGACCTACGCCGCCACCGATCTCTACGCACTCAACGCCGGCAGACTCCCGGGCTGCTACCGAGCCACCCCGAGACGCACCCACGGACCCTTCTGCTGCAACGCCTGCAAGTTCACCTGCATCCGGACCTGCACCACTCCAGCAGTGCCCAAGACCTCGACGAGCAACAGCAGCAGCCACCTGAAGTTCATCCTGCTCAACACCCGCTCCGTCCACAGACACGCCGTCGAGCTCTGGAACCTGCTCGACACCACAGCCCCAGACGTCGCCTTCCTCACGGAAACCTGGATGAACGCCTCCTCAGCACCCGACATCGCCATCCCGGATGGCTACAAGATCATCCGGAGGGACCGCACCAACCAGACAGGAGGAGGCATCGCCATCATCCACAGGAACTCCATCCGCATCACGACCAACACCGACGACACCCTCGCACCCGCCGAGCACCTGTACTTCCAGATCCACATCAACCCCAGGACCACCCTCAGAGGCACCCTCATCTACAGACCCCCGGGACCACGCACACAATTCAGCGAGGACATCGCCGACTTCGTCAGCCCGCATGCCCTCCCCTCCGCTGACTACATCCTCCTCGGGGACCTCAACTTCCACCTGGAGAACAACAACGACCGCAACACCACCACCCTGCTGGACAACCTCGCCAACCTCGGACTCAAGCAACTGGTGACCACCCCCACCCACTATGCCGGACACACTCTCGACCCCGTCTTCTCCTCCAGCAAGGACATCGCCTTCAGCCACGCCACCGGACTCCACTGGACGGACCACAGCTGCGTCCACTTCAGCTTCAAAAGGACCACGATCCACCACCACCAGCAACAAGTTGCACGCAGAAGCTGGAACAAGATCACAGCCGACCAGCTCGCAACCTCCCTGAGCAAGAACCCACCCACCAGCGCATCGAACCCCAGCCAAGCGGCCACCAACCTCACGAAGTGGATCAGCGACTGCGCAGACGACATCGCCCCTCTGAGGACCCCGCCTAGCAGACCCGGCAGCAAGAAAGCCCCATGGTTCACCGACGAACTCAAGAACTCGAAGAAGAACTGCAGAGCCCTCGAGAAAGCCTGGCGCAGAGACCCAACACCGGACAACATGACTGCCCTCAAGCTCGCCACCCGAAGACACCACCAACTGATCCACGCCACTAAGAAAACTGCATTCAAGGCACGACTGGCCAACAATGCACACAACAGCAAGGAACTTTTCAACATCGTTAAAGAGCTCTCCAACCCCAACGCCGGAAACAACGACATCACCCCTTCGCAAGACCTCTGCAACTCCCTCGCCTCCTACTTCCACAACAAGATCGCGGACATACACAACAGCTTCAGCACTCAACCGATGCACGCCACAACCGAACCACCGCCCCCCACCACCACCCTCCGCGCCTGGACCCCGATCAGCACCGAAGACACCATCCGCACGATGAACACCATCCACTCCGGATCTCCGACCGACCCTTGCCCTCACCACGTCTTCAACAAGGCCGAAGCTGTCATCGCACCCCACCTATGGGACATCATCAACACCTCCTTCGACACCGCCACCTTCCCGGAGAACTGGATGCACGCCGAACTCAGCGCCCTACTAAAGAAGCCATCAGCCGACCCCTCCGACCTCAAGAACTACCGACCCATCTCGCTGCTCCCGTTCCCCGCAAAAGTCTTCGAGAAGACCGTCAACAAGCAGCTGGCCGCCTCCTCGAGACGAACGGATCCCTCGACCTCTCGCAGTCTGGCTTCAGGGCCAACCACAGCACCGAAAGGCCCTGATCGCAGCCACCGATGACATCCGAGCTCTGCTCGACAACGGAGAAACAGCGGCCCTCATCCTCCTAGACCGCTCCGCGGCCTTCGACACCGTCTGCCACCGTACCCTAGTACAGCGCCTCAGCAACGTCGGAATCCGGGAGAAGGTGCTGCAGTGGACCATCTCCTTCCTCGCCGGAAGGACACAGAGAGTCCGCCTCCCCCGTTCAGATCAGAAGCCACCGAAGTCATCTGCGGCGTTCGTCAAGGCTCCTCGCTCAGGCCAACCCTCTTCAACGTCTACATGAATCCCCTCGCAGCCATCGCACGACAGCACAACCTCAACATCATCTCCTACGCCGACGACACCCAGCTGATCCTCTCCCTCACCAACGACCCCGCCACCGCCAGAGCCAAGCTACACGAAGGGATGAAGGAGGTAGCTGAATGGATGAAGAACAGCCGCCTGAAACTGAACTCGGACAAGACGGAAGTCCTCATCCTGGGATCCTCACCCTCCGCCTGGGACGACTCGTGGTGGCCCCCCACCCTAAGCAGCGCACCCAAACCAACAGACCACGCACGCAACCTGGGCTTCATCCTGGACTCATCCCTCTCCATGACCAGACAAGTCAACGCCGTCTCCTCGTCGTGCTTCAACATCCTACGTATGCTACGCAAGATCTTCCGGTGGATCCCCACCGAGACCAGGAAGACGGTCACCCAGGCCCTCGTGATCCAGCTGACTGGACTACGGCAACTCCCTCTATGCCGGAATTACCGCCAAACTCCAGAAGATACTCCAGCGGATCCAGAACGCCTCAGCAAGACTCATCCTGGACATCCCCCGTCGCAACCACATCTCCGGACACCTGCAAAACCTGCACTGGCTCCCGGTCAACAAGAGAATCACCTTCCGTCTCCTCACCCACGCACACAAAGCCCTGCACAACCAAGGGCCAGGATACCTCAACAGCCGCCTCAATTTCTACGCTCCCAAACGCCAGCTTCGATCGACCGGCCACGCCCTCGCCGCCGTCCCCCGCATCCGAAGAGCTACCACAGGGGGAAGGTCCTTCTCCTAACTAGCCGCCAAGACCTGGAACTCCCTCCCGACCCACCTCCACCTGACCCAGGACCACCTCGCCTTCAGGAAGCAGCTCAAGACCTGGCTGTTCGAGCAGTAGCGGATCCCCCCTCCCCAAGCGCCTTGAGACCCTCCGGGTGAGTAGCGCGCTATACAAATACTTTGATTTGATTTGATTTGATTTGAAGCAACAGTGTCTGATTGTAATAGGAAATTGTACATGGGATTTTGTAACGTCAGTGGCTATTCCTCGAGCCCTCTCTTGAGGTTAATTCGAAGAGTTATGTACTTCTTTTGCTCATAATGTACATAGTGTTCTATCATCTCAGTTTGCTTTCCCCTCTGTCATGTAGAGGATCCTGGGTAAATATAACGGCTTCTGTACAGCCAGTACCTTTCAACCCTACCCCCAAACTGCTTACTGCCTGTTACTATAGTAACATTTCGTGGATAACTTAACTGAGCACACAGGTCACAAGTTCACCACACAATGTTGCTAATCCAAACAGCAAGTGTGCTGGACTTTTCAACATTTTCCATAGGAACCGTTAAGCGCAGCTACACACTTTGGTAAAGAGCTGGTAAAGAGTTAGCCTCAGTATTATACTTCTAGTTATAAACATCATTTCTACTTTTGATTTTTAAATCTTCTCTAAGCATATGATTATCACATTAAATAATAGGGAAATGTTGTCAGAAAAAGAAGACATATACACTCAGTTTTAAAAAAAATGTACTTTTATTAAAACAAAAATAAATAAAGAGAAACGTAACTTTAACATAACAATATAATGAACAAAATGTGAGATGGGCTCCAATGGTAGGAGCATAGGTAACCTGCAAAACAAAAATGAAAATAAGTCTTAGATCGATGTGATTGGATGAGGTGATATATTACATTATTACGAAAGGCAAGATCGCTTTTTCTCACATGCACACTCAGGGTAGTGCACCCTACCCCTTCAACAGAATCACCCTCAACATAACTCTGTAGGGCAGCGCTGATGTAGGCTTAGGCCTCTCTTATGGTATAGATGGTATTTAAAATGAGACAGAGATGTGACTGAATGAGGTCAAAGATCACAAATTAACATAACACTTGGCAATATTGCTTATTCGCACGTGTGCAGTGTGCCTGATACATCCCCTCTTATAAGCCCTCACTGAAGTGGTGTCTGTAGAGAAGTGCCTGCTGGGTCAGATCTACAGTATGGTCCAGCAGGTCTTTAAAATGATTCAGCGATGGGACAGAATTAGGTGAGAGATCATATCATTATGCAGGGCAATATTGTTTATCTGCAGGGTGTTTAATTGGAGGCATTGTGTATCTAGGATGCTCTGCTTACCTTTTGGAAACACTGTTTTCAGCAGAGCTCACACATTGAAGTCTGCTTTGGTTCTATACTGCAGACTGTATTAAATTCAGCCTTGATTTATTTATGTGCAGAGTGGACAGCAGTGTCCATAACTTGAAAAGAGAAAGAAAAACAATGTGAGAAAGAGGGAGAGAGAGAAAGAGAGAAAAAACGACATTGAAAGTGTGAGCGAGAGAAAGTAATAGATGGAGCAGGAGAGGTAGTGTTGATACTGGAGAAAATCTTCGTAGCTCTCCATTTTGCCTCAGGTGTGTCCCCAAGCACGTGCCGGTTCATAGTGCACCCTCAGGTTTAGTGATCTGACAAGATAGTATAGAGTTAGTAATAGCAGAGAACATACAACTGCACTCGTATATTTCTGCGTTATGCCTTCGGACACTCAGGATACTGTATTACATCAACTTCCACTGCAAGGAGTTGTCTGTGCGCTCTTTTTCTCCCAGAGTACTATACCCATGCACTCCCACTGCATAGCGGTGAGTTCTCATTACTGCATACCCAGACTGTTACACCCCATTGATTCCCAGTGTCTGGAGGTGAGTGCCCTTTCTTGCGGACCCATACTGTTGCAACCTATCCACTCCTACTGCCCGGAGGTAATTGTACATTTGTACGCAGTCAAGTTGCTGCACACTATCCACTCTCTCCGCCCACAGGTGACTTCTCGTTACTTCGGAAACAAGCTTCTTTGCTAATCTTGTGCCATTGACGTGATTCAAAGAGGATTCACCACATGTTGAAGCAGCCTTCTTATGCGTTGTTATGATGGCCACGCATCATCGCAGAATCCTCAAACACTGAGCTTAGGAGGTGTTGGGGGGAACGCCAATTTGTGAAACACAACCTGTTAGATAAAAAGGAAGATAAGATTGTGCATCATTTGTTTATCAAAGGAGAAAGAAAGTGAGAGATTGACTGAAAAGAATATTTGCAGCTCAACTTTCTGTCACCGGTGTGTCTTCCACCACATGCCGGGACATAGTGCACCCTGAAGCTCTACATCTAAAAGATAGTAAAAGAAATATGTTATGATTGGTAATTGTTACTATCTTAATGTGGAGTAGAATAACATTGCCCTTTCACACACCTTCCCTCCCGCATTAAAAATACAACTATTTGTAGAGTTCCAACTTGTTTAATGGGCTTTGAAGTATGAAGAATTAGTAGAGTAGTAATGTTTTCCATCCGGTCATAGAAAACAAGTGGTGCACAGTGATACACGTGGTTTCAATCATCAAGAGTGACTGACTTTTGACTGACTATAAAAACTTTCCTGCTATAGGAAAAAAAATACAAATGCAATAAGATACGGTATATAGGACTGCGTACGCCTAACTCGCTGTGTTGCCTTTTTGTATCCAGTCTGCTGCACCCCATCTACTCCCTCTGCTGCGCACCCAGGCCTCACTGCTCACCTTTCTGCGGACAGGGTACGTTCTACATCATGCAGTCCTGCTCTGCCACCAAGAACTCTCATATTTGGTGCTGAGTCTTGATATCACTATGGCAAAGGACAAACACATGCACCTATCTACATCGCAGGTTCCTCACCCTATTAGTCCTTGCGGTACCACTAACTCAGTGACAAAAGAGGCCACGCACCCCTGTTCGGTAGTTAGGGCCTGCATGTGGCATCCGTACCACCAGGACGGGCCATCACATCGCTTGCGATGGGAACAACTCTAAAATGGTGTAGAGCACGTGCGCCCCGTCTTTTTTATTGGTAGGGTCACATGTATTGTGATGCATGTGCTGGATGGGTGTGGTGTGGGTTTATACCAGCCATGAGGGAGTGTGTGTGTGCCGTTCTGACAAATAGACCTGGAACTAAGAAATCACTACAATGGAAATCTGGGCCATGTGGCGTTGTTGGGTTTTCCTGGAAGCGTGAGTGGAGTGGCTGGACTGACGGGGCTGTGAACGATGACTTCAGAGCTACGGGCGTGGTTCCATCGTGAGCTATATGAGAAATCAACTGATTCGGGTGTCTGTGTTGTAGTGCTGTCGTCACCCGGGTCTTAAACGTAAATGTATCATTATGTCTGTAAAGTCCCACAACATGGCCAACATGGAAGGTACTGGGAATCATAGTTGCACACATAAAAGATGGCGGACATGACGCATTTCTACGAATATGAATGTTTGTTGTACATTCAGTGGAGTGCTGTAGCTGTAGTAATACAGGGCTATGAAAGCTTTAGGTTGCAGTTTTTGGCACATAAAGGGCAGCTAATATATATACGTAAGTAGTCATTCAGGTATACTGTCGAACTTGGTGCTGGAAATCAGTGTTCGAGGCTCGGAGTCGCATCCACATCCTGTTATTGTTGAGAAATGATGTAATCTACTCGTGCCTGAAAATGTACTGTAAATAAGTTGCTCATGTAAATTGCTGATATAGTTTTGGGTCGACTTCGCGCTGTATAAATATGCGGAAAAAAAGAGGAATAGCACACACTTATAAATTCACTATACACTTTGTTTGCAGTATTGTAATGATCCAGTTTGTACGTTCGTATTTGTAGAATGAGTGAGACAAAGTTATATAATTGAAGTTTTTGTTACTGGCAGAGGTAAGATAGTTGCATACGCTATTTACAGCACAATATAATGTGGTAGCACACAGGAGCAGCATTTTCCAAACATAATAAATACACAGACACAGATAGATAGTTGAAGTGGGTACTGGCACCTGTGCTCAACTCCATTTGATTATGTTGCTGTTGGTAACAAGTAGAATAGTAATCATGACATCATACACAGATATTCAATCGTAAATGGTTTATGACTTCTGCTGTATAAAGGTAGGAGCACTATATGTGAAATAATACACAGAAGTTTCTATTGTAAAGGGTTCATGAGTTGTGGTGCAATGAGGTAGGGGCGGTTTGTGAGAAGCCTGCGATGGTGTGTGGTTCAGGCAGACCGCACTGGTAAGAATGTCTTTTGACTACTGAATTTTGCCCTAAGAATGCCACGTGGCGATTATTTATGGTGTACTGAGTTAGTGAAACGTCTGGTGTTTAGCGGGTGCTCACCCTGCGATAATGCGTGGTCTGAACTCAAAGCATTGACTGTTGCATACTGGACTGCATGAACTTTGAAGGAGAAGCGTGGCTCAGTGGTTAGAGGCGGCAGACCCGGAAGCTGAGATCGACCTTGGACCAGGGTTCGATTCCCCGCCTCAGCGGGTCTCGGGCTCATAAATTCCACGGACTCGATAATTCTTGCTCCGGTGCCTACTCGAAACAGGGGTCACACTCTGCGACTCTGGGCAATAGCTTGCTTAATCTCCACTACGGCCCCTCGTGGCGGGATGCCTGGCTTTCACCCTGTGGACACCCTGCCGGGGTTTCTCACAGGGGAATACCAGGACGGGTTCCCTAAGCAAGCGCCAGGATGCCCTTGGGGTGACAGGTTTGCGCTATATAAGTACACCTACATTTACTACATTTACACATTTACATTTATATAAAAAAACATCAATGGTTATCAATTTCTCTGCAAACTAGGTCTACTGATTGCTCCCCATAACACATTATGGATATGTATTTTTATCCGAGTAAAGTTTATATTGATTGATAACAAATTAAATGATTGCACTTCACACAGTGCATTCTAACTTTCTCAAAATGGGGACGTATTTCTGGTGGCGATGTTGAAGGTGATGCCCCAAAGGTACTTGGTATTGCCGGTGGTGGAGGTACATTTTGGTGCAGTCTTCTACATTCTTTGTGAGCATAGTTCACATGATGCAGGGATTGAAGGTGCTTGCGCATACTAGCAGTGCCACAGGAGTCTTTTTTGTCTCTGCCTTAAATAAATCGAGGCTGAATGCAATGCTGTCTGTAGTGTAGATCCAAAGCTGAATTCAAGTTGTGAACCCTACTGTCCGCAGTGTACACCGAAGGCAGTAGTCAGCACAGTTATAGAAGAATGTATTTTTTCACTTATTTTTTACAAAATCTGCATACATATAGTATAATTGTCTCAGCATTCAGTAAATCAATGCTGAATTCCCTACTGTCTGTAGTGTAGATGCAAGGCTGAATTCAAGTTGTAAACCCTGCTGACCGCAGTGTAGATCTTAGGCTGGACTGCATCATGTGTAATCACGATTGAAATAAAAGATGAAACATGTATGGAATACATTGTCGAAATATGTATGTTTCAGGTACGTTATAGTTCAAATTGTGACCTGTGCTGTTCGCAGTGTAGACTGCCATTAAGTGTGCCTTTGCACTTGCAGCATGAATTTTATCATTCAACTAAACCTATAACTAATATAAAATAAGTTTTAAAGGAAGCATACTAAAGGGATATTGTATAGGTTTGATAGGTGTTATACTTAGTTTGGTATTGTACTCTGCAAATAACGAATCAACAGTCTAGTTAATTGTGAGCTCTGATTACCGTAGTGTAGGTAGGAGGCAGCGGTTATCAAGAGCCCACGCCCACGTGGTGTTGAGTAGAGCTGCACAGAAGTGGTAATTTAGCGTGTGTGCAGCCAGCAATGATAAGTGGTGCACTGAGTTAGTGGCACTAGAAACAACAAGGTTCTGTGGAGTCTGCGATGATGCGTTGTCCGGGCAGGCCGTACTGATAGTAATGTTTTTTTCTGCCTTAGTAAGGCCACGTGGCGATGATTTTTGGTGCACTGAGTTAGTAGTCCCTTTGGCGCTTAGCGTATACGTATCCTGCGATGATGCATGGTCGGGGGGATTCACAGTAATTGGAGTATTGTCTATTGTCAATTTAATTCTGCATGAATTCCATTTAAAAGTGATAGTATGCCTCATTGCTGACATTAAACTGTTCACTCTTCTTTGCGATGAGTTAGTAGTATCTTTGGCGCTGAGCTTGTACATACCCTGTAATAATGCATGGTACCGGGGGGCCGCATTCGCAATGTCTTTTGTCTGTTGAATTCTGCCTGAATGCAGACACTTGGCGATAAATTATGGTATTGAGTTAGTAGTACCTTTGGCACTGAGCGTGTACGTAACCTGCGATGATGCATGGTCCGGGCAGGCCGCACTGGGAGCAATGTTTTTTGTCTAGTAAATTCTGCCTTAGTAAGGCCACGGGGAGATGACCTGTGGTGCAGTGAGTTAGTGGAACCTGAAGAACTCAGCGTGAGCGCACCCTGCGATGATTCGTGGTTCGGGCGGGTTGCACTGGTACAATGTCTCTTGCCTACTGGAATGCGTTATGTGCAATCACCATTCCACATGAATCGTGAGCCCTCACAATGTAGATCGAAGGCAGTAGTCAGCACTGACATTGAGGAATGTTTTTTTTTCGCATCCTTTAACAAAATCTGAGGACATAGAGTACAATTGTCTCTGCCTTAAATAAATCAAGGTTAAATTCAATGCTGACCATAGTGTAGAACCAAAGCTGAATTCAAGTTGTGAACCCTGTTGTCCTCACTGTTGATCGAAGGCAGTAGTCAGCACAGATATCAAGAAATTATTTTTTGTCGTATCCTTCAACAATATCTGAGAACATGGATTACAATCAGGTCTACCTTAAAAAAAATCAGCTGAATTCAAGTTGTGAACCCTGCTGTCCGCAATGTAGATTGAAGGCAGTAGTCAACACAAACATCAAGAAATACTTTTTGTCACATACTTTAACAAAATCTGAGGACTGAGTACAATTGTCTCTGCCTTAAATAAATCGAGACTGAATTCAAGGTTGTCTGTAGTGCTGATGCGAAATGGTATCAAGTTGTAAACTCTGCTGACCGCAGTGTAGATCGAAGGCAGTAGTCAGTACAGACATTGAGGAATGTTTTTTGTCGCATCCTTTAACACAATCTCAGGACTTAGAGTACAATTGTTCCTGTCTTATAATAAATCAAGGCTGAATTTCATGCTGTCCGTAGTGTAGATCCGAAGTTGAATTCAAGTTGTGAACGCTGCTGTCCGCACTGTAGATCAAAGGCAGTAGTGAGCACAGATATCGACGAAGAATTTTTGTTATTTTAACAAAGTCTGAGGACATAGAGTACAATTGTCTCTGCCCTACATAAATCAAGGCTAACTTCAATGCTGTCCGTAGTGTAGATCCAAAGTGGAATTCAAATTGTGAACCCTGCTGTCTGCAGTGTAGATCAAAGGCAGTGGTCGATACAGAGATAAGTCTGCAGTGCTATGGCGCTGAGTTCGCAATGGGCCTGTATCGAGGAGGCACATCGTCATGGCGGCAGCCATGTGGCAGAGTGAGGACCTTCGCTGTGACAGTGCCTTTTCTCTTTGCAGGAGTGAACCACGCCTAAGGCGTAGGCTAATTATTTATACTCTTACGCTGGAGTTGCATACGTTGGAACAGCCCACGCCGCTTCTGCTTCAATGGGGAGGAGACAACACAGCTACATGACCGAGATATTCCCCAGAGTATGAGATAATATGGTTGCGTCCACTGTGTAGAATACTACTCGTATCAATAGTATATCTACACACGGAAAAGTTTTTGGTTTATACAGTGAGTCGTGTATAGCATATCACCGGTAGCGATAGCATTGTGTACATTATTGTTGATGTGCGAGTTCCTTCCCTTATACATAGTTGATTGTCACATCTCTGAACATCAAGCTAGTGTGCTGTTGAGGGGATATATTATTTTGGGAACGTCCGTTGTCCTGGTTTGCGCTGCCTCTGAGGTAGTAGAGGGGGAGGGGTCAGGAGGGGTGGTTGTAGTGGTGGTGGCGCTAGGTGTTGGGATTTTGTTGGGTGTTGGAAGTGCATAATTAGTACCTCTATTACATATTTGTCTTTAGATATGGGTGTGAGTTGGATGTAATTCACACAGTACATAGTCAACGTCCTTACAGTAGTTAAATGTTGATATTAATTTGTTAGTGGTAAATGGAACTATCACCTGTTTTTTAAGGTAGCATTGTAGATTTGGTTTGTTGTTGAAAGTATGGGAAGTGGTGTTTTTTGGGGGGTTTTTCTACGAGAATGCCTAGTTTGTATATCATTAATGTTAGTTGTGGTTCTGGTTTGTAGCGATTTTCTTGGAGGAAGGAATACATTGAAGAGTGGTAATATTTACAGTTGAAATGAAAAAAAACAATATTACTATCAACTATATTTTTGTAAACAATATTAATGACTGATATTTTCAAAATCAATATTACTTTAAATAAATATTCTTGACAATTATATTCTTGCAGAGGATATTTCCATGGCCACTGGAGTCAAGGTATCCTGGCCGATGAGGGGTGAAACCCCAAAACCGGCCCAGGATGCTTGATTCTAGTCCATGGAGGACCTGGCCCGCAGTTTGAGCTGGACTGTTCCCATTGGGTGCAGGCTCAAGAGACTGATTTGCATATGGCTGGGTTCAAACTTGAATGACATGGGAGGCAAAAAAACGATGGATTTAGGCCCATATCTCTGTACTGGAGTGAATGTATGACATTGTTCTGCATTCTGTTCATCAATTGTACTTTTTGCATTTGTAACCCCAAGGATATTTCCATATCATGATATTTTGGTAGCACAATATTTTTGTTTCGATATTTTTTCTGAATACCCAACCAGGGTGTATGTCAAAGTGTGTACTCTCGCTTTCGCTTTTTAAGCTTTTCATTATTGATATGTGCATAATGCTCACATATTTGGATCTCGATGTCATGTAAATAGGAGTTGTCAACTCTGAGAGACAGTGGGAAATTTTGGGTGACCATAAATCAACCCCTGTTCTCGAATGATGAGAACTCGCCCCTCGACTGTAATATAGCAGATGATGATTGGATAGCTCATTCTGAGAAAATATATTGCTCCCCAGGTAAGGAGAATCGTATAGATATTAACTTGCCCGAAAATGTAGTTTCTCCAGTGGTCTTTGAGGTCGCAGGAGTGGAAAGGGCGGTAGAGGAGATGCCAAAGAACCAGGCACCAGGCCCTGACTGGGTTCCCGCCGATTTGTTTAAGTGCGCCCCGAAATTCTGGTCAAACATTTTGTCCAACGTGTTAAATGTCTTGGGCCCAAATAGCCTCCAAGTATCTTGGAATAAATCAACCATTATCCCAGTTTTTAAGAAGGGGGACAGGCAGGACCCCTCATGCTATAAGCCTATCTCCCTGATAGACTCCTCAGTCAAAATATTGGGACGTGTCATCTTGCACAAACTGACGGAGTGGCTGAAAGATAGAGGGGTCCTGTCAAATGCACAATATGGTTTTAGAGCTAAAAGGAGCACTCTTGACCAATGTCTCAACCTACAACTTTTAGTTAACAAATATACTAAAGCCAAGGAGGGGTCAATGTATATGGGGTTAATGGACCTCTCCTCCGCATTTGACCTAGTGAATAGGTCAAAGTTATGGAAAATTTTATTAAATATGGGTTTTGACCCGTCCCTAGTTAACCTTCTAGCTGACCTGCACTCTGGTCTCTTAGTCTCCGTTAGGGTTACCTCTGAGGGACGCTGCACCAGTCATTTTTATTCAGAGAGGGGGGTCAGACAAGGGTGCATTCTGGCCCCCCTTCTCTTTACACTATATATTAATGCTTTGGAGCCTGCCCTGAGGGGGGCGTCACAGGACGTACCGCGTATAGGAGATCTGGTCATACCGGTTCTCCTGTAATCAGATGACGCTGTTCTTTTGGCCCGTACGGGGATAGGTCTTCAAAGGCTGCTAGATGCCTTTGGGAGTTTTATGGAGACTCTGGATCTAAAAATAAATACCAAAAAATACCAAGTTATGATTATAGGGAACTTCTGTAGGAAAAATAAAGTTAAACATTTTTTTTGTCGTGGTGAGGAAGTCAATAGGGTCCCCACATTTCCCTACCTGGGGGTCCTATTTGACGAAAGAGGGAATTGGGGCCCGCAACAAAAAAATAGAAGTATCGTATTTGCGAGAACGACCTCAGCACTCTTGGGATTTACAAAAAAATTAGGGGCTAGACCTGTAGAAGCAATAAAGAAGGTATATAAAGCCAAATGTCTTGTGGTTGCCACTTATGGCAGTTCAATATGGGGTTACTGCCCCCAAGACAGAATTCAGGTGATTGAAAATAAATTCCTGAGATCAGTTTTAACAGTGCCACAGTCTACTCCCACCTATACTATCCATACTGAGTTGGGGGTGGGGTACGTAACCGACCTAATAAAAATAGCCCCTTTAACCTGTTTGTTGAAGACCTGGCTAAATCAGGAAATCTCCCTGAATCACATCATCCTTAAAGATTGTCTTCTGCTGGAAAATGTCAGCAAGATTGCTTGGCTGGCATATATTAAATTTAGTCTCCATAAAATAGGGCAACCCGAACTTTTTTCTTCCCCTGAGACTATAACACCAAAGGATGTCTTACAGACAAAAAATGCGATGTTGCACTTGCTGTCATTAGAGAGGGAGGAGGTAGAATTGAGGAAAACAACTGTTAGAGCAAACTTTGTTTTAGTTAACTCACCTGGACCTGAATTCTATCTTACCTTGGTGAACCGCCCCTATCATAGGCACCTTTTAACTAGATTTTGTTTTAATTTGATTCATTTGATGTTAGGCTGTTTTCCCAAATGGTGCACTCCGGAAAAGGCTAGCCCCTGTAAATGTGATAACTTTTCCTCACAGGACACTTTACACTTTTTTATGTTCTGTGATTATTATTCTGATACTAGGAAGAAGTTCCTGCTTCCTTTTTTGAGGGAGGCAGGGTTCTTACAGGTTAGGCCAGCCCTCCTGTATTTACAACTATTAAATACTCACTGTATAATATTTCATGTTGCTAGTTTTTTAGTAGCTGCTGTGCGGATTAGGAACAAGATTAGTTGTGCACCATTGACTTTGGTTAATTCTGACTAGAATGAATTTATCCCAGATTATGGCACTGAAATAGCAATGAAAGTCAAAAGAGAATATTGTTGTTTTTTAGTGTGATTTTATCAAATTTTTAATGGACATATTTTTGTATAATATTGTTGTTTATATTGTGTGTAATATTTATTTAATTGTACCGGTGTCTTTTTATGATATTAATTTATAGAATAAAGTAATTTGACTGACTGACTGACTGAGTTGTCAACTGACAATACTACTATTCACCAATGATGTAGTAAATTTATCACAGACAGAATCAATGCATCAACTGCTTTTGAGTGTTGAGAAATATTGTACCAGTAAAAGATTGTTGATTAACATTGCTAACGTTACATTTATGTCCCTAAAATCTAGAAAGAAGTAAAGAGTGCCTTTTAAATCTATGGAGCTAAGACATACACCCTTTCCCATTACAACATAATTGTGGACATTATAGCAAAGCACTAGTGGCTTCATTTGCCACCCAGCCCCAAGAGGCCTGAGCTTCTGAGGCTGTGTTCTCCAGCCACATATGGAAGATTTGGTCTTGTTTTGTTCGGTACCTCTAGCTATCAGGAGCATTTTCCACAGCCCACCTGTCCTATAAATTGGATTGTCATTCTTGGACCTTAGTTGTCTGTTCCAGCTGCTGGATCTGTCCTCTGTCCAGTCTCCTCAAAGACTCTACTGTTCCTCAGAAGGTATAAGGGAGGCAGCACCACTCACCCTGGAAAAACAATCCCAGACCCTAAGTGCCAATTGGAGGCAAAGCCCTATAATCATTCTTGCAGTGGATTCAGGTGACCTCTCTCAGCTGGGCATTCCTGTAGCGTTGTTGTTCCCATCTCCAGTGAGTTCTGAAACATCTTTACCCTGTGCCAGGGTTTTTAAAACGGGATGGAAAGTTCTAGATGGTAGCCGGGCTGAAGACGGCTGGAATGCCATAAACCAGTCCTCGGAAGCTTGTTTCCGGTCCAGGGAAGGCATGGCTTGGCAGTTCGGGCTGGACTGTTCCCATGAGGCACAGGGTCAGACTGATTTGCATATGGCCATGTCTGAACTGGGGTGGAGGAGTGAGCTAAAGAACGGTAATGGATTAAACCCAGATCAGTTGACTGGGGGTGAGTGTTTGTATTGTCAATGCTCCGTCCATCACCACCTTTGGTTTTTCTTTGTTCGCCCTAAGTTGGCAGGGTATGCTCAGACGTGAGTCCCTTGCTCACTTTGCCACTGGAGTCAAGCAAGCCCGGCTGAAGACAGCTGTAATGCCAGAAACCGGTCCTGGGAAGCTTGATTCCGGTCCAGGGAAGACATGGCTTGGCAGTTCGGGCTGGTCTGTACCCATGAGGCACAGGGTCAGACTGATTTGCATATGGCCATGTCTGAACTGGGGTGGCGGATTGAGCTAAAGAACGGTAATGGATTAAACCCACATCAGTTGACTGGGTGTGAGTGTTTGTATTGTCAACGCTCCGTCCATCACCACCTTTGGTTATTAAATGGGCAGAACCCATTTGCCACAGTTTTGATAAGTCAGCACATCCTCATGTTCATTATTAAGAAGAAGTCTGCTGTTTCTAGCATCACATCATGACTCAGAAAGTGGAAGTCATATTGGTTGGGAACTGGCTATAATGGTACTTACATTCTTGCAGCATAAGGAATCTTTTGGCCACATCAATTAATCATTCCTAACACACTCAGCCATCAGAACTACAGTGCAGCACAAAGTGTAAATGTGAGTCTAGCTTCTCTGGTTTACTGTTGCAGGTATGAACAGTTCAGAAAGACGTTTATGTATGTTTCTCCTCATCAGCCTCTCATCCATAAAGGTCCTCTTTGATTTTGCAGGTACTTATATATTCTACATTATTTTAAATTGTATTTAGTGCCACTTCACAGTGTTTACTGCTCAAGTACAAATAGTCTTGGTCTCCACTTAAATTCCTCTACCACACATTATTTGGATTATTTTGTTACATCACCATCAGGAGAGTATTTCTACAATTAAACATGGCCATCACACAAATCATCAATCATCTTATGTTGCTCCTACGAAATCCAGGAAATCAAAATGTAAAGTGGAGGAAATGGCTCAGGTCCTTTAAAAAATTATTTGGCTGCAATTGTTCAGAAAATGTCTGAGAGGTGAGACAATACACCTTGCTTTTTAATCATATAGAGATACCAAGCAAAGGTGTTTTTTGACAATCTTCCTGAAACCCAAGGCCCATAATCAGAAATCGGACAATGGAATGATTACAAAGAGGTATTAGAATTTTGTAAATCCTTTTTTCAGAGAAATGAGTATATTTCCTAAAAGGATACAATTTTGTTCAGACTAAAACAATCCAGACAAGAAACTGAAAAGTTTTCTACTGTACTGCGCATATTAGATTTCCTCTGGGAGTGTGCGAACCATGGGGCGATTACGATGGTGGCGCAGCTGCAAAAGGGACCTCCCACCATAGGTGCGGCGGTCCCACCATACGAATTAGGATGCATCCACCACACTGGTTAAAATACATGTCGTGCTTTTGTATGTACAACGTGACAGGCACCGTGGTGTGCCTGCCATCTTGTACATGCAAATGTTGGACCCTCCACCCCCCGGGGGCCCGCAACGGGCCCCCGAAGGCATTCTCCACCTGTCTTTTTGCGGCGGGAGCTCCATCGAAAAAGGCAGGCATCGTAATGCCCACCGCCATAGCCCCAATGTACCGTGTCCCACAAGGCGGGTGGCAAAGGACCACCTTGCGGGACCACGGGGAACAGTCTTTCCGTCTGCCACCGTACCATTCCCTTTCCCTCCGCCATCCTAATTTGACGGTGGAAATATTCAGGGTGATGGCGGGCGGTCCGCCACCAACGGGCCGGCGGTCCCCACCGCCAGCCCGGCGGCGGTGGACTACCCACCATCATAATCGGCCCCTCTGTTGCCATTTATTTGAGAAATCTGTTTGTCTTCAGATGCAACTCAAAAAAGATTCAAGAGAGAATCCTAAATTGCCTCAGTCTGTCACTAGACCTTCTCTATATTACAAAAGGCATAGAAAGGTCCATGTTATAAGCACATTTTCTACCTGTTCTAGCAGTAGGACAGGAGTAGTGTGCCAATATGCACTGTTTTAGACAGAAGAATAATTTTACAAAGAGAAGAGATGTTTCTTTTTCTATGGGGGCGTATAACAGTTTTGGATATTAAATACTTTGGGATGAGCTGAATATTTTGTTCCACCCATGAAATTGGTGGAATTTGGAGGCTCTGTGTTACTCTCGCAACACGGAGTTCCGGCCAAACTTTGCCAATCATGTGTTGGTGAATTTCTTTTGCGAGGCTCCAAAAATGTGAGCATGATTTGGCATCCTCTAGCGACGGGTGGTCATAGGTGGTCAGAGGGCTTTTTCTTGAGTAGATGTGCTGCAGTCCATGTAGATTTCCTATTTGAGCAACAACAGAATCAATCCGAATAGCCACAAGCTCTTTTGCACAACACGGTCCCATTCACATTGCTTTTTCAGCGCTATTCACACCACTGGCACTAAATTGAAGCATGAGCTGCGCAACATACATATTTCCCGCCCGTTAAAGAAACTCCAAAGCATCTCGCAGAGTTGTTGCAAAACTCCTCAGAATTTCACAGACTGACAGTCCAAAAGTACTGCTCACGCCTAATAATTGTATTGCTTGACCAGCTATTGCCAAAAGGTGCAGTAAGTATTTAGAGAGTGGACATTGTAATATTGTTTGAAAAAGTTCACATTCTAAAAATCAGTTAAGATTAATGCTTTCAATGATAATTAAGAGATGTTGCATATAAGGATTAGTCATTTAGTTCATCTTTTTACGAAATAAATGGTATTTTCATAGGCCAGAATGGCCAATATTTAGGGTGAAAATTGGTCAGATTACACCCAGTATGATGCCAGATTCCAGTTTTCCTTTCAACTTCCTATGAGGTATTAAGACATCACATTTTGCAGAGTCGGGGAAAGCTTAGGAGCTATGCTGAAATAAATAATACTGACTGGGAAGTTGTTGTGATGTATGAATATCTAATAGTTTCAAGAACTGTGAGCACTATACTTTTTATAAAACAATTATTAAATATTGATTGCTATCCCATCATTATCAGAACTGGTACTAAAGCTCAAAGGGCCTGATAACATGGATTTCATTAGGCAATGTAATCAAAAAGCCTTAAAGACATGTAGGTAATTTTGATACAAAGGTTAAGGATGAGATTTAAAGATTGGTGGACAGAGTACAGTCCTTAAGGGAGGCTTAAGGCATCTAGTATGCCCCCTGACGGACTACCATTCAACAAATTTAGAGATTATTGCCACTCCACAGTGATCACTGTACCTTGAGAGTAACACCTTTCATGGCTGTTCCTGTCAAGCTGCGAAGCGTGTGGTAGATGGCAATTGTTGATTTTGATTGATTTTGTTGATTTTGATATCTGCTCTCCAAAGAACAAAGGAATGCTGGCTCTCCCCCTCCCCCTCCCTCTGGGAGTTTATAAGCATACCCCTCCCAGCTTTCCTCTTGGAATACCAAGCCAAGATGAATGCCAGCATGAACAGGAGGGAGGGAAGTAATGAATGGCACGAGGACAACAGGACCAGGAGTTATGATTAGGGCCTTACCCCCAGGACCCTCCTGTGAGAATTCCCAAGCAACCACCGGCATTCAGCCACAACAAATCACCAGGACAACATATACAGTGAAACCCAATGATTTATTGAACAACAGAACAAGGAATTCAGGAGCACACAACATGCCTCACTAAGGTATTAGAGGACACCCAAGTGGCCACCCTACAGATCTCAGACAGGGGATCTCTCTGAACCTCAACCCAGGAAGCTGCCACCCCCAAAGGTAGATCACCCCTGTACCCCCGCTGGAGGAGGAGGCCAAGAAATAGTGTAAGCCAAACCAATAACCTGCTTAAGCCAACAACCAATGGAAGCAAAATAAGCCTTCTCACCATGAGAGGCAACCCCAAAAGAAATAAAAGAGAATCAGATTTCCTAAAAGAGCTAGTGCAATCTTAACAGACACGCATAGCCATTCAACCATCCAGCAAAGACAAAGGAAGGTCATCTAGACAGTCAAGATCAGACCTCAAAGCAGGCAACACCAACTCCTGGGAATGATAAAACTGAGAAGAAACATTTGGGACAAAAGCGGAATCCATTTGAAGGACTATACCATCATCAGAAAAGGACAAAAATGGCTACTGTGCCATCAAGGTCCCCATCTCCCCCAAACAGTGAGCCAATGTAATGGCCACAAGAAAAACTTATTGATGTGCACTCCAGACAAAGGCTCAAATGGAGGAGCCACCAAAGCTTGCAGAACCAAAGGCAGATCCCACAATGGAAAGGAAGGCTGCACCACAGGACCTGACAGGGAAAGACCCCACAGCATATGAGAGATCAAATCTTCCACATCCGGCAAATTCCCCCAAGGGTAATGGAAAGCCTGAACAGCGGTCCACTGATCTCTCAAAGTGGAAACCGCAAAACCTTTCTCAAAACCCTCCCCAAACAATTGCAGCACTTCCTGCAAAGAGCACACAAAAGGGGACAGAGCCAGACACCAGCGCCGAAAATTACCCCAATTATTCCCACTGGATTTTAAGGTAGAAGGCCGACGAGACTGCTAAAGAGCTACTGCTAAATGTTTGAGAAAACCCAGCTGAAGCCACCCCTGTCTCTAAACTTCCACTCTGACAGACACAGCCATGGAAGAGACAACATCGGAGCAGACCGCAGGGTAGATGGAGAGCAAGGAAGAAACCAGGGGCCTTGCACAGCTAGCAGCCTCAGTGTGGGGGACCATGACCTCCGAGGCCAAAACGGACCCACCAACACCACTTCCCAAGACTCCTGGCTCAGGCGAGCCAAAAACTGGGGTATCAGAGCCAGTGGAGGGAAAGCATAGATGAGGCTAGACGGCCAAGGAATGGTCAGGGCATCCACTCCCCAGGAGCCCTCCTGACGGGGTAGCTGGGCATTGAGCCGGAAAGCAAAGAGGTTGAGATAAGGAAGACCAAAGCTCCTCACACAAACTGAAAATCCACTGGCATCAGAGACAACTCCTGAGAGGAAGGGAAATAATAGCAGAGGGCATCGGCTACCCCATTGTCCACACCCCAATATGAACAGCTGGTAGGGACAACCGATGCCCCTCCACCCAACAGAACAAGGGGACCACCACCTCATTCAGAGACGAGGACCTGGAACCCCCCTGATGATTCAGGTAGGCAACCAACACCAGGTTGTCGGAATGCACTACCACATTGCGTCTGAAAAACTGGCTGCAAAACCCCATCAAAGCACTGGACTCCACAGTCAACTCCCGCCAATTGGAAGAGTGCCGACCCTCCTGAAGGGACCAATGACCCTAAAGAGACAAAGAATCTAAGGTCGCTCCTCACCCGAAAGAACTGGCATCCGTAGTCAGGACCGCCTGAGGAGAGGGCTGCAGCGGCGGACCCAGAGAAAGATGGTCCGACACCAACCACCAGAGCAGAGCAGGGAGGATGGAAGGGGTCACAGGATGCAGAAGGGCCAAATTGTGAGACAGAGGATACCAATAAACCAGATGGTTCAACCATAGAAGACAGAGGTGAAAACGTGTCAAAGCCCCATAAAGACAGTCGCCGCCTTGAGAACCAGAAGCCGCAACCAGAGGCGGACCGGGAAGGAAACCCCCTCCCAGATCCTCTGAGCAAGAGAACTCAAGGTTCTCCACTCGAGGAACCAGCAGTAACACCCCGTTGAGATCGGTGCAAAAGTGTCCCACAATGAAAATTAAGTCCAGTGAGGGCATCAGCTAACACTTGGGAAGATTCAGAAGAAACCCATGATCCCTCAATGCAGAGCACACCACATCCTGATCCACCAAAAAGGGGTTCCGAGAGGGAGCATGAATCAACCAATCATCCAGGTAATGGTAAACTAGGACTCCCTGAAGATGCAATGATGCCACCATTGGAGCCATCACTTTGGTGAACACTCGCAGCACAGACCTCATACCGAAAGGCAGGACTTGAAACTGAAACTGATGACCCTGAATGTAAAATCGCTGGAACCGACGAGACCATGGGTGAATCTGGACGTGATAGTAAGCGTCCAAGAGGTCAAGTGGCACATGAATTGGCCCAAATAAGCACCAACGGAATTATCCGCCGAAGAGTCTCCATACGAATAGGCAGATGAGCCACCCATTTGTTTAGGGGATTCAGATCCAGGACCAGCCTGAACCGCCCATCACCAGGAATATCAGAGAGTAAAACCCCTACCCCATCTCGGGAGGAGGAACCTCCTGAATTAGTCTTTTCTGCAATAGAGATTCAACCCCTAGAGACAGATTGGACCTCTTGGCCCAGCAGGATGGCCAAGGAGTCGGACGAATCCCTGAGTCAAGAGGAGTATTCGAGAACTCGATGACATGACAGTGGCAAATAATGTCCAGCACCTATATGTCTGAACACGACTGCACCCAAGCTGGCAGGAAGAACCGTAGCCAACCTCAGACCCACAATCTGGAATCCACAGCCATATAGTCAGGAACGAGGCTTGGGAGGGGTACTTAGCCTTTCTATCCCGACCCTGACCAGAAGAGAATTTCCAGTGACCCTTGAAAATCTGCCTACTAGAGGGATGGTGGAAAAAAGGCTTTGAGGAAATGGTAGCAGCAGATGACTGCAGTGCTTTTTCTTTTTAAACAATGTATGCAACTTTTCCTCCAACCCTTCCTCAAACCTCACCGTCCCTTGAAAAGGAAAGCGTAAGGCGCATGATTTTTTAGCAGATTACGTCTTCCAGTCCTTTAGCAGCAGATTGCAACTGGCAGCCACACCGCTCCAACGGAATGGGCAGAAGCCCTCACCACATCGAAGGAGACATCTGAGAGGAACTCCACCTGCCTTTCGATATGTTCCAGAAGCCCAGAACAGTGGGACGCATCATCAAACAACTTTCATACCAGAAAGCAGAGATTGTGCCACATAAGTACCATAAATCGCTGCCCTCAGTGCCAGATGAGAACCAGAGTACACCTTCCTGAGTTAAGCATCCACCTTTTATCAACCAGGTCCTTAAGCACTGCATGCTCTGCCAATGAAGTCTGACCCACAAAACTGGTCACAAACGACTCAATAGGAATGGAGTCAGGTAAATCCTTAGTCATATCTTGAAGAAGGTAAAGTTTTGCTATAAAACGAGGAAGCATGTTACAATCGGGATCCTTCCATTTCCTCTCCAAGGCCTCCCATATTGAAGGATGGACAGGGACATTGACAGCAGCAGCGCTTTGAAACTGTTGCAACAAGGGACCACTGGAAGTGCTAGGAGCCTCCTCATCAGGAAACCCCATGTTAGATTTGACATGTTTTAGTAATTCTGGCAACATATCTTTGTCGATGTACTTTCCCTTGTGCTCCACATCGCACATCCATTCAGCCTTAGAATCCGAAGAATCAGATGAATGTACTGGCAAAGGGCCCTTGGGACGAGCCCCTCCACCCACATCTCACGTAGAGTCTCCTTGATTAGACGTTTAATCCTTGCATCATTCCCCTCCCTACAGTGCTTAGACCTGGCCGGAGAAGGGGATGAAGAGAACTCAGAGGAAGAGGAGGAGGAGTGCTCTATGACAGCTTTTGCGCATATGCTTGCCCCTGACAGACAACCAAAAACACCAGGACCAGAAACCGTAGTTAAACAGGTCTCAGAGACCGGGATGCCGGCAAACAGGGCTGTGTAACATCTTTGCTTGAGGACTTGTTGTGCCCTGGTGGCCACGAAATGTATGCTTACTAGTGCATTTGTACTGATGCTGATTTTGATGCTAATAAAGGTCTTTCAAAAAAAAAAAACAAAAAAAAAAAAACAGGTCTCAGAGAAGCACCAGCAGGAGTATCAGGATACAATCAATACCCAGCAGGATTGCTAATGTCCATTCAAATAAAGTGGGAGCTCCTTGAGGAAATGAGTGGAGTCAGCAAACAAGGCCCAGCCCACTGGGAACTGCAGATGGAAGACCAAATACCACAATAATCACCAAGAAAGTAAACAAAACAGACTGCTATGCAGTACTCACCACAACCATCTCCTAGAAGCACACCGCATAGGAGCCTGGCCTAGCAACACCTGGGATGAAACAGCCGGAAGAATATCTACCACTTCACCCAAGCCCAGCAGGGAGGGAGCGGAAGCCGCGCTAGCACAAATTCACCACCCAGCAGTAAAAACATTCCAAGAGCGTCTGAGGTCCTTCATTGTCCTTCTACTATCTGTAGACAGAAAAAATTAAGAGGAGGAATGCTGGCAGGGGTATGCTTATATACTCCCAGAGGGAGGAAGAGGGGTAGGGCCAGCATTCCTTCATTCTTTTTTTCTGTCAGCGAGATAGGTTATCTCACTTTGTACATGAATGAGACAAGGACAGGACCTTGCCTGTAGTGGATTGAGGGGATCCTACATGCAGGGCATTCCCATAGTCCAAACAGGATAGAATAAGAGCCTGAACCATGATTCTTTTTGCCTAAAATGGAAGAAGTATTTTACGTAACATCCCCAGCAGGCCATAGCAGGTGGGCGATAGTTTTTTTGCTTGATAATTGAAGCTAAGGGAGCAGTCCAACCAGATGCTGAGGCTTTTAATCTGGTATTTGGGGACTGAAGCAGGGCCAAGGCATTTCGGCCAGAGTAGCTCCAGATTAAAGAAGGAGAGTTACCGAGAAGCATAAGTTCGGTCTTGACCCCGTTGAGTTTTAGGCAAGAGAGTGCCATCCATTTCGCTACTTCCTCTTGGTAACTTCGTAGGTTGCTTGGTGACTTCTCGGGGTGGTTTAATGTCACAAAGAGATGAGTGTCATCACCGTAGGTAATGATTTGTATGCCAAATGGTCGGACAATCTCTGCCAAAGGACACATGTAGACTTAAACAGTGGTGGGCTCAGGGAGGAGCCCGGAGGCACACCAAAGCTGAGGGGCATACATTTGGATACAAAATCAGCTTCAAAGACCTGGAAAGATTGTTCTCCTAGGAAGGACTGCATCCAGGAAATGGCACTGCCTGACACTCCCAGGCTCCTGAGCCTAAGGATCAGTATGTCATGGTTTACATGCCATGCCACCTTGATCCAAAATCCTCCTAGCCTCCTCAGTTACTGCAAGAAGGGCAGTTTTGGTCCCATGTTGGGGACGGAAGCCGGTTTGTGAGGGATGAAGTAAGTTGTTGGCTTCTAGAAACTCTACCAGAACTGAGTTGACGTGATTTTCCAAAATCTTGCTCAACCTTGGAAGGAGGGAGATAGGCCGGTAGTTGCCCAGGTTGTCCTGGTCAAGATTGGGTTTCTTTAAGAGAACCTTTACCATTGCACGTTTCCATGCATGGGGGGGGCACTCCAGAGGAAATGGAGGCATTGAGCACGTCAAGGACTACTAGGAGGATGTTCCCTATGACTGGTGTTAAAGCAAGCGGGGGGTGCAGGGTCTGAGGGGGAGCACGATTTTACCCGGGCCATGATAGAACCTAGAGTTACGAGGTCCAAAGTAGGGAGGAACTCCAGTACAACTTAATTTCCATATCCTGAGAAAGTGATGGGAACCAGGGATTGTTGGGTCTGAGTGGAAGGAAAGGGAGAGTACATATTTTGTATTTTAAAAAAACTTCACCAGGTTGTTACAGCGGATATGGGCATCGTCCATGATTGGTTGTTTCTGGGGCGATTTTGAAAGGGGTTTGGCAATCCGGAAGATTTCCTTAGTGGAGTTAGAGGCTAAGTTAATTTTTTCCTCATGGAAGGATGCTTGGGCGGCTATGATTTCACCTTTATAGGTTCGTATTGCCACCCTATATTCAGTTTTGCTAGTGTCTGCATAGTTCTGTCTCCACTTCCTCTCTAACCTTTTGCAGTGTTATTTGAGTTCCCGTAACTTTGGGTAGTAATCTACATGTGTATGGCAAAACATTAAATTATGTGTGACATATGTGTGCTTTTTTAGAGACCATATCCTGAACATGTCAGAGTAAGCCTAGTGTGTATAACATACCTTGCTTTCTTTACATATGTTTCTTAAATCAATATAAACTTCAGAGGGAAAACATACATCCATGAAATTCAATGTAGACAAATCACTTGACAGAAGCGTTTTATTTTAAGCTGATGTTTTGAGTTATTAATTATTGATATTCAGGTGCACATTTGCCTCCAAGACAAATGTTTTGCAGTGTTTCACTTGTCAATTCAGCTCTAATGCAATTTCTCAAACGGCTGGAGCAATTTCATCATGTTTTATGCGACTCCCAAGCTTACATAGCAAGGCCTCAGAGGATAGTGTTCTGTTCTTTCAAAACTTGTTAAAAGCTGTTCTTAAGTCAGGATGTCAAACTTTCAAAAGTTAGGGCATTAAATAAAATGTACATAACAGATACTTACATGGTTTTATTTGCATTCAATATCAGATGCTTTTACACACTGTATGTTCCGTCCATCTTGTACAATACAATTGAAAAATTAGACGATTTTTATGTGTGCTTTTAAAAAATAAAGTACATTTGTTATAATGTAACAATCCTTTTTGAAATATTACAATGTTACCTTAATAACGAAGCATGCCGCTCTATATTTTTATATGTACATGCTTCTATTATACAAATATTTTTTACATGCCCTTATTCCTTAGACTAATTGATGAGGGCAAGAACTATAAATCTATAATGTTGCTTTGTACGGCCGACTCAGGAAACCCCACTCTTTTGTCCTTTTCCAAGTCTCATTGTTCTAGGTAGGAATAGTGCAGTTTAGAGGGAAAATTGTCTCGAGTGGCAAACCTTCCCGTGCCCCAGAAAATATATCGAATAAAGAAAATGTGCCTCTAATATCTTAGCTTACACAGCTAGTTAAACAAATAGGCAAAATGCTTTTTTGCACTATTCGATAGAACAGTACTGTCTTGAACCTTCAACTAGCACCCTAATGAATCTAACAAACATTTACAGAACCATATGGTCGAGCACTCACCTCATTCATTCAGCAATATGCAAATCCTCTCACAGCTCTTATCTGCAATCTTCTCCTGCAACCAGATGTTAACCCCACACCACTGGCTGCCTACACCTGTTTGTGGAACACCCCAGCACAATAGAGCTTGTTTTATGTGCCATTTCAGGTAGAAGGCATTTCAAAAAATTCTGGGCCCCAAAAAATTAAAGCAGAATCTCTTCTCTAAATAGTCTAGTGGTAGGCGAGTCAAACGTTATCTTCTTTGCGACCTTGCACTCTGATGCAAAGGGGCATATGTACAAGCCGCTATCACCACAACACTTCACTTTATCCGATGTTGTGGTGGAGAGAGGGGCTTAGCCTTATTTACAAGGCAGTGTTAAGCCACTTAACGTGGCTTTATGCTTCCTTGTAAATAAGGCCCTTTTTCACACTATACTTAGCGTGAAAGGGGTTTCAAGCTATACTTAGAGTGAAAGAGGTGGGCAGTGGGTGTTGCCGTGGGCGTTCCATCACAACACCTATTGATTTTGACGCTGTCCCCTATTTACAAGTGTGACGTACATAGGAGGCAGTGCCAACATTAACACCAGGGAAAACCTGGTCTTAAGTTGGCAAAACGAGGAGAAATGCATTATTTCTTCTCATTTTTGCTTTTTCCATGTATGCTACCATGTGCAGCACACATGGAAAAAGAAAACTGTCATGAATTGTTTACGTACAGGAATGCCCCCCTTCCTGTACATAAACAATCTGTAAAACCAAATGCCATTTTGTGACTTTCATGTGTGCTGCATAAAGCAGCACACATAAAAGTGACAAAATGGCATTTTTGGATTATGTGCAGGAAGGGACACCTTCCTACACAAAAAACAATCCTCTTCTGCACGCAGACACCCTTGCACTATGCTGAAAGAGTGCCTGCGCTGGAGCTACACTGCTAAGCGTTACGCCAGCGCAGGGCAAAACTCAAGGCTAGTGAGGCGTTAAGCCATCACAGCGGCTAAAGCCTCACTCCGCAACTTCCTCATACATATGCCCCAAAGTTTTGCACAATGCCTCCCTAGTGTCAACATAGGCAGTACCAACAGAATACTGCCTCTGTTTCAGGATAGCATCTGTATTCTGCAACACAGGACGTCTTAGACCTGACCCTCTAAACCTCTTGAGCTAAACTAGCAAAACTGTTTTTACCTCACAAGTAGAATGACTGAGACTCCCACCTAACTGCGCTGCTCTTCTTTCCTTCACTTGGCTTACAGCAGCCAAAGCTGAACGGTGAGTCCAGTGTTGAGGGTGAAGTCTCACTCTGTTCCTGGTGCCAGCCCAATGAGCAGGAATTACCCCTTTAGAGACTACTGTTCATCCTTGGTTAAAGTCTCTTTTCAATAACAAACTCCCCACATGACAACGACAGTCCCTGTCCTAAAGCCTGTACCAGGTTTATGGCCCATTACTTTTTTTTAAGTGAATTCTAATGATGGGAGTCTGTTCAGTGCAAGACACTAGGAAAACATTCATATAGCTCTATGTAAATGAGAATCTGTATTCCCAGGGTGACCTAAACTACACAAATGAGCCGTGTCTACATCTGTACCACCACGCATCCTATTCTGAAGTGCTTGAAGAGTGCCAATTAACTGCCCAACACATGAACTAAGGCAGTAGATTTGGTTCAATGGCTGAGTTGCCTTCGGAATTACCTGTTTTTACCAAATTCCAAAAGGCTCTCTTATCTCTAATATCCAAAGCGGTTTTAATAGCTTCCCATTTTCCTTTTTCCCAGGTTGCTTTTGCTTCGGCAATTGTTTTTGTTATAGTGTAACCTTTCTATTCTCATACATACAGGATCTTTATTCTTGACCCCTAAAACTAAAGCTTACTTACTTAAAATCTTTATTTCGGTAAAATACCATAAAAGCACAATAAAAACATGTGACAATTAGATGACATTATCAGTTAATCATAGCAAATAATTCTCAGATGTCATTAGAATCAAACAATAAATAAAGTTCTAAAAACACTAATGAAGACAGAAATACATCACATAACTGGCGTGCCAAACTTAAACACTGGTAATTAAAATTGTGCGCGTGCGCCACATGGCTGCCAGAAATTGTGAGACGGCGAATACAATAGGGCCCGTTGTGTCAATCTTTAGTACTCTGAGTGCTTGTGCACATTGTCGAAAACCGAGATTTTTGCACAGAAGAACGAGCCAATACTTCCTGGATTTATAGTACGCAGGACAAAAAAAATGCAACTCAGATTCAGTATCACAAACAGGCCATTTTTTCGGGGCAGGAGTTGACCAATTACTAGTAAAAGCTCGTAAAGGTAAAACTCTGTGCCTCTATTGTATATACAATTTTCTGGCTAAAACTGGATATATGTCATCTAGAAATCTCTCGAAATGATATGAGACTTTAATCATAAGGAAAGAGGCAGTTATAGGGCCAATTTTGAAGTTGCGCAGTGCCACATTAAGGTTGTCAGCACGAGATACCTTTGTGAGGATGGTACGCGAAATCTCTTTACATCCCCTCTTAAGGTCAGACCATAGGACCGGAACTCCTAGCCTTGTGAATTCGTTCTTTATGAAGGTGCGCCAGGGGATTTTCCAAGCGCTCGTACAGGAGAGTATTTCTTTAAGCTCCTGTCTATAATTATTCAGCTCCGGTGTTACCCAGAGCCGACGCCAGTACCTAAGTGGTTTTAAAGCTAACTCCTCATCAATTGGCCAAATCCCCAAATCAAGCCTTAGCGGGAGAAGTGGGGTACTAGGAGGGAGTGCTAGCTGCTGCCTTAGAAATGTATTCTCGACCCTGGAGATTTTAGACCTATTGCAATGTCCCCATAATTCGCCCCCATACATAACAGCACCCCTAGGTTGGGATTTATAAACCTCCAACGGGGGTCCAACTGGTTTAATCGAGGACATATTGGATAGTCTGAGGATTCCACCTGAAAGTTGGGCCAGTTTAAGTTGTGATTTTGTTTGCTGGGGGCCCCATGACAGGCTCTCATTGATGGTGACCCCCAGATAATCGAAAGTACTTACCCTTGCAAGTCTCGTTGTGCCTAGAATCGGATTAGATCTTGTGGTTCTAGGCAGATTGAAGATCATACATTTTGTTTTGAGCGAATTGATCTCAAATCCCCGAGCACTAAAGAATTCTACAAAACCATCCAATGTTCGCTGGATGCCCATTGGGGATTTTGAGAGCAGAAGAGCATCGTCGGCGAACATGATAGCCGTACACTATTGCCCGCTAACTTCGGCGCACCATTATTCTGGACTCCGTTTAGATGCGCAATTACCCCATTGACATAGAGGCAAAACAGGGTTGGTGCGAGCACACAGCCCTGCCTTACCCCTCGGTCAACGGGGAATCTAGATAAAAATATACACCGCTCTTCCTGCATCTAACTTGGGCAAAGTTAGCCTCATGTAGCCTCATCAGGACAGAAAGGAGATGAATGGGGATGCCCAGCTCAAGAAGGACACTCCAAAGATTTCCCCTAGGGACAACATCAAATGCAGATCGAAGGTCAACGAATACCATGTAGAGGCTGCCATCCTCTATTCGCACCGTCTTCCAGTACAGAAGAACTAGTCGGAAGATTTGGTCCACGGTGGAGGTATTCTTCCTAAACCCTGCCTTATAGTTGCTAAGTATTGCAAATTCCTCCATCCAGTCCTGTATCCGATCCAGGATGAGTCTCAGAAAGATGTTCTGGGGGACATCAATGAGGCTTATGGGTCTATAGTTGGATGGGAGCAGAGGTTAACCCTTCTTAAAGATACTGGGGACAGCCATGCCACTCAGAGTTGCGTTGAATATGATCTGGAGATAAAACTAAAGCACGTTTTGCTTCCCTCCATGCCTTATTAAACCAGGGATTCTTGGGGTTTAAATAATAATTGTTGTAATTACCAGGGTTATAAAAGAACTCGGCCAGCTTTAGAATCAGGTCCTGGTGATTTGTGCTTATCAATGTTAGGGACTTCTGGCCTTGATGCTCTTTAAGAATATAAAGAGCATGCTCTAGGTGTGGAATAGTTTGTGCATACAAGGAAGCCATCTTTTCATTAGATACAGCTAAACTCCCCCAGCGTATTCTTCTTCCCCCCTGTATTGCAATTATGTTTGGTGGGAGTAATGTTGACAAGCCCTGGTCTCCCTTGAGCTCTGGATAAGCTATCTCAAGTACCAATGGGTTGTGGTCGCTTTCACTTCGAGGATTCATCACAAAGTCCTTGATTCTAGTCCAATTCTCAAGATCTACCAGAATATAGTCTATTGTTGAGGCCTGCCCCTGCTTATTAAAAGTTGGGTTTCTCGGGCTGTCTGAGGGGAATCGGCCATTATAGGCCCTCAGCGAATGAGTGAGGGTGAGTGTGGTCATTTGAAGAACAAGGGCGGTCCTCCCGCTTGTTGGATAGATATTGCAATCCGGGATTGACCACACAGAATGTTCTTCACTAGCAATATTATCGTTCAAGCCATTAACCTGTTTACCACGGCGGTAATTCCGCCGTGGTGCGGGTGTTTCCAAGCGCGGGTGGGGCTGCGTCGGCCGTTGGACATGCGCAGCACTACGAAGGTAGTGCTCACGACAGCCAACGGCCGACGGCAGCACGCAACGGGTTAAGGGGTTCATAGTGAAAATTAAAGTCCCCCCCAACTATTGTATGGGCAGATTCCGGTAGAGTATGAAGAAAACAGGCCAATGAATCTAAGGTCAGAGAGGTTTGACCCATCCTCACTGGGCGGGAATATACATTAATGACAGCCAATTTAATTGCATCATCAAAGGTAAGGAATATACACAAAATATCTAATGACTCTGTGTCGAGGATTTTAATTGTGCTTCCCAAGTGGGTAGCAACCCAAATGCAGAGTCCCCCCGACGGCCTCCCTCCAGGGCCCTGCAAAGCTGGGGTACAATATGTAGCATAACCTGTCCTAAATAGTGATACAGTGGACCATGTCTCTTGAAAGAGACATAGGTCATGAGTATCAATGTATTCCCCCCAGTCAGGAAGATCCAACTTGGAAGCGAGTCCTGCTATATTCCAAGATAGAACCCTTGTATGCTGAGGGTCTTTTGTTCTTTCAGTCTGAATATGCAGGGATTCCGACTCCTGCTGTGAAACATGGAAAGGTATCCTTTCCCATTCCTGCTCATTATCCATGACCTCCCCAGAGGTTTCTAGCGGAACACCCGAACTTCCAGGGTCCGCTACTGCCTCAATGATTTCCCTGGAAAATGGTCACCGGCCTTGAATCCATCGCAATTTGAAGGGACAACAAGTTGGGTGGCCATATTTTCCAATAGTAGGGCTTGGGGATCCAGTCAGTCAACTAGATCTAAGCCACTATATCTGTTACTGACTGGAATGTTAAAATGCGGGATTTGGTCAAAGTCCCGGCCCATGTTTGGCAAATAACCTGTTGGGGCTCTCGTTTCCCATTTCTTATATATGCTTCCCATTCTTTCAATCAGGGAGCTTGGGGGTAGAAATAGCCCAGAGGGAGCATCTAAATACCACTAATCTCCCTGGATTGGTCCCAGTTCAAGATATTTTGGACCACCCTAGTGTCCCTAAAACTAATCAGGACATGAGATGTCCTTCTGCCTCTGCCCCAGCCAGCCAACCCGCCTAACAAATCCAATTTCACAGTGAGTTAAGAGTGGAAGCGGTCTGTATTTATTTAACCCAAAAGTGACTTTGTTTTTTAATTCTGGATAGGACTCCCCTCTGCCTTTTTCTAATTTGGGCACTCCAGATAATATAACAGTATAGGGGGTTGATGCCGGGGGTAGGTCAATATGTGTCAGACTGGGTTTTGTTCTATTTCTAGTATGTTCACTATTATTCCCTGGGTTCCTAGTAAAATTACTAGAGGAATTTTGTTCCACTAATGGTCCCAAACTTGCTGGCATTAACATTGGGCAAAGTGCGGTGTCCCCCTCCTTAGTTGCCCCCGTTGTAACTCAGTTGGATCTACAGTTTGTTGTTCAGGGGGGCTAAGCCCCGTAGGATTTTTTGAGGTTGGAATAGTGACAGATAAATTGTTACTTTGGTGGATGGGAGCCTGATCGGGAGTTTTAAAGTTATCAAGAAAACTAGAAATGCTGGCAATTTTGCTACCCCATGTGTCAACCAGTGTAGTGAGATTCTCAATATGACTTTTAACAACCTCTAACTCAGTTCGTACAAAGATTTCAAAATTAATTTTGAGTTCTTTGGCCTTGTTTGATGCCCACAATGGAAGCTCTACTCCGGCTGGGCGGTTTCCACTAGTAGTATGGCACTCTGTCTGTACTTTTGGGACTGTACTTAATAGGCTGCTCGCTTTCTTCCCCCCTTTAGTGGCTTTTTGTTTCCTCTGACCACCTTTCTTAATTGTCCCCCCTGGGTCGCATTTATTTGGTTGTTCAGGGTTTACTTTTTCTGATGAAAATCTTATATCTGCAGTAATCAAAAGATTTACTATCTGGGAGGAATTGATAGATTCAATTTCCAGACACTTTGGGGAATTTGGGATCATAGGCGTAAGAGAAAGACGTCTTTTCAGTGTGTTCAATCTCAATTGAAACTGCCTGCCGTAGCATTTTATCTATGGCAGTCGGTTTCAAAATGGGCGTACGTGCAGAGGCTTTCTGTCGAGTATTGGGCCTTGTCTGTGGAGAAGTGCTGTCCCCATACTAAGTTATGGCTATTACCCCTCAGTCTATAAATGGTACAAGAGTTATTGTTCTAAGTAGTCGGGATAGCGCACTGCCTACACTTTATATTTGATAAACTATACACCCAGGCCTTCACTCTTTCCAAGTTTTCCTTGCGGGACCCCAAAGTTCAACAACAATAGCCCAGTGCCCATACATATATCATAGGAACTCACTTAGACCGGTTTTTCAGGAGGATGGCCCAGCCTCGATTGGTCTCGGACAGGCTCAGACGGGCCTGCCCTTGGTCCGGGCTTCGTCCGGGCTGCGTCTCACACCACCGGTGGAGAGGCTGCACTATAATCGCGTTAACCCCGCCTCCCCCGAACTCGCGGCAGCTGCGGGCTGGTGAGATGCACTCTCAGGGTTGTAGTCCTCCCCACAGTGTGCGCGGCGGTGGAGAAGATGCTGCTCAGGCTTTGTATCAGCCCTGCGTTGCGCCTGGGACCCTCGTCGAGACAAGAAGGCAAAATGCGGTGTTTCAGGCCCACACAAAGAGAACTCAAGGCACGACCAGCGGTGTTCGCAGGCAAATAGCAAAGTCCCCCGTGCCGCAGGGGAGAGGCTGCACTATAAGCGCGTTGGCCCTGCCTCCCCCAAACTCGTGGCAGATGCGGGCTGGTGAAATGCGCTCTGGGGGTAGTTGTCCTCCCCAGAGTGTGTGCAACGGTGGATAAGATGCTGCTCGGGCTTTGTATCAGCCCCGCGTTGCTCCTGGGACCCTCGTCCCACCAGGAGTTGACGAGAAGGCAAAATGCGGCGTTTCAGGCCCACACAAAGAGAACTCAAGGCACAACCAGCAGTGTTAGCAGGCAAATAGCAAAGTGCTTATCACATAATTATGGATTTACAATATTAGCCATAAAATTTGAATATTTCTCAAAAATCTTGTTTCTCCCCAAGAGGATGAAAATAGAACTGGCAGATAATGCGCAACATAATTTGACTATTTTTTGCTACATAATTTAGATAACCTGGCTCCATAATCTAGATAACTTTGCCTCATAAAGCAGGAGATGTTCTAAGGGACGAGATGTGTCCTAGTGACTACAGCTGCTGACTTGGCAACCTGGGGACATATGTTCGATTCCCAGGCTTTGTGTTTGACTCAAGGGCATGTGTTTCTGAATCAAATATCATAATCTCCTTGTGCCAGACAAACTGTTTTATTTATTTGTGTTCCCCACATGATGTGTATGATCTTGTAGATTGTCTACCAATACCTCATGTAACGTACGGTGGCTCATGCTATATAAAAACAAATACATAATCCCAGTGGCCCTAATAATGGTCAAGCGATGCAAGATAATTTTAGGGCAATCATTATGATGGTGAACCCCATATTTCACTGGGAACCATTAAATATTTTCTCTGATTTGCAGATTTCACTACAAAAATGTTGTTTCTAAATGAAATAGTTAACAATAATATTGCCAGAGAGAAATTGGTGCATATAAATTAGTTTGTTAAATATTTTATAGAAATAGTAACATTATTTGGCCCACCATTGCAAAATTAGCCTAGTGGCCCTGACAATTGCAAAGCTCAGACTAGTGATTTGGGGTCTGTCTTTATGAAGATTAAAACATATTTCACAGGAACAATGAAATATTTGCACTTTGCTTACAAATCTGGCGCTCTTTGGTGAATTTGCATTAAATGTGGCAGGCAGTTAGCAAGTTCCAATCTGATTTCCTCACTCAAAAGTTGATGGGAGGAATGTATTCAATGTGTCTAACCACTGCCAACGTCTCGGGGTAGCCTTCCAACCCATCGTTTTTTGCCTACTATGTTACTTAAGATTAGACCCAGACATATGCAAATCAGCCTTGCTCCTGCTCCAATAGGAATAGTCCTGCCCAAACTTGCAGGCCAGATCCCCTTAAAACTTGAATGCAGTCAAGTCAGGACCATTTTCGGCCTAGCTGGATCTCTTTAGTCAGGTGCAGCTTGATTCCAGTGGCACAGTGAGCAGGGAACCTATGTCTGGGCATGGCATTGGCTGCTTATACTGTCACATCAAACAAACAAAAAATGATAGGAGGAATGTTTGGTATTTGTCCAAACACTGGCAATCGCTTCTGTGGTTGATATCAGGTATCCTGCCGATCCAAAGTTATTGCAAAGTTATAGTGGTGGAGGCTAAAATATTTCTCATTTACTGATAACTTTGGCACCATGCGGACTGTTGTCGCTGTAGTGTGAAGAGCTGGATGGCATTTGTATGGTCGTTGCTGACGCGTGAAGTGTGGATCCTGCAGTGCCAGTCATCGCTGGCAACCTCTGGAGCATTAAGAGTCGGGTTCACTGGGCATTCACGGTCATCGCGGACAGCAGAATCTCTGCCCAAAACTTAAGGATTTCTCCTTTCTTCACAGAGGAGTACACCTTGAAGCCAGCCAAGCGTCCAGGAACTGGGGAGCCACCTCTTGGGGATCAGAGACCCCACCCCCGAGCAGAGGCCAGAAGGGCTCAGGCATGTCCAGTTGCCAGTTCAGAAAGATCCAGTTGCAGCAGGTCAGCTGGGCAGTTACAGAGGGGCCTTTGGAACTTGCTATGTCCGTGTAGCTCAGGACAGGAGTTCAGCCAACTGATCCTTGAATTCACTATGAGAGTCCTGGGTTCAAGGGGAAGGTCCACTATACTTCAAGCAGCAAGACAGGCCTAAAGTAGCAAGGCTGGTCTCTGATAGCAGTAGGGCAGTCCTCTGAAAAAGCAAGGCAGTCACAAACAACTGGGCAGTCCTCTGAAGTACAGGTGCATTGATGACTGGCTCAGTTGGTTCATTATTTACACCTGGTGCCTGCCTTTGAGTGTGGGAAACTTCCCTGTCCTACCCCCACATTTGGTTCTTGAAAGTTCTTCCCTTTCCCTGTTAAATGTAAAAAGGCAATCCAGTGTTAGTCAGTGGAAGGGATAGCCCTTATAGTAGTGAACAGTGACTTTAGGAGTTTTTCACTACCAGGACGTGTAAAACGTAAACCCACATCTTCTACTAGGGCCAGTTCCCTTATGAACATTAAATCCAAAATCGCATAGAAGCTGTAGAAATTGATTGAATGTTTTCTGGTAAGTAGTCTAAACACATAAATTAGTGACAACTAATGCTGGAGTGAGACCCAATTACACACATAAAGTGCTTTGGAAATCAAGATTTCAAATTTGGGTATAAGTCACACCTCAAAGTAAGACATACCTACTTGTAGCAAAACCTTTGGCTTACAATTGAACTTGTAGCAGTTATTCCGTGCATCCATATTAGTTTCTAGTTATCAGTCTATTACAGCCACCCTTCAGCCATCCATAATCCCTTCAAATGCAGATAACACCCTTCGCTTTTTCCAGTATTTACAGGAATGTGTTCTTAGCAAAAGTGGCAAATAAAATTGCAATATACTTTGTTTGCTACTTGTGCTCCGTGAAATACCTTGTCAATGAGCACACTCATGACTGTAACTGCCCTATATATTTTAGGCTAATTTTTTATCAAAAGGAGTTTAATGTCAGGATCCACTTAAGCACAGTTCATCTCAACACCGGATCACAGCGTAGTTTGGACTCCACAATTCCACATTACCATTGACTGCCACATACAGGACCCAGTATCAAGCCTTATCAAATAAAAGCTGCAAAATAGCAACCGACAGTTGCACATTTATCGACTATAGTAGTCCCTATGCAACTTCTACTTAGCAATTCCTCCCTCAAAGAAACAGTCACCGATTGGATTGGTCACTTACCACATAGGTGAGCTGGCCTGGTCTGTAGTCGGTGGTCGAGGGTAGAGGTATTGTGAGGAAACCAATTTGGACAGAGACAAATAGTTTGCAAGCCATGCAAAACTAGTGATCAAGGAACGCACTACTATTTGAATCATCACTATCACTTCTAATATCATGTATTTATACTTGCGTAAAAGGGTTCTGCTCTTGTTAACTTCATAGGATCCCTATCTTGTAAACTTCACAGCATTATGATTCAATTTACACTATATGCTAGATGATTTGGTTTCCATCACGCCTGCAAACTGGTGGCTCAGTATTGTATGCAGTCTCAAGCACTTAGCACTATTTTCAGGGTGTCTCAATGGAACCATTTAGTTCAAAATGCACTTGAGGACTCAAGCTCTGTGGCCTGGGTAAGTTTGTGCTGACAACAACATTTCAACCTCATTATGCATTTACAACTTAACACATTAAAACACTTCCTTCATGGTTATCATTACATGTGCACAATAGCATGGTACCATTAAATGTAACCGATAGTGACAATGAACACCAACAGGTCTCAGTCAAAACATCTTACTTTACTTTATACCTGCAAAGCATCAAGTTGTACCACTTGTGAGAAAGTGGATTATTAGATGAAGTGGTTACTAATCCTCTTCAAGTAATAATGGCAATATTACCTAATAAGTCCAGTTAGGTCCCTGTACTTCAAACCTGAACTCAATCGTTGGTAGGTTTAACACATAGCACACAGGCTTAACTCCGTAGAAATGTGTAAAGCATTTGTCAGTACCAAAACAATTAAAGATTAGGCAACACAACACAAGATAATTCTCACTCTAACTTGTAAAAAGAGTATACATTTTTGTTTTCAAATAGACACAAAATCAACAAAAATTGGATGTAGGGAACCAGAGATATGATTATCTCAAATTTTAGATGTATCGAGCACCAAATCTCCATGGTTATCTGGTCATGCTGGACTGGGTCAAAGTCAACAGTTAAGACCAAAATGCAAAGGAGCACAGGTCGGACACAGGAACAAGGTTCGGGCTAGTGGTAAATCTACCTTCAGGCTGAGTCTCTGTAATGAAATTTGAAAATCCTCATGGGGCAAAGCAGAAAGATGTGTTGAAATGGATTCCACAAGGCCGGATAGCCAGTGGATGAGGTCCCAGTGAAGCTGTTGACTTTTGGCGAGTGAGCTCAGAGTGGGAGAAATTTGAGCCCAAGCAAAGTCCCTCCCTGACTGGAGTTTGGTGCCTTTGCACAGTGAAGATTTCTACTTTCGCACTTGGAACCTTTTTTGGAAGTCAGGATCCTTTCAGTGGGGCAAACCAGATATTTGAGTTCGACCGCTAGTGCGATATCGGTGGCTGTGGCTTAGAGGTGGTGTTCTCCATTTTGATGATATTAACCAGTGGTCAAGTGGTAGCCTTCGATCTTTTTGGCAAAAGTCATTGAAAAAGTTCCTATATCCCAGCTTATTAAGGTTAGGTAGCAGGAGTACACTATGACACACTAGTAACAACAGATAAAGAGCAGGAAGCATGCTTGGCCGAGCACTTTGAAGAATTCCTAAACAGAGCAGTACCAACAAGTGCAGTGGTCAGCCAAGAAGCAGGGACAGAATTGGATGTGAACTCCGCCACACCATAGAAAAAAGAAGTCATCACTGCCATTTGCTCGCCCATGAACAGAAAAGCTCCTGGTCAAGACAACTCGAATGCATAAATGTTCAATGCAGACCCTGAAACATCAGCCAATATCTTCCAACCTCTGTTTACAAGCACCAGATGACAGGAGCAAGGCATCATTGTTTCCAAAGAAGGGAGCATTAACCAACTGTAGTAATTAATGTGCAATCACCATTGTGTCAATCACAAGTGAAGTATTGGTTAAAACCATTATATAGTGCATTTATAATGCTGTGGACGAGCAGATATGAAAAGAATAGGCTGGGTTCCACAAGAGCAGAGGGTATGCCAATCAGATCTTTACTATACATAATATCAGTCGTGGTGAAGTCTTCGCACTCGTGGTGGAATTTCCTCAAAAAGAACTGCAGTGTGGAGATTCTGCAACTGAAGAGGCTCTTTGTGAATCAGGCCCTGCTTGTCTATGGGATACAGTGGCAGATAGTTGTCCTCATCAAGACGTTCTTTGATCATTTTAACTGCAAGGAGGGACATAGTGATCGTAGCTTTGAAGTCAAGATTGGTGTGAGAGAGAGGGGTGTGTGATGTCACCATTGCTCTTCAACCTAATCATGGACTACATGATGTGTTGCACAACTGAAGACCAAGCCAAATGCACCAGATGGACTTTATTCTCCACACTGAGGAACTTGACTATGCAGATGGCCTAGCCTTGCTCGCTCACACACACCAGCATATGTAGGAAAAGACATCTCACCTCAACAACTATGCACAGCAAGTGGGCCTTAAGATGAACATAAAGAAATCAGAAGACATGCCACACAACATCCAAAATCCTCCGCCAATCAATGTGGATGTAGAGTTCCTAAGCGGTACAAAAGGGGGTGGTGATGGACGGAGCATCCAAACCAATCAAACACTCACACCCAGTCAAAAGATCTGGGTTTGATCCATCACCGTTCTTTAGCCCACTCTGCCACCCCAGTTCAGACTTGGCTATATGCAAATCAGTCTGACCCGGTGCCTCATGGGAACAGTCCAGTCTGAACTGCCAAGCCATGCCTTCCCTGGACCGGAAACAAGCTTCCGAGGACCGGTTTCTGGCATTCCAGCCGTCTTCAGCCCGGCTAGCTTGAATCCAGTGGCAAAGTGAGCAAGGGACTCACGTCTGAGCATACCCTGCCACACTTATGGCGGACAAAGTGGTACAAAAGGGGGTGGTGATGGACGGAGCATCAGAACCAATCAAAAACTCACACCAAGTCAAAAGATCTAGGTTTGATCCATCACCGTTCTTTAGCCCACTCTGCCACCCCAGTTCAGACTTGGCTATATGCAAATCAGTCTGACCCTGTGCCTCATGGGAACAACCGGTTTCTGGCATTCCAGCCGCCTTCAGCTCGGCTTGCTTGAATCCAGTGGCAAAGTGAGCAAGGGACTCACGTCTGAGCATACCCTGCCACACTTATGGCGGCCAAAGCGGAACAAAAGGGGGTGGTGATAGACGGAGCATCAGAACCAATCAAACACTCACACCCAGTCAAAAGATCTGGGTTTGATCCATTACCGTTCTTTAGCCCACTCTGCCACCCCAGTTCAGACTTGGCTATATGCAAATCAGTCTGACCCTGTGCCTCATGGGAAGAGTCCAGCCCGAACTGCCAAGCCATGCCTTCCCTGGACCGGATACAAGCTTACGAGGACCGGTTTCTGGCATTCCAGCCATCTTAAGCCCGGCTTGCTTGAATCCAGTAGCAAAGTGAGCAAGGGACTCACGTCTGAGCATACCCTGCCACACTTATGGCGGCCAAAGCGGTGCAAAAGGGGGTGGTGATGGATGGAGCATCAGAACCAATCAAACACTCACACCCAGTCAAAAGATCTGGGTTTGATCCATCACCGATCTTTAGCCCACTCTGCCACCCTAGTTCAGACTTGGCTATATGCAAATCAGTCTGACCCTGTGCCTCATGGGAACAGTCCGGCCCGAACTGCCAAGCCATGCCTTCCCTGGACCGAAAACAAGCTTACGAGGACCGGTTTCTGGCATTCCAGCCGTTTTCAGCTCGGCTTGCTTGAATCCAGTGGCAAAGTGAGCAAGGGACTCACGTCTGAGCATACCCTGCCACACTTATGGCGGACAAAGCGGTACAAAAGGGGGTGGTGATGGACGGAGCATCAGAACCAATCAAACACTCACACCCAGTCAAAAGATCTGGGTTTGATCCATCACCGTTCTTTAGCCCACTCTGCCACCCCAGTTCAGACTTGGCTATATGCAAATCAGTCTGACCCTGTGCCTCATGGGAACAACCGGTTTCTGGCATTCCAGCCGTCTTCAGCTCGGCTTGCTTGAATCCAGTGGCAAAGTGAGCAAGGGACTCATGTCTGAGCATACCCTGCCACACTTATGGCGGCCAAAGCGGAACAAAAGGGGGTGGTGATGGACAGAGCATCAGAACCAATCAAACACTCACACCCAGTCAAAAGATCTGGGTTTGATCCATCACCATTCTTTAGCCCACTCTGCCACCCCAGTTCAGACTTGGCTATATGCAAATCAGTCTGACCCTGTGCCTCATGGGAAGAGTCCAGCCCGAACTGCCAAGCCATGCCTTCCCTGGACCGGAAACAAGCTTACGAGGACCGGTTTCTGGCATTCCAGCCATCTTAAGCCCGGCTTGCTTGAATCCAGTAGCAAAGTGAGCAAGGGACTCACGTCTGAGCATACCCTGCCACACTTATGGCGGCCAAAGCGGTGCAAAAGGGGGTGGGGATGGATGGAGCATCAGAACCAATCAAACACTCACACCCAGTCAAAAGATCTGGGTTTGATCCATCACCGATCTTTAGCCCACTCTGCTACCCTAGTTCAGACTTGGCTATATGCAAATCAGTCTGACCCTGTGCCTCATGGGAACAGTCCGGCCCGAACTGCCAAGCCATGCCTTCCCTGGACCGAAAACAAGCTTACGAGGACCGGTTTCTGGCATTCCAGCCGTCTTCAGCTTGGCTTGCTTGAATCCAGTGGCAAAGTGAGCAAGGGACTCACGTCTGAGCATACCCTGCCACACTTTTAGCGGACAAAGCGGTACAAAAGGGGGTGGTGATGGACGGAGCATCAGAACCAATCAAACACTCACACCAAGTCAAAAGATCCGGGTTTGATCCATCACCATTCTTTAGCCCACTATGCCACCCCAGTTCAAACTGGGCTATATGCAAATCAGTCTGACCCTCTGCCTCATGGGAACAGTCCAGCCCGAACAGCCAAGCCATGCCTTCCCTAGACCGGAAACAAGCTTCCGGGGACCGGTTTCTGGCATTCCAGCCGTCTTCAACCCGGCTAGCTTGAATCCAGTGGCAAAGTGAGCAAGGGACTCACGTCTGAGCATACCCTGCCACACTTATGGCGGACAAAGTGGTACAAAAGGGGGTGGTGATGGATGGAGCATCAGAACCAATCAAACACTCACACCCAGTCAAAAGATCTGGGTTTGATCCATCACCGTTCTTTAGCCCACTCTGCCACCCCAGTTCAGACTTGGCTATATGCAAATCAGTCTGACCCTGTGCCTCATGGGAACAACCGGTTTCTGGCATTCCAGCCGTCTTCAGCTCGGCTTGCTTGAATCCAGTGGCAAAGTGAGCAAGGGACTCACATCTGAGCATACCCTGCCACACTTATGGCGGCCAAAGCGGAACATAAGGGGGTGGTGATGGACAGAGCATCAGAACCAATCAAACACTCACACCCAGTCAAAAGATCTGGGTTTGATCCATCACCGTTCTTTAGCCCACTCTGCCACCCCAGTTCAGACTTGGCTATATGCAAATCAGTCTGACCCTGTGCCTCATGGGAAGAGTCCAGCCCGAACTGCCAAGCCATGCCTTCCCTGGACCGGAAACAAGCTTACGAGGACCGGTTTCTGGCATTCCAGCCATCTTAAGCCCGGCTTGCTTGAATCCAGTAGCAAAGTGGCAAGGGACTCACGTCTGAGCATACCCTGCCACACTTATGGCGGCCAAAGCGGTGCAAAAGGGGGTGGGGATGGATGGAGCATCAGAACCAATCAAACACTCACACCCAGTCAAAAGATCTGGGTTTGATCCATCACCGATCTTTAGCCCACTCTGCCACCCTAGTTCAGACTTGGCTATATGCAAATCAGTCTGACCCTGTGCCTCATGGGAACAGTCCGGCCCGAACTGCCAAGCCATGCCTTCCCTGGACCGAAAACAAGCTTACGAGGACCGGTTTCTGGCATTCCAGCCGTTTTCAGCTCGGCTTGCTTGAATCCAGTGGCAAAGTGAGCAAGGGACTCACGTCTGAGCATACCCTGCCACACTTTTAGCGGACAAAGCGGTACAAAAGGGGGTGGTGATGGACGGAGCATCAGAACCAATCAAACACTCACACCAAGTCAAAAGATCCGGGTTTGATCCATCACCATTCTTTAGCCCACTATGCCACCCCAGTTCAAACTTGGCTATATGCAAATCAGTCTGACCCTCTGACTCATGGGAACAGTCCAGCCCGAACAGCCAAGCCATGCCTTCCCTGGACCGGAAACAAGCTTCCGAGGACCGGTTTCTGGCATTCCAGCCATCTTCAGCCCGGCTTGCTTGAATCAAGTGGCAAAGTGAGCAAGGGACTCACGTCTGAGCATACCCTGCCACACTTATGGCGGCCAAAGCGGTGCAAAAAGGGGGTGGTGATGGACGGAGCATCAGAACCAATCAAACACTCACACCCAGTCAAAAGATCTGGGTTTGATCCATCACCGTTCTTTAGCCCACTCTGCCACCCCAGTTCAGACTTGGCTATATGCAAAACAGTCTGACCCTGTGCCTCATGGGAACAGTCCAGCCCGAACTGCCAAGCCATGCCTTCACTGGACCGGAAACAAGCTTCTGAGGACCGGTTTCTGGCATTCCAGCCGTCTTCAGCCCGGCTTGCTTGAATCCAGTGGCAAAGTGAGCAAGGGACTCATGTATGAGCATACCCTGCCACACTTATGGCGGCCAAAGCGGTACAAAAGGGGGTGGTGATGGACAGAGCATCAGAACCAATCAGACACTCACACTCAGTCAAAAGATCTGGGTTTGATCCATCACCGTTATTTAGCCCACTCTGCCACCCCAGTTCAGACTTGGCTATATGCAAATCAGTCTGACCCTGTGCCTCATGGGAAATGTCCAGCCTGAACTGCCAAGGCATTGCCTTCCCAGGACCAGAAACAAGCTTCCGAGGACCGGTTTCCTGCATTCCAGCCGTTTTCAGCCCGGCTTGCTTGAATACAGTGGCAAAGTGAGCAAGGGACTCACGCCTGAGCATACCCTGCCACACTTATGGTGGCCAAAGCGGTACAAAAGGGTTTGGTGATGGACGGAGCATCAGAACCAATCAAACACTCACACCCAGTCAAAAGATCTGGGTTCGATCCATCACCGTTTTTTAGCCCACTCTGCAACCCCAGTTCAGACTTGGCTATATCCAGCCGTCTCACGCAAGGGACTCACGTCTGAGCATACCCTGCCACACTACCACCACACTACCACCACCACCCCCTTTTGTACCGCTTTTGGCCACCATAAGTGTGGCAGGGTATGCTCAGACGTGAGTCCCTTGCTCACTTTGCCACTGGATTCAAGCAAGCTGGGCTGAAGATGGCTGTAATGCCAGAAACCGGTCCTCGGAAGCTTGTTTCCGGTCCAGGGAAGGCATGGCTTGGCTTGGCAGTTCGGGCTGGACTGATCCCATGAGGCACAGGGTCAAACTGATTTGCATATAGCCATGTCTGAACTGGGGTGGCAGAGTGGGCTAAAGAACGGTGATGGATTAAACCCAGATCTTTTGACTGGGTGTGAGTGTTTGATTCGTTCGGATGCTCCATCCATCACCAACCCCTTTTGTACCGCTTTTGGCTGCCATAAGTGTGGCAGGGTATGCTCAGACGTGAGTCCCTTGCTCACTTTGCCACTGGATTCAAGCAAGCCGGGCTGAAGACGGCTGTAATGCCAGAAAATGGTCCTTGGAAGCTTGTTTCCGGTCCAGGGAAGGCATGGCTTGGCAGTTCGGGCTGGACTGTTCCCATGAGGCACAGGGTCAGACTGATTTTCATATAGCAATGTCTGAACAGGGGTGGCAGAGTGGGCTAAAGAACGGTAATGGATTAAGCCCAGATCTTTGGACTGGGTGTGAGTGTTTGATTTGTTCGGATGCTCCGTCCATCACCACCACCTTTTGTACCGCTTTTGGCCGCCATAAGTGTGGCAGCGTATGCTCTGACGTGAGTCCCTTGCTCACTTTGCCACTGGATTCAAGCAAGCCGGGCTGAAGACGGCTGTAATGCCAGAAACCGGTCCTCGGAAGCTTGTTTCCGGTCCAGGGAAGGCATGGCTTGGCAGTTCGGGCTGGACTGTTCCCATGAGGCACAGGGTCAGACTGATTTGCATATAGCCATGTCTGAACTAGGGTGGCAGAGTGGGCTAAAGAATGGTGATGGATTAAACCCAGATCTTTTGACTGGGTGTGAGTGTTTGATTGGTTCGGATGCTCCGTCCATCACCACCCCCTTTTGTACCGCATTTGGCCGCCATAAGTGTGGCAGGGTATGCTCAGATGTGAGTCCCTTGCTCACTTTGCCACTGGATTCAAGCAAGCCGGGCTGAAGACGGCTGTAATGCCAGAAACCGGTCCTCGGAAGCTTGTTTCCAGTCCAGGGAAGGCATGGCTTGGCAGTTCGGGCTGGACTGTTCCCATGAGGCACAGGGTCAGACTGATTTGCATATAGCCATGTGTGAACTGGGGTGGCAGAGTGGGATAAAGAATGGTGATGGATTAAACCCAGATCTTTTGACTGGGTGTGAGTGTTTGATTGGTTTGGATGCTCCGTCCATCACCACCCCTTTTGTACCGCATTTGGCCGCCATACGTGTGGCAGGGTATGCTCAGATGTGAGTCCCTTGCTCACTTTGCCACTGGATACAAGCAAGCCGGGCTGAAGACGGCTGTAATGCTAGAAACCGGTTCTCGGAAGCTTGTTACCGGTCCAGGGAAGGCATGGCTTGGCAGTTCGGGCTGGACTGTTCCCATGAGGCACAGGGTCAAACTGATTTGCATATAGCCATGTCTGAACTGGGGTGGCAGAGTGGGTTAAAGAACGGTGATGGATTAAACCCAGATCTTTTGACTGGGTGTGAGTGTTTGATTGGTTCGGATGCTCCGTCCATCACCACCCCCTTTTGTACCACTTTTGGCCGCCATAAGTGTGGCAGGGTATGCTCAGACGTGAGTCCCTTGCTCACTTTGCCACTGGATTCAAGCAAGCCGGGCTGAAGACGGGTGTAAAGCCAGAAACCGGTCCTCGGAAGCTTGTTTCCGGTCCAGGGAAGGCAATGCCTTGGCAGTTTAGGCTGGACTGTGCCCATGAGGCACAGGGTCAGACTGATTTGCATATAGCCAAGTCTGAACTGGGGTGGCAGAGTGGGCTAAAGAACGGTGATGGATTAAACCCAGATCTTTTGATTGGGTGTGAGTGTTTGATTGGTTCGGATGCTCCGTCCATCAACACCCCCTTTTGTACTGCTTTTGGCCGCCAAAAGTGTGGCAGGGTATGCTCAGACGTGAGTCCCTTGCTCACTTTGTCAATGGATTCAAGCAAGCCGGGCTGAAGACGGCTGTAATGCCAGAAACCGGTCCTCGCAAGCTTGTTTCCAGTCCAGGGAAGGCATGGCTTGGCAGTTCGGGCTGGACTGTTCCCATGAGGCACAGGGTCAGACTGATTTGCATATAGCCATGTCTGAACTGGGGTGGCAGAGTGGGCTAAAGAACGGTGATGGATTAAACCCAGATCTTTTGACTTGGTGTGAGTGTTTGATTGGTTCGGATGCTCCTCCATCACCACCCCCTTTTGTACCGCTTTTGGCCACCATAAGTGTGGCAGGGTATGCTCAGACGTGAGTCACTTGCTCACTTTGCCACTGGATTCAAGCAAGCCGGGCTGAAGACGGCTGTAATGCCAGAAACCGGTCCTCGGAAGCTTGTTTCCGGTCCAGGGAAGGCATGGCTTGGCAGTTCGGGCTGGACTGTTCCCATGAGGCACAGGGTCAGACTGATTTGCATATAGCCATGTCTGAACTGGGGTGGCAGACTGTGCTAAAGAACGGTGATGGATTAAACCCAGATCCTTTGACTGGGTGTGAGTGTTTGATTGGTTCGGATTCTCCGTCCATCACCACCGCCTTTTGTACCGCTTTTGGCCGCCATAAGTGTAGCAGGGTATGCTCAGACGTGAGTCCCTTGCTCACTTTGCCACTGGATTCAAGGAAGCCGGGCAGAAGACGGCTGTAATGCCAGAAACCGGTCCTCGGAATTTTGTTTCCGGTCCAGGGAAGGCATGGCTTGGCAGTTCGGGCTGGACTGTTCCCATGAGGTACAGGGTCTGACTGATTTGCATATAGCCATGTCTGAACTGGGGTGGCAGAGTGGGCTAAAGAACTGTGATGGATTAAAGCCAGATCTTTTGACTGGGTGTAAGTGTTTGATTGGTTTGGATGCTCCGTCCATCACCACCCCCTTTTGTACCGCTTTTGGCCGCCATAAGTGTGGCAGGGTATGCTCAGACGTGAGTCCCTTGCTCACTTTGCCACTGGATTCAAGCAAGCCGGGCTGAAGACGGCTGTAATGCCAGAAACCGGTCCTCGGAAGATTGTTTCCGGTCCAGGGAAGGCAAGGCTTGGCAGTGCAGGCTGGACTGTTCCCATGAGGCACAGGGTCAGACTGATTTGCATATAGCCATGTCTGAACTGGGGTGGCAGAGTGGGCTAAAGAACGGTGATGGATTAAACCCAGATCTTTTGACTGGGTGTAAGTGTTTGATTGGTTCGGATGCTCCGTCCATCACCACCCCCTTTTGTACCGCTTTTGGCCGCCATAAGTGTGGCAGGGTATGCTCAGACGTGAGTCCCTTGCTCACTTTGCCACTGGATTCAAGGAAGCCGGGCTGAAGACGGCTGTAATGCCAGAAACCGGTCCTCGGAAGCTTGTTTCCGGTCCAGGGAAGGCATGGCTTGGCAGTTCGGGCTGGACTGTTCCCATGAGGCACAGGGTCAGACTGATTTTCATGTAGCAATGTCTGAACTGGGGTGGCAGAGTGGGCTAAAGAACGGTAATGGATTAAGCCCAGATCTTTGGACTGGGTGTGAGTGTTTGATTGGTTCGGATGCTCCGTCCATCACCACCACCTTTTGTACCGCTATTGGCCGCCATAAGTGTGGCAGGGTATGCTCAGACGTGAGTCACTTGCTCACTTTGCCACTGGATTCAAGCAAGCCGGGCTGAAGACGGCTGTAATGCCAGAAACCGGTCCTCGGAAGCTTGTTTCCAGTCCAGGGAAGGCATGGCTTGGCAGTTCGGGCTGGACTGTTCCCATGAGGCACAGGGTCAGACTGATTTGCATATAGCCATGTGTGAACTGGGGTGGCAGAGTGGGATAAAGAATGGTGATGGATTAAACCCAGATCTTTTGACTGGGTGTGAGTGTTTGATTGGTTTGGATGCTCCGTCCATCACCACCCCTTTTGTACCGCATTTGGCCGCCATACGTGTGGCAGGGTATGCTCAGATGTGAGTCCCTTGCTCACTTTGCCACTGGATACAAGCAAGCCGGGCTGAAGACGGCTGTAATGCTAGAAACCGGTTCTCGGAAGCTTGTTACCGGTCCAGGGAAGGCATGGCTTGGCAGTTCGGGCTGGACTGTTCCCATGAGGCACAGGGTCAAACTGATTTGCATATAGCCATGTCTGAACTGGGGTGGCAGAGTGGGTTAAAGAACGGTGATGGATTAAACCCAGATCTTTTGACTGGGTGTGAGTGTTTGATTGGTTCGGATGCTCCGTCCATCACCACCCCCTTTTGTACCACTTTTGGCCGCCATAAGTGTGGCAGGGTATGCTCAGACGTGAGTCCCTTGCTCACTTTGCCACTGGATTCAAGCAAGCCGGGCTGAAGACGGGTGTAAAGCCAGAAACCGGTCCTCGGAAGCTTGTTTCCGGTCCAGGGAAGGCAATGCCTTGGCAGTTTAGGCTGGACTGTGCCCATGAGGCACAGGGTCAGACTGATTTGCATATAGCCAAGTCTGAACTGGGGTGGCAGAGTGGGCTAAAGAACGGTGATGGATTAAACCCAGATCTTTTGATTGGGTGTGAGTGTTTGATTGGTTCGGATGCTCCGTCCATCAACACCCCCTTTTGTACTGCTTTTGGCCGCCAAAAGTGTGGCAGGGTATGCTCAGACGTGAGTCCCTTGCTCACTTTGTCAATGGATTCAAGCAAGCCGGGCTGAAGACGGCTGTAATGCCAGAAACCGGTCCTCGCAAGCTTGTTTCCAGTCCAGGGAAGGCATGGCTTGGCAGTTCGGGCTGGACTGTTCCCATGAGGCACAGGGTCAGACTGATTTGCATATAGCCATGTCTGAACTGGGGTGGCAGAGTGGGCTAAAGAACGGTGATGGATTAAACCCAGATCTTTTGACTTGGTGTGAGTGTTTGATTGGTTCGGATGCTCCTCCATCACCACCCCCTTTTGTACCGCTTTTGGCCACCATAAGTGTGGCAGGGTATGCTCAGACGTGAGTCACTTGCTCACTTTGCCACTGGATTCAAGCAAGCCGGGCTGAAGACGGCTGTAATGCCAGAAACCGGTCCTCGGAAGCTTGTTTCCGGTCCAGGGAAGGCATGGCTTGGCAGTTCGGGCTGGACTGTTCCCATGAGGCACAGGGTCAGACTGATTTGCATATAGCCATGTCTGAACTGGGGTGGCAGACTGTGCTAAAGAACGGTGATGGATTAAACCCAGATCCTTTGACTGGGTGTGAGTGTTTGATTGGTTCGGATTCTCCGTCCATCACCACCGCCTTTTGTACCGCTTTTGGCCGCCATAAGTGTAGCAGGGTATGCTCAGACGTGAGTCCCTTGCTCACTTTGCCACTGGATTCAAGGAAGCCGGGCAGAAGACGGCTGTAATGCCAGAAACCGGTCCTCGGAATTTTGTTTCCGGTCCAGGGAAGGCATGGCTTGGCAGTTCGGGCTGGACTGTTCCCATGAGGTACAGGGTCTGACTGATTTGCATATAGCCATGTCTGAACTGGGGTGGCAGAGTGGGCTAAAGAACTGTGATGGATTAAAGCCAGATCTTTTGACTGGGTGTAAGTGTTTGATTGGTTTGGATGCTCCGTCCATCACCACCCCCTTTTGTACCGCTTTTGGCCGCCATAAGTGTGGCAGGGTATGCTCAGACGTGAGTCCCTTGCTCACTTTGCCACTGGATTCAAGCAAGCCGGGCTGAAGACGGCTGTAATGCCAGAAACCGGTCCTCGGAAGATTGTTTCCGGTCCAGGGAAGGCAAGGCTTGGCAGTGCAGGCTGGACTGTTCCCATGAGGCACAGGGTCAGACTGATTTGCATATAGCCATGTCTGAACTGGGGTGGCAGAGTGGGCTAAAGAACGGTGATGGATTAAACCCAGATCTTTTGACTGGGTGTAAGTGTTTGATTGGTTCGGATGCTCCGTCCATCACCACCCCCTTTTGTACCGCTTTTGGCCGCCATAAGTGTGGCAGGGTATGCTCAGACGTGAGTCCCTTGCTCACTTTGCCACTGGATTCAAGGAAGCCGGGCTGAAGACGGCTGTAATGCCAGAAACCGGTCCTCGGAAGCTTGTTTCCGGTCCAGGGAAGGCATGGCTTGGCAGTTCGGGCTGGACTGTTCCCATGAGGCACAGGGTCAGACTGATTTTCATGTAGCAATGTCTGAACTGGGGTGGCAGAGTGGGCTAAAGAACGGTAATGGATTAAGCCCAGATCTTTGGACTGGGTGTGAGTGTTTGATTGGTTCGGATGCTCCGTCCATCACCACCACCTTTTGTACCGCTATTGGCCGCCATAAGTGTGGCAGCGTATGCTCTGACGTGAGTCCCTTGCTCACTTTGCCACTGGATTCAAGCAAGCCAGGCTGAAGACAGCTGTAATGCCAGAAACCGGTCCTCGGAAGCTTGTTTCCGGTCCAGGGAAGGCATGGCTTGGCAGTTCGGGCTGGACTGTTCCCATGAGGCACAGGGTCAGACTGATTTGCATATAGCCATGTCTGAACTATGGTGGCAGAGTGGGCTAAAGAACGGTGATGGATTAAACACAGATCTTTCGACTGGGTGTGAGTGTTTGATTGGTTCGGATGCTCCGTCCAACACCACCCCTTTTGTACCGCTTTTGGCCGCCATAAGTGTGGCAGGGTATGCTCAGATGTGAGTCCCTTGCTCACTTTGCCACTGGATTCAAGCAAGCCGGGCTGAAGATGGCTGGAATGCCAGAAACCGGTCCTCTGAAGCTTGTTTCCGGTCCACGGAAGGCATGGCTTGGCAGTTCGGGCTGGACTGTTCCCATGAGGCACAGGGTCAGACTGATTTGCATATAGCCAAGTCTGACCTGGGGTGGCAGAGTGGGCTAAAGAACGGTGATGGATTAAACCCAGATCTTTTGACTGGGTGTGAGTGTTTGATTGGTTCGGATGCTCCGTCCATCACCACCACCTTTTGTACCGCTATTGGCCGCCATAAGTGTGGCAGCGTATGCTCTGACGTGAGTCCCTTGCTCACTTTGCCACTGGATTCAAGCAAGCCAGGCTGAAGACGGCTGTAATGCCAGAAACCGGTCCTCGGAAGCTTGTTTCCGGTCCAGGGAAGGCATGGCTTGGCAGTTCGGGCTGGACTGTTCCCATGAGGCACAGGGTCAGACTGATTTGCATATAGCCATGTCTGAACTATGGTGGCAGAGTGGGCTAAAGAACGGTGATGGATTAAACACAGATCTTTCGACTGGGTGTGAGTGTTTGATTGGTTCGGATGCTCCGTCCAACACCACCCCTTTTGTACCGCTTTTGGCCGCCATAAGTGTGGCAGGGTATGCTCAGATGTGAGTCCCTTGCTCACTTTGCCACTGGATTCAAGCAAGCCGGGCTGAAGATGGCTGGAATGCCAGAAACCGGTCCTCTGAAGCTTGTTTCCGGTCCACGGAAGGCATGGCTTGGCAGTTCGGGCTGGACTGTTCCCATGAGGCACAGGGTCAGACTGATTTGCATATAGCCAAGTCTGACCTGGGGTGGCAGAGTGGGCTAAAGAACGGTGATGGATTAAACCCAGATCTTTTGACTGGGTGTGAGTGTTTGATTGGTTCGGATGCTCCGTCCATCTCCACCCCCTTTTGTACCGCTTTTGGCCGCCATAGGTGTGGCAGGGTACGCTCATACGTGAGTCCCTTGCTCACTTTGTCACTGGATTCAAGCAAGCCGGGCTGAAGACGGCTGTAATGCCAGAAACCAGTCCTCGGAAGCTTGTTTCCGGTCCAGGGAAGGCATGGCTTGGCAGTTCGGGCTGGACTGTTCCCAAGAGGCACAGGGTCTGACTGATTTGCATATAGCCATGTCTGAACTGGGGTGGCAGAGTGGGCTAAAGAACGGTGATGGATTAAACCCAGATCTTTTGACTGGGTGTGAGTGTTTGATTGGTTTGGATGCTCCGTCCATCACCACCCCCTTTTGTACCGCTTTTGGCCGCCATAAGTGTGGCAGGGTATGCTCAGACGTGAGTTCCTTGCTCACTTTGCCACTGGATTCAAGCAAGCCGGGCTGAAGACAGCTGTAATGCCAGAAACCTGTCCTCGGAAGCTTGTTGCCGGTCCAGGGAAGGCAAGGCTTGGCAGTTCGGGCTGGACTGTTCCCATGAGGCACAGGGTCAGACTGATTTGCATATAGCCATGTCTGAACTGGGGTGGCAGAGTGGGCTAAAGAACGGTGATGGATTAAACCCAGATATTTTGACTGGGTGTGAGTGTTTGATTGGTTCGGATGCTCCGTCCATCACCACCCCCTTTTGTACCACTTTTGGCCGCCATAAGTGTGGCAGGGTATGCTCAGACGTGAGTCCCTTGCTCACTTTGCCACTGGATTCAAGCAAGCCGGGCTGAAGACGGGTGTAAAGCCAGAAACCAGTCCTCGGAAGCTTGTTTCCGGTCCAGGGAAGGCAATGCCTTGGCAGTTCGGGCTGGACTGTGCCCATGAGGCACAGGGTCAGACTGATTTGCATATAGCCATGTCTGAACTGGGGTGGCAGAGTGGGCTAAAGAACGGTGATGGATTAAACCCAGATCTTTTGACTGGGTGTGAGTGTTTGATTGGTTCGGATGCTCCGTCCATCACCACCCCCTTTTGTACTGCTTTTGGCCGCCATAAGTGTGGCAGGGTATGCTTAAAAACGTGAGTCCCTTGCTCACTTTGTCAATGGATTCAAGCAAGCCGGGCTGAAGACGGCTGTAATGCCAGAAACCGGTCCTCGGAAGCTTGTTTCCAGTCCAGGGAAGGCATGGCTTGGCAGTTCGGGCTGGACTGTTCCCATGAGGCACAGGGTCAGACTGATTTGCATATAGCCATGTCTGAACTAGGGTGGCAGAGTGGGCTAAAGAACGGTGATGGATTAAACCCAGATCTTTTGACTTGGTGTGAGTGTTTGATTGGTTCGGATGCTCCTCCATCACCACCGCCTTTTGTACCGCTTTGGCCGCCATAAGTGTAGCAGGGTATGCTCAGACGTGAGTCCCTTGCTCACTTTGCCACTGGATTCAAGGAAGCCGGGCTGAAGACGGCTGTAATGCCAGAAACCGGTCCTCGGAAGTTTGTTTCCGGTCCAGGGAAGGCATGGCTTGGCAGTTCGGGCTGGACTGTTCCCATGAGGTACAGGGTCTGACTGATTTGCATATAGCCATGTCTGAACTGGGGTGGCAGAGTGGGCTAAAGAACTGTGATGGATTAAAGCCAGATCTTTTGACTGGGTGTGAGTGTTTGATTGGTTTGGATGCTCCGTCCATCACCACCCCCTTTTGTACCGCTTTTGGCCGCCATAAGTGTGGCAGGGTATGCTCAGACGTGAGTCCCTTGCTCACTTTGCCACTGGATTCAAGCAAGCCGGGCTGAAGACGGGTGTAAAGCCAGAAACCGGTCCTCGGAAGCTTGTTTCCGGTCCAGGGAAGGCAATGCCTTGGCAGTTTAGGCTGGACTGTGCCCATGAGGCACAGGGTCAGACTGATTTGCATATAGCCAAGTCTGAACTGGGGTGGCAGAGTGGGCTAAAGAACGGTGATGGATTAAACCCAGATCTTTTGATTGGGTGTGAGTGTTTGATTGGTTCGGATGCTCCGTCCATCAACACCCCCTTTTGTACTGCTTTTGGCCGCCAAAAGTGTGGCAGGGTATGCTCAGACGTGAGTCCCTTGCTCACTTTGTCAATGGATTCAAGCAAGCCGGGCTGAAGACGGCTGTAATGCCAGAAACCGGTCCTCGCAAGCTTGTTTCCAGTCCAGGGAAGGCATGGCTTGGCAGTTCGGGCTGGACTGTTCCCATGAGGCACAGGGTCAGACTGATTTGCATATAGCCATGTCTGAACTGGGGTGGCAGAGTGGGCTAAAGAACGGTGATGGATTAAACCCAGATCTTTTGACTTGGTGTGAGTGTTTGATTGGTTCGGATGCTCCTCCATCACCACCCCCTTTTGTACCGCTTTTGGCCACCATAAGTGTGGCAGGGTATGCTCAGACGTGAGTCACTTGCTCACTTTGCCACTGGATTCAAGCAAGCCGGGCTGAAGACGGCTGTAATGCCAGAAACCGGTCCTCGGAAGCTTGTTTCCGGTCCAGGGAAGGCATGGCTTGGCAGTTCGGGCTGGACTGTTCCCATGAGGCACAGGGTCAGACTGATTTGCATATAGCCATGTCTGAACTGGGGTGGCAGACTGTGCTAAAGAACGGTGATGGATTAAACACAGATCCTTTGACTGGGTGTGAGTGTTTGATTGGTTCGGATTCTCCGTCCATCACCACCGCCTTTTGTACCGCTTTTGGCCGCCATAAGTGTAGCAGGGTATGCTCAGACGTGAGTCCCTTGCTCACTTTGCCACTGGATTCAAGGAAGCCGGGCAGAAGACGGCTGTAATGCCAGAAACCGGTCCTCGGAATTTTGTTTCCGGTCCAGGGAAGGCATGGCTTGGCAGTTCGGGCTGGACTGTTCCCATGAGGTACAGGGTCTGACTGATTTGCATATAGCCATGTCTGAACTGGGGTGGCAGAGTGGGCTAAAGAACTGTGATGGATTAAAGCCAGATCTTTTGACTGGGTGTAAGTGTTTGATTGGTTTGGATGCTCCGTCCATCACCACCCCCTTTTGTACCGCTTTTGGCCGCCATAAGTGTGGCAGGGTATGCTCAGACGTGAGTCCCTTGCTCACTTTGCCACTGGATTCAAGCAAGCCGGGCTGAAGACGGCTGTAATGCCAGAAACCGGTCCTCGGAAGATTGTTTCCGGTCCAGGGAAGGCAAGGCTTGGCAGTGCAGGCTGGACTGTTCCCATGAGGCACAGGGTCAGACTGATTTGCATATAGCCATGTCTGAACTGGGGTGGCAGAGTGGGCTAAAGAACGGTGATGGATTAAACCCAGATCTTTTGACTGGGTGTAAGTGTTTGATTGGTTCGGATGCTCCGTCCATCACCACCCCCTTTTGTACCGCTTTTGGCCGCCATAAGTGTGGCAGGGTATGCTCAGACGTGAGTCCCTTGCTCACTTTGCCACTGGATTCAAGGAAGCCGGGCTGAAGACGGCTGTAATGCCAGAAACCGGTCCTCGGAAGCTTGTTTCCGGTCCAGGGAAGGCATGGCTTGGCAGTTCGGGCTGGACTGTTCCCATGAGGCACAGGGTCAGACTGATTTTCATGTAGCAATGTCTGAACTGGGGTGGCAGAGTGGGCTAAAGAACGGTAATGGATTAAGCCCAGATCTTTGGACTGGGTGTGAGTGTTTGATTGGTTCGGATGCTCCGTCCATCACCACCACCTTTTGTACCGCTATTGGCCGCCATAAGTGTGGCAGCGTATGCTCTGACGTGAGTCCCTTGCTCACTTTGCCACTGGATTCAAGCAAGCCAGGCTGAAGACAGCTGTAATGCCAGAAACCGGTCCTCGGAAGCTTGTTTCCGGTCCAGGGAAGGCATGGCTTGGCAGTTCGGGCTGGACTGTTCCCATGAGGCACAGGGTCAGACTGATTTGCATATAGCCATGTCTGAACTATGGTGGCAGAGTGGGCTAAAGAACGGTGATGGATTAAACACAGATCTTTCGACTGGGTGTGAGTGTTTGATTGGTTCGGATGCTCCGTCCAACACCACCCCTTTTGTACCGCTTTTGGCCGCCATAAGTGTGGCAGGGTATGCTCAGATGTGAGTCCCTTGCTCACTTTGCCACTGGATTCAAGCAAGCCGGGCTGAAGATGGCTGGAATGCCAGAAACCGGTCCTCTGAAGCTTGTTTCCGGTCCACGGAAGGCATGGCTTGGCAGTTCGGGCTGGACTGTTCCCATGAGGCACAGGGTCAGACTGATTTGCATATAGCCAAGTCTGACCTGGGGTGGCAGAGTGGGCTAAAGAACGGTGATGGATTAAACCCAGATCTTTTGACTGGGTGTGAGTGTTTGATTGGTTCGGATGCTCCGTCCATCACCACCACCTTTTGTACCGCTATTGGCCGCCATAAGTGTGGCAGCGTATGCTCTGACGTGAGTCCCTTGCTCACTTTGCCACTGGATTCAAGCAAGCCAGGCTGAAGACGGCTGTAATGCCAGAAACCGGTCCTCGGAAGCTTGTTTCCGGTCCAGGGAAGGCATGGCTTGGCAGTTCGGGCTGGACTGTTCCCATGAGGCACAGGGTCAGACTGATTTGCATATAGCCATGTCTGAACTATGGTGGCAGAGTGGGCTAAAGAACGGTGATGGATTAAACACAGATCTTTCGACTGGGTGTGAGTGTTTGATTGGTTCGGATGCTCCGTCCAACACCACCCCTTTTGTACCGCTTTTGGCCGCCATAAGTGTGGCAGGGTATGCTCAGATGTGAGTCCCTTGCTCACTTTGCCACTGGATTCAAGCAAGCCGGGCTGAAGATGGCTGGAATGCCAGAAACCGGTCCTCTGAAGCTTGTTTCCGGTCCACGGAAGGCATGGCTTGGCAGTTCGGGCTGGACTGTTCCCATGAGGCACAGGGTCAGACTGATTTGCATATAGCCAAGTCTGACCTGGGGTGGCAGAGTGGGCTAAAGAACGGTGATGGATTAAACCCAGATCTTTTGACTGGGTGTGAGTGTTTGATTGGTTCGGATGCTCCGTCCATCTCCACCCCCTTTTGTACCGCTTTTGGCCGCCATAGGTGTGGCAGGGTACGCTCATACGTGAGTCCCTTGCTCACTTTGTCACTGGATTCAAGCAAGCCGGGCTGAAGACGGCTGTAATGCCAGAAACCAGTCCTCGGAAGCTTGTTTCCGGTCCAGGGAAGGCATGGCTTGGCAGTTCGGGCTGGACTGTTCCCAAGAGGCACAGGGTCTGACTGATTTGCATATAGCCATGTCTGAACTGGGGTGGCAGAGTGGGCTAAAGAACGGTGATGGATTAAACCCAGATCTTTTGACTGGGTGTGAGTGTTTGATTGGTTTGGATGCTCCGTCCATCACCACCCCCTTTTGTACCGCTTTTGGCCGCCATAAGTGTGGCAGGGTATGCTCAGACGTGAGTTCCTTGCTCACTTTGCCACTGGATTCAAGCAAGCCGGGCTGAAGACAGCTGTAATGCAAGAAACCTGTCCTCGGAAGCTTGTTGCCGGTCCAGGGAAGGCAAGGCTTGGCAGTTCGGGCTGGACTGTTCCCATGAGGCACAGGGTCAGACTGATTTGCATATAGCCATGTCTGAACTGGGGTGGCAGAGTGGGCTAAAGAACGGTGATGGATTAAACCCAGATATTTTGACTGGGTGTGAGTGTTTGATTGGTTCGGATGCTCCGTCCATCACCACCCCCTTTTGTACCACTTTTGGCCGCCATAAGTGTGGCAGGGTATGCTCAGACGTGAGTCCCTTGCTCACTTTGCCACTGGATTCAAGCAAGCCGGGCTGAAGACGGGTGTAAAGCCAGAAACCAGTCCTCGGAAGCTTGTTTCCGGTCCAGGGAAGGCAATGCCTTGGCAGTTCGGGCTGGACTGTGCCCATGAGGCACAGGGTCAGACTGATTTGCATATAGCCATGTCTGAACTGGGGTGGCAGAGTGGGCTAAAGAACGGTGATGGATTAAACCCAGATCTTTTGACTGGGTGTGAGTGTTTGATTGGTTCGGATGCTCCGTCCATCACCACCCCCTTTTGTACTGCTTTTGGCCGCCATAAGTGTGGCAGGGTATGCTTAAAAACGTGAGTCCCTTGCTCACTTTGTCAATGGATTCAAGCAAGCCGGGCTGAAGACGGCTGTAATGCCAGAAACCGGTCCTCGGAAGCTTGTTTCCAGTCCAGGGAAGGCATGGCTTGGCAGTTCGGGCTGGACTGTTCCCATGAGGCACAGGGTCAGACTGATTTGCATATAGCCATGTCTGAACTAGGGTGGCAGAGTGGGCTAAAGAACGGTGATGGATTAAACCCAGATCTTTTGACTTGGTGTGAGTGTTTGATTGGTTCGGATGCTCCTCCATCACCACCGCCTTTTGTACCGCTTTGGCCGCCATAAGTGTAGCAGGGTATGCTCAGACGTGAGTCCCTTGCTCACTTTGCCACTGGATTCAAGGAAGCCGGGCTGAAGACGGCTGTAATGCCAGAAACCGGTCCTCGGAAGTTTGTTTCCGGTCCAGGGAAGGCATGGCTTGGCAGTTCGGGCTGGACTGTTCCCATGAGGTACAGGGTCTGACTGATTTGCATATAGCCATGTCTGAACTGGGGTGGCAGAGTGGGCTAAAGAACTGTGATGGATTAAAGCCAGATCTTTTGACTGGGTGTGAGTGTTTGATTGGTTTGGATGCTCCGTCCATCACCACCCCCTTTTGTACCGCTTTTGGCCGCCATAAGTGTGGCAGGGTATGCTCAGACGTGAGTCCCTTGCTCACTTTGCCACTGGATTCAAGCAAGCCGGGCTGAAGACGGCTGTAATGCCAGAAACCGGTCCTCGGAAGCTTGTTTCCGGTCCAGGAAAGGCAAGGCTTGGCAGTGCAGGCTGGACTGTTCCCATGAGGCACAGGGTCAGACTGATTTGCATATAGCCATGTCTGAACTGGGGTGGCAGAGTGGGCTAAAGAACGGTGATGGATTAAACCCAGATCTTTTGACTGGGTGTGAGTGTTTGATTGGTTTGGATGCTCCGTCCATCACCACCCCCTTTTGTACCGCTTTTGGCCGCCATAAGTGTGGCAGGGTATGCTCAGACGTGAGTTCCTTGCTCACTTTGCCACTGGATTCAAGCAAGCCGGGCTGAAGACAGCTGTAATGCCAGAAACCGGTCCTCGGGAACTTGTTGCCGGTCCAGGGAAGGCAAGGCTTGGCAGTTCGGGCTGGACTGTTCCCATGAGGCACAGGGTCAGACTGATTTGCATAGAGCCATGTCTGAACTGGGGTGGCAGAGTGGGCTAAAGAACGGTGATGGATTAAACCCAGATCTTTTGACTGGGTGTGAGTGTTTGATTGGTTCGGATGCTCCGTCCATCACCACCCCCTTTTGTACCGCTTTTGGCCGCCATAAGTGTGGCAGGGTATGCTCAGACGTGAGTCCCTTGATCACTTTGCCACTGGATTCAAGCAAGCCGGGCTGAAGACGGCTGTAATGCCAGAAACCGGTCCTCGGAAGCTTGTTTCCGGTCCAGGGAAGGGATGGCTTGGCAGTTCGGGCTGGACTGTTCCCATGAGGCACAGGGTCAGACTGATTTACATATAGCCATGTCTGAACTGGGGTGGCAGAGTGGGCTAAAGAACGGTGATGGATTAAACCCAGATCTTTTGACTGGGTGTGAGTGTTTGATTGGTTCGGATGCTCCGTCCATCACCACCCCCTTTTGTACCGCTTTTGGCCACCATAAGTGTGGCAGGGTATGCTCAGACGTGAGTCCCTTGCTCACTTTGCCACTGGATTCAAGCAAGCCGGGCTGGAGACGGCTGTAATGCCAGAAACCGGTCCTCGGAAGCTTGTTTCCGGTCGAGGGAAGGCAATGCCTTGGCAGTTCGGGCTAGACTGTTCCCATGAGGCACAGGGTCAGACTGATTTGCATATAGCCATGTCTGAACTGGGGTGGCAGAGTGGGCTAAAGAATGGTGATGGATTAAACCCAGATCTTTAGATTGGGTGTGAGTGTTTGATTGGTTCGGATGCTCCGTCCATCACCACCCACTTTTATACCGCTTTTGGCCACCATAAGTGTGGCAGGGTATGCTCAGACGTGAGTCCCTTGCTCACTTTGCCACTGGATTCAAGCAAGCCGGGCTGAAGACGGCTGTAATGCCAGAAACCGGTCCTCGGAAGCTTGTTTCCGGTCCAGGGAAGGGATGACTTGGCAGTTCGGGCTGGACTGTTCCCATGAGGCACAGGGTCAGACTGATTTGCATATAGCCATGTCTGAACTGGGGTGGCAGAGTGGGCTAAAGAACGGTGATGGATTAAACCCAGATCTTTTGACTGGGTGTGAGTGTTTGATTGGTTCGGATGCTCCGTCCATCATCACCCCCTTTTGTACCGCTTTTGGCCGCCATAAGTGTGGCAGGGTATGCTCAGACGTGAGTCCCTTGCTCACTTTGCCACTGGATTCAAGGAAGCCGGGCTGAAGACGGCTGTAATGCCAGAAACCGGTCCTCGGAAGTTTGTTTCCGGTCCAGGGAAGGCATGGCTTGGCAGTTCGGGCTGGACTGTTCCCATGAGGTACAGGGTCTGACTGATTTGCATATAGCCATGTCTGAACTGGGGTGGCAGAGTGGGCTAAAGAACTGTGATTGATTAAAGCCAGATCTTTTGACTGGGTGTGAGTGTTTGATTGGTTTGGATGCTCCGTCCATCACCACCCCCTTTTGTACCGCTTTTGGCCGCCATAAGTGTGGCAGGGTATGCTCAGACGTGAGTCCTTTGCTCACTTTGCCACTGGATTCAAGCAAGCCGGGTGAAGACGGCTGTAATGCCAGAAACCGGTCCTCGGAAGTTTGTTTCCGGTCCAGGGAAGGCAAGGCTTGGCAGTGCAGGCTGGACTGTTCCCATGAGGCACAGGGTCAGACTGATTTGCATATAGCCATGTCTGAACTGGGGTGGCAGAGTGGGCTAAAGAACGGTGATGGATTAAACCCAGATCTTTTGACTGGGTGTAAGTGTTTGATTGGTTCGGATGCTCCGCCCATCACCACCCCCTTTTGTACCGCTTTTGGCCGCCATAAGTGTGGCAGGGTATGCTCAGAGGTGAGTCCCTTGCTCACTTTGCCACTGGATTCAAGGAAGCCGGGCTGAAGACGGCTGTAATGCCAGAAACCGGTCCTCGGAAGCTTGTTTCCGGTCCAGGGAAGGCATGGCTTGGCAGTTCGGGCTGGACTGTTCCCAAGAGGCACAGGGTCTGACTGATTTGCATATAGCCATGTCTGAACTGGGGTGGCAGAGTGGGCTAAAGAACGGTGATGGATTAAACCAAGATCTTTTGATTGGGTGTGAGTGTTTGATTGGTTTGGATGCTCCGTCCATCACCACCCCCTTTTGTACCGCTTTTGGCCGCCATAAGTGTGGCAGGGTATGCTCAGACGTGAGTTCCTTGCTCACTTTGCCACTGGATTCAAGCAAGCCGGGCTGAAGACAGCTGTAATGCCAGAAACCGGTCCTCAGAAGCTTGTTGCCGGTCCAGGGAAGGCAAGGCTTGGCAGTTCGGGCTGGACTGTTCCCATGAGGCACAGGGTCAGACTGATTTGCATAGAGCCATGTCTGAACTGGGGTGGCAGAGTGGGCTAAAGAACGGTGATGGATTAAACCCAGATATTTTGACTGGGTGTGAGTGTTTGATTGGTTCGGATGCTCCGTCCATCACCACCCCCTTTTGTACCACTTTTGGCCGCCATAAGTGTGGCAGGGTATGCTCAGACGTGAGTCCCTTGCTCACTTTGCCACTGGATTCAAGCAAGCCGGGCTGAAGACGGGTGTAAAGCCATAAACCAGTCCTCGGAAGCTTGTTTCCGGTCCAGGGAAGGCAATGCCTTGGCAGTTCGGGCTGGACTGTGCCCATGAGGCACAGGGTCAGACTGATTTGCATATAGCCATGTCTGAACTGGGGTGGCAGAGTGGGCTAAAGAACGGTGATGGATTAAACCCAGATGTTTTGATTGGGTGTGAGTGTTTGATTGGTTCGGATGCTCCGTCCATCACCACCCCCTTTTGTACTGCTTTTGGCCGCCATAAGTGTGGCAGGGTATGCTTAAAAACGTGAGTCCCTTGCTCACTTTGTCAATGGATTCAAGCAAGCCGGGCTGAAGATGGCTGTAATGCCAGAAACCGGTCCTCGGAAGCTTGTTTCCAGTCCAGGGAAGGCATGGCTTGGCAGTTCGGGCTGGACTGTTCCCATGAGGCACAGGGTCAGACTGATTTGCATATAGCCATATCTGAACTAGGGTGGCAGAGTGGGCTAAAGAACGGTGATGGATTAAACCCAGATCTTTTGACTTGGTGTGAGTGTTTGATTGGTTCGGATGCTCCTTCATCACCACCGCCTTTTGTACCGCTTTTGGCCGCCATAAGTGTAGCAGGGTATGCTCAGACGTGAGTCCCTTGCTCACTTTGCCACTGGATTCAAGGAAGCCGGGCTGAAGACGGCTGTAATGCCAGAAACCGGTCCTCGGAAGTTTGTTTCCGGTCCAGGGAAGGCATGGCTTGGCAGTTCGGGCTGGACTAATCCCATGAGGTACAGGGTCTGACTGATTTGCATATAGCCATGTCTGAACTGGGGTGGCAGAGTGGGCTAAAGAACTGTGATGGATTAAAGCCAGATCTTTTGACTGGGTGTGAGTGTTTGATTGGTTTGGATGCTCCGTCCATCACCACCCCCTTTTGTACTGCTTTTGGCCGCCATAAGTGTGGCAGGGTATGCTCAGACGTGAGTCCCTTGCTCACTTTGCCACTGGATTGAAGCAAGCCGGGCTGAAGACGGCTGTAATGCCAGAAACCGGTCCTCGGAAGCTTGTTTCCGGTCCAGGAAAGGCAAGGCTTGGCAGTGCAGGCTGGACTGTTCCCATGAGGCACAGGGTCAGACTGATTTGCATATAGCCATGTCTGAACTGGGGTGGCAGAGTGGGCTAAAGAACGGTGATGGATTAAACCCAGATCTTTTGACTGGGTGTAAGTGTTTGATTGGTTCGGATGCTCCGCCCATCACCACCCCCTTTTGTACCGCTTTTGGCCGCCATAAGTGTGGCAGGGTATGCTCAGACGTGAGTCCCTTGCTCACTTTGCCACTGGATTCAAGGAAGCCGGGCTGAAGACGGCTGTAATGCCAGAAACCGGTCCTCGGAAGCTTGTTTCCGGTCCAGGGAAGGCATGGCTTGGCAGTTCGGGCTGGACTGTTCCCAAGAGGCACAGGGTCTGACTGATTTGCCTATAGCCATGTCTGAACTGGGGTGGCAGAGTGGGCTAAAGAACGGTGATGGATTAAACCCAGATCTTTTGACTAGGTGTGAGTGTTTGATTGGTTTGGATGCTCCGTCCATCACCACCCCCTTTTGTACCGCTTTTGGCCGCCATAAGTGTGGCAGGGTATGCTCAGACGTGAGTTCCTTGCTCACTTTGCCACTGGATTCAAGCAAGCCGGGCTGAAGACAGCTGTAATGCCAGAAACCGGTCCTCGGAAGCTTGTTGCCGGTCCAGGGAAGGCAAGGCTTGGCAGTTCGGGCTGGACTGTTCCCATGAGGCACAGGGTCAGACTGATTTGCATAGAGCCATGTCTGAACTGGGGTGGCAGAGTGGGCTAAAGAACGGTGATGGATTAAACCCAGATATTTTGACTGGGTGTGAGTGTTTGATTGGTTCGGATGCTCCGTCCATCACCACCCCCTTTTGTACCGCTTTTGGCCGCCATAAGTGTGGCAGGGTATGCTCAGAGGTGAGTCCCTTGCTCACTTTGCCACTGGATTCAAGCAAGCCGGGCTGAAGATGGCTGTAATGCCAGAAACCGGTCCTCGGAAGCTTGTTTCCGGTCCAGGGAAGGCATGGCTTGGCAGTTCGGGCTGGACTGTTCCCATGAGGCACAGGGTCAGACTGATTTGCATATAGCCATGTCTGAACTGGGGTGGCAGAGTGGGCTAAAGAACGGTGATGGATTAAACCCAGATCTTTTGACTGGGTGTGAGTGTTTGATTGGTTTGGATGCTTCGTCCATCACCACCCCCTTTTGTACCGCTTTTGGCTGCCATCAGTGTGGCAGGGTATGCTCAGACGTGAGACCCTTGCTCACTTTGCCACTGGATTCAAGCAAGCCGGGCTGAAGACGGCTGTAATGCCAGAAACCGGTCCTCGGAAGCTTGTTTCCGGTCCAGGGAAGGCATGGCTTGGCAGTTCGGGCTGGACTGTTCCCATGAGGCACAGGGTCAGACTGATTTGCATATATCCATGTCTGAACTGGGGTGGCAGAGTGGGCTAAAGAACGGTGATGGATTAAACCCAGATCTTTTGACTGGGTGTGAGTGTTTGATTGGTTCGGATGCTCCGTCCATCACCACCCCCTTTTGTACCGCTTTTGGCCGCCATAAGTGTGGCAGGGTATGCTCAGACGTGAGTCCCTTGCTCACTTTGCCACTGGATTCAAGCAAGCCGGGCTGAAGACGGCTGTAATGCCAGAAACTGGTCCTCGGAAGCTTGTTTCCGGTCCAGGGAAGGCATGGCTTGGCAGTTCGGGCTGGACTGTTCCCATGAGGCACAGGGTCAGACTGATTTACATATAGCCATGTCTGAACTGGGGTGGCAGAGTGGGCTAAAGAACGGTGATGGATTAAACCCAGATCTTTTGACTGGGTGTGAGTGTTTGATTGGTTCGGATGCTCCGTCCATCACCATCCCCTTTTGTACCGCTTTTGGCCACCATAAGTGTGGCAGGGTATGCTCAGACGTGAGTCCCTTGCTCACTTTGCCACTGGATTCAAGCAAGCCGGGCTGGAGACGGCTGTAATGCCAGAAACCGGTCCTCGGAAGCTTGTTTCCGGTCGAGGGAAGGCAATGCCTTGGCAGTTCGGGCTAGACTGTTCCCATGAGGCACAGGGTCAGACTGATTTGCATATAGCCATGTCTGAACTGGGGTGGCAGAGTGGGCTAAAGAATGGTGATGGATTAAACCCAGATCTTTAGATTGGGTGTGAGTGTTTGATTGGTTCGGATGCTCCGTCCATCACCACCCACTTTTATACCGCTTTTGGCCACCATAAGTGTGGCAGGGTATGCTCAGACGTGAGTCCCTTGCTCACTTTGCCACTTGATTCAAGCAAGCCGGGCTGAAGACGGCTGTAATGCCAGAAACCGGTCCTCGGAAGCTTGTTTCCGGTCCAGGGAAGGGATGACTTGGCAGTTCGGGCTGGACTGTTCCCATGAGGCACAGGGTCAGACTGATTTGCATATAGCCATGTCTGAACTGGGTGGCAGAGTGGGCTAAAGAACGGTGATGGATTAAACCCAGATCTTTTGACTGGGTGTGAGTGTTTGATTGGTTCGGATGCTCCGTCCATCACCACCCCCTTTTGTACCGCTTTTGGCCGCCATAAGTGTGACAGGGTATGCTCAGACGTGAGTCCCTTGCTTACTTTGTCACTGGATTCAAGCAAGCCGGGCTGAAGACGGCTGTAATGCCAGAAACCGGTCCTTGGTAGCTTTTTTCCGGTCCAGGGAAGGCATGGCTTGGCAGTTCGGGCTGGACTGTTCCCATGAGGCACAGGGTCAGACTGATTTGCATATAGCCATGTCTGAACTGGGGTGGCAGAGTGGGCTAAAGAACGGTGATGGATTAAACCCAGATCTTTTGACTGGGTGTGAGTGTTTGATTGGTTTGGATGCTCCGTCCATCATCACCCCCTTTTGTACCGCTTTTGGCCGCCATAAGTGTGGCAGGGTATGCTCAGACGTGAGTCCCTTGCTCACTTTGCCACTGGATTCAAGCAAGCCGGGCTGAAGACGGCAGTAATGCCAGAAACCGGTCCTCGGAAGCTTGTTTCCGGTCCAGGGAAAGCATGGCGTGGCAGTTCGGGCTGGACTGTTCTCATGGGGCACAGGGTCAGACTGATTTGCATATAGCCATGTCTGAACTGGGGTGGCAGAGTGGGCTAAAGAACGGTGATGGATTAAACCCAGATCTTTTGACTGGGTGTGAGTGTTTGATTGGTTCGGATGCTCCGTCCATCACCACCCCCTTTTGTACCGCTTTTGGCCGCCATAAGTGTGGCAGGGTATGCTCAGACGTGAGTCCCTTGCTCACTTTGCCACTGGATTCAAGCAAGCCGGGCTGAAGACGGCTGTAATGCCAGAAACCGGTCCTCGGAAGCTTGTTTCCGGTCCAGGGAAGGCATGGCTTGGCAGTTTCGGCTGGACTGTTCCCATGAGGCACAGGGTCAGACTGATTTGCATATAGCCATGTCTGAACTGGGGTGGCAGAGTGGGCTAAAGAACGGTGATGGATTAAACCCAGATGTTTTGATTGGGTGTGAGTGTTTGATTGGTTCGGATGCTCCGTCCATCACCACCCCCTTTTGTACTGCTTTTGGCCGCCATAAGTGTGGCAGGGTATGCTTAAAAACATGAGTCCCTTGCTCACTTTGTCAATGGATTCAAGCAAGCCGGGCTGAAGACGGCTGTAATGCCAGAAACCGGTCCTCGGAAGCTTGTTTCCAGTCCAGGGAAGGCATGGCTTGGCAGTTCGGGCTGGACTGTTCCCATGAGGCACAGGGTCAGACTGATTTGCATATAGCCATGTCTGAACTAGGGTGGCAGAGTGGGCTAAAGAACGGTGATGGATTAAACCCAGATCTTTTGACTTGGTGTGAGTGTTTGATTGGTTCGGATGCTCCTTCATCACCACCGCCTTTTGTACCGCTTTTGGCCGCCATAAGTGTAGCAGGGTATGCTCAGACGTGAGTCCCTTGCTCACTTTGCCACTGGATTCAAGGAAGCCGGGCTGAAGACGGCTGTAATGCCAGAAACCGGTCCTCGGAAGTTTGTTTCCGGTCCAGGGAAGGCATGGCTTGGCAGTTCGGGCTGGACTAATCCCATGAGGTACAGGGTCTGACTGATTTGCATATAGCCATGTCTGAACTGGGGTGGCAGAGTGGGCTAAAGAACTGTGATGGATTAAAGCCAGATCTTTTGACTGGGTGTGAGTGTTTGATTGGTTTGGATGCTCCGTCCATCACCACCCCCTTTTGTACTGCTTTTGGCCGCCATAAGTGTGGCAGGGTATGCTCAGACGTGAGTCCCTTGCTCACTTTGCCACTGGATTCAAGCAAGCCGGGCTGAAGACGGCTGTAATGCCAGAAACCGGTCCTCGGAAGCTTGTTTCCGGTCCAGGAAAGGCAAGGCTTGGCAGTGCAGGCTGGACTGTTCCCATGAGGCACAGGGTCAGACTGATTTGCATATAGCCATGTCTGAACTGGGGTGGCAGAGTGGGCTAAAGAACGGTGATGGATTAAACCCAGATCTTTTGACTGGGTGTAAGTGTTTGATTGGTTCGGATGCTCCGCCCATCACCACCCCCTTTTGTACCGCTTTTGGCCGCCATAAGTGTGACAGGGTATGCTCAGACGTGAGTCCCTTGCTCACTTTGCCACTGGATTCAAGGAAGCCGGGCTGAAGACGGCTGTAATGCCAGAAACCGGTCCTCGGAAGCTTGTTTCCGGTCCAGGGAAGGCATGGCTTGGCAGTTCGGGCTGGACTGTTCCCAAGAGGCACAGGGTCTGACTGATTTGCCTATAGCCATGTCTGAACTGGGGTGGCAGAGTGGGCTAAAGAACGGTGATGGATTAAACCCAGATCTTTTGACTAGGTGTGAGTGTTTGATTGGTTTGGATGCTCCGTCCATCACCACCCCCTTTTGTACCGCTTTTGGCCGCCATAAGTGTGGCAGGGTATGCTCAGACGTGAGTTCCTTGCTCACTTTGCCACTGGATTCAAGCAAGCCGGGCTGAAGACAGCTGTAATGCCAGAAACCGGTCCTCGGAAGCTTGTTGCCGGTCCAGGGAAGGCAAGGCTTGGCAGTTCGGGCTGGACTGTTCCCATGAGGCACAGGGTCAGACTGATTTGCATAGAGCCATGTCTGAACTGGGGTGGCAGAGTGGGCTAAAGAACGGTGATGGATTAAACCCAGATATTTTGACTGGGTGTGAGTGTTTGATTGGTTCGGATGCTCCGTCCATCACCACCCCCTTTTGTACCGCTTTTGGCCGCCATAAGTGTGGCAGGGTATGCTCAGAGGTGAGTCCCTTGCTCACTTTGCCACTGGATTCAAGCAAGCCGGGCTGAAGATGGCTGTAATGCCAGAAACCGGTCCTCGGAAGCTTGTTTCCGGTCCAGGGAAGGCATGGCTTGGCAGTTCGGGCTGGACTGTTCCCATGAGGCACAGGGTCAGACTGATTTGCATATAGCCATGTCTGAACTGGGGTGGCAGAGTGGGCTAAAGAACGGTGATGGATTAAACCCAGATCTTTTGACTGGGTGTGAGTGTTTGATTGGTTTGGATGCTTCGTCCATCACCACCCCCTTTTGTACCGCTTTTGGCTGCCATCAGTGTGGCAGGGTATGCTCAGACGTGAGACCCTTGCTCACTTTGCCACTGGATTCAAGCAAGCCGGGCTGAAGACGGCTGTAATGCCAGAAACCGGTCCTCGGAAGCTTGTTTCCGGTCCAGGGAAGGCATGGCTTGGCAGTTCGGGCTGGACTGTTCCCATGAGGCACAGGGTCAGACTGATTTGCATATATCCATGTCTGAACTGGGGTGGCAGAGTGGGCTAAAGAACGGTGATGGATTAAACCCAGATCTTTTGACTGGGTGTGAGTGTTTGATTGGTTCGGATGCTCCGTCCATCACCACCCCCTTTTGTACCGCTTTTGGCCGCCATAAGTGTGGCAGGGTATGCTCAGACGTGAGTCCCTTGCTCACTTTGCCACTGGATTCAAGCAAGCCGGGCTGAAGACGGCTGTAATGCCAGAAACTGGTCCTCGGAAGCTTGTTTCCGGTCCAGGGAAGGCATGGCTTGGCAGTTCGGGCTGGACTGTTCCCATGAGGCACAGGGTCAGACTGATTTACATATAGCCATGTCTGAACTGGGGTGGCAGAGTGGGCTAAAGAACGGTGATGGATTAAACCCAGATCTTTTGACTGGGTGTGAGTGTTTGATTGGTTCGGATGCTCCGTCCATCACCATCCCCTTTTGTACCGCTTTTGGCCACCATAAGTGTGGCAGGGTATGCTCAGACGTGAGTCCCTTGCTCACTTTGCCACTGGATTCAAGCAAGCCGGGCTGGAGACGGCTGTAATGCCAGAAACCGGTCCTCGGAAGCTTGTTTCCGGTCGAGGGAAGGCAATGCCTTGGCAGTTCGGGCTAGACTGTTCCCATGAGGCACAGGGTCAGACTGATTTGCATATAGCCATGTCTGAACTGGGGTGGCAGAGTGGGCTAAAGAATGGTGATGGATTAAACCCAGATCTTTAGATTGGGTGTGAGTGTTTGATTGGTTCGGATGCTCCGTCCATCACCACCCACTTTTATACCGCTTTTGGCCACCATAAGTGTGGCAGGGTATGCTCAGACGTGAGTCCCTTGCTCACTTTGCCACTTGATTCAAGCAAGCCGGGCTGAAGACGGCTGTAATGCCAGAAACCGGTCCTCGGAAGCTTGTTTCCGGTCCAGGGAAGGGATGACTTGGCAGTTCGGGCTGGAATGTTCCCATGAGGCACAGGGTCAGACTGATTTGCATATAGCCATGTCTGAACTGGGTGGCAGAGTGGGCTAAAGAACGGTGATGGATTAAACCCAGATCTTTTGACTGGGTGTGAGTGTTTGATTGGTTCGGATGCTCCGTCCATCACCACCCCCTTTTGTACCGCTTTTGGCCGCCATAAGTGTGACAGGGTATGCTCAGACGTGAGTCCCTTGCTTACTTTGTCACTGGATTCAAGCAAGCCGGGCTGAAGACGGCTGTAATGCCAGAAACCGGTCCTTGGTAGCTTGTTTCCGGTCCAGGGAAGGCATGGCTTGGCAGTTCGGGCTGGACTGTTCCCATGAGGCACAGGGTCAGACTGATTTGCATATAGCCATGTCTGAACTGGGGTGGCAGAGTGGGCTAAAGAACGGTGATGGATTAAACCCAGATCTTTTGACTGGGTGTGAGTGTTTGATTGGTTTGGATGCTCCGTCCATCATCACCCCCTTTTGTACCGCTTTTGGCCGCCATAAGTGTGGCAGGGTATGCTCAGACGTGAGTCCCTTGCTCACTTTGCCACTGGATTCAAGCAAGCCGGGCTGAAGACGGCAGTAATGCCAGAAACCGGTCCTCGGAAGCTTGTTTCCGGTCCAGGGAAAGCATGGCGTGGCAGTTCGGGCTGGACTGTTCTCATGGGGCACAGGGTCAGACTGATTTGCATATAGCCATGTCTGAACTGGGGTGGCAGAGTGGGCTAAAGAACGGTGATGGATTAAACCCAGATCTTTTGACTGGGTGTGAGTGTTTGATTGGTTCGGATGCTCCGTCCATCACCACCCCCTTTTGTACCGCTTTTGGCCGCCATAAGTGTGGCAGGGTATGCTCAGACGTGAGTCCCTTGCTCACTTTGCCACTGGATTCAAGCAAGCCGGGCTGAAGACGGCTGTAATGCCAGAAACCGGTCCTCGGAAGCTTGTTTCCGGTCCAGGGAAGGCATGGCTTGGCAGTTTCGGCTGGACTGTTCCCATGAGGCACAGGGTCAGACTGATTTGCATATAGCCATGTCTGAACTGGGGTGGCAGAGTGGGCTAAAGAACGGTGATGGATTAAACCCAGATCTTTTGACTGGGTGTGAGTGTTTGATTGGTTCGGATGCTCCGTCCATCACCACCCCCTTTTGTACCGCTTTTGGCCGCCATAAGTGTGACAGGGTATGCTCAGACGTGAGTCCCTTGCTTACTTTGTCACTGGATTCAAGCAAGCCGGGCTGAAGACGGCTGTAATGCCAGAAACCGGTCCTTGGTAGCTTGTTTCCGGTCCAGGGAAGGCATGGCTTGGCAGTTCGGGCTGGACTGTTCCCATGAGGCACAGGGTCAGACTGATTTGCATATAGCCATGTCTGAACTGGGGTGGCAGAGTGGGCTAAAGAACGGTGATGGATTAAACCCAGATCTTTTGACTGGGTGTGAGTGTTTGATTGGTTTGGATGCTCCGTCCATCATCACCCCCTTTTGTACCGCTTTTGGCCGCCATAAGTGTGGCAGGGTATGCTCAGACGTGAGTCCCTTGCTCACTTTGCCACTGGATTCAAGCAAGCCGGGCTGAAGACGGCAGTAATGCCAGAAACCGGTCCTCGGAAGCTTGTTTCCGGTCCAGGGAAAGCATGGCGTGGCAGTTCGGGCTGGACTGTTCTCATGGGGCACAGGGTCAGACTGATTTGCATATAGCCATGTCTGAACTGGGGTGGCAGAGTGGGCTAAAGAACGGTGATGGATTAAACCCAGATCTTTTGACTGGGTGTGAGTGTTTGATTGGTTCGGATGCTCCGTCCATCACCACCCCCTTTTGTACCGCTTTTGGCCGCCATAAGTGTGGCAGGGTATGCTCAGACGTGAGTCCCTTGCTCACTTTGCCACTGGATTCAAGCAAGCCGGGCTGAAGACGGCTGTAATGCCAGAAACCGGTCCTCGGAAGCTTGTTTCCGGTCCAGGGAAGGCATGGCTTGGCAGTTTCGGCTGGACTGTTCCCATGAGGCACAGGGTCAGACTGATTTGCATATATCCATGTCTGAACTGGGGTGGCAGAGTGGACTAAAGAACGGTGATGGATTAAACCCAGATCTTTTGACTGGGTGTGAGTGTTTGTTTGTTTCGGATGCTCCGTCCATCACCACCCTCTTTTGTACCGCTTTTGGCCGCCATAAGTGTGGCAGGGTATGCTCAGACGTGAGTCCCTTGCTCACTTTGCCACTGGATTCAAGCAAGCCGGGCTGAAGACAGCTGTAATGCCAGAAACCGGTCCTCGGAAGCTTGTTTCCGGTCCAGGGAAGGCATGGCTTGGCAGTTCGGGCTGGACTGTTCCCATGAGGCACAGGGTCAGACTGATTTACATATAGCCATGTCTGAACTGGGGTGGCAGAGTGGGCTAAAGAACGGTGATGGATTAAACCCAGATCTTTTGACTGGGTGTGAGTGTTTGATTGGTTCGGATGCTCCGTCCATCACCACCCCCTTTTGTACCGCTTTTGGCCGCCATAAGTGTGGCAGGGTATGCTCAGACGTGAGTCCCTTGCTCACTTTGCCACTGGATTCAAGCAAGCCGGGCTGAAGACGGCTGTAATGCCAGAAACCGGTCCTCGGAAGCTTGTTTCCTGTCCAGGGAAGGCATGGCTTGGCAGTTCGGGCTGGACTGTTCCAATGAGGCACAGGGTCAGAATGCTTTGCATGTAGCCATGTCTGAACTGGGGAGGCAGAGTGGGTTAAAGAACGGTGATGGATTAAACCCAGGTCTTTTGATTGGGTGTGAGTGTTTGATTGGTTCGGATGCTCCGTCCATCACCACCCCCTTTTGTACCGCTTTTGGCCGCCATAAGTGTGGCAGGGTATGCTCAGACGTGAGTCCCTTGCTCACTTTGCCACTGGATTCAAGCAAGCTGGGCTGAAGACGGCTATAATGCCAGAAACCGGTCTTCAGAATCTTGTTTCCGGTCCAGGGAAGGCAATGCCTTGGCAGTTCGGGCTAGACTGTTCCCATGAGGCACAGGGTCAGACTGATTTGCATATAGCCATGTCTGAACTGGGTTGGCAGAGTGGGCTAAAGAACGGTGATGGATTAAACCCAGATCTTTTGACTGGGTGTGAGTGTTTGATTGGTTCAGATGCTCCGTCCATCACCACCCCCTTTTGTACTGCTTTTGGCCGCCATAAGTGTGGCAGGGTATGCTCAGACGAAAGTCCCTTGCTCACTTTGCCACTGGATTCAAGCAAGCCGGGCTGAAGACGGCTGTAATGCCAGAAACCGGTCCTTGGAAGATTGTTTCCGGTCCAGGGAAGGGATGGCTTGGCAGTTCGGGTTAGACTGTTCCCATGAGGCACAGGGTCAGACTGATTTGCATATAGCCATGTCTGAACTGGGGTGGCAGAGTGGGCTAAAGAACGGTGATGGATTAAACCCAGATCTTTTGACTTGGTGTGAGTGTTTGATTGGTTAGGATGCTCCGTCCATCATCACCCCCTTTTGTACCGCTTTTGGCAGCCATAAGTGTGGCAGGGTATGCTCAGACGTGAGTCCCTTGCTCACTTTGCCACTGTATTCAAGCAAGCCGGGCTGAAGACGGCTGTAATGCCAGAAACCGGTCCTCGGAAGCTTGTTTCCGGTCCAGGGAAAGCATGGCGTGGCAGTTCGGGCTTGACTGTTCTCATGAGGCACAGGGTCAGACTGATTTGCATATAGCCATGTCTGAACTGGGGTGGCAGAGTGGGCTAAAGAACGGTGATGGATTAAACTCAGATCTTTTGACTGGGTGTGAGTGTATGATTGGTTCGGATGCTCCGTCCATCACCACCCACTTTTGTACTGCTTTTGGCTGCCATAGGTGTGGCAGGGTATGCTCAGACGTGAGTCCCTTGCTCACTTTGCCACTGGATTCAAGCAAGCCGGGCTGAAGACGGCTGTAATGCCAGAAACCGGTCCTCGGAAGCTTGTTTCCTGTCCAGGGAAGGCATGGCTTGGCAGTTCGGGCTGGACTGTTCCAATGAGGCACAGGGTCAGAATGCTTTGCATGTAGCCATGTCTGAACTGGGGAGGCAGAGTGGGTTAAAGAACGGTGATGGATTAAACCCAGGTCTTTTGATTGGGTGTGAGTGTTTGATTGGTTCGGATGCTCCGTCCATCACCACCCCCTTTTGTACCGCTTTTGGCCGCCATAAGTGTGGCAGGGTATGCTCAGACGTGAGTCCCTTGCTCACTTTGCCACTGGATTCAAGCAAGCTGGGCTGAAGACGGCTGTAATGCCAGAAACCGGTCTTCAGAATCTTGTTTCCGGTCCAGGGAAGGCAATGCCTTGGCAGTTCGGGCTAGACTGTTCCCATGAGGCACAGGGTCAGACTGATTTGCATATAGCCATGTCTGAACTGGGTTGGCAGAGTGGGCTAAAGAACGGTGATGGATTAAACCCAGATCTTTTGACTGGGTGTGAGTGTTTGATTGGTTCAGATGCTCCGTCCATCACCACCCCCTTTTGTACTGCTTTTGGCCGCCATAAGTGTGGCAGGGTATGCTCAGACGAGAGTCCCTTGCTCACTTTGCCACTGGATTCAAGCAAGCCGGGCTGAAGACGGCTGTAATGCCAGAAACCGGTCCTCGGAAGATTGTTTCCGGTCCAGGGAAGGGATGGCTTGGCAGTTCGGGTTGGACTGTTCCCATGAGGCACAGGGTCAGACTGATTTGCATATAGCCATGTCTGAACTGGGGTGGCAGAGTGGGCTGAAGAACGGTGATGGATTAAACCCAGATCTTTTGACTGGGTGTGAGTGTTTGATTGGTTAGGATGCTCCGTCCATCATCACCCCCTTTTGTACTGCTTTTGGCCGTCATAAGTGTGGCAGGGTATGCTCAGACGTGAGCCCCTTGCTCACTTTGCCACTGGATTCAAGCAAGCCGGGCTGAAGACGGCTGTAATGCCAGAAACCGGTCCTCGGAAGCTTGTTTCCGGTCCAGGGAAGGCATGGCTTGGCAGTTTCGGCTGGACTGTTCCCATGAGGCACAGGGTCAGACTGATTTGCATATATCCATGTCTGAACTGGGGTGGCAGAGTGGGCTAAAGAACTGTGATGGATTAAACCCAGATCTTTTGACTGGGTGTGAGTGTTTGTTTGTTTCGGATGCTCCGTCCATCACCACCCTCTTTTGTACCGCTTTTGGCCGCCATAAGTGTGGCAGGGTATGCTCAGACGTGAGTCCCTTGCTCACTTTGCCACTGGATTCAAGCAAGCCGGGCTGAAGACGGCTGTAATGCCAGAAACCGGTCCTCGGAAGCTTGTTTCCGGTCCAGGGAAGGCATGGCTTGGCAGTTCGGGCTGGACTGTTCCCATGAGGCACAGGGTCAGACTGATTTACATATAGCCATGTCTGAACTGGGGTGGCAGAGTGGGCTAAAGAACAGTGATAGATTAAACCCAGATCTTTTGACTGGGTGTGAGTGTTTGATTGGTTCGGATGCTCCGTCCATCACCACCCCCTTTTGTACCGCTTTTGGCCGCCATAAGTGTGGCAGGGTATGCTCAGACGTGAGTCCCTTGCTCACTTTGCCACTGGATTCAAGCAAGCCGGGCTGAAGACGGCTGTAATGCCAGAAACCGGGCCTCGGAAGCTTGTTTCCAGTCCAGGGAAGGCATGGCTTGGCAGTTCGGGCTGGACTGTTCCTATGAGGCACAGGGTCAGAATGCTTTGTATGTAGCCATGTCTGAACTGGGGTGGCAGAGTGGGTTAAAGAACGGTGATGGATTAAACCCAGATCTTTTGACTGGGTGTGAGTGTTTGATTGGTTCAGATGCTCCGTCCATCACCACCCCCTTTTGTACTGCTTTTGGACGCCATAAGTGTGGCAGGGTATGCTCAGACGAGAGTCCCTTGCTCACTTTGCCACTGGATTCAAGCAAGCCGGGCTGAAGACGGCTGTAATGCCAGAAACCGGTCCTCAGAAGATTGTTTCCGGTCCAGGGAAGGGATGGCTTGGCAGTTCGGGTTGGACTGTTCCCATGAGGCACAGGGTCAGACTGATTTGCATATAGCCATGTCTGAACTGGGGTGGCAGAGTGGGCTAAAGAACGGTGATGGATTAAACCCAGATCTTTTGACTGGGTGTGAGTGTTTGATTGGTTAGGATGCTCCGTCCATCATCACCCCCTTTTGTACCACTTTTGGCCGCCATAAGTGTGGCAGGGTATGCTCAGACGTGAGTCCCTTGCTCACTTTGCCACTGGATTCAAGCAAGCCGGGCTGAAGACGGCTGTAATGCCAGAAACCAGTCCTCGGAAGCTTGTTTCCGGTTCAGGGAAAGCATGGCGTGGCAGTTCGGGCTGGACTGTTCTCATGAGGCACAGGGTCAGACTGATTTGCATATAGCCATGTCTGAACTGGGGTGGCAGAGTGGGCTAAAAAACGGTGATGGATTAAACCCAGATCTTTTGACTGGGTGTGAGTGTTTGATTGGTTTGGATGCTCCGTCCATCACCACCCCCTTTTGTACCGCTTTTGGCTGCCATAAGTGTGGCAGGGTATGCTCAGACGTGAGTCCCTTGCTCACTTTGCCACTGGATTCAAGCAAGCCGGGCTGAAGACGGCTGTAATGCCAGAAACCGGTCCTCGGAAGCTTGTTTCCGGTCCAGGTAAGGCATGGCTAGGCAGTTCGGGCTGGACTGTTCCCATGAGGCACAGGGTCAGACTGATTTGCATATAGCCATGTCTGAAGTGGGGTGGCAGAGTGGGCTAAAGAACGGTGATGGATTAAACTCAGATCTTTTGACTGGGTGTGAGTGTTTGATTGGTTCGGATGCTCCGTCCATCACCACCCACTTTTGTACTGCTTTTGGCCTCCATAAGTGTGGCAGGGTATGCTCAGACGTGAGTCCCTTGCTCACTTTGCCACTGGATTCAAGCAAGCCGGGCTGAAGACGGCTGTAATGCCAGAAACCGGTCCTCGGAAGCTTGTTTCCGGTCCAGGGAAGGCATGGCTTGGCAGTTCGGGCTGGACTGTTCCCATGAGGCACAGGGTCAGACTGATTTGCATATAGCCATGTCTGAACTGGGGTGGCACAGTGGGCTAAAGAATGGTGATGGATTAAACCCAGATCTTTGGACTGGGTGTGAGTGTTTGATTGGTTCGGATGCTCCGTCCATCACCACCCCCTTTTGTACTGCTTTTGGCCGCCATAAGTGTGGCAGGATATGCTCAGACGTGAGTCCCTTGCTCACTTTGCCACTGGATTCAAGCAAGTCGGGCTAAAGACGGCTGTAATGCCAGAAACCGGTCCTCGGAAGCTTGTTTCCGGTCCAGGGAAGGCATGGCTTGGCAGTTCGGGCTGGACTGTTCCCATGAGGCACAGGGTCAGACTGATTTGCATATAGCCATGTCTGAACTGGGGTGGCAAAGTGGGCTAAAGAACGGTGATAGATTAAACCCATATCTTTTGACTGGGTGTGAGTGTTTGATTGGTTCGGATTCTCCGTCCATCACCACCCCCTTTTATACCGCTTTTGGCCGCCATAAGTGTGGCAGGGTATGCTCAGACGTGAGTCCCTTGCTCGCTTTGCCACTGGATTCAAGTAAGCCGGGCTGAAGACGGCTGTAATGCCAGAAACCGGTCCTCGGAAGCTTGCTTCCGGTCCAGGGAAGGCATGGCTTGACAATTCGGACTGGACTGTTCCCATGAGGCACAGGGTCAGACTGATTTGCATATAGCCATGTCTGAACTGGGGTGGCAGAGTGGGCTAAAGAACCGTGATGGATTAAACCCAGATCTTTTGACTGGGTGTGAGTGTTTGATTGGTTCGGATGCTCCATCCATCACCACCCCCTTTTGTACCGCTTTTGGCCGCCATAAGTGTGGCAGGGTATGCTCAGACGTGAGTCCCTTGCTCACTTTACCAATGGATTCAAGAAAGCCGGGCTGAATACGGCTGTAATGCCAGAAACCGGTCCTCGGAAGCTTGTTTCCGGTCCAGGGAAGGCATGGCTTGGCAGTTCGGGCTAGACTGTTCCCATGAGGCACAGGGTCAGACTGATTTGCATATAGCCATGTCTGAACTGGGGTGGCAGAGTGGGCTAAAGAACGGTGATGGATTAAACCCAGATCTTTTGACTGGGTGTGAGTGTTTTGATTAGTTCGGATTCTCCGTCCATCACCACCCCCTTTTGTACCGCTTTTGGCCGCCATAAGTATGGCAGGGTATGCTCAGACGTGAGTCCCTTGCTCACTTTGCCACTGGATTCAAGCAAGCCGGGCTGAAGATGGCTGTAATGCCAGAAACCGGTCCTCGGAAGCTTGTTTCCGGTCTAGGGAAGGCATGGCTTGGCAGTTCGGGCTGGACTGTTCCCATGAGGTACAGGGTCAGACTGATTTGCATATAGCCATGTCTGAACTGGGGTGGCACAGTGGGCTAAAGAACGGTGATGGATTAAACCCAGATCTTTTGACTGGGTGTGAGTGTTTGATTGGTTCGGATGCTCCGTCCATCACCACCTCTTTTGTACCGCTTTTGGCCGCCATAAGTGTGGCAGGGTATGCTCAGACGTGAGTCCCTTGCTCACTTTGCCACTGGATTCAAGCAAGCCGGGCTGAAGACGGCTGTAATGCCAGAAACCGGTCCTCGGAAGCTTGTTTCCGGTCCAGGGAAGGCATGGCTTGGCAGTTCGGGCTGGACTGTTCCCATGAGGCACAGGGTCAGACTGATTTGCATATAGCCATGTCTGAACTGGGGTGGCAGAGTGAGCTAAAGAACGGTGATGGATTAAACCCAGATCTTTTGACTGGGTGTGAGTGTTTGAATGGTTTGGATGCTCTGTCCATCACCACCCCCTTTTGTACCGCTTTTGGCCGCCATAGGTGTGGCAGGGTATGCTCAGACGTGAGTCCCTTGCTCACTTTGCCACTGGATTCAAGCAAGCCGGGCTGAAGACGGCTGTAATGCCAGAAACCAGTCCTCAGAAGCTTGTTTCCGGTCCAGGGAAGGCATGGCTAGGAAGTTCGGGCTGGACTGTTCCCATGAGGCACAGGGTCAGACTGATTTGCATATAGCCATGTCTGAACTGGGGTGGCAGAGTGGGCTAAAGAACGGTGATGGATTAAACCCAGATATTTTGACTGGGTGTGAGTATTTGAATGGTTCGGATGCTCCATCCATCACCACCCCCTTTTGTACCGCTTTTGGCCGCCATAAGTGTGGCAGGGTATGCTCAGACGTGAGTCCCTTGCTCACTTTGCCACTGGATTCAAGCAAGCCGGGCTGAAGACGGCTGTAATGCCAGAAACCGGTCCTCGGAAGCTTGTTTCCGGTCCAGGGAAGGCATGGCTAGGCAGTTCGGGCTGGACTGTTCCCATGAGGCACAGGGTCAGACTGATTTGCATATAGCCATGTCTGAACTAGGGTGGCAGAGTGGGCTAAAGAACGGTGATGGATTAAACCCAGATCTTTTGACTGGGTGTGAGTGTTTGACTGGTTCCTATGCTCCGTCCTTCACCACCTCCTTTTGTACCGCTTTTGGCCGCCATAAGTGTGGCAGGGTATGCTCAGACTTGAGTCCCTTGCTCACTTTGCCACTGGATTCAAGCAAGTCGGGCTGAAGACGGCTGTAATGCCAGAAACCGGTCCTCAGAAGCTTGTTTCCGGTCCAGGGAAGGCATGGCTTGGCAGTTCGGGCTGGACTGTTCCCATGAGGCACAGGGTCAGACTGATTTGCATATAGCCATGTCTGAACTGGGGTGGCAGAGTGGGCTAAAGAACGGTGATGGATTAAACCCAGATCTTTTGACTGGGTGTGAGTGTTTGATTGGTTCGGATGCTCCGTCCATCACCACCCCCTTTTGTACCGCTTTTGGCCGCCATAAGTGGGGCAGGGTATGCTCAGACGTGAGTCCCTTGGTCACTTTGCCACTAGATTCAAGCAAGCCGGGCTGAAGACGGCTGTAATGCCAGAAACCGGTCCTCGGAAGCTTGTTTCCGGTCAAGGGAAGGCATGGCTTGGCAGTTCGGGCTGGACTGTTCCCATGAGGCACAGGGTCAGACTGATTTGCATATAGCCATGTATGAAATGGGGTGGCAGAGTGGGCTAAAGAACGGTGATGGATTAAACCCAGATCTTTTGACTGGTTGTGAGTGTTTGATTGGTTCGGATGCTCCGTCCATCACCACCCCCTTTTGTACCGCTTTTGGCCGCCATAAGTGTGGCAGGGTATGCTCAGACGTGAGTCCCTTGCTCACTTTGCCACTGGTTTCAAGCAAGCCAGGCTGAATACGGCTGTAATGCCAGAAACCGGTCCTCGGAAGCTTGTTTCCGGTCCAGGGAAGGCATGGCTTGGCAGTTCGGACTGGACTGTTCCCATGAGGCACAGGGTCAGACTGATTTGCATATAGCCATGTCTGAACTGGGGTGGCAGAGTGGGCTAAAGAACGGTGATGGATTAAACCCAGATCTTTTGACTGGGTGTGAGTGTTTGATTGGTTCGGATGCTCATCCATCACCACCCCCTTTTGTACCGCTTTTGGCCGCCATAAGTGTGGCAGGGTATGCTCAGACCTGAGTCCCTTGCTCACTTTGCCACTGGATTCAAGCAAGCCGGGCTGAATACGGCTGTAATGCCAAAAACCGGTCCTCGGAAGCTTGTTTCCTGTCCAGGGAAGGCATGGCTTGGCAGTTCGGGCTGGACTGTTCCCATGAGGCACAGGGTCAGACTGATTTGCATATAGCCATGTCTGAACTGGGGTGGCAGAGTGGGCTAAAGAATGGTGATGGATTAAACCCAGATCTTTTGACTGGGTGTGAGTGTTTGATTGGTTCGGATTCTCCGTCCATCACCACCCCCTTTTGTACCGCTTTTGGCCGCCATAAGTGTGGCAGGGTATGCTCAGACGTGAGTCCCTTGCTCACTTTGCCACTGGATTCAAGCAAGCCGGGCTGAAGATGGCTGTAATGCCAGAAACCGGTCCTCGGAAGCTTGTTTCCGGTCCAGGGAAGGCATGGCTAGGCAGTTCGGGCTGGACTGTTCCCATGAGGCACAGGGTCAGACTGATTTGCATATAGCCATGTCTGAACTGGGGTGGCAGAGTGGGCTAAAGAACGGTGATGGATTAAACCCAGATCTTTTGACTGGGTGGGAGTGTTTGATTGGTTCAGATGCTCCGTCCATCACCACCCCCTTTTGTACCGCTTTTGGCCGCCATAAGTGTGGCAGGGTATGCTCAGACGTGAGTCCCTTGCTCACTTTGCCACTGGATTCAAGCAAGCCGGGCTGAAGACGGCTGTAATGCCAGAAACCGGTCCTTGGAAGCTTGTTTCCGGTCCAGGGAAGGCATGGCTTGGCAGTTCGGGCTCGACTGTTCCCATGAGGCACAGGGTCAGACTGATTTGCATATAGCCATGTCTGAACTGGGGTGGCAGAGTGGGCTAAAGAACGGTGATGGATTAAACCCAGATCTTTTGCCTGGGTGTGAGTGTTTGATTGGTTCGGATGCTCCGTCCATCACCACCCCCTTTTGTACCGCTTTTGGCCGCCATAAGTGTGGCAGGGTATGCTCAGACGTGAGTTCCTTGCTCACTTTGCCACTGGATTCAAGCAAGCCGGGCTGAAGACGGCTGTAATGCCAGAAACCGGTCCTCGGAAGCTTGTTTCCGGTCCAGGGAAGGCTTGGCAGTTCGGGCTGGACTGTTCCCATGAGGCACAGGGTCAGACTGATTTGCATATAGCCATGCCTGAACTGGGGTGGCAAAGTGGGCTAAAGAACGGTGATGGATTAAACCCAGATCTTTTGACTGGGTGTGAGTGTTTGATTGGTTCGGATGCTCCGTCCATCACCACCCCCTTTTGTAACGCTTTTGGCCGCCATAAGTGTGGCAGGGTATGCTCAGACGTGAGTCCCTTGCTCACTTTGCCACTAGATTCAAGCAAGCCGGGCTGAAGACGGCTGTAATGCCAGAAACCGGTCCTCGGAAGCTTGTTTCCGGTCCAGGGAAGGCATGGCTTGGCAGTTCGGGCTGGACTGTTCCCATGAGGCACTGGGTCAGACTGATTTGCATATAGCCATGTCTGAACTGGGGTGGCAGAGTGGGCTAAAGAACGGTGATGGATTAAACCCAGATCTTTTGACTGGGTGTGAGTGTTTGATTGGTTTGGATGCTCCGTCCATCACCACCCCCTTTTGTACCGCTTTTGGCCGCCATAAGTGTGGCACGGTATGCTCAGACGTGAGTCCCTTGCTCACTTTGGAACTGGATTCAAGCAAGCCGGGCTGAAGACGGCTGTAATGCCAGAAACCGGTCCTCGGAAGCTTGTTTCCGGTCCAGGGAAGGCATGGATTGGCTTGGCAGTTCGGGCTGGACTGTTCCCATGAGGCACAGGGTCAGACTGATTTGCATATAGCCATGTCTGAACTGGAGTGGCAGAGTGGGCTAAAGAACGGTGATGGATTAAACCCAGGTCTTTTGACTGGGTGTGAGTGTTTGATTGGTTCGGATGCTCCGTCCATCACCACCCCCTTTTGTACCGCTTTTGGCCGCCATAAGTGTGGCAGGGTATGCTCAGACGTGAGTCCCTTGCTCACTTTGTCACTGGATTCAAGCAAGCCGGGCTGAAGACGGCTGTAATGCCAGAAACCGGTCCTCGGAAGCTTGTTTCCGGTCCAGGGAAGGCATGGCTTGGCAGTTCGGGCTGGACTGTTCCCATGAGGCACAGGGTCAGACTGATTTGCATATAGCCATGTCTGAACTGGGGTAGCAGAGTGGGCTAAAGAACGGTGATGGATTAAACCCAGATCTTTTGACTGGGTGTGAGTGCTTGATTGGTTCAGATGCTCCGTTCATCACCACCCCCTTTTGTACCGCTTTTGGCCGCCATAAGTGTGGCAGGGTATGCTCAGACGTGAGTCCCTTGCTCACTTTGCCACTGGATTCAAGCAAGCCGGGCTGAAGACGGCTGTAATGCAAGAAACCGGTCCTCGGATGCTTCTTTCCGGTCCAGGGAAGGCATGGCTTGGCAGTTCGGACTGGACTGTTCCCATGAGGCACAGGGTCAGACTGATTTGCATATAGCCATGTCTGAACTGGGGTGGCAGAGTGGACTAAAGAACGGTGATGGATTAAACCCAGATCTTTTGACTGGGTGTGAGTGTTTGATTGGTTCGGATGCTCCGTCCATCACCACCCCCTTTTATACCGCTTTTGGCCGCCATAAGTGTGGCAGGGTATGCTCAGACGTGAGTCCCTTGCTCACTTTGCCACTGGATTCAAGCAAGCCGGGCTGAATACGGCTGTAATGCCAGAAACCGGTCCTCAGAAGCTTGTTTCCGGTCCAGGGAAGGCATGGCTTGGCATTTCGGGCTGGACTGTTCCCATGAGGCACAGGGTCAGACTGATTTGCATATAGCCATGTCTGAACTGGGGTGGCAGAGTGGGCTAAAGAACGGTGATGGATTAAACCCAGATCTTTTGACTGGGTGTGAGTGTTTGATTGGTTTGGATTCTCCGTCCATCACCACCCCCTTTTGTACCGCTTTTGGCCGCCATAAGTGTGGCAGGGTATGCTCAGACGTGAGTCCCTTGCTCACTTTGCCACTGGATTCAAGCAAGCCGGGCTGAAGACGGCTGTAATGCCAGAAACCGGTCCTCGGAAGCTTGTTTCCGGTCCAGGGAAGGCAAAACTTGGCAGTTCGGACTGGACTGTTCCATTGAGGCACAGGGTCAGACTGATTTGCATATAGCCATGTCTGAACTGGGGTGGCAGAGTGGGCTAAAGAACGGTGATGGATTAAACCCAGATCTTTTGACTGGGTGTGAGTGTTTGATTGGTTCGGATGCTCCGTCCATCACCACCGCCTTTTGTACCGCTTTTGGCCGCCATAAGTGTGGCAGGGTATGCTCAGACGTGAGTCCCTTGCTCACTTTGCCACTGGATTCAAGCAAGCCGGGCTGAATACGGCTGTAATGCCAGTAACCAGTCTTTGGAAGCTTGTTTCCGGTCCAAGGAAGGCATGGCTTGGCAGTTCGGGCTGGACTGTTCCCTTGAGGCACAGGGTCAGACTGATTTGCATATAGCCATGTCTGAACTGGGGTAGCAGAGTGGGCTAAAGAACGGTGATGGATTAAACCCAGATCTTTTGACTGGGTGTGAGTGTTTGATTGGTTCAGATGCTCCGTCCATCACCACCCCCTTTTGTACCGCTTTTGGCCGCCATAAGTGTGGCAGGGTATGCTCAGACGTGAGTCCCTTGCTCACTTTGCCACTGGATTCAAGCAAGCCGGGCTGAAGACGGCTGTAATGCCAGAAACCAGTCCTCGGATGCTTCTTTCCGGTCCAGGGAAGGCATGGCTTGGCAGTTCGGACTGGACTGTTCCCATGAGGCACAGGGTCAGACTGATTTGCATATAGCCATGTCTGAACTGGGGTGGCAGAGTGGACTAAAGAACGGTGATGGATTAAACCCAGATCTTTTGACTCGGTGTGAGTGTTTGATTGGTTCGGATGCTCCGTCCATCACCACCCCCTTTTGTACCGCTTTTGGCCGCCATAAGTGTGGCAGGGTATGCTCAGACGTGAGTCCCTTGCTCACTTTGCCACTGGATTCAAGCAAGCCAGGCTGAATACGGCTGTAATGCCATAAACCGGTCCTCAGAAGCTTGTTTCCGGTCCAGGGAAGGCATGGCTTGGCAGTTCGGGCTGGACTGTTCCCATGAGGCACAGGGTCAGACTGATTTGCATATAGCCATGTCTGAACTGGGGTGGCAGAGTGGGCTAAAGAACGGTGATGGATTAAACCCAGATCTTTTGACTGGGTGTGAGTGTTTGATTGGTTCGGATTCTCCGTCCATCACCACCCCCTTTTGTACCGCTTTTGGCCGCCATAAGTGTGGCAGGGTATGCTCAGATGTGAGTCCCTTGCTCACTTTGCCACTGGATTCAAGCAAGCCGGGCTGAAGACGGCTGTAATGCCAGAAACCGGTCCTCGGAAGCTTGTTTCCGGTCCAGGGAAGGCAAGGCTTGGCAGTTCGGACTGGACTGTTCCATTAAGGCACAGGGTCAGACTGATTTGCATATAGCCATGTCTGAACTGGGGTTGCAGAGTGGGCTAAAGAACGGTGATGGATTAAACCCAGATCTTTTGACTGGGTGTGAGTGTTTGATTGGTTCGGATGCTTCGTCCATCACCACCCCCTTTTGTACCGCTTTTGGCCGCCATAAGTGTGGCAGGGTATGCTCAGACGTGAGTCCCTTGCTCACTTTGCCACTGGATTCAAGCAAGCCGGGCTGAATACGGCTGTAATGCCAGTAACCAGTCCTCGGAAGCTTGTTTCCGGTCCAGGGAAGGCATGGCTTGGCATTTCGGGCTGGACTGTTCGCATGAGGCACAGGGTCAGACTGATTTGCATATAGCCATGTCTGAACTGGGGTGGCAGAGTGGGCTAAAGAACGGTGATGGATTAAACCCAGATCTTTTGACTGGGTGGGAGTGTTTGATTGGTTCGGATGCTCCGTCCATCACCACCCCCTTTTGTACTGCTTTTGGCCTCCATAAGTGTGGCAGGGTATGCTCAGACGTGAGTCCCTTGCTCACTTTGCCACTGGATTCAAGCAAGCCGGGCTGAAGACGGCTGTAATGCCAGAAACCGGTCCTCGGATGCTTCTTTCCGGTCCAGGGAAGGCATGGCTTGGCAGTTCGGACTGGACTGTTCCCATGAGGCACAGGGTCAGACTGATTTGCATATAGCCATGTCTGAACTGGGGTGGCAGAGTGGGCTAAAGAACGGTGATGGATTAAACCCAGATCTTTTGACTGGGTGTGAGTGTTTGATTGGTTCGGATGCTCCGTCCATCACCACCCCCTTTTGTACCGCTTTTGGCCACCATAAGTGTGGCAGGGTATGCTCAGACGTTAGTCCCTTGCTCACTTTGCCACTGGATTCAAGCAAGCCGGGCTGAATACGGCTGTAATGCCAGAAACCGGTCCTCGGAAGCTTGTTTCCGGTCCAGGGAAGGCATGGCTTGGCAGTTCGGGCTGGACTGTTCCCATGAGGCACAGGGTCAGACTGATTTGCATATAGCCATGTCTGAACTGGGGTGGCAGAGTGGGCTAAAGAACGGTGATGGATTAAACCCAGATCTTTTGACTGGGTGTGAGTGTTTGATTGGTTCGGATTCTCCGTCCATCACCACCCCCTTTTGTACCGCTTTTGGCCACCATAAGTGTGGCAGGGTATGCTCAGACGTGAGTCCCTTGCTCACTTTGCCACTGGATTCAAACAAGCCGGGCTGAAGACGGCTGTAATGCCAGAAACCGGTCCTCGGAAGCTTGTTTCCGGTCCAGGGAAGGCAAGGCTTGGCAGTTCGGACTGGACTGTTCCCATGAGGCACAGTGTCAGACTGATTTGCATATAGCCATGTCTGAACTGGGGTGGCAGAGTGGGCTAAAGAACGGTGATGGATTAAACCCAGATCTTTTGACTGGGTGTGAGTGTTTGATTGGTTTGGATGCTCTGTCCATCACCACCCCCTTTTATACCGCTTTTGGCTGCCATAAGTGTGGCAGGGTATGCTCAGACGTGAGTCCCTTGCTCATTTTGTCACTGGATTCAAGCAAGCCGGGCTGAAGACGGCTGTAATGCCAGAAACCGGTCCTCGGAAGCTTGTTTCCGGTCCAGGGAAGGCATGGCTTGGCAGTTCGGGCTGGACTGTTCCCATGAGGCACAGGGTCAGACTGATTTGCATATAGCCATGTCTGAACTGGGATAGCAGAGTGGGCTAAAGAACGGTGATGGATTAAACCCAGATCTTTTGACTGGGTGTGAGTGCTTGATTGGTTCAGATGCTCCGTCCATCACCACCCCCTTTTGTACCGCTTTTGGCCGCCATAAGTGTGGCAGGGTTTGCTCAGACGTGAGTCCCTTGCTCACTTTGCCACTGGATTCAAGCAAGCCGGGCTGAAGACGGCTGTAATGCAAGAAACCGGTCCTCGGATGCTTCTTTCCGGTCCAGGGAAGGCATGGCTTGGCAGTTCGGACCGGACTGTTCCCATGAGGCACAGGGTCAGACTGATTTGCATATAGCCATGTCTGAACTGGGGTGGCAGAGTGGACTAAAGAACGGTGATGGATTAAACCCAGATCTTTTGACTGGGTGTGAGTGTTTGATTGGTTCGGATGCTCCGTCCATCACCACCCCCTTTTATACCGCTTTTGGCCGCCATAAGTGTGGCAGGGTATGCTCAGACGTGAGTCCCTTGCTCACTTTGCCACTGGATTCAAGCAAGCCGGGCTGAATACGGCTGTAATGCCAGAAACCGGTCCTCAGAAGCTTGTTTCCGGTCCAGGGAAGGCATGGCTTGGCAGTTCGGGCTGGACTGTTCCCATGAGGCACAGGGTCAGACTGATTTGCATATAGCCATGTCTGAACTGGGGTGGCAGAGTGGGCTAAAGAACGGTGATGGATTAAACCCAGATCTTTTGACTGGGTGTGAGTGTTTGATTGGTTCGGATGCTCCGTCCATCACCACCCCCTTTTGTACCGCTTTTGGCCGCCATAAGTGTGGCAGGGTATGCTCAGACGTGAGTCCCTTGCTCACTTTGCCACTGGATTCAAGCAAGCCGGGCTGAAGACGGCTGTAATGCCAGAAACCGGTCCTCGGAAGCTTGTTTCCGGTCCAGGGAAGGCAAGGCTTGGCAGTTCGGACTGGACTGTTCCATTGAGGCACAGGGTCAGACTGATTTGCATATAGCCATGTCTGAACTGGGGTGGCAGAGTGGGCTAAAGAACGGTGATGGATTAAACCCAGATCTTTTGACTGGGTGTGAGTGTTTGATTGGTTCGGATGCTCCGTCCATCACCACCGCCTTTTTTACCGCTTTTGGCCGCCATAAGTGTGGCAGGGTATGCTCAGACGTGAGTCCCTTGCTCACTTTGCCACTGGATTCAAGCAAGCCGGGCTGAATACGGCTGTAATGCCAGTAACCAGTCCTCGGAAGCTTGTTTCCGGTCCAAGGAAGGCATGGCTTGGCAGTTCGGGCTGGACTGTTCCCATGAGGCACAGGGTCAGACTGATTTGCATATAGCCATGTCTGAACTGGGGTAGCAGAGTGGGCTAAAGAACGGTGATGGATTAAACCCAGATCTTTTGACTGGGTGTGAGTGTTTGATTGGTTCAGATGCTCCGTCCATCACCACCCCCTTTTGTACCGCTTTTGGCCGCCATAAGTGTGGCAGGGTATGCTCAGACGTGAGTCCCTTGCTCACTTTGCCACTGGATTCAAGCAAGCCGGTCTGAATACGGCTGTAATGCCAGAAACCGGTCCTCAGAAGCTTGTTTCCGGTCCAGGGAAGGCATGGCTTGGCAGTTCGGGCTGGACTGTTCCCATGAGGCACAGGGTCAGACTGATTTGCATATAGCCATGTCTGAACTGGGGTGGCAGAGTGGGCTAAAGAACGGTGATGGATTAAACCCAGATCTTTTGACTGGGTGTGAGTGTTTGATTGGTTCGGATTCTCCGTCCATCACCACCCCCTTTTGTACCGCTTTTGGCCGCCATAAGTGTGGCAGGGTATGCTCAGATGTGAGTCCCTTGCTCACTTTGCCACTGGATTCAAGCAAGCCGGGCTGAAGACGGCTGTAATGCCAGAAACCAGTCCTCGGATCCTTCTTTCCGGTCCAGGGAAGGCATGGCTTGGCAGTTCGGACTGGACTGTTCCCATGAGGCACAGGGTCAGACTGATTTGCATATAGCCATGTCTGAACTGGGGTGGCAGAGTGGACTAAAGAACGGTGATGGATTAAACCCAGATCTTTTGACTCGGTGTGAGTGTTTGATTGGTTCGGATGCTCCGTCCATCACCACCCCCTTTTATACCGCTTTTGGCCGCCATAAGTGTGGCAGGGTATGCTCAGACGTGAGTCCCTTGCTTACTTTGCCACTGGATTCAAGCAAGCCGGGCTGAATACGGCAGTAATGCCAGAAACCGGTCCTCAGAAGCTTGTTTCCGGTCCAGGGAAGGCATGGCTTGGCAGTTCGGGCTGGACTGTTCCCATGAGGCACAGGGTCAGACTGATTTGCATATAGCCATGTCTGAACTGGGGTGGCAGAGTGGGCTAAAGAACGGTGATGGATTAAACCCAGATCTTTTGACTGGGTGTGAGTGTTTGATTGGTTCGGATTCTCCGTCCATCACCACCCCCTTTTGTACCGCTTTTGGCCGCCATACGTGTGGCAGGGTATGCTCAGATGTGAGTTCCTTGCTCACTTTGCCACTGGATTCAAGCAAGCCGGGCTGAAGACGGCTGTAATGCCAGAAACCGGTCCTCGGAAGCTTGTTTCCGGTCCAGGGAAGGCAAGGCTTGGCAGTTCGGACTGGACTGTTCCATTGAGGCACAGGGTCAGACTGATTTGCATATAGCCATGTCTGAACTGGGGTGGCAGAGTGGGCTAAAGAACGGTGATGGATTAAACCCAGATCTTTTGACTGTGTGTGAGTGTTTGATTGGTTCGGATGCTCCGTCCATCACCACCCGCTTTTGTACCGCTTTTGGCCGCCATAAGTGTGGCAGGGTATGCTCAGACGTGAGTCCCTTGCTCACTTTGCCACTGGATTCAAGCAAGCCGGGCTGAATACGGCTGTAATGCCAGTAACCAGTCCTCGGAAGCTTGTTTCCGGTCCAGGGAAGGCATGGCTTGGCAGTTCGGGCTGGACTGTTCCCATGAGGCACAGGGTCAGACTGATTTGCATATAGCCATGTCTGAACTGGGGTGGCAGAGTGGGCTAAAGAACGGTGATGGATTAAACCCAGATCTTTTGACTGGGTGGGAGTGTTTGATTGGTTCGGATGCTCCGTCCATCACCACCCCCTTTTGTACTGCTTTTGGCCTCCATAAGTGTGGCAGGGTATGCTCAGACGTGAGTTTCTTGCTCACTTTGCCACTGGATTCAAGCAAGCCGGGCTGAAGACGGCTGTAATGCCAGAAACCGGTCCTCGGATGCTTCTTTCCGGTCCAGGGAAGGCATGGCTTGGCAGTTCGGACTGGACTGTTCCCATGAGGCACAGGGTCAGACTGATTTGCATATAGCCTTGTCTGAACTGGGGTGGCAGAGTGGGCTAAAGAACGGTGATGGATTAAACCCAGATCTTTTGACTGGGTGTGAGTGTTTGATTGGTTCGGATGCTCCGTCCATCACCACCCCCTTTTGTACCGCTTTTGGCCGCCATAAGTGTGGCAGGGTATGCTCAGACGTTAGTCCCTTGCTCACTTTGCCACTGGATTCAAGCAAGCCGGGCTGAATACGGCTGTAATGCCAGAAACCGGTCCTCGGAAGCTTGTTTCCGGTCCAGGGAAGGCATGGCTTGGCAGTTTGGGCTGGACTGTTCCCATGAGGCACAGGGTCAGACTGATTTGCATATAGCCATGTCTGAACTGGGGTGGCAGAGTGGGCTAAAGAACGGTGATGGATTAAACCCAGATCTTTTGACTGGGTGTGAGTGTTTGATTGGTTCGGATTCTCCGTCCATCACCACCCCCTTTTGTACCGCTTTTGGCCACCATAAGTGTGGCAGGGTATGCTCAGACGTGAGTCCCTTGCTCACTTTGCCACTGGATTCAAACAAGCCGGGCTGAAGACGGCTGTAATGCCAGAAACCGTTCCTCGGAAGCTTGTTTCCGGTCCCGGGAAGGCAAGGCTTGGCAGTTCGGACTGGACTGTTCCCATGAGGCACAGTGTCAGACTGATTTGCATATAGCCATGTCTGAACTGGGGTGGCAGAGTGGGCTAAAGAACGGTGATGGATTAAACCCAGATCTTTTGACTGGGTGTGAGTGTTTGATTGGTTCGGATGCTCCGTCCATCACCACCCCCTTTTGTACCGCTTTTGGCCGCCATAAGTGTGGCAGCGTATGCTCAGATGTGAGTCCCTTGCTCACTTTGCCACTGGATTCAAGCAAGCCGGGCTGAATACGGCTGTAATGCCAGTAACCAGTCCTCGGAAGCTTGTTTCCGGTCCAGGGAAGGCATGGCTTGGCAGTTCGGGCTAGACTGTTCCCATGAGGCACAGGGTCAGACTGATTTGCACATAGCCATGTCTGAACTGGGGTGGCAGAGTGGGCTAAAGAACGGTGATGGATTAAACCCAGATCTTTTGACTGGGTGTGAGTGTTTGATTGGTTCGGATGCTCCGTCCATCACCACCCCCTTTTGTACCGCTTTTGGCCGCCATAAGTGTGGCAGGGTATGCTCAGACGTGAGTCCCTTGCTCACTTTGCCACTGGATTCAAGCAAGCCGGGCTGAAGACGGCTGTAATGCCAGAAACCGGACCTCGGAAGCTTGTTTCCGGTCCAGGGAAGGCATGGCTAGGCAGTTCGGGCTGGACTGTTCCCATGAGGCACAGGGTCAGACTGATTTGCATATAGCCATGTCTGAACTGGGGTGGCAGAGTGGGCTAAAGAACGGTGATGGATTAAACCCAGATCTTTTGACTGGGTGGGAGTGTTTGATTGGTTCGGATGCTCCGTCCATCACCACCCCCTTTTGTACTGCTTTTGGCCGCCATAAGTGTGGCAGGGTATGCTCAGACGTGAGTCCCTTGCTCACTTTGCCACTGGATTCAAGCAAGCCGGGCTGAAGACGGCTGTAATGCCAGAAACCGGTCCTCGGAAGCTTGTTTCCGGTCCAGGGAAGGCATGGCTTGGCAGTTCGGGCTGGACTGTTCCCATGAGGCACAGGGTCAGACTGATTTGCATATAGCCATGTCTGAACTGGGGTGGCAGAGTGGGCTAAAGAACGGTGATGGATTAAACCCAGATCTTTTGACTGGGTGGGAGTGTTTGATTGGTTCGGATGCTCCGTCCATCACCACCCCCTTTTGTACTGGTTTTGGCCTCCATAAGTGTGGCAGGGTATGCTCAGACGTGAGTCCCTTGCTCACTTTGCCACTGGATTCAAGCAAGCCGGGCTGAAGACGGCTGTAATGCCAGAAACCGGTCCTCGGATGCTTCTTTCTGGTCCAGGGAAGGCATGGCTTGGCAGTTCGGACTGGACTGTTCCCATGAGGCACAGGGTCAGACTAATTTGCATATAGCCATGTCTTAACTGGGGTGGCAGAGTGGGCTAAAGAACGGTGATGGATTAAACCCAGATCTTCTGACTGGGTGTGAGTGTTTGATTGGTTCGGATGCTCCGTCCATCACCACCCCCTTTTGTACCGCTTTTGGCCGCCATAAGTGTGGCAGGGTATGCTCAGACGTGAGTCCCTTGCTCACTTTGCCACTGGATTCAAGCAAGCCGGGCTGAATGCGGCTGTAATGCCAGAAACCGGTCCTCGGAAGCTTGTTTCCGGTCCAGTGAAGGCATGGCTTGGCAGTTCGGAGTGGACTGTCCCCATGAGGCACAGGGTCTGACTGATTTGCATATAGCCATGTCTGAACTGGGGTGGCAGAGTGGGCTAAAGAACGGTGATGGATTAAACCCAGATCTTTTAACTGGGTGTGAGTGTTTGATTGGTTCGGATTCTCCGTCCATCACCACCCCCTTTTGTACCGCTTTTGGCCGCCATAAGTGTGGCAGGGTATGCTCAGACGTGAGTCCCTTGCTCACTTTGCCACTGGATTCAAACAAGCCGGGCTGAAGACGGCTGTAATGCCAGAAACCGCTCCTCGGAAGCTTGTTTCCGGTCCAGGGAAGGCAAGGCTTGGCAGTTCGGACTGGACTGTTCCCATGAGGCACAGTGTCAGACTGATTTGCATATAGCCATGTCTGAACTGGGGTGGCAGAGTGGGCTAAAGAACGGTGATGGATTAAACCCAGATCTTTTGACTGGGTGTTAGTGTTTGATTGGTTCGGATGCTCCGTCCATCACCACCCCCTTTTGTACCGCTTTTGGCCGCCATAAGTGTGGCAGGGTATGCTCAGACGTGAGTCCCTTGCTCACTTTGCCACTGGATTCAAGCAAGCCGGTCTGAATACGGCTGTAATGCCAGAAACCGGTCCTCAGAAGCTTGTTTCCGGTCCAGGGAAGGCATGGCTTGGCAGTTCGGGCTGGACTGTTCCCATGAGGCACAGGGTCAGACTGATTTGCATATAGCCATGTCTGAACTGGGGTGGCAGAGTGGGCTAAAGAACGGTGATGGATTAAACCCAGATCTTTTGACTGGGTGTGAGTGTTTGATTGGTTCGGACTCTCCGTCCATCACCACCCCCTTTTGTACCGCTTTTGGCCGCCATACGTGTGGCAGGGTATGCTCAGATGTAAGTCCCTTGCTCACTTTGCCACTGGATTCAAGCAAGCCGGGCTGAAGACGGCTGTAATGCCAGAAACCGGTCCTCGGAAGCTTGTTTCCGGTCCAGGGAAGGCAAGGCTTGGCAGTTCGGACTGGACTGTTCCATTGAGGCACAGGGTCAGACTGATTTGCATATAGCCATGTCTGAACTGGGGTGGCAGAGTGGGCTAAAGAACGGTGATGGATTAAACCCAGATCTTTTGACTGTGTGTGAGTGTTTGATTGGTTCGGATGCTCCGTCCATCACCACCCGCTTTTGTACCGCTTTTGTCCGCCATAAGTGTGGCAGGGTATGCTCAGACGTGAGTCCCTTGCTCACTTTGCCACTGGATTCAAGCAAGCCGGGCTGAATACGGCTGTAATGCCAGTAACCAGTCCTCGGAAGCTTGTTTCCGGTCCAGGGAAGGCATGGCTTGGCAGTTCGGGCTGGACTGTTCCCATGAGGCACAGGGTCAGACTGATTTGCATATAGCCATGTCTGAACTGGGGTGGCAGAGTGGGCTAAAGAACGGTGATGGATTAAACCCAGATCTTTTGACTGGGTGGGAGTGTTTGATTGGTTCGGATGCTCCGTCCATCACCACCCCCTTTTGTACTGCTTTTGGCCTCCATAAGTGTGGCAGGGTATGCTCAGACGTGAGTTTCTTGCTCACTTTGCCACTGGATTCAAGCAAGCCGGGCTGAAGACGGCTGTAATGCCAGAAACCGGTCCTCGGATGCTTCTTTCCGGTCCAGGGAAGGCATGGCTTGGCAGTTCGGACTGGACTGTTCCCATGAGGCACAGGGTCAGACTGATTTGCATATAGCCTTGTCTGAACTGGGGTGGCAGAGTGGGCTAAAGAACGGTGATGGATTAAACCCAGATCTTTTGACTGGGTGTGAGTGTTTGATTGGTTCGGATGCTCCGTCCATCACCACCCCCTTTTGTACCGCTTTTGGCCGCCATAAGTGTGGCAGGGTATGCTCAGACGTTAGTCCCTTGCTCACTTTGCCACTGGATTCAAGCAAGCCGGGCTGAATACGGCTGTAATGCCAGAAACCGGTCCTCGGAAGCTTGTTTCCGGTCCAGGGAAGGCATGGCTTGGCAGTTTGGGCTGGACTGTTCCCATGAGGCACAGGGTCAGACTGATTTGCATATAGCCATGTCTGAACTGGGGTGGCAGAGTGGGCTAAAGAACGGTGATGGATTAAACCCAGATCTTTTGACTGGGTGTGTTTGATTGGTTCGGATTCTCCGTCCATCACCACCCCCTTTTGTACCGCTTTTGGCCACCATAAGTGTGGCAGGGTATGCTCAGACGTGAGTCCCTTGCTCACTTTGCCACTGGATTCAAACAAGCCGGGCTGAAGACGGCTGTAATGCCAGAAACCGGTCCTCGGAAGCTTGTTTCCGGTCCAGGGAAGGCAAGGCTTGGCAGTTCGGACTGGACTGTTCCCATGAGGCACAGTGTCAGACTGATTTGCATATAGCCATGTCTGAACTGGGGTGGCAGAGTGGGCTAAAGAACGGTGATGGATTAAACCCAGATCTTTTGACTGGGTGTGAGTGTTTGATTGGTTCGGATGCTCCGTCCATCACCACCCCCTTTTGTACCGCTTTTGGCCGCCATAAGTGTGGCAGCGTATGCTCAGACGTGAGTCCCTTGCTCACTTTGCCACTGGATTCAAGCAAGCCGGGCTGAATACGGCTGTAATGCCAGTAACCAGTCCTCGGAAGCTTGTTTCCGGTCCAGGGAAGGCATGGCTTGGCAGTTCGGGCTAGACTGTTCCCATGAGGCACAGGGTCAGACTGATTTGCACATAGCCATGTCTGAACTGGGGTGGCAGAGTGGGCTAAAGAACGGTGATGGATTAAACCCAGATCTTTTGACTGGGTGTGAGTGTTTGATTGGTTCGGATGCTCCGTCCATCACCACCCCCTTTTGTACCGCTTTTGGCCGCCATAAGTGTGGCAGGGTATGCTCAGACGTGAGTCCCTTGCTCACTTTGCCACTGGATTCAAGCAAGCCGGGCTGAAGACGGCTGTAATGCCAGAAACCGGACCTCGGAAGCTTGTTTCCGGTCCAGGGAAGGCATGGCTAGGCAGTTCGGGCTGGACTGTTCCCATGAGGCACAGGGTCAGACTGATTTGCATATAGCCATGTCTGAACTGGGGTGGCAGAGTGGGCTAAAGAACGGTGATGGATTAAACCCAGATCTTTTGACTGGGTGGGAGTGTTTGATTGGTTCGGATGCTCCGTCCATCACCACCCCCTTTTGTACTGCTTTTGGCCGCCATAAGTGTGGCAGGGTATGCTCAGACGTGAGTCCCTTGCTCACTTTGCCACTGGATTCAAGCAAGCCGGGCTGAAGACGGCTGTAATGCCAGAAACCGGTCCTCGGAAGCTTGTTTCCGGTCCAGGGAAGGCATGGCTTGGCAGTTCGGGCTGGACTGTTCCCATGAGGCACAGGGTCAGACTGATTTGCATATAGCCATGTCTGAACTGGGGTGGCAGAGTGGGCTAAAGAACGGTGATGGATTAAACCCAGATCTTTTGACTGGGTGGGAGTGTTTGATTGGTTCGGATGCTCCGTCCATCACCACCCCCTTTTGTACTGGTTTTGGCCTCCATAAGTGTGGCAGGGTATGCTCAGACGTGAGTCCCTTGCTCACTTTGCCACTGGATTCAAGCAAGCCGGGCTGAAGACGGCTGTAATGCCAGAAACCGGTCCTCGGATGCTTCTTTCTGGTCCAGGGAAGGCATGGCTTGGCAGTTCGGACTGGACTGTTCCCATGAGGCACAGGGTCAGACTGATTTGCATATAGCCATGTCTTAACTGGGGTGGCAGAGTGGGCTAAAGAACGGTGATGGATTAAACCCAGATCTTCTGACTGGGTGTGAGTGTTTGATTGGTTCGGATGCTCCGTCCATCACCACCCCCTTTTGTACCGCTTTTGGCCGCCATAAGTGTGGCAGGGTATGCTCAGACGTGAGTCCCTTGCTCACTTTGCCACTGGATTCAAGCAAGCCGGGCTGAATGCGGCTGTAATGCCAGAAACCGGTCCTCGGAAGCTTGTTTCCGGTCCAGTGAAGGCATGGCTTGGCAGTTCGGAGTGGACTGTCCCCATGAGGCACAGGGTCTGACTGATTTGCATATAGCCATGTCTGAACTGGGGTGGCAGAGTGGGCTAAAGAACGGTGATGGATTAAACCCAGATCTTTTGACTGGGTGTGAGTGTTTGATTGGTTCGGATTCTCCGTCCATCACCACCCCCTTTTGTACCGCTTTTGGCCGCCATAAGTGTGGCAGGGTATGCTCAGACGTGAGTCCCTTGCTCACTTTGCCGCTGGATTCAAGCAAGCCGGGCTGAATACGGCTGTAATGCCAGTAACCAGTCCTCGGAAGCTTGTTTCCGGTCCAGGGAAGGCATGGCTTGGCAGTTCGGGCTAGACTGCTCCCATGAGGCACAGGGTCAGACTGATTTGCATATAGCCATGTCTGAACTGGGGTGGCAGAGTGGGCTAAAGAACGGTGATGGATTAAACCCAGATCTTTTGACTGGGTGTGAGTGTTTGATTGGTTCGGATGCTTCGTCCATCACCACCCCCTTTTGTACCGCTTTTGGCCGCCATAAGTGTGGCAGGGTATGCTCAGACGTAAGTCCCTTGCTCACTTTGCCACTGGATTCAAGCAAGCCGGGATGAATACGGCTGTAATGCCAGAAACCGGTCCTCGGAAGCTTGTTTCCGGTCCAGTGAAGGCATGGCTTGGCAGTTCGGGCTGGACTGTTCCCATGAGGCACAGGGTCAGACTGATTTGCATATAGCCATGTCTGAACTGGGATGGCAGAGTGGGCTAAAGAACGGTGATGGATTAAACCCAGATCTTTTGACTGGGTGTGAGTGTTTGATTGGTTCGGATTCTCCGTCCATCACCACCCCCTTTTGTACCGCTTTTGGCCGCCATAAGTGTGGCAGGGTATGCTCAGACGTGAGTCCCTTGCTCACTTTGCCACTGGATTCAAACAAGCCGGGCTGAAGACGGCTGTAATGCCAGAAACCGGTCCTCGGAAGCTTGTTTCCGGTCCAGGGAAGGCAAGGCTTGGCAGTTCGGACTGGACTGTTCCCATGAGGCACAGGGTCAGACTGATTTGCATATAGCCATGTCTGAACTGGGGTGGCAGAGTGGGCTAAAGAACGGTGATGGATTAAACCCAGATCTTTTGACTGGGTGTGAGTGTTTGATTGGTTCGGATGCTCCGTCCATCACCACCCCCTTTTGTACCGCTTTTGGCCGCCATAAGTGTGGCAGGGTATGCTCAGACGTGAGTCCCTTGCTCACTTTGCCACTGGATTCAAGCAAGCCGGGCTGAATACGGCTGTAATGCCAGAAACCGGTCCTCAGAAGCTTGTTTCCGGTCCAGGGAAGGCATGGCTTGGCAGTTCGGGCTGGACTGTTCCCATGAGGCACAGGGTCAGACTGATTTGCATATAGCCATGTCTGAACTGGGGTGGCAGAGTGGGCTAAAGAACGGTGATGGATTAAACCCAGATCTTTTGACTGGGTGTGAGTGTTTGATTGGTTCGGATTCTCTGTCCATCACCACCCCCTTTTGTACCGCTTTTGGCCGCCATAAGTGTGGCAGGGTATGCTCAGATGTGAGTCCCTTGCTCACTTTGCCACTGGTTTCCAGCAAGCTGGGCTGAAGACGGCTGTAATGCCAGAAACCGGTCCTCGGAAGCTTGTTTCCGGTCCAGGGAAGGCAAGGCTTGGCAGTTCGGACTGGACTGTTCCATTGAGGCACAGGGTCAGACTGATTTGCATATAGCCATGTCTGAACTGGGGTGGCAGAGTGGGCTAAAGAACGGTGATGGTTTAAACCCAGATCTTTTGACTGGGTGTGAGTGTTTGATTGGTTCGGATGCTCCGTCCATCACCACCCCCTTTTGTACCGCTTTTGGCCGCCATAAGTGTGGCAGGGTATGCTCAGACGTGAGTCCCTTGCTCACTTTGCCACTGGATTCAAGCAAGCCGGGCTGAATACGGCTGTAATGCCAGTAACCAGTCCTCGGAAGCTTGTTTCCGGTCCAGGGAAGGCATGGCTTGGCAGTTCGGGCTGGACTGTTCCCATGAGGCACAGGGTCAGACTGATTTGCATATAGCCATGTCTGAACTGGGGTGGCAGAGTGGGCTAAAGAACGGTGATGGATTAAACCCAGATCTTTTGACTGGGTGTGAGTGTTTGATTGGTTCGGATGCTCCGTCCATCACCACCCCCTTTTGTACCGCTTTTGGCCGCCATAAGTGTGGCAGGGTATGCTCAGACGTTAGTCCCTTGCTCACTTTGCCACTGGATTCAAGCAAGCCGGGCTGAATACGGCTGTAATGCCAGTAACCAGTCCTCGGAAGCTTGTTTCCGGTCCAGGGAAGGCATGGCTTGGCAGTTCGGGCTAGACTGTTCCCATGAGGCACAGGGTCAGACTGATTTGCACATAGCCATGTCTGAACTGGGGTGGCAGAGTGGGCTAAAGAACGGTGATGGATTAAACCCAGATCTTTTGACTGGGTGTGAGTGTTTGATTGGTTCGGATGCTCCGTCCATCACCACCCCCTTTTGTACCGCTTTTGGCCGCCATAAGTGGCAGGGTATGCTCAGACGTGAGTCCCTTGCTCACTTTGCCACTGGATTCAAGCAAGCCGGGCTGAAGACGGCTGTAATGCCAGAAACCGGACTTCGGAAGCTTGTTTCCGGTCCAGGGAAGGCATGGCTAGGCAGTTCGGGCTGGACTGTTCCCATGAGGCACAGGGTCAGACTGATTTGCATATAGCCATGTCTGAACTGGGGTGGCAGAGTGGGCTAAAGAACGGTGATGGATTAAACCCAGATCTTTTGACTGGGTGGGAGTGTTTGATTGGTTTGGATGCTCCGTCCATCACCACCCCCTTTTGTACTGCTTTTGGCCGCCATAAGTGTGGCAGGGTATGCTCAGACGTGAGTCCCTTGCTCACTTTGCCACTGGATTCAAGCAAGCCGGGCTGAAGACGGCTGTAATGCAAGAAACCGGTCCTCGGATGCTTCTTTCCGGTCCAGGGAAGGCATGGCTTGGCAGTTCGGACTGGACTGTTCCCATGAGGCACAGGGTCAGACTGATTTGCATATAGCCATGTCTGAACTGGGGTGGCAGAGTGGACTAAAGAACGGTGATGGATTAAACCCAGATCTTTTGACTGGGTGTGAGTGTTTGATTGGTTCGGATGCTCCGTCCATCACCACCCCCTTTTATACCGCTTTTGGCCGCCATAAGTGTGGCAGGGTATGCTCAGACGTGAGTCCCTTGCTCACTTTGCCACTGGATTCAAGCAAGCCGGGCTGAATACGGCTGTAATGCCAGAAACCGGTCCTCAGAAGCTTGTTTCCGGTCCAGGGAAGGCATGGCTTGGCATTTCGGGCTGGACTGTTCCCATGAGGCACAGGGTCAGACTGATTTGCATATAGCCATGTCTGAACTGGGGTGGCAGAGTGGGCTAAAGAACGGTGATGGATTAAACCCAGATCTTTTGACTGGGTGTGAGTGTTTGATTGGTTCGGATTCTCCGTCCATCACCACCCCCTTTTGTACCGCTTTTGGCCGCCATAAGTGTGGCAGGGTATGCTCAGACGTGAGTCCCTTGCTCACTTTGCCACTGGATTCAAGCAAGCCGGGCTGAAGACGGCTGTAATGCCAGAAACCGGTCCTCGGAAGCTTGTTTCCGGTCCAGGGAAGGCAAAACTTGGCAGTTCGGACTGGACTGTTCCATTGAGGCACAGGGTCAGACTGATTTGCATATAGCCATGTCTGAACTGGGGTGGCAGAGTGGGCTAAAGAACGGTGATGGATTAAACCCAGATCTTTTGACTGGGTGTGAGTGTTTGATTGGTTCGGATGCTCCGTCCATCACCACCGCCTTTTGTACCGCTTTTGGCCGCCATAAGTGTGGCAGGGTATGCTCAGACGTGAGTCCCTTGCTCACTTTGCCACTGGATTCAAGCAAGCCGGGCTGAATACGGCTGTAATGCCAGTAACCAGTCCTCGGAAGCTTGTTTCCGGTCCAAGGAAGGCATGGCTTGGCAGTTCGGGCTGGACTGTTCCCTTGAGGCACAGGGTCAGACTGATTTGCATATAGCCATGTCTGAACTGGGGTAGCAGAGTGGGCTAAAGAACGGTGATGGATTAAACCCAGATCTTTTGACTGGGTGTGAGTGTTTGATTGGTTCAGATGCTCCGTCCATCACCACCCCCTTTTGTACCGCTTTTGGCCGCCATAAGTGTGGCAGGGTATGCTCAGACGTGAGTCCCTTGCTCACTTTGCCACTGGATTCAAGCAAGCCGGGCTGAAGACGGCTGTAATGCCAGAAACCAGTCCTCGGATGCTTCTTTCCGGTCCAGGGAAGGCATGGCTTGGCAGTTCGGACTGGACTGTTCCCATGAGGCACAGGGTCAGACTGATTTGCATATAGCCATGTCTGAACTGGGGTGGCAGAGTGGACTAAAGAACGGTGATGGATTAAACCCAGATCTTTTGACTCGGTGTGAGTGTTTGATTGGTTCGGATGCTCCGTCCATCACCACCCCCTTTTGTACCGCTTTTGGCCGCCATAAGTGTGGCAGGGTATGCTCAGACGTGAGTCCCTTGCTCACTTTGCCACTGGATTCAAGCAAGCCGGGCTGAATACGGCTGTAATGCCATAAACCGGTCCTCAGAAGCTTGTTTCCGGTCCAGGGAAGGCATGGCTTGGCAGTTCGGGCTGGACTGTTCCCATGAGGCACAGGGTCAGACTGATTTGCATATAGCCATGTCTGAACTGGGGTGGCAGAGTGGGCTAAAGAACGGTGATGGATTAAACCCAGATCTTTTGACTGGGTGTGAGTGTTTGATTGGTTCGGATTCTCCGTCCATCACCACCCCCTTTTGTACCGCTTTTGGCCGCCATAAGTGTGGCAGGGTATGCTCAGATGTGAGTCCCTTGCTCACTTTGCCACTGGATTCAAGCAAGCCGGGCTGAAGACGGCTGTAATGCCAGAAACCGGTCCTCGGAAGCTTGTTTCCGGTCCAGGGAAGGCAAGGCTTGGCAGTTCGGACTGGACTGTTCCATTGAGGCACAGGGTCAGACTGATTTGCATATAGCCATGTCTGAACTGGGGTTGCAGAGTGGGCTAAAGAACGGTGATGGATTAAACCCAGATCTTTTGACTGGGTGTGAGTGTTTGATTGGTTCGGATGCTCCGTCCATCACCACCCCCTTTTGTACCGCTTTTGGCCGCCATAAGTGTGGCAGGGTATGCTCAGACGTGAGTCCCTTGCTCACTTTGCCACTGGATTCAAGCAAGCCGGGCTGAATACGGCTGTAATGCCAGTAACCAGTCCTCGGAAGCTTGTTTCCGGTCCAGGGAAGGCATGGCTTGGCATTTCGGGCTGGACTGTTCGCATGAGGCACAGGGTCAGACTGATTTGCATATAGCCATGTCTGAACTGGGGTGGCAGAGTGGGCTAAAGAACGTTGATGGATTAAACCCAGATCTTTTGACTGGGTGGGAGTGTTTGATTGGTTCGGATGCTCCGTCCATCACCACCCCATTTTGTACTGCTTTTGGCCTCCATAAGTGTGGCAGGGTATGCTCAGACGTGAGTCCCTTGCTCACTTTGCCACTGGATTCAAGCAAGCCGGGCTGAAGACGGCTGTAATGCCAGAAACCGGTCCTCGGATGCTTCTTTCCGGTCCAGGGAAGGCATGGCTTGGCAGTTCGGACTGGACTGTTCCCATGAGGCACAGGGTCAGACTGATTTGCATATAGCCATGTCTGAACTGGGGTGGCAGAGTGGGCTAAAGAACGGTGATGGATTAAACCCAGATCTTTTGACTGGGTGTGAGTGTTTGATTGGTTCGGATGCTCCGTCCATCACCACCCCCTTTTGTACCGCTTTTGGCCACCATAAGTGTGGCAGGGTATGCTCAGACGTTAGTCCCTTGCTCACTTTGCCACTGGATTCAAGCAAGCCGGGCTGAATACGGCTGTAATGCCAGAAACCGGTCCTCGGAAGCTTGTTTCCGGTCCAGGGAAGGCATGGCTTGGCAGTTCGGGCTGGACTGTTCCCATGAGGCACAGGGTCAGACTGATTTGCATATAGCCATGTCTGAACTGGGGTGGCAGAGTGGGCTAAAGAACGGTGATGGATTAAACCCAGATCTTTTGACTGGGTGTGAGTGTTTGATTGGTTCGGATTCTCCGTCCATCACCACCCCCTTTTGTACCGCTTTTGGCCACCATAAGTGTGGCAGGGTATGCTCAGACGTGAGTCCCTTGCTCACTTTGCCACTGGATTCAAACAAGCCGGGCTGAAGACGGCTGTAATGCCAGAAACCGGTCCTCGGAAGCTTGTTTCCGGTCCAGGGAAGGCAAGGCTTGGCAGTTCGGACTGGACTGTTCCCATGAGGCACAGTGTCAGACTGATTTGCATATAGCCATGTCTGAACTGGGGTGGCAGAGTGGGCTAAAGAACGGTGATGGATTAAACCCAGATCTTTTGACTGGGTGTGAGTGTTTGATTGGTTTGGATGCTCTGTCCATCACCACCCCCTTTTATACCGCTTTTGGCTGCCATAAGTGTGGCAGGGTATGCTCAGACGTGAGTCCCTTGCTCATTTTGTCACTGGATTCAAGCAAGCCGGGCTGAAGACGGCTGTAATGCCAGAAACCGGTCCTCGGAAGCTTGTTTCCGGTCCAGGGAAGGCATGGCTTGGCAGTTCGGGCTGGACTGTTCCCATGAGGCACAGGGTCAGACTGATTTGCATATAGCCATGTCTGAACTGGGATAGCAGAGTGGGCTAAAGAACGGTGATGGATTAAACCCAGATCTTTTGACTGGGTGTGAGTGCTTGATTGGTTCAGATGCTCCGTCCATCACCACCCCCTTTTGTACCGCTTTTGGCCGCCATAAGTGTGGCAGGGTATGCTCAGACGTGAGTCCCTTGCTCACTTTGCCACTGGATTCAAGCAAGCCGGGCTGAAGACGGCTGTAATGCAAGAAACCGGTCCTCGGATGCTTCTTTCCGGTCCAGGGAAGGCATGGCTTGGCAGTTCGGACCGGACTGTTCCCATGAGGCACAGGGTCAGACTGATTTGCATATAGCCATGTCTGAACTGGGGTGGCAGAGTGGACTAAAGAACGGTGATGGATTAAACCCAGATCTTTTGACTGGGTGTGAGTGTTTGATTGGTTCGGATGCTCCGTCCATCACCACCCCCTTTTATACCGCTTTTGGCCGCCATAAGTGTGGCAGGGTATGCTCAGACGTGAGTCCCTTGCTCACTTTGCCACTGGATTCAAGCAAGCCGGGCTGAATACGGCTGTAATGCCAGAAACCGGTCCTCAGAAGCTTGTTTCCGGTCCAGGGAAGGCATGGCTTGGCAGTTCGGGCTGGACTGTTCCCATGAGGCACAGGGTCAGACTGATTTGCATATAGCCATGTCTGAACTGGGGTGGCAGAGTGGGCTAAAGAACGGTGATGGATTAAACCCAGATCTTTTGACTGGGTGTGAGTGTTTGATTGGTTCGGATTCTCCGTCCATCACCACCCCCTTTTGTACCGCTTTTGGCCGCCATAAGTGTGGCAGGGTATGCTCAGACGTGAGTCCCTTGCTCACTTTGCCACTGGATTCAAGCAAGCCGGGCTGAAGACGGCTGTAATGCCAGAAACCGGTCCTCGGAAGCTTGTTTCCGGTCCAGGGAAGGCAAGGCTTGGCAGTTCGGACTGGACTGTTCCATTGAGGCACAGGGTCAGACTGATTTGCATATAGCCATGTCTGAACTGGGGTGGCAGAGTGGGCTAAAGAACGGTGATGGATTAAACCCAGATCTTTTGACTGGGTGTGAGTGTTTGATTGGTTCGGATGCTCCGTCCATCACCACCGCCTTTTGTACCGCTTTTGGCCGCCATAAGTGTGGCAGGGTATGCTCAGACGTGAGTCCCTTGCTCACTTTGCCACTGGATTCAAGCAAGCCGGGCTGAATACGGCTGTAATGCCAGTAACCAGTCCTCGGAAGCTTGTTTCCGGTCCAAGGAAGGCATGGCTTGGCAGTTCGGGCTGGACTGTTCCCATGAGGCACAGGGTCAGACTGATTTGCATATAGCCATGTCTGAACTGGGGTAGCAGAGTGGGCTAAAGAACGGTGATGGATTAAACCCAGATCTTTTGACTGGGTGTGAGTGTTTGATTGGTTCAGATGCTCCGTCCATCACCACCCCCTTTTGTACCGCTTTTGGCCGCCATAAGTGTGGCAGGGTATGCTCAGACGTGAGTCCCTTGCTCACTTTGCCACTGGATTCAAGCAAGCCGGTCTGAATACGGCTGTAATGCCAGAAACCGGTCCTCAGAAGCTTGTTTCCGGTCCAGGGAAGGCATGGCTTGGCAGTTCGGGCTGGACTGTTCCCATGAGGCACAGGGTCAGACTGATTTGCATATAGCCATGTCTGAACTGGGGTGGCAGAGTGGGCTAAAGAACGGTGATGGATTAAACCCAGATCTTTTGACTGGGTGTGAGTGTTTGATTGGTTCGGATTCTCCGTCCATCACCACCCCCTTTTGTACCGCTTTTGGCCGCCATAAGTGTGGCAGGGTATGCTCAGATGTGAGTCCCTTGCTCACTTTGCCACTGGATTCAAGCAAGCCGGGCTGAAGACGGCTGTAATGCCAGAAACCAGTCCTCGGATCCTTCTTTCCGGTCCAGGGAAGGCATGGCTTGGCAGTTCGGACTGGACTGTTCCCATGAGGCACAGGGTCAGACTGATTTGCATATAGCCATGTCTGAACTGGGGTGGCAGAGTGGACTAAAGAACGGTGATGGATTAAACCCAGATCTTTTGACTCGGTGTGAGTGTTTGATTGGTTCGGATGCTCCGTCCATCACCACCCCCTTTTGTACCGCTTTTGGCCGCCATAAGTGTGGCAGGGTATGCTCAGACGTGAGTCCCTTGCTTACTTTGCCACTGGATTCAAGCAAGCCGGGCTGAATACGGCAGTAATGCCAGAAACCGGTCCTCAGAAGCTTGTTTCCGGTCCAGGGAAGGCATGGCTTGGCAGTTCGGGCTGGACTGTTCCCATGAGGCACAGGGTCAGACTGATTTGCATATAGCCATGTCTGAACTGGGGTGGCAGAGTGGGCTAAAGAACGGTGATGGATTAAACCCAGATCTTTTGACTGGGTGTGAGTGTTTGATTGGTTCGGATTCTCCGTCCATCACCACCCCCTTTTGTACCGCTTTTGGCCGCCATACGTGTGGCAGGGTATGCTCAGATGTGAGTCCCTTGCTCACTTTGCCACTGGATTCAAGCAAGCCGGGCTGAAGACGGCTGTAATGCCAGAAACCGGTCCTCGGAAGCTTGTTTCCGGTCCAGGGAAGGCAAGGCTTGGCAGTTCGGACTGGACTGTTCCATTGAGGCACAGGGTCAGACTGATTTGCATATAGCCATGTCTGAACTGGGGTGGCAGAGTGGGCTAAAGAACGGTGATGGATTAAACCCAGATCTTTTGACTGTGTGTGAGTGTTTGATTGGTTCGGATGCTCCGTCCATCACCACCCGCTTTTGTACCGCTTTTGGCCGCCATAAGTGTGGCAGGGTATGCTCAGACGTGAGTCCCTTGCTCACTTTGCCACTGGATTCAAGCAAGCCGGGCTGAATACGGCTGTAATGCCAGTAACCAGTCCTCGGAAGCTTGTTTCCGGTCCAGGGAAGGCATGGCTTGGCAGTTCGGGCTGGACAGTTCCCATGAGGCACAGGGTCAGACTGATTTGCATATAGCCATGTCTGAACTGGGGTGGCAGAGTGGGCTAAAGAACGGTGATGGATTAAACCCAGATCTTTTGACTGGGTGGGAGTGTTTGATTGGTTCGGATGCTCCGTCCATCACCACCCCCTTTTGTACTGCTTTTGGCCTCCATAAGTGTGGCAGGGTATGCTCAGACGTGAGTTTCTTGCTCACTTTGCCACTGGATTCAAGCAAGCCGGGCTGTAGACGGCTGTAATGCCAGAAACCGGTCCTCGGATGCTTCTTTCCGGTCCAGGGAAGGCATGGCTTGGCAGTTCGGACTGGACTGTTCCCATGAGGCACAGGGTCAGACTGATTTGCATATAGCCTTGTCTGAACTGGGGTGGCAGAGTGGGCTAAAGAACGGTGATGGATTAAACCCAGATCTTTTGACTGGGTGTGAGTGTTTGATTGGTTCGGATGCTCCGTCCATCACCACCCCCTTTTGTACCGCTTTTGGCCGCCATAAGTGTGGCAGGGTATGCTCAGACGTTAGTCCCTTGCTCACTTTGCCACTGGATTCAAGCAAGCCGGGCTGAATACGGCTGTAATGCCAGAAACCGGTCCTCGGAAGCTTGTTTCCGGTCCAGGGAAGGCATGGCTTGGCAGTTTGGGCTGGACTGTTCCCATGAGGCACAGGGTCAGACTGATTTGCATATAGCCATGTCTGAACTGGGGTGGCAGAGTGGGCTAAAGAACGGTGATGGATTAAACCCAGATCTTTTGACTGGGTGTGAGTGTTTGATTGGTTCGGATTCTCCGTCCATCACCACCCCCTTTTGTACCGCTTTTGGCCACCATAAGTGTGGCAGGGTATGCTCAGACGTGAGTCCCTTGCTCACTTTGCCACTGGATTCAAACAAGCCGGGCTGAAGACGGCTGTAATGCCAGAAACCGTTCCTCGGAAGCTTGTTTCCGGTCCAGGGAAGGCAAGGCTTGGCAGTTCGGACTGGACTGTTCCCATGAGGCACAGTGTCAGACTGATTTGCATATAGCCATGTCTGAACTGGGGTGGCAGAGTGGGCTAAAGAACGGTGATGGATTAAACCCAGATCTTTTGACTGGGTGTGAGTGTTTGATTGGTTCGGATGCTCCGTCCATCACCACCCCCTTTTGTACCGCTTTTGGCCGCCATAAGTGTGGCAGCGTATGCTCAGATGTGAGTCCCTTGCTCACTTTGCCACTGGATTCAAGCAAGCCGGGCTGAATACGGCTGTAATGCCAGTAACCAGTCCTCGGAAGCTTGTTTCCGGTCCAGGGAAGGCATGGCTTGGCAGTTCGGGCTAGACTGTTCCCATGAGGCACAGGGTCAGACTGATTTGCACATAGCCATGTCTGAACTGGGGTGGCAGAGTGGGCTAAAGAACGGTAATGGATTAAACCCAGATCTTTTGACTGGGTGTGAGTGTTTGATTGGTTCGGATGCTCCGTCCATCACCACCCCCTTTTGTACCGCTTTTGGCCGCCATAAGTGTGGCAGGGTATGCTCAGACGTGAGTCCCTTGCTCACTTTGCCACTGGATTCAAGCAAGCCGGGCTGAAGACGGCTGTAATGCCAGAAACCGGACCTCGGAAGCTTGTTTCCGGTCCAGGGAAGGCATGGCTAGGCAGTTCGGGCTGGACTGTTCCCATGAGGCACAGGGTCAGACTGATTTGCATATAGCCATGTCTGAACTGGGGTGGCAGAGTGGGCTAAAGAACGGTGATGGATTAAACCCAGATCTTTTGACTGGGTGGGAGTGTTTGATTGGTTCGGATGCTCCGTCCATCACCACCCCCTTTTGTACTGCTTTTGGCCGCCATAAGTGTGGCAGGGTATGCTCAGACGTGAGTCCCTTGCTCACTTTGCCACTGGATTCAAGCAAGCCGGGCTGAAGACGGCTGTAATGCCAGAAACCGGTCCTCGGAAGCTTGTTTCCGGTCCAGGGAAGACATGGCTTGGCAGTTCGGGCTGGACTGTTCCCATGAGGCACAGGGTCAGACTGATTTGCATATAGCCATGTCTGAACTGGGGTGGCAGAGTGGGCTAAAGAACGGTGATGGATTAAACCCAGATCTTTTGACTGGGTGGGAGTGTTTGATTGGTTCGGATGCTCCGTCCATCACCACCCCCTTTTGTACTGGTTTTGGCCTCCATAAGTGTGGCAGGGTATGCTCAGACGTGAGTCCCTTGCTCACTTTGCCACTGGATTCAAGCAAGCCGGGCTGAAGACGGCTGTAATGCCAGAAACCGGTCCTCGGATGCTTCTTTCCGGTCCAGGGAAGGCATGGCTTGGCAGTTCGGACTGGACTGTTCCCATGAGGCACAGGGTCAGACTGATTTGCATATAGCCTTGTCTGAACTGGGGTGGCAGAGTGGGCTAAAGAACGGTGATGGATTAAACCCAGATCTTTTGACTGGGTGTGAGTGTTTGATTGGTTCGGATGCTCCGTCCATCACCACCCCCTTTTGTACCGCTTTTGGCCGCCATAAGTGTGGCAGGGTATGCTCAGACGTTAGTCCCTTGCTCACTTTGCCACTGGATTCAAGCAAGCCGGGCTGAATACGGCTGTAATGCCAGAAACCGGTCCTCGGAAGCTTGTTTCCGGTCCAGGGAAGGCATGGCTTGGCAGTTTGGGCTGGACTGTTCCCATGAGGCACAGGGTCAGACTGATTTGCATATAGCCATGTCTGAACTGGGGTGGCAGAGTGGGCTAAAGAACGGTGATGGATTAAACCCAGATCTTTTGACTGGGTGTGAGTGTTTGATTGGTTCGGATTCTCCGTCCATCACCACCCCCTTTTGTACCGCTTTTGGCCACCATAAGTGTGGCAGGGTATGCTCAGACGTGAGTCCCTTGCTCACTTTGCCACTGGATTCAAACAAGCCGGGCTGAAGACGGCTGTAATGCCAGAAACCGGTCCTCGGAAGCTTGTTTCCGGTCCAGGGAAGGCAAGGCTTGGCAGTTCGGACTGGATTGTTCCCATGAGGCACAGTGTCAGACTGATTTGCATATAGCCATGTCTGAACTGGGGTGGCAGAGTGGGCTAAAGAACGGTGATGGATTAAACCCAGATCTTTTGACTGGGTGTGAGTGTTTGATTGGTTCGGATGCTCCGTCCATCACCACCCCCTTTTGTACCGCTTTTGGCCGCCATAAGTGTGGCAGCGTATGCTCAGACGTGAGTCCCTTGCTCACTTTGCCACTGGATTCAAGCAAGCCGGGCTGAATACGGCTGTAATGCCAGTAACCAGTCCTCGGAAGCTTGTTTCCGGTCCAGGGAAGGCATGGCTTGGCAGTTCGGGCTAGACTGTTCCCATGAGGCACAGGGTCAGACTGATTTGCACATAGCCATGTCTGAACTGGGGTGGCAGAGTGGGCTAAAGAACGGTGATGGATTAAACCCAGATCTTTTGACTGGGTGTGAGTGTTTGATTGGTTCGGATGCTCCGTCCATCACCACCCCCTTTTGTACCGCTTTTGGCCGCCATAAGTGTGGCAGGGTATGCTCAGACGTGAGTCCCTTGCTCACTTTGCCACTGGATTCAAGCAAGCCGGGCTGAAGACGGCTGTAATGCCAGAAACCGGACCTCGGAAGCTTGTTTCCGGTCGAGGGAAGGCATGGCTAGGCAGTTCGGGCTGGACTGTTCCCATGAGGCACAGGGTCAGACTGATTTGCATATAGCCATGTCTGAACTGGGGTGGCAGAGTGGGCTAAAGAACGGTGATGGATTAAACCCAGATCTTTTGACTGGGTGGGAGTGTTTGATTGGTTCGGATGCTCCGTCCATCACCACCCCCTTTTGTACTGCTTTTGGCCGCCATAAGTGTGGCAGGGTATGCTCAGACGTGAGTCCCTTGCTCACTTTGCCACTGGATTCAAGCAAGCCGGGCTGAAGACGGCTGTAATGCCAGAAACCGGTCCTCGGAAGCTTGTTTCCGGTCCAGGGAAGGCATGGCTTGGCAGTTCGGGCTGGACTGTTCCCATGAGGCACAGGGTCAGACTGATTTGCATATAGCCATGTCTGAACTGGGGTGGCAGAGTGGGCTAAAGAACGGTGATGGATTAAACCCAGATCTTTTGACTGGGTGGGAGTGTTTGATTGGTTCGGATGCTCCGTCCATCACCACCCCCTTTTGTACTGGTTTTGGCCTCCATAAGTGTGGCAGGGTATGCTCAGACGTGAGTCCCTTGCTCACTTTGCCACTGGATTCAAGCAAGCCGGGCTGAAGACGGCTGTAATGCCAGAAACCGGTCCTCGGATGCTTCTTTCTGGTCCAGGGAAGGCATGGCTTGGCAGTTCGGACTGGACTGTTCCCATGAGGCACAGGGTCAGACTGATTTGCATATAGCCATGTCTTAACTGGGGTGGCAGAGTGGGCTAAAGAACGGTGATGGATTAAACCCAGATCTTCTGACTGGGTGTGAGTGTTTGATTGGTTCGGATGCTCCGTCCATCACCACCCCCTTTTGTACCGCTTTTGGCCGCCATAAGTGTGGCAGGGTATGCTCAGACGTGAGTCCCTTGCTCACTTTGCCACTGGATTCAAGCAAGCCGGGCTGAATGCGGCTGTAATGCCAGAAACCGGTCCTCGGAAGCTTGTTTCCGGTCCAGTGAAGGCATGGCTTGGCAGTTCGGAGTGGACTGTCCCCATGAGGCACAGGGTCTGACTGATTTGCATATAGCCATGTCTGAACTGGGGTGGCAGAGTGGGCTAAAGAACGGTGATGGATTAAACCCAGATCTTTTGACTGGGTGTGAGTGTTTGATTGGTTCGGATTCTCCGTCCATCACCACCCCCTTTTGTACCGCTTTTGGCCGCCATAAGTGTGGCAGGGTATGCTCAGACGTGAGTCCCTTGCTCACTTTGCCGCTGGATTCAAGCAAGCCGGGCTGAATACGGCTGTAATGCCAGTAACCAGTCCTCGGAAGCTTGTTTCCGGTCCAGGGAAGGCATGGCTTGGCAGTTCGGGCTAGACTGTTCCCATGAGGCACAGGGTCAGACTGATTTGCATATAGCCATGTCTGAACTGGGGTGGCAGAGTGGGCTAAAGAACGGTGATGGATTAAACCCAGATCTTTTGACTGGGTGTGAGTGTTTGATTGGTTCGGATGCTCCGTCCATCACCACCCCCTTTTGTACCGCTTTTGGCCACCATAAGTGTGGCAGGGTATGCTCAGACGTGAGTCCCTTGCTCACTTTGCCACTGGATTCAAGCAAGCCGGGCTGAAGACGGCTGTAATGCCAGAAACCGGACCTCGGTAGCTTGTTTCCGGTCCAGGGAAGGCATGGCTAGGCAGTTCGGGCTGGACTGTTCCCATGAGGCACAGGGTCAGACTGATTTGCATATAGCCATGTCTGAACTGGGGTGGCAGAGTGGGCTAAAGAACGGTGATGGATTAAACCCAGATCTTTTGACTGGGTGTGAGTGTTTGATTGGTTCGGATGCTTCGTCCATCACCACCCCCTTTTGTACCGCTTTTGGCCGCCATAAGTGTGGCAGGGTATGCTCAGACGTAAGTCCCTTGCTCACTTTGCCACTGGATTCAAGCAAGCCGGGCTGAATACGGCTGTAATGCCAGAAACCGGTCCTCGGAAGCTTGTTTCCGGTCCAGTGAAGGCATGGCTTGGCAGTTCGGGCTGGACTGTTCCCATGAGGCACAGGGTCAGACTGATTTGCATATAGCCATGTCTGAACTGGGATGGCAGAGTGGGCTAAAGAACGGTGATGGATTAAACCCAGATCTTTTGACTGGGTGTGAGTGTTTGATTGGTTCGGATTCTCCGTCCATCACCACCCCCTTTTGTACCGCTTTTGGCCGCCATAAGTGTGGCAGGGTATGCTCAGACGTGAGTCCCTTGCTCACTTTGCCACTGGATTCAAACAAGCCGGGCTGAAGACGGCTGTAATGCCGGAAACCGGTCCTCGGAAGCTTGTTTCCGGTCCAGGGAAGGCAAGGCTTGGCAGTTCGGACTGGACTGTTCCCATGAGGCACAGGGTCAGACTGATTTGCATATAGCCATGTCTGAACTGGGGTGGCAGAGTGGGCTAAAGAACGGTGATGGATTAAACCCAGATCTTTTGACTGGGTGTGAGTGTTTGATTGGTTCGGATGCTTCGTCCATCACCACCCCCTTTTGTACCGCTTTTGGCCGCCATAAGTGTGGCAGGGTATGCTCAGACGTGAGTCCCTTGCTCACTTTGCCACTGGATTCAAGCAAGCCGGGCTGAATACGGCTGTAATGCCAGAAACCGGTCCTCAGAAGCTTGTTTCCGGTCCAGGGAAGGCATGGCTTGGCAGTTCGGGCTGGACTGTTCCCATGAGGCACAGGGTCAGACTGATTTGCATATAGCCATGTCTGAACTGGGGTGGCAGAGTGGGCTAAAGAACGGTGATGGATTAAACCCAGATCTTTTGACTGGGTGTGAGTGTTTGATTGGTTCGGATTCTCTGTCCATCACCACCCCCTTTTGTACCGCTTTTGGCCGCCATAAGTGTGGCAGGGTATGCTCAGATGTGAGTCCCTTGCTCACTTTGCCACTGGATTCAAGCAAGCTGGGCTGAAGACGGCTGTAATGCCAGAAACCGGTCCTCGGAAGCTTGTTTCCGGTCCAGGGAAGGCAAGGCTTGGCAGTTCGGACTGGACTGTTCCATTGAGGCACAGGGTCAGACTGATTTGCATATAGCCATGTCTGAACTGGGGTGGCAGAGTGGGCTAAAGAACGGTGATGGTTTAAACCCAGATCTTTTGACTGGGTGTGAGTGTTTGATTGGTTCGGATGCTCCGTCCATCACCACCCCCTTTTGTACCGCTTTTGGCCGCCATAAGTGTGGCAGGGTATGCTCAGACGTGAGTCCCTTGCTCACTTTGCCACTGGATTCAAGCAAGCCGGGCTGAATACGGCTGTAATGCCAGTAACCAGTCCTCGGAAGCTTGTTTCCGGTCCAGGGAAGGCATGGCTTGGCAGTTCGGGCTGGACTGTTCCCATGAGGCACAGGGTCAGACTGATTTGCATATAGCCATGTCTGAACTGGGGTGGCAGAGTGGGCTAAAGAACGGTGATGGATTAAACCCAGATCTTTTGACTGGGTGTGAGTGTTTGATTGGTTCGGATGCTCCGTCCATCACCACCCCCTTTTGTACCGCTTTTGGCCGCCATAAGTGTGGCAGGGTATGCTCAGACGTTAGTCCCTTGCTCACTTTGCCACTGGATTCAAGCAAGCCGGGCTGAATACGGCTGTAATGCCAGTAACCAGTCCTCGGAAGCTTGTTTCCGGTCCAGGGAAGGCATGGCTTGGCAGTTCGGGCTAGACTGTTCCCATGAGGCACAGGGTCAGACTGATTTGCACATAGCCATGTCTGAACTGGGGTGGCAGAGTGGGCTAAAGAACGGTGATGGATTAAACCCAGATCTTTTGACTGGGTGTGAGTGTTTGATTGGTTCGGATGCTCCGTCCATCTCCACCCCCTTTTGTACCGCTTTTGGCCGCCATAAGTGGCAGGGTATGCTCAGACGTGAGTCCCTTGCTCACTTTGCCACTGGATTCAAGCAAGCCGGGCTGAAGACGGCTGTAATGCCAGAAACCGGACCTCGGAAGCTTGTTTCCGGTCCAGGGAAGGCATGGCTAGGCAGTTCGGGCTGGACTGTTCCCATGAGGCACAGGGTCAGACTGATTTGCATATAGCCATGTCTGAACTGGGGTGGCAGAGTGGGCTAAAGAACGGTGATGGATTAAACCCAGATCTTTTGACTGGGTGGGAGTGTTTGATTGGTTTGGATGCTCCGTCCATCACCACCCCCTTTTGTACTGCTTTTGGCCGCCATAAGTGTGGCAGGGTATGCTCAGACGTGAGTCCCTTGCTCACTTTGCCACTGGATTCAAGCAAGCCGGGCTGAAGACGGCTGTAATGCCAGAAACCGGTCCTCGGAAGCTTGTTTCCGGTCCAGGGAAGGCATGGCTTGGCAGTTCGGGCTGGACTGTTCCCATGAGGCACAGGGTCAGACTGATTTGCATATAGCCATGTCTGAACTGGGGTGGCAGAGTGGGCTAAAGAACGGTGATGGATTAAACCCAGATCTTTTGACTGGGTGGGAGTGTTTGATTGGTTCGGATGCTCCGTCCATCACCACCACCTTTTGTACTGGTTTTGGCCTCCATAAGTGTGGCAGGGTATGCTCAGACGTGAGTCCCTTGCTCACTTTGCCACTGGATTCAAGCAAGCCGGGCTGAAGACGGCTGTAATGCCAGAAACCGGTCCTCGGATGCTTCTTTCTGGTCCAGGGAAGGCATGGCTTGGCAGTTCGGACTGGACTGTTCCCATGAGGCACAGGGTCAGACTGATTTGCATATAGCCATGTCTTAACTGGGGTGGCAGAGTGGGCTAAAGAACGGTGATGGACTAAACCCAGATCTTCTGACTGGGTGTGAGTGTTTGATTGGTTCGGATGCTCCGTCCATCACCACCCCCTTTTGTACCGCTTTTGGCCGCCATAAGTGTGGCAGGGTATGCTCAGACGTGAGTCCCTTGCTCACTTTGCCACTGGATTCAAGCAAGCCGGGCTGAATACGGCTGTAATGCCAGAAACCAGTCCTCGGAAGCTTGTTTCCGGTCCAGTGAAGGCATGGCTTGGCAGTTCGGGCTGGACTGTTCCCATGAGGCACAGGGTCAGACTGATTTGCATATAGCCATGTCTGAACTGGGGTGGCAGAGTGGGCTAAAGAACGGTGATGGATTAAACCCAGATCTTTTGACTGGGTGTGAGTGTTTGATTGGTTCGGATTCTCCGTCCATCACCACCTCCTTTTGTACCGCTTTTGGCCGCCATAAGTGTGGCAGGGTTTGCTCAGACGTGAGTCCCTTGCTCACTTTGCCACTGGATTCAAACAAGCCGGGCTGAAGACGGCTGTAATGCCAGAAACCGGTCCTCGGAAGCTTGTTTCCGGTCCAGGGAAGGCAAGGCTTGGCAGTTCGGACTGGACTGTTCCCATGAGGCACAGTGTCAGACTGATTTGCATATAGCCATGTCTGAACTGGGGTGGCAGAGTGGGCTAAAGAACGGTGATGGATTAAACCCAGATCTTTTGACTGGGTGTGAGTGTTTGATTGGTTCGGATGCTCCGTCCATCACCACCCCCTTTTGTACCGCTTTTGGCCGCCATAAGTGTGGCAGGGTATGCTCAGACGTGAGTCCCTTGCTCACTTTGCCACTGGATTCAAGCAAGCCGGGCTGAATACGGCTGTAATGCCAGTAACCAGTCCTCGGAAGCTTGTTTCCGGTCCAGGGAAGGCATGGCTTGGCAGTTCGGGCTAGACTGTTCCCATGAGGCACAGGGTCAGACTGATTTGCACATAGCCATGTCTGAACTGGGGTGGCAGAGTGGGCTAAAGAACGGTGATGGATTAAACCCAGATCTTTTGACTGGGTGTGAGTGTTTGATTGGTTCGGATGCTCCGTCCATCACCACCCCCTTTTGTACCGCTTTTGGCCGCCATAAGTGTGGCAGGGTATGCTCAGACGTGAGTCCCTTGCTCACTTTGCCACTGGATTCAAGCAAGCCGGGCTGAAGACGGCTGTAATGCCAGAAACTGGACCTCGGAAGCTTGTTTCCGGTCCAGGGAAGGCATGGCTAGGCAGTTCGGGCTGGACTGTTCCCATGAGGCACAGGGTCAGACTGATTTGCATATAGCCATTTCTGAACTGGGGTGGCAGAGTGGGCTAAAGAACGGTGATGGATTAAACCCAGATCTTTTGACTGGGTGGGAGTATTTGATTGGTTCGGATGCTCCGTCCATCACCACCCCCTTTTGTACTGCTTTTGGCCGCCATAAGTGTGGCAGGGTATGCTCAGACGTGAGTCCCTTGCTCACTTTGCCACTGGATTCAAGCAAGCCGGGCTGAAGACGGCTGTAATGCCAGAAACCGGTCCTCGGAAGCTTGTTTCCGGTCCAGGGAAGGCATGGCTTGGCAGTTCGGGCTGGACTGTTCCCATGAGGCACAGGGTCAGACTGATTTGCATATAGCCATGTCTGAACTGGGGTGGCAGAGTGGGCTAAAGAACGGTGATGGATTAAACCCAGATCTTTTGACTGGGTGGGAGTGTTTGATTGGTTCGGATGCTACGTCCATCACCACCCCCTTTTGTACTGGTTTTGGCCTCCATAAGTGTGGCAGGGTATGCTCAGACGTGAGTCTCTTGCTCACTTTGCCACTGGATTCAAGCAAGCCGGGCTGAAGACGGCTGTAATGCCAGAAACCGGTCCTCGGATGCTTCTTTCTGGTCCAGGGAAGGCATGGCTTGGCAGTTCGGACTGGACTGTTCCCATGAGGCACAGGGTCAGACTGATTTGCATATAGCCATGTCTTAACTGGGGTGGCAGAGTGGGCTAAAGAACGGTGATGGATTAAACCCAGATCTTCTGACTGGGTGTGAGTGTTTGATTGGTTCGGATGCTCCGTCCATCACCACCCCCTTTTGTACTGCTTTTGGCCGCCATAAGTGTGGCAGGGTATGCTCAGATGTGAGTCCCTTGCTCACTTTGCCACTGGATTCAAGCAAGCCGGGCTGAATACGGCTGTAATGCCATAAACCGGTCCTCGGAAGCTTGTTTCCGGTCCAGTGAAGGCATGGCTTGGCAGTTCGGGCTGGACTGTTCTCATGAGGCACAGGGTCAGACTGATTTGCATATAGCCATGTCTGAACTGGGGTGGCAGAGTGGGCTAAAGAACGGTGATGGATTAAACCCAGATCTTTTGACTGGGTGTGAGTGTTTGATTGGTTCGGATTCTCCGTCCATCACCACCTCCTTTTGTACCGCTTTTGGCCGCCATAAGTGTGGCAGGGTATGCTCAGACGTGAGTCCCTTGCTCACTTTGCCACTGGATTCAAACAAGCCGGGCTGAAGACGGCTGTAATGCCAGAAACCGGTCCTCGGAAGCTTGTTTCCGGTCCAGGGAAGGCAAGGCTTGGCAGTTCGGACTGGACTGTTCCCATGAGGCACAGTGTCAGACTGATTTGCATATAGCCATGTCTGAACTGGGGTGGCAGAGTGGGCTAAAGAACGGTGATGGATTAAACCCAGATCTTTTGACTGGGTGTGAGTGTTTGATTGGTTCGGATGCTCTGTCCATCACCACCCCCTTTTGTACCGCTTTTGGCCGCCATAAGTGTGGCAGGGGGTGCTCAGACGTGAGTCCCTTGCTCACTTTGCCACTGGATTCAAGCAAGCCGGGCTGAATACGGCTGTAATGCCAGTAACCAGTCCTCGGAAGCTTGTTTCCGGTCCAGGGAAGGCATGGCTTGGCAGTTCGAGCTAGACTGTTCCCATGAGGCACAGGGTCAGACTGATTTGCACATAGCCATGTCTGAACTGGGGTGGCAGAGTGGGCTAAAGAATGGTGATGGATTAAACCCACATCTTTTGACTGGGTGGGAGTGTTTGATTGGTTCGGATGCTACGTCCATCACCACCCCCTTTTATACTGGTTTTGGCCTCCATAAGTGTGGCAGGGTATGCTCAGACGTGAGTCCCTTGCTCACTTTGCCACTGGATTCAAGCAAGCCGGGCTGAAGACGGCTGTAATGCCAGAAACCGGTCCTCGGATGCTTCTTTCTGGTCCAGGGAAGGCATGGCTTGGCAGTTCGGACTGGACTGTTCCCATGAGGCACAGGGTCAGACTGATTTGCATATAGCCATGTCTGAACTGGGGTGGCAGAGTGGGCTAAAGAACGGTGATGAATTAAACCCAGATCTTTTGACTGGGTGTGAGTGTTTGATTGGTTCGGATGCTCTGTCCATCACCACCCCCTTTTGTACCGCTTTTGGCCGCCATAAGTGTGGCAGGGGGTGCTCAGACGTGAGTCCCTTGCTCACTTTGCCACTGGATTCAAGCAAGCCGGGCTGAATACGGCTGTAATGCCAGTAACCAGTCCTCGGAAGCTTGTTTCCGGTCCAGGGAAGGCATGGCTTGGCAGTTCGGGCTAGACTGTTCCCATGAGGCACAGGGTCAGACTGATTTGCACATAGCCATGTCTGAACTGGGGTGGCAGAGTGGGCTAAAGAATGGTGATGGATTAAACCCAGATCTTTTGACTGGGTGGGAGTGTTTGATTGGTTCGGATGCTACGTCCATCACCACCCCCTTTTGTACTGGTTTTGGCCTCCATAAGTGTGGCAGGGTATGCTCAGACGTGAGTCCCTTGCTCACTTTGCCACTGGATTCAAGCAAGCCGGGCTGAAGACGGCTGTAATGCCAGAAACCGGTCCTCGGATGCTTCTTTCTGGTCCAGGGAAGGCATGGCTTGGCAGTTCGGACTGGACTGTTCCCATGAGGCACAGGGTCAGACTGATTTGCATATAGCCATGTCTTAACTGGGGTGGCAGAGTGGGCTAAAGAACGGTGATGGATTAAACCCAGATCTTCTGACTGGGTGTGAGTGTTTGATTGGTTCGGATGCTCCGTCCATCACCACCCCCTTTTGTACTGCTTTTGGCCGCCATAAGTGTGGCAGGGTATGCTCAGATGTGAGTCCCTTGCTCACTTTGCCACTGGATTCAAGCAAGCCGGGCTGAATACGGCTGTAATGCCATAAACCGGTCCTCGGAAGCTTGTTTCCGGTCCAGTGAAGGCATGGCTTGGCAGTTCGGGCTGGACTGTTCTCATGAGGCACAGGGTCAGACTGATTTGCATATAGCCATGTCTGAACTGGGGTGGCAGAGTGGGCTAAAGAACGGTGATGGATTAAACCCAGATCTTTTGACTGGGTGTGAGTGTTTGATTGGTTCGGATTCTCCGTCCATCACCACCTCCTTTTGTACCGCTTTTGGCCGCCATAAGTGTGGCAGGGTATGCTCAGACGTGAGTCCCTTGCTCACTTTGCCACTGGATTCAAACAAGCCGGGCTGAAGACGGCTGTAATGCCAGAAACCGGTCCTCGGAAGCTTGTTTCCGGTCCAGGGAAGGCAAGGCTTGGCAGTTCGGACTGGACTGTTCCCATGAGGCACAGTGTCAGACTGATTTGCATATAGCCATGTCTGAACTGGGGTGGCAGAGTGGGCTAAAGAACGGTGATGGATTAAACCCAGATCTTTTGACTGGGTGTGAGTGTTTGATTGGTTCGGATGCTCTGTCCATCACCACCCCCTTTTGTACCGCTTTTGGCCGCCATAAGTGTGGCAGGGGGTGCTCAGACGTGAGTCCCTTGCTCACTTTGCCACTGGATTCAAGCAAGCCTGGCTGAATACGGCTGTAATGCCAGTAACCAGTCCTTGGAAGCTTGTTTCCGGTCCAGGGAAGGCATGGCTTGGCAGTTCGGGCTAGACTGTTCCCATGAGGCACAGGGTCAGACTGATTTGCACATAGCCATGTCTGAACTGGGGTGGCAGAGTGGGCTAAAGAACGGTGATGGATTAAACCCAGATCTTTTGACTGGGTGTGAGTGTTTGATTGGTTCGGATGCTCCGTCCATCACCACCCCCTTTTGTACCGCTTTTGGCCGCCATAAGTGTGGCAGGGTATGCTCAGACGTGAGTCCCTTGCTCACTTTGCCACTGGATTCAAGCAAGCCGGGCTGAAGACGGCTGTAATGCCAGAAACCGGACCTCGGAAGCTTGTTTCCGGTCCAGGGAAGGCATGGCTAGGCAGTTCGGGCTGGACTGTTCCCATGAGGCACAGGGTCAGACTGATTTGCATATAGCCATGTCTGAACTGGGGTGGCAGAGTGGGCTAAAGAACGGTGATGGATTAAACCCAGATCTTTTGACTGGGTGGGAGTGTTTGATTGGTTCGGATGCTCCGTCCATCACCACCCCCTTTTGTACTGCTTTTGGCCGCCATAAGTGTGGCAGGGTATGCTCAGACGTGAGTCCCTTGCTCACTTTGCCACTGGATTCAAGCAAGCCGGGCTGAAGACGGCTGTAATGCCAGAAACCGGTCCTCGGAAGCTTGTTTCCGGTCCAGGGAAGGCATGGCTTGGCAGTTCGGGCTGGACTGTTCCCATGAGGCACAGGGTCAGACTGATTTGCATATAGCCATGTCTGAACTGGGGTGGCAGAGTGGGCTAAAGAACGGTGATGGATTAAACCCAGATCTTTTGACTGGGTGGGAGTGTTTGATTGGTTCGGATGCTCCGTCCATCACCGCCCCCTTTTGTACTGGTTTTGGCCTCCATAAGTGTGGCAGGGTATGCTCAGATGTGAGTCCCTTGCTCACTTTGCCACTGGATTCAAGCAAGCCGGGCTGAATACGGCTGTAATGCCATAAACCGGTCCTCAGAAGCTTGTTTCCGGTCCAGTGAAGGCATGGCTTGGCAGTTCGGGCTGGACTGTTCTCATGAGGCACAGGGTCAGACTGATTTGCATATAGCCATGTCTGAACTGGGGTGGCAGAGTGGGCTAAAGAACGGTGATGGATTAAACCCAGATCTTTTGACTGGGTGTGAGTGTTTGATTGGTTCGGATTCTCCGTCCATCACCACCTCCTTTTGTACCGCTTTTGGCCGCCATAAGTGTGGCAGGGTATGCTCAGACGTGAGTCCCTTGCTCACTTTGCCACTGGATTCAAACAAGCCGGGCTGAAGACGGCTGTAATGCCAGAAACCGGTCCTCGGAAGCTTGTTTCCGGTCCAGGGAAGGCAAGGCTTGGCAGTTCGGACTGGACTGTTCCCATGAGGCACAGTGTCAGACTGATTTGCATATAGCCATGTCTGAACTGGGGTGGCAGAGTGGGCTAAAGAACGGTGATGGATTAAACCCAGATCTTTTGACTGGGTGTGAGTGTTTGATTGGTTCGGATGCTCTGTCCATCACCACCCCCTTTTGTACCGCTTTTGGCCGCCATAAGTGTGGCAGGGGGTGCTCAGACGTGAGTCCCTTGCTCACTTTGCCACTGGATTCAAGCAAGCCTGGCTGAATACGGCTGTAATGCCAGTAACCAGTCCTTGGAAGCTTGTTTCCGGTCCAGGGAAGGCATGGCTTGGCAGTTCGGGCTAGACTGTTCCCATGAGGCACAGGGTCAGACTGATTTGCACATAGCCATGTCTGAACTGGGGTGGCAGAGTGGGCTAAAGAACGGTGATGGATTAAACCCAGATCTTTTGACTGGGTGTGAGTGTTTGATTGGTTCGGATGCTCCGTCCATCACCACCCCCTTTTGTACCGCTTTTGGCCGCCATAAGTGTGGCAGGGTATGCTCAGACGTGAGTCCCTTGCTCACTTTGCCACTGGATTCAAGCAAGCCGGGCTGAAGACGGCTGTAATGCCAGAAACCGGACCTCGGAAGCTTGTTTCCGGTCCAGGGAAGGCATGGCTAGGCAGTTCGGGCTGGACTGTTCCCATGAGGCACAGGGTCAGACTGATTTGCATATAGCCATGTCTGAACTGGGGTGGCAGAGTGGGCTAAAGAACGGTGATGGATTAAACCCAGATCTTTTGACTGGGTGGGAGTGTTTGATTGGTTCGGATGCTCCGTCCATCACCACCCCCTTTTGTACTGCTTTTGGCCGCCATAAGTGTGGCAGGGTATGCTCAGACGTGAGTCCCTTGCTCACTTTGCCACTGGATTCAAGCAAGCCGGGCTGAAGACGGCTGTAATGCCAGAAACCGGTCCTCGGAAGCTTGTTTCCGGTCCAGGGAAGGCATGGCTTGGCAGTTCGGGCTGGACTGTTCCCATGAGGCACAGGGTCAGACTGATTTGCATATAGCCATGTCTGAACTGGGGTGGCAGAGTGGGCTAAAGAACGGTGATGGATTAAACCCAGATCTTTTGACTGGGTGGGAGTGTTTGATTGGTTCGGATGCTCCGTCCATCACCGCCCCCTTTTGTACTGGTTTTGGCCTCCATAAGTGTGGCAGGGTATGCTCAGATGTGAGTCCCTTGCTCACTTTGCCACTGGATTCAAGCAAGCCGGGCTGAAGACGGCTGTAATGCCAGAAACCGGTCCTCGGATGCTTCTTTCTGGTCCAGTGAAGGCATGGCTTGGCAGTTCGGGCTGGACTGTTCCCATGAGGCACAGGGTCAGACTGATTTGCATATAGCCATGTCTGAACTGGGGTGGCAGAGTGGGCTAAAGAACGGTGATGGATTAAACCCAGATCTTTTGACTGGGTGTGAGTGTTTGATTGGTTCGGATTCTCCGTCCATCACCACCCCCTTTTGTACCGCTTTTGGCCGCCATAAGTGTGGCAGGGTATGCTCAGACGTGAGTCCCTTGCTCACTTTGCCACTGGATTCAAACAAGCCGGGCTGAAGACGGCTGTAATGCCAGAAACCGGTCCTCGGAAGCTTGTTTCCGGTCCAGGGAAGGCAAGGCTTGGCAGTTCGGACTGGACTGTTCCCATGAGGCACAGTGTCAGACTGATTTGCATATAGCCATGTCTGAACTGGGGTGGCAGAGTGGGCTAAAGAACGGTGATGGATTAAACCCAGATCTTTTGACTGGGTGTGAGTGTTTGATTGGTTCGGATGCTCCGTCCATCACCACCCCCTTTTGTACCGCTTTTGGCCGCCATAAGTGTGGCAGGGTATGCTCAGACGTGAGTCCCTTGCTCACTTTGCCACTGGATTCAAGCAAGCCGGGCTGAATACGGCTGTAATGCCAGTAACCAGTCCTCGGAAGCTTGTTTCCGGTCCAGGGAAGGCATGGCTTGGCAGTTCGGGCTAGACTGTTCCCATGAGGCACAGGGTCAGACTGATTTGCATATAGCCATGTCTGAACTGGGGTGGCAGAGTGGGCTAAAGAACGGTGATGGATTAAACCCAGATCTTTTGACTGGGTGTGAGTGTTTGATTGGTTCGGATGCTCCGTCCATCACCACCCCCTTTTGTACCGCTTTTGGCCGCCATAAGTGTGGCAGGGTATGCTCAGACGTGAGTCCCTTGCTCACTTTGCCACTGGATTCAAGCAAGCCGGGCTGAAGACGGCTGTAATGCCAGAAACCGGACCTCGGTAGCTTGTTTCCGGTCCAGGGAAGGCATGGCTAGGCAGTTCGGGCTGGACTGTTCCCATGAGGCACAGGGTCAGACTGATTTGCATATAGCCATGTCTGAACTGGGGTGGCAGAGTGGGCTAAAGAACGGTGATGGATTAAACCCAGATCTTTTGACTGGGTGTGAGTGTTTGATTGGTTCGGATGCTCCGTCCATCACCACCCCCTTTTGTACCGCTTTTGGCCGCCATAAGTGTGGCAGGGTATGCTCAGACGTGAGTCCCTTGCTCACTTTGCCACTGGATTCAAACAAGCCGGGCTGAAGACGGCTGTAATGCCAGAAACCTGTCCTCGGAAGCTTGTTTCCGGTCCAGGGAAGGCAAGGCTTGGCAGTTCGGACTGGACTGTTCCCATGAGGCACAGTGTCAGACTGATTTGCATATAGCCATGTCTGAACTGGGGTGGCAGAGTGGGCTAAAGAACGGGGATGGATTAAACCCAGATCTTTTGACTGGGTGTGAGTGTTTGATTGGTTCGGATGCTCCGTCCATCACCACCCCCTTTTGTACCGCTTTTGGCCGCCATAAGTTTGGCAGGGTATGCTCAGACGTGAGTCCCTTGCTCACTTTGCCACTGGATTCAAGCAAGCCGGGCTGAAGACGGCTGTAATGCCAGAAACCGGACCTCGGAAGCTTGTTTCCGGTCCAGGGAAGGCATGGCTAGGCAGTTCGGGCTTGACTGTTCCCATGAGGCACAGGGTCAGACTGATTTGCATATAGCCATGTCTGAACTGGGGTGGCAGAGTGGACTAAAGAACGGTGATGGATTAAACCCAGATCTTTTGACTCGGTGTGAGTGTTTGATTGGTTCGGATGCTCCGTCCATCACCACCCCCTTTTGTACCGCTTTTGGCCGCCATAAGTGTGGCAGGGTATGCTCAGACGTGAGTCCCTTGCTCACTTTGCCACTGGATTCAAGCAAGCCGGGCTGAATACGGCTATAATGCCAGTAACCAGTCCTCGGAAGCTTGTTTCCGGTCCAGAGAAGGCATGGCTTGGCAGTTCGGGCTAGACTGTTCCCATGAGGCACAGGGTCAGACTGATTTGCATATAGCCATGTCTGAACTGGGGTGGCAGAGTGGGCTAAAGAACGGTGATGGATTAAACCCAGATCTTTTGACTGGGTGTGAGTGTTTGATTGGTTCGGATGCTCCGTCCATCACCACCCCCTTTTGTACCGCTTTTGGCCGCCATAAGTGTGGCAGGGTATGCTCAGACGTGAGTCCCTTGCTCACTTTGCCACTGGATTCAAGCAAGCCGGGCTGAATACGGCTGTAATGCCAGTAACCAGTCCTCGGAAGCTTGTTTCCGGTCCAGGGAAGGCATGGCTTGGCAGTTCGGGCTAGACTGTTCCCATGAGGCACAGGGTCAGACTGATTTGCATATAGCCATGTCTGAACTGGGGTGGCAGAGTGGGCTAAAGAACGGTGATGGATTAAACCCAGATCTTTTGACTGGGTGTGAGTGTTTGATTGGTTCGGATGCTCCGTCCATCACCACCCCCTTTTGTACCGCTTTTGGCCGCCATAAGTGTGGCAGGGTATGCTCAGACGTGAGTCCCTTGCTCACTTTGCCACTGGATTCAAGCAAGCCGGGCTGAAGACGGCTGTAATGCCAGAAACCGGACCTCGGTAGCTTGTTTCCGGTCCAGGGAAGGCATGGCTAGGCAGTTCGGGCTGGACTGTTCCCATGAGGCACAGGGTCAGACTGATTTGCATATAGCCATGTCTGAACTGGGGTGGCAGAGTGGGCTAAAGAACGGTGATGGATTAAACCCAGATCTTTTGACTGGGTGTGAGTGTTTGATTGGTTCGGATGCTCCGTCCATCACCACCCCCTTTTGTACCGCTTTTGGCCGCCATAAGTGTGGCAGGGTATGCTCAGACGTGAGTCCCTTGCTCACTTTGCCACTGGATTCAAACAAGCCGGGCTGAAGACGGCTGTAATGCCAGAAACCTGTCCTCGGAAGCTTGTTTCCGGTCCAGGGAAGGCAAGGCTTGGCAGTTCGGACTGGACTGTTCCCATGAGGCACAGTGTCAGACTGATTTGCATATAGCCATGTCTGAACTGGGGTGGCAGAGTGGGCTAAAGAACGGTGATGGATTAAACCCAGATCTTTTGACTGGGTGTGAGTGTTTGATTGGTTCGGATGCTCCGTCCATCACCACCCCCTTTTGTACCGCTTTTGGCCGCCATAAGTGTGGCAGGGTATGCTCAGACGTGAGTCCCTTGCTCACTTTGCCACTGGATTCAAACAAGCCGGGCTGAAGACGGCTGTAATGCCAGAAACCTGTCCTCGGAAGCTTGTTTCCGGTCCAGGGAAGGCAAGGCTTGGCAGTTCGGACTGGACTGTTCCCATGAGGCACAGTGTCAGACTGATTTGCATATAGCCATGTCTGAACTGGGGTGGCAGAGTGGGCTAAAGAACGGTGATGGATTAAACCCAGATCTTTTGACTGGGTGTGAGTGTTTGATTGGTTCGGATGCTCCGTCCATCACCACCCCCTTTTGTACCGCTTTTGGCCGCCATAAGTTTGGCAGGGTATGCTCAGACGTGAGTCCCTTGCTCACTTTGCCACTGGATTCAAGCAAGCCGGGCTGAAGACGGCTGTAATGCCAGAAACCGGACCTCGGAAGCTTGTTTCCGGTCCAGGGAAGGCATGGCTAGGCAGTTCGGGCTTGACTGTTCCCATGAGGCACAGGGTCAGACTGATTTGCATATAGCCATGTCTGAACTGGGGTGGCAGAGTGGACTAAAGAACGGTGATGGATTAAACCCAGATCTTTTGACTCGGTGTGAGTGTTTGATTGGTTCGGATGCTCCGTCCATCACCACCCCCTTTTGTACCGCTTTTGGCCGCCATAAGTGTGGCAGGGTATGCTCAGACGTGAGTCCCTTGCTCACTTTGCCACTGGATTCAAGCAAGCCGGGCTGAATACGGCTATAATGCCAGTAACCAGTCCTCGGAAGCTTGTTTCCGGTCCAGAGAAGGCATGGCTTGGCAGTTCGGGCTAGACTGTTCCCATGAGGCACAGGGTCAGACTGATTTGCATATAGCCATGTCTGAACTGGGGTGGCAGAGTGGGCTAAAGAACGGTGATGGATTAAACCCAGATCTTTTGACTGGGTGTGAGTGTTTGATTGGTTCGGATGCTCCGTCCATCACCACCCCCTTTTGTACCGCTTTTGGCCGCCATAAGTGTGGCAGGGTATGCTCAGACGTGAGTCCCTTGCTCACTTTGCCACTGGATTCAAGCAAGCCGGGCTGAATACGGCTGTAATGCCAGTAACCAGTCCTCGGAAGCTTGTTTCCGGTCCAGGGAAGGCATGGCTTGGCAGTTCGGGCTAGACTGTTCCCATGAGGCACAGGGTCAGACTGATTTGCATATAGCCATGTCTGAACTGGGGTGGCAGAGTGGGCTAAAGAACGGTGATGGATTAAACCCAGATCTTTTGACTGGGTGTGAGTGTTTGATTGGTTCGGATGCTCCGTCCATCACCACCCCCTTTTGTACCGCTTTTGGCCGCCATAAGTGTGGCAGGGTATGCTCAGACGTGAGTCCCTTGCTCACTTTGCCACTGGATTCAAGCAAGCCGGGCTGAAGACGGCTGTAATGCCAGAAACCGGACCTCGGTAGCTTGTTTCCGGTCCAGGGAAGGCATGGCTAGGCAGTTCGGGCTGGACTGTTCCCATGAGGCACAGGGTCAGACTGATTTGCATATAGCCATGTCTGAACTGGGGTGGCAGAGTGGGCTAAAGAACGGTGATGGATTAAACCCAGATCTTTTGACTGGGTGTGAGTGTTTGATTGGTTCGGATGCTCCGTCCATCACCACCCCCTTTTGTACCGCTTTTGGCCGCCATAAGTGTGGCAGGGTATGCTCAGACGTGAGTCCCTTGCTCACTTTGCCACTGGATTCAAACAAGCCGGGCTGAAGACGGCTGTAATGCCAGAAACCTGTCCTCGGAAGCTTGTTTCCGGTCCAGGGAAGGCAAGGCTTGGCAGTTCGGACTGGACTGTTCCCATGAGGCACAGTGTCAGACTGATTTGCATATAGCCATGTCTGAACTGGGGTGGCAGAGTGGGCTAAAGAACGGTGATGGATTAAACCCAGATCTTTTGACTGGGTGTGAGTGTTTGATTGGTTCGGATGCTCCGTCCATCACCACCCCCTTTTGTACCGCTTTTGGCCGCCATAAGTTTGGCAGGGTATGCTCAGACGTGAGTCCCTTGCTCACTTTGCCACTGGATTCAAGCAAGCCGGGCTGAAGACGGCTGTAATGCCAGAAACCGGACCTCGGAAGCTTGTTTCCGGTCCAGGGAAGGCATGGCTAGGCAGTTCGGGCTTGACTGTTCCCATGAGGCACAGGGTCAGACTGATTTGCATATAGCCATGTCTGAACTGGGGTGGCAGAGTGGACTAAAGAACGGTGATGGATTAAACCCAGATCTTTTGACTCGGTGTGAGTGTTTGATTGGTTCGGATGCTCCGTCCATCACCACCCCCTTTTGTACCGCTTTTGGCCGCCATAAGTGTGGCAGGGTATGCTCAGACGTGAGTCCCTTGCTCACTTTGCCACTGGATTCAAGCAAGCCGGGCTGAATACGGCTGTAATGCCAGTAACCAGTCCTCGGAAGCTTGTTTCCGGTCCAGGGAAGGCATGGCTTGGCAGTTCGGGCTAGACTGTTCCCATGAGGCACAGGGTCAGACTGATTTGCATATAGCCATGTCTGAACTGGGGTGGCAGAGTGGGCTAAAGAACGGTGATGGATTAAACCCAGATCTTTTGACTGGGTGTGAGTGTTTGATTGGTTCGGATGCTCCGTCCATCACCACCCCCTTTTGTACCGCTTTTGGCCGCCATAAGTGTGGCAGGGTATGCTCAGATGTGAGTCCCTTGCTCACTTTGCCACTGGATTCAAGCAAGCCGGGCTGAAGACGGCTGTAATGCCAGAAACCGGTCCTCGGAAGCTTGTTTCCGGTCCAGGGAAGGCATGGCTAGGCAGTTCGGGCTGGACTGTTCCCATGAGGCACAGGGTCAGACTGATTTGCATATAGCCATGTCTGAACTGGGGTGGCAGAGTGGGCTAAAGAACGGTGATGGATTAAACCCAGATCTTTTGACTGGGTGTGAGTGTTTGATTGGTTCGGATGCTCCGTCCATCACCACCCCCTTTTGTACCGCTTTTGGCCGCCATAAGTGTGGCAGGGTATGCTCAGACGTGAGTCCCTTGCTCACTTTGCCACTGGATTCAAACAAGCCGGGCTGAAGACGGCTGTAATGCCAGAAACCTGTCCTCGGAAGCTTGTTTCCGGTCCAGGGAAGGCAAGGCTTGGCAGTTCGGACTGGACTGTTCCCATGAGGCACAGTGTCAGACTGATTTGCATATAGCCATGTCTGAACTGGGGTGGCAGAGTGGGCTAAAGAACGGTGATGGATTAAACCCAGATCTTTTGACTGGGTGTGAGTGTTTGATTGGTTCGGATGCTCCGTCCATCACCACCCCCTTTTGTACCGCTTTTGGCCGCCATAAGTTTGGCAGGGTATGCTCAGACGTGAGTCCCTTGCTCACTTTGCCACTGGATTCAAGCAAGCCGGGCTGAAGACGGCTGTAATGCCAGAAACCGGACCTCGGAAGCTTGTTTCCGGTCCAGGGAAGGCATGGCTAGGCAGTTCGGGCTTGACTGTTCCCATGAGGCACAGGGTCAGACTGATTTGCATATAGCCATGTCTGAACTGGGGTGGCAGAGTGGACTAAAGAACGGTGATGGATTAAACCCAGATCTTTTGACTCGGTGTGAGTGTTTGATTGGTTCGGATGCTCCGTCCATCACCACCCCCTTTTGTACCGCTTTTGGCCGCCATAAGTGTGGCAGGGTATGCTCAGACGTGAGTCCCTTGCTCACTTTGCCACTGGATTCAAGCAAGCCGGGCTGAATACGGCTGTAATGCCAGAAACCGGTCCTCAGAAGCTTGTTTCCGGTCCAGGGAAGGCATGGCTTGGCAGTTCGGGTTGGACTGTTCCCATGAGGCACAGTGTCAGACTGATTTGCATATAGCCATGTCTGAACTGGGGTGGCAGAGTGGGCTTAAGAACGGTGATGGATTAAACCCAGATCTTTTGACTGGGTGTGAGTGTTTGATTGGTTCGGATTCTCCGTCCATCACCACCCCCTTTTGTACCGCTTTTGGCCGCCATAAGTTTGGCAGGGTATGCTCAGACGTGAGTCCCTTGCTCACTTTGCCACTGGATTCAAGCAAGCCGGGCTGAAGACGGCTGTAATGCCAGAAACCGGACCTCGGAAGCTTGTTTCCGGTCCAGGGAAGGCATGGCTAGGCAGTTCGGGCTTGACTGTTCCCATGAGGCACAGGGTCAGACTGATTTGCATATAGCCATGTCTGAACTGGGGTGGCAGAGTGGACTAAAGAACGGTGATGGATTAAACCCAGATCTTTTGACTCGGTGTGAGTGTTTGATTGGTTCGGATTCTCCGTCCATCACCACCCCCTTTTGTACCGCTTTTGGCCGCCATAAGTGTGGCAGGGTATGCTCAGACGTGAGTCCCTTGCTCACTTTGCCACTGGATTCAAACAAGCCGGGCTGAAGACGGCTGTAATGCCAGAAACCGGTCCTCGGAAGCTTGTTTCCGGTCCAGGGAAGGCAAGGCTTGGCAGTTCGGACTGGACTGTTCCCATGAGGCACAGTGTCAGACTGATTTGCATATAGCCATGTCTGAACTGGGGTGGCAGAGTGGGCTAAAGAACGGTGATGGATTAAACCCAGATCTTTTGACTGGGTGTGAGTGTTTGATTGGTTCGGATGCTCCGTCCATCACCACCCCCTTTTGTACCGCTTTTGGCCGCCATAAGTGTGGCAGGGTATGCTCAGACGTGAGTCCCTTGCTCACTTTGCCACTGGATTCAAGCAAGCCGGGCTGAATACGGCTGTAATGCCAGTAACCAGTCCTCGGAAGCTTGTTTCCGGTCCAGGGAAGGCATGGCTTGGCAGTTCGGGCTAGACTGTTCCCATGAGGCACAGGGTCAGACTGATTTGCATATAGCCATGTCTGAACTGGGGTGGCAGAGTGGGCTAAAGAACGGTGATGGATTAAACCCAGATCTTTTGACTGGGTGTGAGTGTTTGATTGGTTCGGATGCTCCGTCCATCACCACCCCCTTTTGTACCGCTTTTGGCCGCCATAAGTGTGGCAGGGTATGCTCAGACGTGAGTCCCTTGCTCACTTTGCCACTGGATTCAAGCAAGCCGGGCTGAAGACGGCTGTAATGCCAGAAACCGGACCTCGGTAGCTTGTTTCCGGTCCAGGGAAGGCATGGCTAGGCAGTTCGGGCTGGACTGTTCCCATGAGGCACAGGGTCAGACTGATTTGCATATAGCCATGTCTGAACTGGGGTGGCAGAGTGGGCTAAAGAACGGTGATGGATTAAACCCAGATCTTTTGACTGGGTGTGAGTGTTTGATTGGTTCGGATGCTCCGTCCATCACCACCCCCTTTTGTACCGCTTTTGGCCGCCATAAGTGTGGCAGGGTATGCTCAGACGTGAGTCCCTTGCTCACTTTGCCACTGGATTCAAACAAGCCGGGCTGAAGACGGCTGTAATGCCAGAAACCTGTCCTCGGAAGCTTGTTTCCGGTCCAGGGAAGGCAAGGCTTGGCAGTTCGGACTGGACTGTTCCCATGAGGCACAGTGTCAGACTGATTTGCATATAGCCATGTCTGAACTGGGGTGGCAGAGTGGGCTAAAGAACGGTGATGGATTAAACCCAGATCTTTTGACTGGGTGTGAGTGTTTGATTGGTTCGGATGCTCCGTCCATCACCACCCCCTTTTGTACCGCTTTTGGCCGCCATAAGTTTGGCAGGGTATGCTCAGACGTGAGTCCCTTGCTCACTTTGCCACTGGATTCAAGCAAGCCGGGCTGAAGACGGCTGTAATGCCAGAAACCGGACCTCGGAAGCTTGTTTCCGGTCCAGGGAAGGCATGGCTAGGCAGTTCGGGCTTGACTGTTCCCATGAGGCCCAGGGTCAGACTGATTTGCATATAGCCATGTCTGAACTGGGGTGGCAGAGTGGACTAAAGAACGGTGATGGATTAAACCCAGATCTTTTGACTCGGTGTGAGTGTTTGATTGGTTCGGATGCTCCGTCCATCACCACCCCCTTTTGTACCGCTTTTGGCCGCCATAAGTGTGGCAGGGTATGCTCAGACGTGAGTCCCTTGCTCACTTTGCCACTGGATTCAAGCAAGCCGGGCTGAATACGGCTGTAATGCCAGTAACCAGTCCTCGGAAGCTTGTTTCCGGTCCAGGGAAGGCATGGCTTGGCAGTTCGGGCTAGACTGTTCCCATGAGGCACAGGGTCAGACTGATTTGCATATAGCCATGTCTGAACTGGGGTGGCAGAGTGGGCTAAAGAACGGTGATGGATTAAACCCAGATCTTTTGACTGGGTGTGAGTGTTTGATTGGTTCGGATGCTCCGTCCATCACCACCCCCTTTTGTACCGCTTTTGGCCGCCATAAGTGTGGCAGGGTATGCTCAGACGTGAGTCCCTTGCTCACTTTGCCACTGGATTCAAGCAAGCCGGGCTGAATACGGCTGTAATGCCAGTAACCAGTCCTCGGAAGCTTGTTTCCGGTCCAGGGAAGGCATGGCTTGGCAGTTCGGGCTAGACTGTTCCCATGAGGCACAGGGTCAGACTGATTTGCATATAGCCATGTCTGAACTGGGGTGGCAGAGTGGGCTAAAGAACGGTGATGGATTAAACCCAGATCTTTTGACTGGGTGTGAGTGTTTGATTGGTTCGGATGCTCCGTCCATCACCACCCCCTTTTGTACCGCTTTTGGCCGCCATAAGTGTGGCAGGGTATGCTCAGACGTGAGTCCCTTGCTCACTTTGCCACTGGATTCAAGCAAGCCGGGCTGAAGACGGCTGTAATGCCAGAAACCGGACCTCGGTAGCTTGTTTCCGGTCCAGGGAAGGCATGGCTAGGCAGTTCGGGCTGGACTGTTCCCATGAGGCACAGGGTCAGACTGATTTGCATATAGCCATGTCTGAACTGGGGTGGCAGAGTGGGCTAAAGAACGGTGATGGATTAAACCCAGATCTTTTGACTGGGTGTGAGTGTTTGATTGGTTCGGATGCTCCGTCCATCACCACCCCCTTTTGTACCGCTTTTGGCCGCCATAAGTGTGGCAGGGTATGCTCAGACGTGAGTCCCTTGCTCACTTTGCCACTGGATTCAAACAAGCCGGGCTGAAGACGGCTGTAATGCCAGAAACCTGTCCTCGGAAGCTTGTTTCCGGTCCAGGGAAGGCAAGGCTTGGCAGTTCGGACTGGACTGTTCCCATGAGGCACAGTGTCAGACTGATTTGCATATAGCCATGTCTGAACTGGGGTGGCAGAGTGGGCTAAAGAACGGTGATGGATTAAACCCAGATCTTTTGACTGGGTGTGAGTGTTTGATTGGTTCGGATGCTCCGTCCATCACCACCCCCTTTTGTACCGCTTTTGGCCGCCATAAGTGTGGCAGGGTATGCTCAGACGTGAGTCCCTTGCTCACTTTGCCACTGGATTCAAGCAAGCCGGGCTGAATACGGCTGTAATGCCAGTAACCAGTCCTCGGAAGCTTGTTTCCGGTCCAGGGAAGGCATGGCTTGGCAGTTCGGGCTAGACTGTTCCCATGAGGCACAGGGTCAGACTGATTTGCATATAGCCATGTCTGAACTGGGGTGGCAGAGTGGGCTAAAGAACGGTGATGGATTAAACCCAGATCTTTTGACTGGGTGTGAGTGTTTGATTGGTTCGGATGCTCCGTCCATCACCACCCCCTTTTGTACCGCTTTTGGCCGCCATAAGTGTGGCAGGGTATGCTCAGACGTGAGTCCCTTGCTCACTTTGCCACTGGATTCAAGCAAGCCGGGCTGAAGACGGCTGTAATGCCAGAAACCGGACCTCGGTAGCTTGTTTCCGGTCCAGGGAAGGCATGGCTAGGCAGTTCGGGCTGGACTGTTCCCATGAGGCACAGGGTCAGACTGATTTGCATATAGCCATGTCTGAACTGGGGTGGCAGAGTGGGCTAAAGAATGGTGATGGATTAAACCCAGATCTTTTGACTGGGTGTGAGTGTTTGATTGGTTCGGATGCTCCGTCCATCACCACCCCCTTTTGTACCGCTTTTGGCCGCCATAAGTGTGGCAGGGTATGCTCAGACGTGAGTCCCTTGCTCACTTTGCCACTGGATTCAAACAAGCCGGGCTGAAGACGGCTGTAATGCCAGAAACCTGTCCTCGGAAGCTTGTTTCCAGTCCAGGGAAGGCAAGGCTTGGCAGTTCGGACTGGACTGTTCCCATGAGGCACAGTGTCAGACTGATTTGCATATAGCCATGTCTGAACTGGGGTGGCAGAGTGGGCTAAAGAACGGTGATGGATTAAACCCAGATCTTTTGACTGGGTGTGAGTGTTTGATTGGTTCGGATGCTCCGTCCATCACCACCCCCTTTTGTACCGCTTTTGGCCGCCATAAGTTTGGCAGGGTATGCTCAGACGTGAGTCCCTTGCTCACTTTGCCACTGGATTCAAGCAAGCCGGGCTGAAGACGGCTGTAATGCCAGAAACCGGACCTCGGAAGCTTGTTTCCGGTCCAGGGAAGGCATGGCTAGGCAGTTCGGGCTTGACTGTTCCCATGAGGCACAGGGTCAGACTGATTTGCATATAGCCATATCTGAACTGGGGTGGCAGAGTGGACTAAAGAACGGTGATGGATTAAACCCAGATCTTTTGACTCGGTGTGAGTGTTTGATTGGTTCGGATGCTCCGTCCATCACCACCCCCTTTTGTACCGCTTTTGGCCGCCATAAGTGTGGCAGGGTATGCTCAGACGTGAGTCCCTTGCTCACTTTGCCACTGGATTCAAGCAAGCCGGGCTGAATACGGCTGTAATGCCAGAAACCGGTCCTCAGAAGCTTGTTTCCGGTCCAGGGAAGGCATGGCTTGGCAGTTCGGGTTGGACTGTTCCCATGAGGCACAGTGTCAGACTGATTTGCATATAGCCATGTCTGAACTGGGGTGGCAGAGTGGGCTAAAGAACGGTGATGGATTAAACCCAGATCTTTTGACTGGGTGTGAGTGTTTGATTGGTTCGGATTCTCCGTCCATCACCACCCCCTTTTGTACCGCTTTTGGCCGCCATAAGTTTGGCAGGGTATGCTCAGACGTGAGTCCCTTGCTCACTTTGCCACTGGATTCAAGCAAGCCGGGCTGAAGACGGCTGTAATGCCAGAAACCGGACCTCGGAAGCTTGTTTCCGGTCCAGGGAAGGCATGGCTAGGCAGTTCTGGCTTGACTGTTCCCATGAGGCACAGGGTCAGACTGATTTGCATATAGCCATGTCTGAACTGGGGTGGCAGAGTGGACTAAAGAACGGTGATGGATTAAACCCAGATCTTTTGACTCGGTGTGAGTGTTTGATTGGTTCGGATTCTCCGTCCATCACCACCCCCTTTTGTACCGCTTTTGGCCGCCATAAGTTTGGCAGGGTATGCTCAGACGTGAGTCCCTTGCTCACTTTGCCACTGGATTCAAGCAAGCCGGGCTGAAGACGGCTGTAATGCCAGAAACCGGACCTCGGAAGCTTGTTTCCGGTCCAGGGAAGGCATGGCTTGGCAGTTCGGACTGGACTGTTCCCATGAGGCACAGGGTCAGACTGATTTGCATATAGCCATGTCTTAACTGGGGTGGCAGAGTGGGCTAAAGAACGGTTATGGATTAAACCCAGATCTTCTGACTGGGTGTGAGTGTTTGATTGGTTCGGATGCTCCGTCCATCACCACCCCCTTTTGTACTGCTTTTGGCCGCCATAAGTGTGGCAGGGTATGCTCAGATGTGAGTCCCTTGCTCACTTTGCCACTGGATTCAAGCAAGCCGGGCTGAATACGGCTGTAATGCCATAAACCGGTCCTCGGAAGCTTGTTTCCGGTCCAGTGAAGGCATGGCTTGGCAGTTCGGGCTGGACTGTTCTCATGAGGCACAGGGTCAGACTGATTTGTATATAGCCATGTCTGAACTGGGGTGGCAGAGTGGGCTAAAGAACGGTGATGGATTAAACCCAGATCTTTTGACTGGGTGTGAGTGTTTGATTGGTTCGGATTCTCCGTCCATCACCACCTCCTTTTGTACCGCTTTTGGCCGCCATAAGTGTGGCAGGGTTTGCTCAGACGTGAGTCCCTTGCTCACTTTGCCACTGGATTCAAACAAGCCGGGCTGAAGACGGCTGTAATGCCAGAAACCGGTCCTCGGAAGCTTGTTTCCGGTCCAGGGAAGGCAAGGCTTGGCAGTTCGGACTGGACTGTTCCCATGAGGCACAGTGTCAGACTGATTTGCATATAGCCATGTCTGAACTGGGGTGGCAGAGTGGGCTAAAGAACGGTGATGGATTAAACCCAGATCTTTTGACTGGGTGTGAGTGTTTGATTGGTTCGGATGCTCTGTCCATCACCACCCCCTTTTGTACCGCTTTTGGCCGCCATAAGTGTGGCAGGGGGTGCTCAGACGTGAGTCCCTTGCTCACTTTGCCACTGGATTCAAGCAAGCCGGGCTGAATACGGCTGTAATGCCAGTAACCAGTCCTCGGAAGCTTGTTTCCGGTCCAGGGAAGGCATGGCTAGGCAGTTCGGGCTGGACTGTTCCCATGATGCACAGGGTCAGACTGATTTGCATATAGCCATGTCTGAACTGGGGTGGCAGAGTGGGCTAAAGAATGGTGATGGATTAAACCCAGATCTTTTGACTGGGTGGGAGTGTTTGATTGGTTCGGATGCTACGTCCATCACCACCCCCTTTTGTACTGGTTTTGGCCTCCATAAGTGTGGCAGGGTATGCTCAGACGTGAGTCCCTTGCTCACTTTGCCACTGGATTCAAGCAAGCCGGGCTGAAGACGGCTGTAATGCCAGAAACCGGTCCTCGGATGCTTCTTTCTGGTCCAGGGAAGGCATGGCTTGGCAGTTCGGACTGGACTGTTCCCATGAGGCACAGGGTCAGACTGATTTGCATATAGCCATGTCTTAACTGGGGTGGCAGAGTGGGCTAAAGAACGGTGATGGATTAAACCCAGATCTTCTGACTGGGTGTGAGTGTTTGATTGGTTCGGATGCTCCGTCCATCACCACCCCCTTTTGTACTGCTTTTGGCCGCCATAAGTGTGGCAGGGTATGCTCAGATGTGAGTCCCTTGCTCACTTTGCCACTGGATTCAAGCAAGCCGGGCTGAATAGGGCTGTAATGCCATAAACCGGTCCTCGGAAGCTTGTTTCCGGTCCAGTGAAGGCATGGCTTGGCAGTTCGGGCTGGACTGTTCTCATGAGGCACAGGGTCAGACTGATTTGCATATAGCCATGTCTGAACTGGGGTGGCAGAGTGGGCTAAAGAACGGTGATGGATTAAACCCAGATCTTTTGCCTGGGTGTGAGTGTTTGATTGGTTCGGATTCTCCGTCCATCACCACCTCCTTTTGTACCGCTTTTGGCCGCCATAAGTGTGGCAGGGTATGCTCAGACGTGAGTCCCTTGCTCACTTTGCCACTGGATTCAAACAAGCCGGGCTGAAGACGGCTGTAATGCCAGAAACCGGTCCTCGGAAGCTTGTTTCCGGTCCAGAGAAGGCAAGGCTTGGCAGTTCGGACTGGACTGTTCCCATGAGGCACAGTGTCAGACTGATTTGCATATAGCCATGTCTGAACTGGGGTGGCAGAGTGGGCTAAAGAACGGTGATGGATTAAACCCAGATCTTTTGACTGGGTGTGAGTGTTTGATTGGTTCGGATGCTCTGTCCATCACCACCCCCTTTTGTACCGCTTTTGGCCGCCATAAGTGTGGCAGGGGGTGCTCAGACGTGAGTCCCTTGCTCACTTTGCCACTGGATTCAAGCAAGCCGGGCTGAATACGGCTGTAATGCCAGTAACCAGTCCTCGGAAGCTTGTTTCCGGTCCAGGGAAGGCATGGCTTGGCAGTTCGGGCTAGACTGTTCCCATGAGGCACAGGGTCAGACTGATTTGCACATAGCCATGTCTGAACTGGGGTGGCAGAGTGGGCTAAAGAACGGTGATGGATTAAACCCAGATCTTTTGACTGGGTGTGAGTGTTTGATTGGTTCGGATGCTCCGTCCATCACCACCCCCTTTTGTACCGCTTTTGGCCGCCATAAGTGTGGCAGGGTATGCTCAGACGTGAGTCCCTTGCTCACTTTGCCACTGGATTCAAGCAAGCCGGGCTGAAGACGGCTGTAATGCCAGAAACCGGACCTCGGAAGCTTGTTTCCGGTCCAGGGAAGGCATGGCTAGGCAGTTCGGGCTGGACTGTTCCCATGAGGCACAGGGTCAGACTGATTTGCATATAGCCATGTCTGAACTGGGGTGGCAGAGTGGGCTAAAGAACGGTGATGGATTAAACCCAGATCTTTTGACTGGGTGGGAGTGTTTGATTGGTTCGGATGCTCCGTCCATCACCACCCCCTTTTGTACTGCTTTTGGCCGCCATAAGTGTGGCAGGGTATGCTCAGACGTGAGTCCCTTGCTCACTTTGCCACTGGATTCAAGCAAGCCGGGCTGAAGACGGCTGTAATGCCAGAAACCGGTCCTCGGAAGCTTGTTTCCGGTCCAGGGAAGGCATGGCTTGGCAGTTCGGGCTGGACTGTTCCCATGAGGCACAGGGTCAGACTGATTTGCATATAGCCATGTCTGAACTGGGGTGGCAGAGTGGGCTAAAGAACGGTGATGGATTAAACCCAGATCTTTTGACTGGGTGGGAGTGTTTGATTGGTTCGGATGCTCCGTCCATCACCACCCCCTTTTGTACCGCTTTTGGCCGCCATAAGTGTGGCAGGGTATGCTCAGACGTGAGTCCCTTGCTCACTTTGCCACTGGATTCAAGCAAGCCGGGCTGAAGACGGCTGTAATGCCAGAAACCGGACCTCGGAAGCTTGTTTCCGGTCCAGGGAAGGCATGGCTAGGCAGTTCGGGCTGGACTGTTCCCATGAGGCACAGGGTCAGACTGATTTGCATATAGCCATGTCTGAACTGGGGTGGCAGAGTGGGCTAAAGAATGGTGATGGATTAAACCCAGATCTTTTGACTGGGTGGGAGTGTTTGATTGGTTCGGATGCTACGTCCATCACCACCCCCTTTTGTACTGGTTTTGGCCTCCATAAGTGTGGCAGGGTATGCTCAGACGTGAGTCCCTTGCTCACTTTGCCACTGGATTCAAGCAAGCCGGGCTGAAGACGGCTGTAATGCCAGAAACCGGTCCTCGGATGCTTCTTTCTGGTCCAGGGAAGGCATGGCTTGGCAGTTCGGACTGGACTGTTCCCATGAGGCACAGGGTCAGACTGATTTGCATATAGCCATGTCTTAACTGGGGTGGCAGAGTGGGCTAAAGAACGGTGATGGATTAAACCCAGATCTTTTGACTGGGTGTGAGTGTTTGATTGGTTCGGATTCTCCGTCCATCACCACCTCCTTTTGTACCGCTTTTGGCCACCATAAGTGTGGCAGGGTATGCTCAGACGTGAGTCCCTTGCTCACTTTGCCACTGGATTCAAGCAAGCCGGGCTGAATACGGCTGTAATGCCAGAAACCGGTCCTCAGAAGCTTGTTTCCGGTCCAGGGAAGGCATGGCTTGGCAGTTCGGGTTGGACTGTTCCCATGAGGCACAGTGTCAGACTGATTTGCATATAGCCATGTCTGAACTGGGGTGGCAGAGTGGGCTAAAGAACGGTGATGGATTAAACCCAGATCTTTTGACTGGGTGTGAGTGTTTGATTGGTTCGGATTCTCCGTCCATCACCACCCCCTTTTGTACCGCTTTTGGCCGCCATAAGTTTGGCAGGGTATGCTCAGACGTGAGTCCCTTGCTCACTTTGCCACTGGATTCAAGCAAGCCGGGCTGAAGACGGCTGTAATGCCAGAAACCGGACCTCGGAAGCTTGTTTCCGGTCCAGGGAAGGCATGGCTAGGCAGTTCGGGCTTGACTGTTCCCATGAGGCACAGGGTCAGACTGATTTGCATATAGCCATGTCTGAACTGGGGTGGCAGAGTGGACTAAAGAACGGTGATGGATTAAACCCAGATCTTTTGACTCGGTGTGAGTGTTTGATTGGTTCGGATTCTCCGTCCATCACCACCCCCTTTTGTACCGCTTTTGGCTGCCATAAGTTTGGCAGGGTATGCTCAGACGTGAGTCCCTTGCTCACTTTGCCACTGGATTCAAGCAAGCCGGGCTGAAGACAGCTGTAATGCCAGAAACCGGACCTCGGAAGCTTGTTTCCGGTCCAGGGAAGGCATGGCTTGGCAGTTCGGACTGGACTGTTCCCATGAGGCACAGGGTCAGACTGATTTGCATATAGCCATGTCTTAACTGGGGTGGCAGAGTGGGCTAAAGAACGGTGATGGATTAAACCCAGATCTTCTGACTGGGTGTGAGTGTTTGATTGGTTCGGATGCTCCGTCCATCACCACCCCCTTTTGTACTGCTTTTGGCCGCCATAAGTGTGGCAGGGTATGCTCAGATGTGAGTCCCTTGCTCACTTTGCCACTGGATTCAAGCAAGCCGGGCTGAATACGGCTGTAATGCCATAAACCGGTCCTCGGAAGCTTGTTTCCGGTCCAGTGAAGGCATGGCTTGGCAGTTCAGGCTGGACTGTTCTCATGAGGCACAGGGTCAGACTGATTTGCATATAGCCATGTCTGAACTGGGGTGGCAGAGTGGGCTAAAGAACGGTGATGGATTAAACCCAGATCTTTTGACTGGGTGTGAGTGTTTGATTGGTTCGGATTCTCCGTCCATCACCACCTCCTTTTGTACCGCTTTTGGCCGCCATAAGTGTGGCAGGGTATGCTCAGACGTGAGTCCCTTGCTCACTTTGCCACTGGATTCAAACAAGCCGGGCTGAAGACGGCTGTAATGCCTGAAACCGGTCCTCGGAAGCTTGTTTCCGGTCCAGGGAAGGCATGGCTTGGCAGTTCGGGCTAGACTGTTCCCATGAGGCACAGGGTCAGACTGATTTGCACATAGCCATGTCTGAACTGGGGTGGCAGAGTGGGCTAAAGAATGGTGATGGATTAAACCCAGATCTTTTGACTGGGTGTGAGTGTTTGATTGGTTCGGATGCTCTGTCCATCACCACCCCCTTTTGTACCGCTTTTGGCCGCCATAAGTGTGGCAGGGGGTGCTCAGACGTGAGTCCCTTGCTCACTTTGCCACTGGATTCAAGCAAGCCGGGCTGAATACGGCTGTAATGCCAGTAACCAGTCCTCGGAAGCTTGTTTCCGGTCCAGGGAAGGCATGGCTTGGCAGTTCGGGCTAGACTGTTCCCATGAGGCACAGGGTCAGACTGATTTGCACATAGCCATGTCTGAACTGGGGTGGCAGAGTGGGCTAAAGAATGGTGATGGATTAAACCCAGATCTTTTGACTGGGTGGGAGTGTTTGATTGGTTCGGATGCTACGTCCATCACCACCCCCTTTTGTACTGGTTTTGGCCTCCATAAGTGTGGCAGGGTATGCTCAGACGTGAGTCCCTTGCTCACTTTGCCACTGGATTCAAGCAAGCCGGGCTGAAGACGGCTGTAATGCCAGAAACTGGACCTCGGAAGCTTGTTTCCGGTCCAGGGAAGGCATGGCTAGGCAGTTCGGGCTTGACTGTTCCCATGAGGCACAGGGTCAGACTGATTTGCATATAGCCATGTCTGAACTGGGGTGGCAGAGTGGACTAAAGAACGGTGATGGATTAAACCCAGATCTTTTGACTCGGTGTGAGTGTTTGATTGGTTCGGATGCTCCGTCCATCACCACCCCCTTTTGTACCACTTTTGGCCGCCATAAGTGTGGCAGGGTATGCTCAGACGTGAGTCCCTTGCTCACTTTGCCACTGGATTCAAGCAAGCCGGGCTGAAGACGGCTGTAATGCCAGAAACCGGACCTCGGAAGCTTGTTTCCGGTCCAGGGAAGGCATGGCTAGGCAGTTCGGGCTGGACTGTTCCCATGATGCACAGGGTCAGACTGATTTGCATATAGCCATGTCTGAACTGGGGTGGCAGAGTGGGCTAAAGAATGGTGATGGATTAAACCAAGATCTTTTGACTGGGTGGGAGTGTTTGATTGGTTCGGATGCTACGTCCATCACCACCCCCTTTTGTACTGGTTTTGGCCTCCATAAGTGTGGCAGGGTATGCTCAGACGTGAGTCCCTTGCTCACTTTGCCACTGGATTCAAGCAAGCCGGGCTGAACACGGCTGTAATGCCAGAAACCGGTCCTCGGATGCTTCTTTCTGGTCCAGGGAAGGCATGGCTTGGCAGTTCGGACTGGACTGTTCCCATGAGGCACAGGGTCAGACTGATTTGCATATAGCCATGTCTTAACTGGGGTGGCAGAGTGGGCTAAAGAACGGTGATGGATTAAACCCAGATCTTCTGACTGGGTGTGAGTGTTTGATTGGTTCAGATGCTCCGTCCATCACCACCCCCTTTTGTACTGCTTTTGGCCGCCATAAGTGTGGCAGGGTATGCTCAGATGTGAGTCCCTTGCTCACTTTGCCACTGGATTCAAGCAAGCCGGGCTGAATACGGCTGTAATGCCATAAACCGGTCCTCGGAAGCTTGTTTCCGGTCCAGTGAAGGCATGGCTTGGCAGTTCGGGCTGGACTGTTCTCATGAGGCACAGGGTCAGACTGATTTGCATATAGCCATGTCTGAACTGGGGTGGCAGAGTGGGCTAAAGAACGGTGATGGATTAAACCCAGATCTTTTGCCTGGGTGTGAGTGTTTGATTGGTTCGGATTCTCCGTCCATCACCACCTCCTTTTGTACCGCTTTTGGCCGCCATAAGTGTGGCAGGGTATGCTCAGACGTGAGTCCCTTGCTCACTTTGCCACTGGATTCAAACAAGCCGGGCTGAAGACGGCTGTAATGCCAGAAACCGGTCCTCGGAAGCTTGTTTCCGGTCCAGGGAAGGCAAGGCTTGGCAGTTCGGACTGGACTGTTCCCATGAGGCACAGTGTCAGACTGATTTGCATATAGCCATGTCTGAACTGGGGTGGCAGAGTGGGCTAAAGAACGGTGATGGATTACACCCAGATCTTTTGACTGGGTGTGAGTGTTTGATTGGTTCGGATGCTCTGTCCATCACCACCCCCTTTTGTACCGCTTTTGGCCGCCATAAGTGTGGCAGGGGGTGCTCAGACGTGAGTCCCTTGCTCACTTTGCCACTGGATTCAAGCAAGCCGGGCTGAATACGGCTGTAATGCCAGTAACCAGTCCTCGGAAGCTTGTTTCCGGTCCAGGGAAGGCATGGCTTGGCAGTTCGGGCTAGACTGTTCCCATGAGGCACAGGGTCAGACTGATTTGCACATAGCCATGTCTGAACTGGGGTGGCAGAGTGGGCTAAAGAACGGTGATGGATTAAACCCAGATCTTTTGACTGGGTGTGAGTGTTTGATTGGTTCGGATGCTCCGTCCATCACCACCCCCTTTTGTACCGCTTTTGGCCGCCATAAGTGTGGCAGGGTATGCTCAGACGTGAGTCCCTTGCTCACTTTGCCACTGGATTCAAGCAAGCCGGGCTGAAGACGGCTGTAATGCCAGAAACCGGACCTCGGAAGCTTGTTTCCGGTCCAGGGAAGGCATGGCTAGGCAGTTCGGGCTGGACTGTTCCCATGAGGCACAGGGTCAGACTGATTTGCATATAGCCATGTCTGAACTGGGGTGGCAGAGTGGGCTAAAGAACGGTGATGGATTAAACCCAGATCTTTTGACTGGGTGGGAGTGTTTGATTGGTTCGGATGCTCCGTCCATCACCACCCCCTTTTGTACTGCTTTTGGCCGCCATAAGTGTGGCAGGGTATGCTCAGACGTGAGTCCCTTGCTCACTTTGCCACTGGATTCAAGCAAGCCGGGCTGAAGACGGCTGTAATGCCAGAAACCGGTCCTCGGAAGCTTGTTTCCGGTCCAGGGAAGGCATGGCTTGGCAGTTCGGGCTGGACTGTTCCCATGAGGCACAGGGTCAGACTGATTTGCATATAGCCATGTCTGAACTGGGGTGGCAGAGTGGGCTAAAGAACGGTGATGGATTAAACCCAGATCTTTTGACTGGGTGGGAGTGTTTGATTGGTTCGGATGCTCCGTCCATCACCACCCCCTTTTGTACCGCTTTTGGCCGCCATAAGTGTGGCAGGGTATGCTCAGACGTGAGTCCCTTGCTCACTTTGCCACTGGATTCAAGCAAGCCGGGCTGAAGACGGCTGTAATGCCAGAAACCGGACCTCGGAAGCTTGTTTCCGGTCCAGGGAAGGCATGGCTAGGCAGTTCGGGCTGGACTGTTCCCATGAGGCACAGGGTCAGACTGATTTGCATATAGCCATGTCTGAACTGGGGTGGCAGAGTGGGCTAAAGAATGGTGATGGATTAAACCCAGATCTTTTGACTGGGTGGGAGTGTTTGATTGGTTCGGATGCTACGTCCATCACCACCCCCTTTTGTACTGGTTTTGGCCTCCATAAGTGTGGCAGGGTATGCTCAGACGTGAGTCCCTTGCTCACTTTGCCACTGGATTCAAGCAAGCCGGGCTGAAGACGGCTGTAATGCCAGAAACCGGTCCTCGGATGCTTCTTTCTGGTCCAGGGAAGGCATGGCTTGGCAGTTCGGACTGGACTGTTCCCATGAGGCACAGGGTCAGACTGATTTGCATATAGCCATGTCTTAACTGGGGTGGCAGAGTGGGCTAAAGAACGGTGATGGATTAAACCCAGATCTTCTGACTGGGTGTGAGTGTTTGATTGGTTCGGATGCTCCGTCCATCACCACCCCCTTTTGTACTGCTTTTGGCCGCCATAAGTGTGGCAGGGTATGCTCAGATGTGAGTCCCTTGCTATCTTTGCCACTGGATTCAAGCAAGCCGGGCTAAATACGGCTGTAATGCCATAAACCGGTCCTCGGAAGCTTGTTTCCGGTCCAGTGAAGGCATGGCTTGGCAGTTCGGGCTGGACTGTTCTCATGAGGCACAGGGTCAGACTGATTTGCATATAGCCATGTCTGAACTGGGGTGGCAGAGTGGGCTAAAGAACGGTGATGGATTAAACCCAGATCTTTTGACTGGGTGTGAGTGTTTGATTGGTTCGGATTCTCCGTCCATCACCACCTCCTTTTGTACCGCTTTTGGCCACCATAAGTGTGGCAGGGTATGCTCAGACGTGAGTCCCTTGCTCACTTTGCCACTGGATTCAAACAAGCCGGGCTGAAGACGGCTGTAATGCCAGAAACCGGTCCTCGGAAGCTTGTTTCCGGTCCAGGGAAGGCAAGGCTTGGCAGTTCGGACTGGACTGTTCCCATGAGGCACAGTGTCAGACTGATTTGCATATAGCCATGTCTGAACTGGGGTGGCAGAGTGGGCTAAAGAACGGTGATGGATTAAACCCAGATCTTTTGACTGGGTGTGAGTGTTTGATTGGTTCGGATGCTCTGTCCATCACCACCCCCTTTTGTACCGCTTTTGGCCGCCATAAGTGTGGCAGGGGGTGCTCAGACGTGAGTCCCTTGCTCACTTTGCCACTGGATTCAAGCAAGCCGGGCTGAATACGGCTGTAATGCCAGTAACCAGTCCTCGGAAGCTTGTTTCCGGTCCAGGGAAGGCATGGCTTGGCAGTTCGGGCTAGACTGTTCCCATGAGGCACAGGGTCAGACTGATTTGCACATAGCCATGTCTGAACTGGGGTGGCAGAGTGGGCTAAAGAACGGTGATGGATTAAACCCAGATCTTTTGACTGGGTGTGAGTGTTTGATTGGTTCGGATGCTCCGTCCATCACCACCCCCTTTTGTACCGCTTTTGGCCGCCATAAGTGTGGCAGGGTATGCTCAGACGTGAGTCCCTTGCTCACTTTGCCACTGGATTCAAGCAAGCCGGGCTGAAGACGGCTGTAATGCCAGAAACCGGACCTCGGAAGCTTGTTTCCGGTCCAGGGAAGGCATGGCTAGGCAGTTCGGGCTGGACTGTTCCCATGAGGCACAGGGTCAGACTGATTTGCATATAGCCATGTCTGAACTGGGGTGGCAGAGTGGGCTAAAGAACGGTGATGGATTAAACCCAGATCTTTTGACTGGGTGGGAGTGTTTGATTGGTTCGGATGCTCCGTCCATCACCACCCCCTTTTGTACTGCTTTTGGCCGCCATAAGTGTGGCAGGGTATGCTCAGACGTGAGTCCCTTGCTCACTTTGCCACTGGATTCAAGCAAGCCGGGCTGAAGACGGCTGTAATGCCAGAAACCGGTCCTCGGAAGCTTGTTTCCGGTCCAGGGAAGGCATGGCTTGGCAGTTCGGGCTGGACTGTTCCCATGAGGCACAGGGTCAGACTGATTTGCATATAGCCATGTCTGAACTGGGGTGGCAGAGTGGGCTAAAGAACGGTGATGGATTAAACCCAGATCTTTTGACTGGGTGGGAGTGTTTGATTGGTTCGGATGCTCCGTCCATCACCGCCCCCTTTTGTACTGGTTTTGGCCTCCATAAGTGTGGCAGGGTATGCTCAGATGTGAGTCCCTTGCTCACTTTGCCACTGGATTCAAGCAAGCCGGGCTGAAGACGGCTGTAATGCCAGAAACCGGTCCTCGGATGCTTCTTTCTGGTCCAGTGAAGGCATGGCTTGGCAGTTCGGGCTGGACTGTTCCCATGAGGCACAGGGTCAGACTGATTTGCATATAGCCATGTCTGAACTGGGGTGGCAGAGTGGGCTAAAGAACGGTGATGGATTAAACCCAGATCTTTTGACTGGGTGTGAGTGTTTGATTGGTTCGGATTCTCCGTCCATCACCACCCCCTTTTGTACCGCTTTTGGCCGCCATAAGTGTGGCAGGGTATGCTCAGACGTGAGTCCCTTGCTCACTTTGCCACTGGATTCAAACAAGCCGGGCTGAAGACGGCTGTAATGCCAGAAACCGGTCCTCGGAAGCTTGTTTCCGGTCCAGGGAAGGCAAGGCTTGGCAGTTCGGACTGGACTGTTCCCATGAGGCACAGTGTCAGACTGATTTGCATATAGCCATGTCTGAACTGGGGTGGCAGAGTGGGCTAAAGAACGGTGATGGATTAAACCCAGATCTTTTGACTGGGTGTGAGTGTTTGATTGGTTCGGATGCTCCGTCCATCACCACCCCCTTTTGTACCGCTTTTGGCCGCCATAAGTGTGGCAGGGTATGCTCAGACGTGAGTCCCTTGCTCACTTTGCCACTGGATTCAAGCAAGCCGGGCTGAATACGGCTGTAATGCCATAAACCGGTCCTCGGAAGCTTGTTTCCGGTCCAGTGAAGGCATGGCTTGGCAGTTCGGGCTGGACTGTTCTCATGAGGCACAGGGTCAGACTGATTTGCATATAGCTATGTCTGAACTGGGGTGGCAGAGTGGGCTAAAGAACGGTGATGGATTAAACCCAGATCTTTTGACTGGGTGTGAGTGTTTGATTGGTTCGGATTCTCCGTCCATCACCACCTCCTTTTGTACCGCTTTTGGCCGCCATAAGTGTGGCAGGGTATGCTCAGACGTGAGTCCCTTGCTCACTTTGCCACTGGATTCAAACAAGCCGGGCTGAAGACGGCTGTAATGCCAGAAACCGGTCCTCGGAAGCTTGTTTCCGGTCCAGGGAAGGCAAGGCTTGGCAGTTCGGACTGGACTGTTCCCATGAGGCACAGTGTCAGACTGATTTGCATATAGCCATGTCTGAACTGGGGTGGCAGAGTGGGCTAAAGAACGGTGATGGATTAAACCCAGATCTTTTGACTGGGTGTGAGTGTTTGATTGGTTCGGATGCTCTGTCCATCACCACCCCCTTTTGTACCGCTTTTGGCCGCCATAAGTGTGGCAGGGGGTGCTCAGACGTGAGTCCCTTGCTCACTTTGCCACTGGATTCAAGCAAGCCGGGCTGAATACGGCTGTAATGCCAGTAACCAGTCCTCGGAAGCTTGTTTCCGGTCCAGGGAAGGCATGGCTTGGCAGTTCGGGCTAGACTGTTCCCATGAGGCACAGGGTCAGACTGATTTGCACATAGCCATGTCTGAACTGGGGTGGCAGAGTGGGCTAAAGAACGGTGATGGATTAAACCCAGATCTTTTGACTGGGTGTGAGTGTTTGATTGGTTCGGATGCTCCGTCCATCACCACCCCCTTTTGTACCGCTTTTGGCCGCCATAAGTGTGGCAGGGTATGCTCAGACGTGAGTCCCTTGCTCACTTTGCCACTGGATTCAAGCAAGCCGGGCTGAAGACGGCTGTAATGCCAGAAACCGGACCTCGGAAGCTTGTTTCCGGTCCAGGGAAGGCATGGCTAGGCAGTTCGGGCTGGACTGTTCCCATGAGGCACAGGGTCAGACTGGTTTGCATATAGCCATGTCTGAACTGGGGTGGCAGAGTGGGCTAAAGAACGGTGATGGATTAAACCCAGATCTTTTGACTGGGTGGGAGTGTTTGATTGGTTCGGATGCTCCGTCCATCACCACCCCCTTTTGTACTGCTTTTGGCCGCCATAAGTGTGGCAGGGTATGCTCAGACGTGAGTCCCTTGCTCACTTTGCCACTGGATTCAAGCAAGCCGGGCTGAAGACGGCTGTAATGCCAGAAACCGGTCCTCGGAAGCTTGTTTCCGGTCCAGGGAAGGCATGGCTTGGCAGTTCGGGCTGGACTGTTCCCATGAGGCACAGGGTCAGACTGATTTGCATATAGCCATGTCTGAACTGGGGTGGCAGAGTGGGCTAAAGAACGGTGATGGATTAAACCCAGATCTTTTGACTGGGTGGGAGTGTTTGATTGGTTCGGATGCTCCGTCCATCACCACCCCCTTTTGTACCGCTTTTGGCCGCCATAAGTGTGGCAGGGTATGCTCAGACGTGAGTCCCTTGCTCACTTTGCCACTGGATTCAAGCAAGCCGGGCTGAAGACGGCTGTAATGCCAGAAACCGGACCTCGGAAGCTTGTTTCCGGTCCAGGGAAGGCATGGCTAGGCAGTTCGGGCTGGACTGTTCCCATGAGGCACAGGGTCAGACTGATTTGCATATAGCCATGTCTGAACTGAGGTGGCAGAGTGGGCTAAAGAATGGTGATGGATTAAACCCAGATCTTTTGACTGGGTGGGAGTGTTTGATTGGTTCGGATGCTACGTCCATCACCACCCCCTTTTGTACTGGTTTTGGCCTCCATAAGTGTGGCAGGGTATGCTCAGACGTGAGTCCCTTGCTCACTTTGCCACTGGATTCAAGCAAGCCGGGCTGAAGACGGCTGTAATGCCAGAAACCGGTCCTCGGATGCTTCTTTCTGGTCCAGGGAAGGCATGGCTTGGCAGTTCGGACTGGACTGTTCCCATGAGGCACAGGGTCAGACTGATTTGCATATAGCCATGTCTTAACTGGGGTGGCAGAGTGGGCTAAAGAACGGTGATGGATTAAACCCAGATCTTCTGACTGGGTGTGAGTGTTTGATTGGTTCGGATGCTCCGTCCATCACCACCCCCTTTTGTACTGCTTTTGGCCGCCATAAGTGTGGCAGGGTATGCTCAGATGTGAGTCCCTTGCTATCTTTGCCACTGGATTCAAGCAAGCCGGGCTAAATACGGCTGTAATGCCATAAACCGGTCCTCGGAAGCTTGTTTCCGGTCCAGTGAAGGCATGGCTTGGCAGTTCGGGCTGGACTGTTCTCATGAGGCACAGGGTCAGACTGATTTGCATATAGCCATGTCTGAACTGGGGTGGCAGAGTGGGCTAAAGAACGGTGATGGATTAAACCCAGATCTTTTGACTGGGTGTGAGTGTTTGATTGGTTCGGATTCTCCGTCCATCACCACCTCCTTTTGTACCGCTTTTGGCCACCATAAGTGTGGCAGGGTATGCTCAGACGTGAGTCCCTTGCTCACTTTGCCACTGGATTCAAACAAGCCGGGCTGAAGACGGCTGTAATGCCAGAAACCGGTTCTCGGAAGCTTGTTTCCGGTCCAGGGAAGGCAAGGCTTGGCAGTTCGGACTGGACTGTTCCCATGAGGCACAGTGTCAGACTGATTTGCATATAGCCATGTCTGAACTGGGGTGGCAGAGTGGGCTAAAGAACGGTGATGGATTAAACCCAGATCTTTTGACTGGGTGTGAGTGTTTGATTGGTTCGGATGCTCTGTCCATCACCACCCCCTTTTGTACCGCTTTTGGCCGCCATAAGTGTGGCAGGGGGTGCTCAGACGTGAGTCCCTTGCTCACTTTGCCACTGGATTCAAGCAAGCCGGGCTGAATACGGCTGTAATGCCAGTAACCAGTCCTCGGAAGCTTGTTTCCGGTCCAGGGAAGGCATGGCTTGGCAGTTCGGGCTAGACTGTTCCCATGAGGCACAGGGTCAGACTGATTTGCACATAGCCATGTCTGAACTGGGGTGGCAGAGTGGGCTAAAGAACGGTGATGGATTAAACCCAGATCTTTTGACTGGGTGTGAGTGTTTGATTGGTTCGGATGCTCCGTCCATCACCACCCCCTTTTGTACCGCTTTTGGCCGCCATAAGTGTGGCAGGGTATGCTCAGACGTGAGTCCCTTGCTCACTTTGCCACTGGATTCAAGCAAGCCGGGCTGAAGACGGCTGTAATGCCAGAAACCGGACCTCGGAAGCTTGTTTCCGGTCCAGGGAAGGCATGGCTAGGCAGTTCGGGCTGGACTGTTCCCATGAGGCACAGGGTCAGACTGATTTGCATATAGCCATGTCTGAACTGGGGTGGCAGAGTGGGCTAAAGAACGGTGATGGATTAAACCCAGATCTTTTGACTGGGTGGGAGTGTTTGATTGGTTCGGATGCTCCGTCCATCACCACCCCCTTTTGTACTGCTTTTGGCCGCCATAAGTGTGGCAGGGTATGCTCAGACGTGAGTCCCTTGCTCACTTTGCCACTGGATTCAAGCAAGCCGGGCTGAAGACGGCTGTAATGCCAGAAACCGGTCCTCGGAAGCTTGTTTCCGGTCCAGGGAAGGCATGGCTTGGCAGTTCGGGCTGGACTGTTCCCATGAGGCACAGGGTCAGACTGATTTGCATATAGCCATGTCTGAACTGGGGTGGCAGAGTGGGCTAAAGAACGGTGATGGATTAAACCCAGATCTTTTGACTGGGTGGGAGTGTTTGATTGGTTCGGATGCTCCGTCCATCACCGCCCCCTTTTGTACTGGTTTTGGCCTCCATAAGTGTGGCAGGGTATGCTCAGATGTGAGTCCCTTGCTCACTTTGCCACTGGATTCAAGCAAGCCGGGCTGAAGACGGCTGTAATGCCAGAAACCGGTCCTCGGATGCTTCTTTCTGGTCCAGTGAAGGCATGGCTTGGCAGTTCGGGCTGGACTGTTCCCATGAGGCACAGGGTCAGACTGATTTGCATATAGCCATGTCTGAACTGGGGTGGCAGAGTGGGCTAAAGAACGGTGATGGATTAAACCCAGATCTTTTGACTGGGTGTGAGTGTTTGATTGGTTCGGATTCTCCGTCCATCACCACCCCCTTTTGTACCGCTTTTGGCCGCCATAAGTGTGGCAGGGTATGCTCAGACGTGAGTCCCTTGCTCACTTTGCCACTGGATTCAAACAAGCCGGGCTGAAGACGGCTGTAATGCCAGAAACCGGTCCTCGGAAGCTTGTTTCCGGTCCAGGGAAGGCAAGGCTTGGCAGTTCGGACTGGACTGTTCCCATGAGGCACAGTGTCAGACTGATTTGCATATAGCCATGTCTGAACTGGGGTGGCAGAGTGGGCTAAAGAACGGTGATGGATTAAACCCAGATCTTTTGACTGGGTGTGAGTGTTTGATTGGTTCGGATGCTCCGTCCATCACCACCCCCTTTTGTACCGCTTTTGGCCGCCATAAGTGTGGCAGGGTATGCTCAGACGTGAGTCCCTTGCTCACTTTGCCACTGGATTCAAGCAAGCCGGGCTGAATACGGCTGTAATGCCAGAAACCAGTCCTCGGAAGCTTGTTTCCGGTCCAGGGAAGGCATGGCTTGGCAGTTCGGGCTAGACTGTTCACATGAGGCACAGGGTCAGACTGATTTGCATATAGCCATGTCTGAACTGGGGTGGCAGAGTGGGCTAAAGAACGGTGATGGATTAAACCCAGATCTTTTGACTGGGTGTGAGTGTTTGATTGGTTCGGATGCTCCGTCCATCACCACCCCCTTTTGTACCGCTTTTGGCCGCCATAAGTGTGGCAGGGTATGCTCAGACGTGAGTCCCTTGCTCACTTTGCCACTGGATTCAAGCAAGCCGGGCTGAAGACGGCTGTAATGCCAGAAACCGGACCTCGGTAGCTTGTTTCCGGTCCAGGGAAGGCATGGCTAGGTAGTTCGGGCTGGACTGTTCCCATGAGGCACAGGGTCAGACTGATTTGCATATAGCCATGTCTGAACTGGGGTGGCAGAGTGGGCTAAAGAACGGTGATGGATTAAACCCAGATCTTTTGACTGGGTGTGAGTGTTTGATTGGTTCGGATGCTCCGTCCATCACCACCCCCTTTTGTACCGCTTTTGGCCGCCATAAGTGTGGCAGGGTATGCTCAGACGTGAGTCCCTTGCTCACTTTGCCACTGGATTCAAACAAGCCGGGCTGAAGACGGCTGTAATGCCAGAAACCTGTCCTCGGAAGCTTGTTTCCGGTCCAGGGAAGGCAAGGCTTGGCAGTTCGGACTGGACTGTTCCCATGAGGCACAGTGTCAGACTGATTTGCATATAGCCATGTCTGAACTGGGGTGGCAGAGTGGGCTAAAGAACGGTGATGGATTAAACCCAGATCTTTTGACTGGGTGGGAGTGTTTGATTGGTTCGGATGCTCCGTCCATCACCACCCCCTTTTGTACCGCTTTTGGCCGCCATAAGTTTGGCAGGGTATGCTCAGACGTGAGTCCCTTGCTCACTTTGCCACTGGATTCAAGCAAGCCGGGCTGAAGACGGCTGTAATGCCAGAAACCGGACCTCGGAAGCTTGTTTCCGGTCCAGGGAAGGCATGGCTAGGCAGTTCGGGCTGGACTGTTCCCATGAGGCACAGGGTCAGACTGATTTGCATATAGCCATGTCTGAACTGAGGTGGCAGAGTGGGCTAAAGAATGGTGATGGATTAAACCCAGATCTTTTGACTGGGTGGGAGTGTTTGATTGGTTCGGATGCTACGTCCATCACCACCCCCTTTTGTACTGGTTTTGGCCTCCATAAGTGTGGCAGGGTATGCTCAGACGTGAGTCCCTTGCTCACTTTGCCACTGGATTCAAGCAAGCCGGGCTGAAGACGGCTGTAATGCCAGAAACCGGTCCTCGGATGCTTCTTTCTGGTCCAGGGAAGGCATGGCTTGGCAGTTCGGACTGGACTGTTCCCATGAGGCACAGGGTCAGACTGATTTGCATATAGCCATGTCTTAACTGGGGTGGCAGAGTGGGCTAAAGAACGGTGATGGATTAAACCCAGATCTTCTGACTGGGTGTGAGTGTTTGATTGGTTCGGATGCTCCGTCCATCACCACCCCCTTTTGTACTGCTTTTGGCCGCCATAAGTGTGGCAGGGTATGCTCAGATGTGAGTCCCTTGCTATCTTTGCCACTGGATTCAAGCAAGCCGGGCTAAATACGGCTGTAATGCCATAAACCGGTCCTCGGAAGCTTGTTTCCGGTCCAGTGAAGGCATGGCTTGGCAGTTCGGGCTGGACTGTTCTCATGAGGCACAGGGTCAGACTGATTTGCATATAGCCATGTCTGAACTGGGGTGGCAGAGTGGGCTAAAGAACGGTGATGGATTAAACCCAGATCTTTTGACTGGGTGTGAGTGTTTGATTGGTTCGGATTCTCCGTCCATCACCACCTCCTTTTGTACCGCTTTTGGCCACCATAAGTGTGGCAGGGTATGCTCAGACGTGAGTCCCTTGCTCACTTTGCCACTGGATTCAAACAAGCCGGGCTGAAGACGGCTGTAATGCCAGAAACCGGTTCTCGGAAGCTTGTTTCCGGTCCAGGGAAGGCAAGGCTTGGCAGTTCGGACTGGACTGTTCCCATGAGGCACAGTGTCAGACTGATTTGCATATAGCCATGTCTGAACTGGGGTGGCAGAGTGGGCTAAAGAACGGTGATGGATTAAACCCAGATCTTTTGACTGGGTGTGAGTGTTTGATTGGTTCGGATGCTCTGTCCATCACCACCCCCTTTTGTACCGCTTTTGGCCGCCATAAGTGTGGCAGGGGGTGCTCAGACGTGAGTCCCTTGCTCACTTTGCCACTGGATTCAAGCAAGCCGGGCTGAATACGGCTGTAATGCCAGTAACCAGTCCTCGGAAGCTTGTTTCCGGTCCAGGGAAGGCATGGCTTGGCAGTTCGGGCTAGACTGTTCCCATGAGGCACAGGGTCAGACTGATTTGCACATAGCCATGTCTGAACTGGGGTGGCAGAGTGGGCTAAAGAACGGTGATGGATTAAACCCAGATCTTTTGACTGGGTGTGAGTGTTTGATTGGTTCGGATGCTCCGTCCATCACCACCCCCTTTTGTACCGCTTTTGGCCGCCATAAGTGTGGCAGGGTATGCTCAGACGTGAGTCCCTTGCTCACTTTGCCACTGGATTCAAGCAAGCCGGGCTGAAGACGGCTGTAATGCCAGAAACCGGACCTCGGAAGCTTGTTTCCGGTCCAGGGAAGGCATGGCTAGGCAGTTCGGGCTGGACTGTTCCCATGAGGCACAGGGTCAGACTGATTTGCATATAGCCATGTCTGAACTGGGGTGGCAGAGTGGGCTAAAGAACGGTGATGGATTAAACCCAGATCTTTTGACTGGGTGGGAGTGTTTGATTGGTTCGGATGCTCCGTCCATCACCACCCCCTTTTGTACTGCTTTTGGCCGCCATAAGTGTGGCAGGGTATGCTCAGACGTGAGTCCCTTGCTCACTTTGCCACTGGATTCAAGCAAGCCGGGCTGAAGACGGCTGTAATGCCAGAAACCGGTCCTCAGAAGCTTGTTTCCGGTCCAGGGAAGGCATGGCTTGGCAGTTCGGGTTGGACTGTTCCCATGAGGCACAGTGTCAGACTGATTTGCATATAGCCATGTCTGAACTGGGGTGGCAGAGTGGGCTAAAGAACGGTGATGGATTAAACCCAGATCTTTTGACTGGGTGTGAGTGTTTGATTGGTTCGGATTCTCCGTCCATCACCACCCCCTTTTGTACCGCTTTTGGCCGCCATAAGTTTGGCAGGGTATGCTCAGACGTGAGTCCCTTGCTCACTTTGCCACTGGATTCAAGCAAGCCGGGCTGAAGACGGCTGTAATGCCAGAAACCGGACCTCGGAAGCTTGTTTCCGGTCCAGGGAAGGCACTGCTAGGCAGTTCGGGCTTGACTGTTCCCATGAGGCACAGGGTCAGACTGATTTGCATATAGCCATGTCTGAACTGGGGTGGCAGAGTGGACTAAAGAACGGTGATGGATTAAACCCAGATCTTTTGACTCGGTGTGAGTGTTTGATTGGTTCGGATTCTCCGTCCATCACCACCCCCTTTTGTACCGCTTTTGGCCGCCATAAGTTTGGCAGGGTATGCTCAGACGTGAGTCCCTTGCTCACTTTGCCACTGGATTCAAGCAAGCCGGGCTGAAGACGGCTGTAATGCCAGAAACCGGACCTCGGAAGCTTGTTTCCGGTCCAGGGAAGGCATGGCTTGGCAGTTCGGACTGGACTGTTCCCATGAGGCACAGGGTCAGACTGATTTGCATATAGCCATGTCTTAACTGGGGTGGCAGAGTGGGCTAAAGAACGGTGATGGATTAAACCCAGATCTTCTGACTGGGTGTGAGTGTTTGATTGGTTCGGATGCTCCGTCCATCACCACCCCCTTTTGTACTGCTTTTGGCCGCCATAAGTGTGGCAGGGTATGCTCAGATGTGAGTCCCTTGCTCACTTTGCCACTGGATTCAAGCAAGCCGGGCTGAATACGGCTGTAATGCCATAAACCGGTCCTCGGAAGCTTGTTTCCGGTCCAGTGAAGGCATGGCTTGGCAGTTCGGGCTGGACTGTTCTCATGAGGCACAGGGTCAGACTGATTTGCATATAGCCATGTCTGAACTGGGGTGGCAGAGTGGGCTAAAGAACGGTGATGGATTAAACCCAGATCTTTTGACTGGGTGTGAGTGTTTGATTGGTTCGGATTCTCCGTCCATCACCACCTCCTTTTGTACCGCTTTTGGCCGCCTTAAGTGTGGCAGGGTATGCTCAGACGTGAGTCCCTTGCTCACTTTGCCACTGGATTCAAACAAGCCGGGCTGAAGACGGCTGTAATGCCAGAAACCGGTCCTCGGAAGCTTGTTTCCGGTCCAGGGAAGGCAAGGCTTGGCAGTTCGGACTGGACTGTTCCCATGAGGCACAGTGTCAGACTGATTTGCAGATAGCCATGTCTGAACTGGGGTGGCAGAGTGGGCTAAAGAACGGTGATGGATTAAACCCAGATCTTTTGACTGGGTGTGAGTGTTTGATTGGTTCGGATGCTCTGTCCATCACCACCCCCTTTTGTACCGCTTTTGGCCGCCATAAGTGTGGCAGGGGGTGCTCAGACGTGAGTCCCTTGCTCACTTTGCCACTGGATTCAAGCAAGCCGGGCTGAATACGGCTGTAATGCCAGTAACCAGTCCTCGGAAGCTTGTTTCCGGTCCAGGGAAGGCATGGCTTGGCAGTTCGGGCTAGACTGTTCCCATGAGGCACAGGGTCAGACTGATTTGCACATAGCCATGTCTGAACTGGGGTGGCAGAGTGGGCTAAAGAACGGTGATGGATTAAACCCAGATCTTTTGACTGGGTGTGAGTGTTTGATTGGTTCGGATGCTCCGTCCATCACCACCCCCTTTTGTACCGCTTTTGGCCGCCATAAGTGTGGCAGGGTATGCTCAGACGTGAGTCCCTTGCTCACTTTGCCACTGGATTCAAGCAAGCCGGGCTGAAGACGGCTGTAATGCCAGAAACCGGACCTCGGAAGCTTGTTTCCGGTCCAGGGAAGGCATGGCTAGGCAGTTCGGGCTGGACTGTTCCCATGAGGCACAGGGTCAGACTGATTTGCATATAGCCATGTCTGAACTGGGGTGGCAGAGTGGGCTAAAGAACGGTGATGGATTAAACCCAGATCTTTTGACTGGGTGGGAGTGTTTGATTGGTTCGGATGCTACGTCCATCACCACCCCCTTTTGTACTGGTTTTGGCCTCCATAAGTGTGGCAGGGTATGCTCAGACGTGAGTCCCTTGCTCACTTTGCCACTGGATTCAAGCAAGCCGGGCTGAAGACGGCTGTAATGCCAGAAACCGGTCCTCGGATGCTTCTTTCTGGTCCAGGGAAGGCATGGCTTGGCAGTTCGGACTGGACTGTTCCCATGAGGCACAGGGTCAGACTGATTTGCATATAGCCATGTCTTAACTGGGGTGGCAGAGTGGGCTAAAGAACGGTGATGGATTAAACCCAGATCTTCTGACTGGGTGTGAGTGTTTGATTGGTTCGGATGCTCCGTCCATCACCACCCCCTTTTGTACTGCTTTTGGCCGCCATAAGTGTGGCAGGGTATGCTCAGATGTGAGTCCCTTGCTCACTTTGCCACTGGATTCAAGCAAGCCGGGCTGAATACGGCTGTAATGCCATAAACCGGTCCTCGGAAGCTTGTTTCCGGTCCAGTGAAGGCATGGCTTGGCAGTTCGGGCTGGACTGTTCTCATGAGGCACAGGGTCAGACTGATTTGCATATAGCCATGTCTGAACTGGGGTGGCAGAGTGGGCTAAAGAACGGTGATGGATTAAACCCAGATCTTTTGACTGGGTGTGAGTGTTTGATTGGTTCGGATTCTCCGTCCATCACCACCTCCTTTTGTACCGCTTTTGGCCGCCATAAGTGTGGCAGGGTATGCTCAGACGTGAGTCCCTTGCTCACTTTGCCACTGGATTCAAACAAGCCGGGCTGAAGACGGCTGTAATGCCAGAAACCGGTCCTCGGAAGCTTGTTTCCGGTCCAGGGAAGGCAAGGCTTGGCAGTTCGGACTGGACTGTTCCCATGAGGCACAGTGTCAGACTGATTTGCATATAGCCATGTCTGAACTGGGGTGGCAGAGTGGGCTAAAGAACGGTGATGGATTAAACCCAGATCTTTTGACTGGGTGTGAGTGTTTGATTGGTTCGGATGCTCTGTCCATCACCACCCCCTTTTGTACCGCTTTTGGCCGCCATAAGTGTGGCAGGGGGTGCTCAGACGTGAGTCCCTTGCTCACTTTGCCACTGGATTCAAGCAAGCCGGGCTGAATACGGCTGTAATGCCAGTAACCAGTCCTCGGAAGCTTGTTTCCGGTCCAGGGAAGGCATGGCTTGGCAGTTCGGGCTAGACTGTTCCCATGAGGCACAGGGTCAGACTGATTTGCACATAGCCATGTCTGAACTGGGGTGGCAGAGTGGGCTAAAGAACGGTGATGGATTAAACCCAGATCTTTTGACTGGGTGTGAGTGTTTGATTGGTTCGGATGCTCCGTCCATCACCACCCCCTTTTGTACCGCTTTTGGCCGCCATAAGTGTGGCAGGGTATGCTCAGACGTGAGTCCCTTGCTCACTTTGCCACTGGATTCAAGCAAGCCGGGCTGAAGACGGCTGTAATGCCAGAAACCGGACCTCGGAAGCTTGTTTCCGGTCCAGGGAAGGCATGGCTAGGCAGTTCGGGCTGGACTGTTCCCATGAGGCATAGGGTCAGACTGATTTGCATATAGCCATGTCTGAACTGGGGTGGCAGAGTGGGCTAAAGAACGGTGATGGATTAAACCCAGATCTTTTGACTGGGTGGGAGTGTTTGATTGGTTCGGATGCTCCGTCCATCACCACCCCCTTTTGTACTGCTTTTGGCCGCCATAAGTGTGGCAGGGTATGCTCAGACGTGAGTCCCTTGCTCACTTTGCCACTGGATTCAAGCAAGCCGGGCTGAAGACGGCTGTAATGCCAGAAACCGGTCCTCGGAAGCTTGTTTCCGGTCCAGGGAAGGCATGGCTTGGCAGTTCGGGCTGGACTGTTCCCATGAGGCACAGGGTCAGACTGATTTGCATATAGCCATGTCTGAACTGGGGTGGCAGAGTGGGCTAAAGAACGGTGATGGATTAAACCCAGATCTTTTGACTGGGTGGGAGTGTTTGATTGGTTCGGATGCTCCGTCCATCACTGCCCCCTTTTGTACTGGTTTTGGCCTCCATAAGTGTGGCAGGGTATGCTCAGATGTGAGTCCCTTGCTCACTTTGCCACTGGATTCAAGCAAGCCGGGCTGAAGACGGCTGTAATGCCAGAAACCGGTCCTCGGATGCTTCTTTCTGGTCCAGTGAAGGCATGGCTTGGCAGTTCGGGCTGGACTGTTCCCATGAGGCACAGGGTCGGACTGATTTGCATATAGCCATGTCTGAACTGGGGTGGCAGAGTGGGCTAAAGAACGGTGATGGATTAAACCCAGATCTTTTGACTGGGTGTGAGTGTTTGATTGGTTCGGATTCTCCGTCCATCACCACCCCCTTTTGTACCGCTTTTGGCCGCCATAAGTGTGGCAGGGTATGCTCAGACGTGAGTCCCTTGCTCACTTTGCCACTGGATTCAAACAAGCCGGGCTGAAGACGGCTGTAATGCCAGAAACCGGTCCTCGGAAGCTTGTTTCCGGTCCAGGGAAGGCAAGGCTTGGCAGTTCGGACTGGACTGTTCCCATGAGGCACAGTGTCAGACTGATTTGCATATAGCCATGTCTGAACTGGGGTGGCAGAGTGAGCTAAAGAACGGTGATGGATTAAACCCAGATCTTTTGACTGGGTGTGAGTGTTTGATTGGTTCGGATGCTCCGTCCATCACCACCCCCTTTTGTACCGCTTTTGGCCGCCATAAGTGTGGCAGGGTATGCTCAGACGTGAGTCCCTTGCTCACTTTGCCACTGGATTCAAGCAAGCCGGGCTGAATACGGCTGTAATGCCAGTAACCAGTCCTCGGAAGCTTGTTTCCGGTCCAGGGAAGGCATGGCTTGGCAGTTCGGGCTAGACTGTTCCCATGAGGCACAGGGTCAGACTGATTTGCATATAGCCATGTCTGAACTGGGGTGGCAGAGTGGGCTAAAGAACGGTGATGGATTAAACCCAGATCTTTTGACTGGGTGTGAGTGTTTGATTGGTTCGGATGCTCCGTCCATCACCACCCCCTTTTGTACCGCTTTTGGCCGCCATAAGTGTGGCAGGGTATGCTCAGACGTGAGTCCCTTGCTCACTTTGCCACTGGATTCAAGCAAGCCGGGCTGAAGACGGCTGTAATGCCAGAAACCGGACCTCGGTAGCTTGTTTCCGGTCCAGGGAAGGCATGGCTAGGCAGTTCGGGCTGGACTGTTCCCATGAGGCACAGGGTCAGACTGATTTGCATATAGCCATGTCTGAACTGGGGTGGCAGAGTGGGCTAAAGAACGGTGATGGATTAAACCCAGATCTTTTGACTGGGTGTGAGTGTTTGATTGGTTCGGATGCTCCGTCCATCACCACCCCCTTTTGTACCGCTTTTGGCCGCCATAAGTGTGGCAGGGTATGCTCAGACGTGAGTCCCTTGCTCACTTTGCCACTGGATTCAAACAAGCCGGGCTGAAGACGGCTGTAATGCCAGAAACCTGTCCTCGGAAGCTTGTTTCCGGTCCAGGGAAGGCAAGGCTTGGCAGTTCGGACTGGACTGTTCCCATGAGGCACAGTGTCAGACTGATTTGCATATAGCCATGTCTGAACTGGGGTGGCAGAGTGGGCTAAAGAACGGTGATGGATTAAACCCAGATCTTTTGACTGGGTGTGAGTGTTTGATTGGTTCGGATGCTCCGTCCATCACCACCCCCTTTTGTACCGCTTTTGGCCGCCATAAGTTTGGCAGGGTATGCTCAGACGTGAGTCCCTTGCTCACTTTGCCACTGGATTCAAGCAAGCCGGGCTGAAGACGGCTGTAATGCCAGAAACCGGACCTCGGAAGCTTGTTTCCGGTCCAGGGAAGGCATGGCTTGGCAGTTCGGACTGGACTGTTCCCATGAGGCACAGGGTCAGACTGATTTGCATATAGCCATGTCTTAACTGGGGTGGCAGAGTGGGCTAAAGAACGGTGATGGATTAAACCCAGATCTTTTGACTGGGTGTGAGTGTTTGATTGGTTCGGATTCTCCGTCCATCACCACCTCCTTTTGTACCGCTTTTGGCCGCCATAAGTGTGGCAGGGTATGCTCAGACGTGAGTCCCTTGCTCACTTTGCCACTGGATTCAAACAAGCCGGGCTGAAGACGGCTGTAATGCCAGAAACCGGTCCTCGGAAGCTTGTTTCCGGTCCAGGGAAGGCAAGGCTTGGCAGTTCGGACTGGACTGTTCCCATGAGGCACAGTGTCAGACTGATTTGCATATAGCCATGTCTGAACTGGGGTGGCAGAGTGGGCTAAAGAACGGTGATGGATTAAACCCAGATCTTTTGACTGGGTGTGAGTGTTTGATTGGTTCGGATGCTCTGTCCATCACCACCCCCTTTTGTACCGCTTTTGGCCGCCATAAGTGTGGCAGGGGGTGCTCAGACGTGAGTCCCTTGCTCACTTTGCCACTGGATTCAAGCAAGCCGGGCTGAATACGGCTGTAATGCCAGTAACCAGTCCTCGGAAGCTTGTTTCCGGTCCAGGGAAGGCATGGCTTGGCAGTTCGGGCTAGACTGTTCCCATGAGGCACAGGGTCAGACTGATTTGCACATAGCCATGTCTGAACTGGGGTGGCAGAGTGGGCTAAAGAACGGTGATGGATTAAACCCAGATCTTTTGACTGGGTGTGAGTGTTTGATTGGTTCGGATGCTCCGTCCATCACCACCCCCTTTTGTACCGCTTTTGGCCGCCATAAGTGTGGCAGGGTATGCTCAGACGTGAGTCCCTTGCTCACTTTGCCACTGGATTCAAGCAAGCCGGGCTGAAGACGGCTGTAATGCCAGAAACCGGACCTCGGAAGCTTGTTTCCGGTCCAGGGAAGGCATGGCTAGGCAGTTCGGGCTGGACTGTTCCCATGAGGCACAGGGTCAGACTGATTTGCATATAGCCATGTCTGAACTGGGGTGGCAGAGTGGGCTAAAGAACGGTGATGGATTAAACCCAGATCTTTTGACTGGGTGGGAGTGTTTGATTGGTTCGGATGCTACGTCCATCACCACCCCCTTTTGTACTGGTTTTGGCCTCCATAAGTGTGGCAGGGTATGCTCAGACGTGAGTCCCTTGCTCACTTTGCCACTGGATTCAAGCAAGCCGGGCTGAAGACGGCTGTAATGCCAGAAACCGGTCCTCGGATGCTTCTTTCTGGTCCAGGGAAGGCATGGCTTGGCAGTTCGGACTGGACTGTTCCCATGAGGCACAGGGTCAGACTGATTTGCATATAGCCATGTCTTAACTGGGGTGGCAGAGTGGGCTAAAGAACGGTGATGGATTAAACCCAGATCTTCTGACTGGGTGTGAGTGTTTGATTGGTTCGGATTCTCCGTCCATCACCACCTCCTTTTGTACCGCTTTTGGCCGCCATAAGTGTGGCAGGGTATGCTCAGACGTGAGTCCCTTGCTCACTTTGCCACTGGATTCAAACAAGCCGGGCTGAAGACGGCTGTAATGCCAGAAACCGGTCCTCGGAAGCTTGTTTCCGGTCCAGGGAAGGCAAGGCTTGGCAGTTCGGACTGGACTGTTCCCATGAGGCACAGTGTCAGACTGATTTGCATATAGCCATGTCTGAACTGGGGTGGCAGAGTGGGCTAAAGAACGGTGATGGATTAAACCCAGATCTTTTGACTGGGTGTGAGTGTTTGATTGGTTCGGATGCTCTGTCCATCACCACCCCCTTTTGTACCGCTTTTGGCCGCCATAAGTGTGGCAGGGGGTGCTCAGACGTGAGTCCCTTGCTCACTTTGCCACTGGATTCAAGCAAGCCGGGCTGAATACGGCTGTAATGCCAGTAACCAGTCCTCGGAAGCTTGTTTCCGGTCCAGGGAAGGCATGGCTTGGCAGTTCGGGCTAGACTGTTCCCATGAGGCACAGGGTCAGACTGATTTGCACATAGCCATGTCTGAACTGGGGTGGCAGAGTGGGCTAAAGAACGGTGATGGATTAAACCCAGATCTTTTGACTGGGTGTGAGTGTTTGATTGGTTCGGATGCTCCGTCCATCACCACCCCCTTTTGTACCGCTTTTGGCCGCCATAAGTGTGGCAGGGTATGCTCAGACGTGAGTCCCTTGCTCACTTTGCCACTGGATTCAAGCAAGCCGGGCTGAAGACGGCTGTAATGCCAGAAACCGGACCTCGGAAGCTTGTTTCCGGTCCAGGGAAGGCATGGCTAGGCAGTTCGGGCTGGACTGTTCCCATGAGGCATAGGGTCAGACTGATTTGCATATAGCCATGTCTGAACTGGGGTGGCAGAGTGGGCTAAAGAACGGTGATGGATTAAACCCAGATCTTTTGACTGGGTGGGAGTGTTTGATTGGTTCGGATGCTCCGTCCATCACCACCCCCTTTTGTACTGCTTTTGGCCGCCATAAGTGTGGCAGGGTATGCTCAGACGTGAGTCCCTTGCTCACTTTGCCACTGGATTCAAGCAAGCCGGGCTGAAGACGGCTGTAATGCCAGAAACCGGTCCTCGGAAGCTTGTTTCCGGTCCAGGGAAGGCATGGCTTGGCAGTTCGGGCTGGACTGTTCCCATGAGGCACAGGGTCAGACTGATTTGCATATAGCCATGTCTGAACTGGGGTGGCAGAGTGGGCTAAAGAACGGTGATGGATTAAACCCAGATCTTTTGACTGGGTGGGAGTGTTTGATTGGTTCGGATGCTCCGTCCATCACTGCCCCCTTTTGTACTGGTTTTGGCCTCCATAAGTGTGGCAGGGTATGCTCAGATGTGAGTCCCTTGCTCACTTTGCCACTGGATTCAAGCAAGCCGGGCTGAAGACGGCTGTAATGCCAGAAACCGGTCCTCGGATGCTTCTTTCTGGTCCAGTGAAGGCATGGCTTGGCAGTTCGGGCTGGACTGTTCCCATGAGGCACAGGGTCAGACTGATTTGCATATAGCCATGTCTGAACTGGGGTGGCAGAGTGGGCTAAAGAACGGTGATGGATTAAACCCAGATCTTTTGACTGGGTGTGAGTGTTTGATTGGTTCGGATTCTCCGTCCATCACCACCCCCTTTTGTACCGCTTTTGGCCGCCATAAGTGTGGCAGGGTATGCTCAGACGTGAGTCCCTTGCTCACTTTGCCACTGGATTCAAACAAGCCGGGCTGAAGACGGCTGTAATGCCAGAAACCGGTCCTCGGAAGCTTGTTTCCGGTCCAGGGAAGGCAAGGCTTGGCAGTTCGGACTGGACTGTTCCCATGAGGCACAGTGTCAGACTGATTTGCATATAGCCATGTCTGAACTGGGGTGGCAGAGTGAGCTAAAGAACGGTGATGGATTAAACCCAGATCTTTTGACTGGGTGTGAGTGTTTGATTGGTTCGGATGCTCCGTCCATCACCACCCCCTTTTGTACCGCTTTTGGCCACCATAAGTGTGGCAGGGTATGCTCAGACGTGAGTCCCTTGCTCACTTTGCCACTGGATTCAAGCAAGCCGGGCTGAATACGGCTGTAATGCCAGTAACCAGTCCTCGGAAGCTTGTTTCCGGTCCAGGGAAGGCATGGCTTGGCAGTTCGGGCTAGACTGTTCCCATGAGGCACAGGGTCAGACTGATTTGCATATAGCCATGTCTGAACTGGGGTGGCAGAGTGGGCTAAAGAACGGTGATGGATTAAACCCAGATCTTTTGACTGGGTGTGAGTGTTTGATTGGTTCGGATGCTCCATCCATCACCACCCCCTTTTGTACCGCTTTTGGCCGCCATAAGTGTGGCAGGGTATGCTCAGACGTGAGTCCCTTGCTCACTTTGCCACTGGATTCAAGCAAGCCGGGCTGAAGACGGCTGTAATGCCAGAAACCGGACCTCGGTAGCTTGTTTCCGGTCCAGGGAAGGCATGGCTAGGCAGTTCGGGCTGGACTGTTCCCATGAGGCACAGGGTCAGACTGATTTGCATATAGCCATGTCTGAACTGGGGTGGCAGAGTGGGCTAAAGAACGGTGATGGATTAAACCCAGATCTTTTGACTGGGTGTGAGTGTTTGATTGGTTCGGATGCTCCGTCCATCACCACCCCCTTTTGTACCGCTTTTGGCCGCCATAAGTGTGGCAGGGTATGCTCAGACGTGAGTCCCTTGCTCACTTTGCCACTGGATTCAAACAAGCCGGGCTGAAGACGGCTGTAATGCCAGAAACCTGTCCTCGGAAGCTTGTTTCCGGTCCAGGGAAGGCAAGGCTTGGCAGTTCGGACTGGACTGTTCCCATGAGGGACAGTGTCAGACTGATTTGCATATAGCCATGTCTGAACTGGGGTGGCAGAGTGGGCTAAAGAACGGTGATGGATTAAACCCAGATCTTTTGACTGGGTGTGAGTGTTTGATTGGTTCGGATGCTCCGTCCATCACCACCCCCTTTTGTACCGCTTTTGGCCGCCAGAAGTTTGGCAGGGTATGCTCAGACGTGAGTCCCTTGCTCACTTTGCCACTGGATTCAAGCAAGCCGGGCTGAAGACGGCTGTAATGCCAGAAACCGGACCTCGGAAGCTTGTTTCCGGTCCAGGGAAGGCATGGCTAGGCAGTTCGGGCTTGACTGTTCCCATGAGGCACAGGGTCAGACTGATTTGCATATAGCCATGTCTGAACTGGGGTGGCAGAGTGGACTAAAGAACGGTGATGGATTAAACCCAGATCTTTTGACTCGGTGTGAGTGTTTGATTGGTTCGGATGCTCCGTCCATCACCACCCCCTTTTGTACTGCTTTTGGCCGCCATAAGTGTGGCAGGGTATGCTCAGACGTGAGTCCCTTGCTCACTTTGCCACTGGATTCAAGCAAGCCAGGCTGAATACGGCTGTAATGCCAGAAACCGGTCCTCAGAAGCTTGTTTCCGGTCCAGGGAAGGCATGGCTTGGCAGTTCGGGTTGGACTGTTCCCATGAGGCACAGTGTCAGACTGATTTGCATATAGCCATGTCTGAACTGGGGTGGCAGAGTGGGCTAAAGAACGGTGATGGATTAAACCCAGATCTTTTGACTGGGTGTGAGTGTTTGATTGGTTCGGATTCTCCGTCCATCACCACCCCCTTTTGTACCGCTTTTGGCCGCCATAAGTTTGGCAGGGTATGCTCAGACGTGAGTCCCTTGCTCACTTTGCCACTGGATTCAAGCAAGCCGGGCTGAAGACGGCTGTAATGCCAGAAACCGGACCTCGGAAGCTTGTTTCCGGTCCAGGGAAGGCATGGCTAGGCAGTTCGGGCTTGACTGTTCCCATGAGGCACAGGGTCAGACTGATTTGCATATAGCCATGTCTGAACTGGGGTGGCAGAGTGGACTAAAGAACGGTGATGGATTAAACCCAGATCTTTTGACTCGGTGTGAGTGTTTGATTGGTTCGGATGCTCCGTCCATCACCACCCCCTTTTGTACCGCTTTTGGCCGCCATAAGTGTGGCAGGGTATGCTCAGACGTGAGTCCCTTGCTCACTTTGCCACTGGATTCAAGCAAGCCGGGCTGAATACGGCTGTAATGCCAGAAACCGGTCCTCAGAAGCTTGTTTCCGGTCCAGGGAAGGCATGGCTTGGCAGTTCGGGTTGGACTGTTCCCATGAGGCACAGGGTCAGACTGATTTGCATATAGCCATGTCTGAACTGGGGTGGCAGAGTGGGCTAAAGAACGGTGATGGATTAAACCCAGATCTTTTGACTGGGTGTGAGTGTTTGATTGGTTCGGATTCTCCGTCCATCACCACCCCCTTTTGTACCGCTTTTGGCCGCCATAAGTGTGGCAGGGTATGCTCAGATGTGAGTCCCTTGCTCACTTTGCCACTGGATTCAAGCAAGCCGGGCTGAAGACGGCTGTAATGCCAGAAACCGGTCCTCGGAAGCTTGTTTCCGGTCCAGGGAAGGCAAGGCTTGGCAGTTCGGACTGGACTGTTCCATTGAGGCACAGGGTCAGACTGATTTGCATATAGCCATGTCTGAACTGGGGTGGCAGAGTGGGCTAAAGAACGGTGATGGATTAAACCCAGATCTTTTGACTGGGTGTGAGTGTTTGATTGGTTCGGATGCTCCGTCCATCACCACCCCCTTTTGTACCGCTTTTGGCTGCCATAAGTGTGGCAGGGTATGCTCAGACGTGAGTCCCTTGCTCACTTTGCCACTGGATTCAAGCAAGCCGGGCTGAATACGGCTGTAATGCCAGTAACCAGTCCTCGGAAGCTTGTTTCCGGTCCAGGGAAGGCATGGCTTGGCAGTTCGGGCTGGACTGTTCCCATGAGGCACAGGGTCAGACTGATTTGCATATAGCCATGTCTGAACTGGGGTGGCAGAGTGGGCTAAAGAACGGTGATGGATTAAACCCAGATCTTTTGACTGGGTGTGAGTGTTTGATTGGTTCGGATGCTCCGTCCATCACACCCCCTTTTGTACCGCTTTTGGCCGCCATAAGTGTGGCAGGGTATGCTCAGACGTGAGTCCCTTGCTCACTTTGCCACTGGATTCAAGCAAGCCGGGCTGAAGACGGCTGTAATGCCAGAAACCGGACCTCGGTAGCTTGTTTCCGGTCCAGGGAAGGCATGGCTAGGCAGTTCGGGCTGGACTGTTCCCATGAGGCACAGGGTCAGACTGATTTGCATATAGCCATGTCTGAACTGGGGTGGCAGAGTGGGCTAAAGAACGGTGATGGATTAAACCCAGATCTTTTGACTGGGTGTGAGTGTTTGATTGGTTTGGATGCTCCGTCCATCACCACCCCCTTTTGTACCGCTTTTGGCCGCCATAAGTGTGGCAGGGTATGCTCAGACGTGAGTCCCTTGCTCACTTTGCCACTGGATTCAAACAAGCCGGGCTGAAGACGGCTGTAATGCCAGAAACCGGTCCTCGGAAGCTTGTTTCCGGTCCAGGGAAGGCAAGGCTTGGCAGTTCGGACTGGACTGTTCCCATGAGGCACAGTGTCAGACTGATTTGCATATAGCCATGTCTGAACTGGGGTGGCAGAGTGGGCTAAAGAACGGTGATGGATTAAACCCAGATCTTTTGACTGGGTGTGAGTGTTTGATTGGTTCGGATGCTCCGTCCATCACCACCCCCTTTTGTACCGCTTTTGGCCGCCATAAGTGTGGCAGGGTATGCTCAGATGTGAGTCCCTTGCTCACTTTGCCACTGGATTCAAGCAAGCCGGGCTGAATACGGCTGTAATGCCAGTAACCAGTCCTCGGAAGCTTGTTTCCGGTCCAGGGAAGGCATGGCTTGGCAGTTCGGGCTAGACTGTTCCCATGAGGCACAGGGTCAGACTGATTTGCATATAGCCATGTCTGAACTGGGGTGGCAGAGTGGGCTAAAGAACGGTGATGGATTAAACCCAGATCTTTTGACTGGGTGGGAGTGTTTGATTGGTTCGGATGCTCCGTCCATCACCACCCCCTTTTGTACCACTTTTGGCCGCCATAAGTGTGGCAGGGTATGCTCAGACGTGAGTCCCTTGCTCACTTTGCCACTGGATTCAAGCAAGCCGGGCTGAAGACGGCTGTAATGCCAGAAACCGGACCTCGGAAGCTTGTTTCCGGTCCAGGGAAGGCATGGCTAGGCAGTTCGGGCTTGACTGTTCCCATGAGGCACAGGGTCAGACTGATTTGCATATAGCCATGTCTGAACTGGGGTGGCAGAGTGGACTAAAGAACGGTGATGGATTAAACCCAGATCTTTTGACTCGGTGTGAGTGTTTGATTGGTTCGGATGCTCCGTCCATCACCACCCCCTTTTGTACCGCTTTTGGCCGCCATAAGTGTGGCAGGGTATGCTCAGACGTGAGTCCCTTGCTCACTTTGCCACTGGATTCAAGCAAGCCGGGCTGAATACGGCTGTAATGCCAGAAACCAATCCTCAGAAGCTTGTTTCCGGTCCAGGGAAGGCATGGCTTGGCAGTTCGGGCTGGACTGTTCCCATGAGGCACAGGGTCAGACTGATTTGCATATAGCCATGTCTGAACTGGGGTGGCAGAGTGGGCTAAAGAACGGTGATGGATTAAACCCAGATCTATTGACTGGGTGTGAGTGTTTGATTGGTTCGGATTCTCCGTCCATCACCACCCCCTTTTGTACCGCTTTTGGCCGCCATAAGTGTGGCAGGGTATGCTCAAATGTGAGTCCCTTGCTCACTTTGCCACTGGATTCAAGCAAGCCGGGCTGAAGACGGCTGTAATGCCAGAAACCGGTCCTCGGAAGCTTGTTTCCGGTCCAGGGAAGGCATGGCTTGGCAGTTCGGGCTGGACTGTTCCCATGAGGCACAGGGTCAGACTGATTTGCATATAGCCATGTCTGAACTGGGGTGGCAGAGTGGGCTAAAGAACGGTGATGGATTAAACCCAGATCTTTTGACTGGGTGGGAGTGTTTGATTGGTTCGGATGCTCCGTCCATCACCACCCCCTTTTGTACTGCTTTTGGCCTCCATAAGTGTGGCAGGGTATGCTCAGACGTGATTTTCTTGCTCACTTTGCCACTGGATTCAAGCAAGCTGGGCTGAAGACGGCTGTAATGCCAGAAACCTGTCCTCGGATGCTTCTTTCCGGTCCAGGGAAGGCATGGCTTGGCAGTTCGGACTGGACTGTTCCCATGAGGCACAGGGTCAGACTGATTTGCATATAGCCATGTCTGAACTGGGGTGGCAGAGTGGGCTAAAGAACGGTGATGGATTAAACCCAGATCTTTTGACTGGGTGTGAGTGTTTGATTGGTTTGGATGCTCCGTCCATCACCACCCCCTTTTGTACTGCTTTTGGCCGCCATAAGTGTGGCAGGGTATGCTCAGACGTTAGTCCCTTGCTCACTTTGCCACTGGATTCAAGCAAGCCGGGCTGAATACGGCTGTAATGTCAGAAACCGGTCCTCGGAAGCTTGTTTCCGGTCCAGGGAAGGCATGGCTTGGCAGTTCGGGCTGGACTGTTCCCATGAGGCACAGGGTCAGACTGATTTGCATATAGCCATGTCTGAACTGGGGTGGCAGAGTGGGCTAAAGAACGTGATGGATTAAACCCAGATCTTTTGACTGGGTGTGAGTGTTTGATTGGTTCGGATGCTCCGTCCATCACCACCCCCTTTTGTACCGCTTTTGGCCGCCATAAGTGTGGCAGGGTATGCTCAGACGTGAGTCCCTTGCTCACTTTGCCACTGGATTCAAGCAAGCCGGGCTGAATACGGCTGTAATGCCAGTAACCAGTCCTCGGAAGCTTGTTTGCGGTCCAGGGAAGGCATGGCTTGGCAGTTCGGGATAGACTGTTCCCATGAGGCACAGGGTCAGACTGATTTGCACATAGCCATGTCTGAACTGGGGTGGCAGAGTGGGCTAAAGAACGGTGATGGATTAAACCCAGATCTTTTGACTGGGTGTGAGTGTTTGATTGGTTCGGATGCTCCGTCCATCACCACCCCCTTTTGTACCGCTTTTGGCCGCCAGAAGTTTGGCAGGGTATGCTCAGACGTGAGTCCCTTGCTCACTTTGCCACTGGATTCAAGCAAGCCGGGCTGAAGACGGCTGTAATGCCAGAAACCGGACCTCGGAAGCTTGTTTCCGGTCCAGGGAAGGCATGGCTAGGCAGTTCGGGCTTGACTGTTCCCATGAGGCACAGGGTCAGACTGATTTGCATATAGCCATGTCTGAACTGGGGTGGCAGAGTGGACTAAAGAACGGTGATGGATTAAACCCAGATCTTTTGACTCGGTGTGAGTGTTTGATTGGTTCGGATGCTCCGTCCATCACCACCCCTTTTGTACTGCTTTTGGCCGCCATAAGTGTGGCAGGGTATGCTCAGACGTGAGTCCCTTGCTCACTTTGCCACTGGATTCAAGCAAGCCGGGCTGAATACGGCTGTAATGCCAGAAACCGGTCCTCAGAAGCTTGTTTCCGGTCCAGGGAAGGCATGGCTTGGCAGTTCGGGTTGGACTGTTCCCATGAGGCACAGTTTCAGACTGATTTGCATATAGCCATGTCTGAACTGGGGTGGCAGAGTGGGCTAAAGAACGGTGATGGATTAAACCCAGATCTTTTGACTGGGTGTGAGTGTTTGATTGGTTCGGATTCTCCGTCCATCACCACCCCCTTTTGTACCGCTTTTGGCCGCCATAAGTTTGGCAGGGTATGCTCAGACGTGAGTCCCTTGCTCACTTTGCCACTGGATTCAAGCAAGCCGGGCTGAAGACGGCTGTAATGCCAGAAACCGGACCTCGGAAGCTTGTTTCCGGTCCAGGGAAGGCATGGCTAGGCAGTTCGGGCTTGACTGTTCCCATGAGGCACAGGGTCAGACTGATTTGCATATAGCCATGTCTGAACTGGGGTGGCAGAGTGGACTAAAGAACGGTGATGGATTAAACCCAGATCTTTTGACTCGGTGTGAGTGTTTGATTGGTTCGGATGCTCCGTCCATCACCACCCCCTTTTGTACCGCTTTTGGCCGCCATAAGTGTGGCAGGGTATGCTCAGACGTGAGTCCCTTGCTCACTTTGCCACTGGATTCAAGCAAGCCGGGCTGAATACGGCTGTAATGCCAGAAACCGGTCCTCAGAAGCTTGTTTCCGGTCCAGGGAAGGCATGGCTTGGCAGTTCGGGTTGGACTGTTCCCATGAGGCACAGGGTCAGACTGATTTGCATATAGCCATGTCTGAACTGGGGTGGCAGAGTGGGCTAAAGAACGGTGATGGATTAAACCCAGATCTTTTGACTGGGTGTGAGTGTTTGATTGGTTCGGATTCTCCGTCCATCACCACCCCCTTTTGTACCGCTTTTGGCCGCCATAAGTGTGGCAGGGTATGCTCAGATGTGAGTCCCTTGCTCACTTTGCCACTGGATTCAAGCAAGCCGGGCTGAAGACGGCTGTAATGCCAGAAACCGGTCCTCGGAAGCTTGTTTCCGGTCCAGGGAAGGCAAGGCTTGGCAGTTCGGACTGGACTGTTCCATTGAGGCACAGGGTCAGACTGATTTGCATATAGCCATGTCTGAACTGGGGTGGCAGAGTGGGCTAAAGAACGGTGATGGATTAAACCCAGATCTTTTGACTGGGTGTGAGTGTTTGATTGGTTCGGATGCTCCGTCCATCACCACCCCCTTTTGTACCGCTTTTGGCTGCCATAAGTGTGGCAGGGTATGCTCAGACGTGAGTCCCTTGCTCACTTTGCCACTGGATTCAAGCAAGCCGGGCTGAATACGGCTGTAATGCCAGTAACCAGTCCTCGGAAGCTTGTTTCCGGTCCAGGGAAGGCATGGCTTGGCAGTTCGGGCTGGACTGTTCCCATGAGGCACAGGGTCAGACTGATTTGCAAATAGCCATGTCTGAACTGGGGTGGCAGAGTGGGCTAAAGAATGGTGATGGATTAAACCCAGATCTTTTGACTGGGTGTGAGTGTTTGATTGGTTCGGATGCTCCGTCCATCACACCCCCTTTTGTACCGCTTTTGGCCGCCATAAGTGTGGCAGGGTATGCTCAGACGTGAGTCCCTTGCTCACTTTGCCACTGGATTCAAGCAAGCCGGGCTGAAGACGGCTGTAATGCCAGAAACCGGACCTCGGTAGCTTGTTTCCGGTCCAGGGAAGGCATGGCTAGGCAGTTCGGGCTGGACTGTTCCCATGAGGCACAGGGTCAGACTGATTTGCATATAGCCATGTCTGAACTGGGGTGGCAGAGTGGGCTAAAGAACGGTGATGGATTAAACCCAGATCTTTTGACTGGGTGTGAGTGTTTGATTGGTTTGGATGCTCCGTCCATCACCACCCCCTTTTGTACCGCTTTTGGCCGCCATAAGTGTGGCAGGGTATGCTCAGACGTGAGTCCCTTGCTCACTTTGCCACTGGATTCAAACAAGCCGGGCTGAAGACGGCTGTAATGCCAGAAACCGGTCCTCGGAAGCTTGTTTCCGGTCCAGGGAAGGCAAGGCTTGGCAGTTCGGACTGGACTGTTCCCATGAGGCACAGTGTCAGACTGATTTGCATATAGCCATGTCTGAACTGGGGTGGCAGAGTGGGCTAAAGAACGGTGATGGATTAAACCCAGATCTTTTGACTGGGTGTGAGTGTTTGATTGGTTCGGATGCTCCGTCCATCACCACCCCCTTTTGTACCGCTTTTGGCCGCCATAAGTGTGGCAGGGTATGCTCAGATGTAAGTCCCTTGCTCACTTTGCCACTGGATTCAAGCAAGCCGGGCTGAATACGGCTGTAATGCCAGTAACCAGTCCTCGGAAGCTTGTTTCCGGTCCAGGGAAGGCATGGCTTGGCAGTTCGGGCTAGACTGTTCCCATGAGGCACAGGGTCAAACTGATTTGCATATAGCCATGTCTGAACTGGGGTGGCAGAGTGGGCTAAAGAACGGTGATGGATTAAACCCAGATCTTTTGACTGGGTGGGAGTGTTTGATTGGTTCGGATGCTCCGTCCATCACCACCCCCTTTTGTACCACTTTTGGCCGCCATAAGTGTGGCAGGGTATGCTCAGACGTGAGTCCCTTGCTCACTTTGCCACTGGATTCAAGCAAGCCGGGCTGAAGAGGGCTGTAATGCCAGAAACCGGACCTCGGAAGCTTGTTTCCGGTCCAGGGAAGGCATGGCTAGGCAGTTCGGGCTTGACTGTTCCCATGAGGCACAGGGTCAGACTGATTTGCATATAGCCATGTCTGAACTGGGGTGGCAGAGTGGACTAAAGAACGGTGATGGATTAAACCCAGATCTTTTGACTCGGTGTGAGTGTTTGATTGGTTCGGATGCTCCGTCCATCACCACCCCCTTTTGTACCGCTTTTGGCCGCCATAAGTGTGGCAGGGTATGCTCAGACGTGAGTCCCTTGCTCACTTTGCCACTGGATTCAAGCAAGCCGGGCTGAATACGGCTGTAATGCCAGAAACCAATCCTCAGAAGCTTGTTTCCGGTCCAGGGAAGGCATGGCTTGGCAGTTCGGGCTGGACTGTTCCCATGAGGCACAGGGTCAGACTGATTTGCATATAGCCATGTCTGAACTGGGGTGGCAGAGTGGGCTAAAGAACGGTGATGGATTAAACCCAGATCTTTTGACTGGGTGTGAGTGTTTGATTGGTTCGGATGCTCCGTCCATCACCACCCCCTTTTGTACCGCTTTTGGCCGCCATAAGTGTGGCAGGGTATGCTCAGACGTGAGTCCCTTGCTCACTTTGCCACTGTATTCAAGCAAGCCGGGCTGAATACGGCTGTAATGCCAGTAACCAGTCCTCGGAAGCTTGTTTCCGGTCCAGGGAAGGCATGGCTTGGCAGTTCGGGCTGGACTGTTCCCATGAGGCACAGGGTCAGACTGATTTGCATATAGCCATGTCTGAACTGGGGTGGCAGAGTGGGCTAAAGAACGGTGATGGATTAAACCCAGATCTTTTGACTGGGTGGGAGTGTTTGATTGGTTCGGATGCTCCGTCCATCACCACCCCCTTTTGTACTGCTTTTGGCCTCCATAAGTGTGGCAGGGTATGCTCAGACGTGAGTTTCTTGCTCACTTTGCCACTGGATTCAAGCAAGCTGGGCTGAAGACGGCTGTAATGCCAGAAACCTGTCCTCGGATGCTTCTTTCCGGTCCAGGGAAGGCATGGCTTGGCAGTTCGGACTGGACTGTTCCCATGAGGCACAGGGTCAGACTGATTTGCATATAGCCATGTCTGAACTGGGGTGGCAGAGTGGGCTAAAGAACGGTGATGGATTAAACCCAGATCTTTTGACTGGGTGTGAGTGTTTGATTGGTTTGGATGCTCCGTCCATCACCACCCCCTTTTGTACTGCTTTTGGCCGCCATAAGTGTGGCAGGGTATGCTCAGATGTTAGTCCCTTGCTCACTTTGCCACTGGATTCAAGCAAGCCGGGCTGAATACGGCTGTAATGTCAGAAACCGGTCCTCGGAAGCTTGTTTCCGGTCCAGGGAAGGCATGGCTTGGCAGTTCGGGCTGGACTGTTCCCATGAGGCACAGGGTCAGACTGATTTGCATATAGCCATGTCTGAACTGGGGTGGCAGAGTGGGCTAAAGAACGTGATGGATTAAACCCAGATCTTTTGACTGGGTGTGAGTGTTTGATTGGTTCGGATGCTCCGTCCATCACCACCCCCTTTTGTACCGCTTTTGGCCGCCATAAGTGTGGCAGGGTATGCTCAGACGTGAGTCCCTTGCTCACTTTGCCACTGGATTCAAGCAAGCCGGGCTGAATACGGCTGTAATGCCAGTAACCAGTCCTCGGAAGCTTGTTTCCGGTCCAGGGAAGGCATGGCTTGGCAGTTCGGGCTAGACTGTTCCCATGAGGCACAGGGTCAGACTGATTTGCACATAGCCATGTCTGAACTGGGGTGGCAGAGTGGGCTAAAGAACGGTGATGGATTAAACCCAGATCTTTTGACTGGGTGTGAGTGTTTGATTGGTTCGGATGCTCCGTCCATCACCACCGCCTTTTGTACCGCTTTTGGCCGCCATAAGTGTGGCAGGGTATGCTCAGACGTGAGTCCCTTGCTCACTTTTCCACTGGATTCAAGCAATCCGGGCTGAAGATGGCTGTAATGCCAGAAACCGGACCTCGGAAGCTTGTTTCAGGTCCAGGGAAGGCATGGCTAGGCAGTTCGGGCTGGACTGTTCCCATGAGGAACAGGGTCAGACTGATTTGCATATAGCCATGTCTGAACTGGGGTGGCAGAGTGGGCTAAAGAATGGTGATGGATTAAACCCAGATCTTTTGACTGGGTGGGAGTGTTTGATTGGTTCGGATGCTCCGTCCATCACCACCCCCTTTTGTACTGCTTTTGGCCGCCATAAGTGTGGCAGGGTATGCTCAGACGTGAGTCCCTTGCTCACTTTGCCACTGGATTCAAGCAAGCCGGGCTGAAGACGGCTGTAATGCCAGAAACCGGTCCTCGGAAGCTTGTTTCCGGTCCAGGGAAGGCATGGCTTGGCAGTTCGGGCTGGACTGTTCCCATGAGGCACAGGGTCAGACTGATTTGCATATAGCCATGTCTGAACTGGGGTGGCAGAGTGGGCTAAAGAACGGTGATGGATTAAACCCAAATCTTTTGACTGGGTGGGAGTGTTTGATTGGTTCGGATGCTCCGTCCATCACCACCCCCTTTTGTACTGGTTTTGGCCTCCATAAGTGTGGCAGGGTATGCTCAGACGTGAGTCCCATGCTCACTTTGCCACTGGATTCAAGCAAGCCGGGCTGAAGACGGCTGTAATGCCATAAACCGGTCCTCGGATGCTTCTTTCTGGTCCAAGGAAGGCATGGCTTGGCAGTTCGGACTGGACTGTTCCCATGAGGCACAGGGTCAGACTGATTTGCATATAGCCATGTCTTAACTGGGGTGGCAGAGTGGGCTAAAGAACGGTGATGGATTAAACCCAGAACTTCTGACTGGGTGTGAGTGTTTGATTGGTTCGGATGCTCCGTCCATCACCACCCCCTTTTGTACCGCTTTTGGCCGCCATAAGTGTGGCAGGGTATGCTCAGACGTGAGTCCCTTGCTCACTTTGCCACTGGATTCAAGCAAGCCGGGCTGAATACGGCTGTAATGCCAGAAACCGGTCCTCGGAAGCTTGTTTCCGGTCCAATGAAGGCATGGCTTGGCAGTTCGGGCTGGACTGTTCCCATGAGGCACAGGGTCAGACTGATTTGCATATAGCCATGTCTGAACTGGGGTGGCAGAGTGGGCTAAAGAACGGTGATGGATTAAACCCAGATCTTTTGACTGGGTGTGAGTGTTTGATTGGTTCGGATGCTCCGTCCATCACCACCCCCTTTTGTACCGCTTTTGGCCGCCATAAGTGTGGCAGGGTATGCTCAGACGTGAGTCCCTTGCTCACTTTGCCACTGGATTCAAGCAAGCCGGGCTGAATACGGCTGTAATGCCAGTAACCAGTCCTCGGAAGCTTGTTTCCGGTCCAGGGAAGGCATGGCTTGGCAGTTCGGGCTAGACTGTTCCCATGAGGCACAGGGTCAGACTGATTTGCATATAGCCATGTCTGAACTGGGGTGGCAGAGTGGGCTAAAGAACGGTGATGGATTAAACCCAGATCTTTTGACTGGGTGTGAGTGTTTGATTGGTTCGGATGCTCCGTCCATCACCACCCCCTTTTGTACCGCTTTTGGCCGCCATAAGTGTGGCAGGGTATGCTCAGACGTGAGTCCCTTGCTCACTTTGCCACTGGATTCAAGCAAGACGGGCTGAAGACGGCTGTAATGCCAGAAACCGGACCTCGGTAGCTTGTTTCCGGTCCAGGGAAGGCATGGCTAGGCAGTTCGGGCTGGACTGTTCCCATGAGGCACAGGGTCAGACTGATTTGCATATAGCCATGTCTGAACTGGGGTGGCAGAGTGGGCTAAAGAACGGTGATGGATTAAACCCAGATCTTTTGACTGGGTGTGAGTGTTTGATTGGTTCGGATGCTCCGTCCATCACCACCCCCTTTTGTACCGCTTTTGGCCGCCATAAGTGTGGCAGGGTATGCTCAGACGTGAGTCCCTTGCTCACTTTGCCACTGGATTCAAGCAAGCCGGGCTGAATACGGCTGTAATGCCAGAAACCGGTCCTCGGAAGCTTGTTTCCGGTCCAGTGAAGGCATGGCTTTGCAGTTCGGGCTGGACTGTTCCCATGAGGCACAGGGTCAGACTGATTTGCATATAGCCATGTCTGAACTGGGGTGGCAGAGTGGGCTAAAGAACGGTGATGGATTAAACCCAGATCTTTTGACTGGGTGTGAGTGTTTGATTGGTTCGGATTCTCCGTCCATCACCACCCCCTTTTGTACCGCTTTTGGCCGCCATAAGTGTGGCAGGGTATGCTCAGACGTGAGTCCCTTGCTCACTTTGCCACTGGATTCAAACAAGCCGGGCTGAAGACGGCTGTAATGCCAGAAACCGGTCCTCGGAAGCTTGTTTCCGGTCCAGGGAAGGCAAGGCTTGGCAGTTCGGACTGGACTGTTCCCATGAGGCACAGTGTCAGACTGATTTGCATATAGCCATGTCTGAACTGGGGTGGCAGAGTGGGCTAAAGAACGGTGATGGATTAAACCCAGATCTTTTGACTGGGTGTGAGTGTTTGATTGGTTCGGATGCTCCGTCCATCACCACCCCCTTTTGTACCGCTTTTGGCCACCATAAGTGTGGCAGGGTATGCTCAGACGTGAGTCCCTTGCTCACTTTGCCACTGGATTCAAGCAAGCTGGGCTGAATACGGCTGTAATGCCAGTAACCAGTCCTCGGAAGCTTGTTTCCGGTCCAGGGAAGGCATGGCTTGGCAGTTCGGGCTAGACTGTTCCCATGAGGCACAGGGTCAGACTGATTTGCATATAGCCATGTCTGAACTGGGGTGGCAGAGTGGGCTAAAGAACGGTGATGGATTAAACCCAGATCTTTTGACTGGGTGAGAGTGTTTGATTGGTTCGGATGCTCCGTCCATCACCACCCCCTTTTGTACCGCTTTTGGCCGCCATAAGTGTGGCAGGGTATGCTCAGACGTGAGTCCCTTGCTCACTTTGCCACTGGATTCAAGCAAGCCGGGCTGAAGACGGCTGTAATGCCAGAAACCGGACCTCGGAAGCTTGTTTCCGGTCCAGGGAAGGCATGGCTAGGCAGTTCGGGCTGGACTGTTCCCATGAGGCACAGGGTCAGACTGATTTGCATATAGCCATGTCTGAACTGGGGTGGCAGAGTGCGCTAAAGAACGGTGATGGATTAAACCCAGATCTTTTGACTGGGTGGGAGTGTTTGATTGGTTCGGATGCTCCGTCCATCACCACCCCCTTTTGTACTGCTTTTGGCCGCCATAAGTGTGGCAGGGTATGCTCAGACGTGAGTCCCTTGCTCACTTTGCCACTGGATTCAAGCAAGCCGGTCTGAAGACGGCTGTAATGCCAGAAACCGGTCCTCGGAAGCTTGTTTCCGGTCCAGGGAAGGCATGGCTTGGCAGTTCGGGCTGGACTGTTCCCATGAGGCACAGGGTCAGACTGATTTGCATATAGCCATGTCTGAACTGGGGTGGCAGAGTGGGCTAAAGAACGGTGATGGATTAAACTCAGATCTTTAGACTGGGTGTGAGTGTTTGATTGGTTCGGATGCTCCGTCCATCACCACCCCCTTTTGTACCGCTTTTGGCCGCCATAAGTGTGGCAGGGTATGCTCAGACGTGAGTCCCTTGCTCACTTTGCCACTGGATTCAAGCAAGCCGGGCTGAAGATGGCTGTAATGCCAGAAACCGGTCCTCGGAAGCTTGTTTCCGGTCCAGGGAAGGCAGGGCTTGGCAGTTCGGGCTGGACTGTTCCCATGAGGCACAGGGTCAGACTGATTTGCATATAGCCATGTCTGAACTGGGGTGGCAGAGTGGGCTAAAGAACGGTGATGGATTAAACCCAGATCTTTTGACTGGGTGTGAGTGTTTGATTGGTTCGGATGCTCCTCCATCACCACCCCCTTTTGTACCGTTTTTGGCCGCCATAAGTGTGGCAGGGTATGCTCAGACGTGAGTCCCTTGCTCACTTTGCCACTGGATTCAAGCAAGCCGGGCTGAATACGGCTGTAATGCCAGAAACCGGTCCTCGGAAGCTTGTTTCCGGTCCAGGGAAGGCATGGCTTGGCAGTTCGGGCTGGACTGTTCCCATGAGGCACAGGGTCAGAATGATTTGCATATAGCCATGTCTGAACTGGGGAGGCAGAGTGGGCTAAAGAACGGTGATGGATTAAACCCAGATCTTTTGACTGGGTGTGAGTGTTTGATTGGTTCGAATTCTCCGTCCATCACCACCCCCTTTTGTACCGCTTTTGGCCGCCATAAGTGTGGCAGGGTATGCTCAGACGTGAGTCCCTTTCTCACTTTGCCACTGGATTCAAGCAAGCCGGGCTGAAGACGGCTGTAATGCCAGAAACCGGTCCTCGGTAGCTTGTTTCCGGTCCAGGGAAGGCATGGCTTGGCAGTTCGTACTGGACTGTTCCCATGAGGCACAGGGTCAGACTGATTTGCATATAGCCATGTCTAAACTGGGGTGGCAGAGTGGGCTAAAGAACGGTGATGGATTAAACCCAGATCTTTTGACTGGGTGTGAGTGTTTGATTGGTTTGGATGCTCCGTCCATCACCACCCCCTTTTGTACCGCTTTTGGCCGCCATAAGTGTGGCAGGGTATGCTCAGACGTGAGTCCCTTGCTCACTTTGCCACTGGATTCAAGCAAGCCGGGCTGAATACGGCTCTAATGCCAGAAACCGGTCCTCGGAAGCTTGTTTCCGGTCCAGGGAAGGCATGGCTTGGCAGTTCAGGCTAGACTGTTCCCATGAGGCACAGGGTCAGACTGATTTGCATATAGCCATGTCTGAACTGGGGTGGCAGAGTGGGCTAAAGAACTGTGATGTATTTCCTATGGGAACTGTACCAATATACCTGTTTCTGACCCATGTCCGGTTAATAAATCAATAGTGGCCATACAACGGCACAGAAACCCGTTCTCTGATTAGGTCATAGCGCATGCTACCACGTTAGGCAAGCACTATTCCCCCAGCCCCCATAGAAAGCATACCGAGTTCTCAAAACAAATCAAACCTCCAGCAACCTGGGAAATCCCCCGCAGCTTTTGTTTTGATTTAACCACGAACTCCAGTAAAGAATGTACGAACGACCAGTTCTTATGACATCCTTAACGACGTATTTATGTCCATCTTTACGTCAATCTCGGCACCTTTCAGGTATAAATATTACCGACATTGCCCTAAGCAAACACACGGTGGTGACGAGATTGGAGCAGCGATACTTGCTGAGGAGTCCAGCTGATGCAGAAAAAGCCCACGGACGCTGCCCCTCCTTTTTGACGCGCTGAGAGAGAGACGCTGTCTTTTCTCTTGCCGAGAAATCCAGCCCCGGCGTTTCCAGCCGCCCTTGCGGGCAACTGGGATATCGAGTCCTGAGATTGAGATACCAGCCCTCCAGCCTACTAAATCCCAGGTACTGAACTGAATAACCCCTCACAGAGAATTCTTGAATCAGATCCTTGGCAAAAGCAAACTTAACTTAAACTGCTACTTATCTACTCCCGCCCACGTATTAGGCTTAGGTCAGGTACACCGGGGTAGGCGTAGTTAGAAGCACCAGTTGAGTACGATTAGTCAATGTATATATGTATATAACTTTTATCCATTTTAAGTATCATATGGCTAAGAAACCATATAAATGCTTTTACAGTATTATTTTATAATTCTGTTTTTACTGTATGCACTTTACTTAACCATAAGTATTGCAATAATAGCGATTCATTTCTCTTGTATGAGAAAGGAGACTGATCAATAAATAACACCTTTTTATTGAACACGCCCGTCTCTTCCTTTTCTCTACAATCTGGTGAAACTAAGAATGCACGTACTGACTGAGTAAAATAGGTTGTCTTTTGTTTTCACACGACTCTAGAGATATACTCTTGATTAGGGGAGAGCAAAGTTGTCATGTTCTATGGTTGTCAGAAACTAAATCCCTTCTTGTCTATCCAGGGAGGTTAAACTCCTCCTTGCCTATTCGAGAAAGTTTCTAGTGAACTCTGAGCTAGCTGGCACACACATAACTTTAAGTCTAATATTGTCAGTAGAAGACCTAGTTAACCTCAGTCCTACGTCTATACTATTGAAGATATTATTCCAATGCGCAGAGCCTATTGGGATAATAGGAACTACACTACATGGCGCCCAACCGTTTGGATAGGCGATAAATCTAACGCAAGACATTAGAGTAACTCAGTCGTGCTTTTTCACACAGACCCCTTTTTCCCATAATACTCCAAAGACGTCTGGAGTGGGTGAAAGGTAAATCCGCCAAAACTTCGTAGGAGGAGACTCCTATGTATGGTTCTTGGTTTATTCAACGTTGAAGGATACACTGTTCCAAAATATTGTGCATCTAATCTTTGTTTCCATAGAAACCTGATCTGCAAATAAACAAAATAACCTTCCTGACAGTAAAATGTCAGAAACTGAAGAAGATAGGGAGGCAGCTAGAATAGCAGCTCAACTCCTAGCGAATGACAATAGTCTCCTACAACAAGACCCGGAGGCAATACTAATCCCGGTCAACATAAGAAAAACTATAACCTTAAAACTTATAGAAAATGGACTGACACCAAGAGGTGGTACAGTCATATTCGTAATTGAGGCACACGAATATCGGCAGACAGAGGTATTCTACTCATGGATAAACTTTCCAGCAGCAAACGCTGTAACAAAAGAGTTCCACTATTATAAGATAGAGGAACCACCGGATATCTACACTCCTTTCGAGGAAGTGGAGATATCACTCAAATACCAAGAGCACCTGCTCTGGTTTAATGGCGCCCTAAAACATAATAATCACATCACCAGGCTCGGTCCACTAGGTAGACCAGGAGCAACGTGGCTGGTCCTAGCCGGATACACACCACATCCAGACATTGAAGAGATGTCTGCACCAGATCTTTTAGCACAGCTAAAACAACTGATTAAAATACACAGACAATTAGTCCAATATATAATGCGGACTTCAACAGTCCAACCAGCTATTAAAATTCCATAGCTGACCCCTCATCAGGGGAACACAAATAAAATTACACCACAGAACATACATTCCTGTTTAGGTAAAGTACCCGCAAAACGGGAACAAATTCCATTCTGGTTAGCACAAAAAATCACTCAAATAGAGGCGGTATTTCCGGATACCACCCCGGTTAAGAAACACAGGATTCTGACTATCTGTCTTCCAATGGGAATCGCACCGCATGTGGAGGACTGTGACACTTGGGGTACAGTCTTTGCTTCCGTTTACACAAAAACACATGGTGTTCCATCCATGTCAGTAATACCAGATGTGCTAAAACAAATTCAAGATGAATACGGCCCAGAACCTGCCCTAACTCTTGGTATGAAATTACTAAAAGACTTCAAGCAGGTCTCGGCAATATTACTAGCCAATATAAAGGGAGAAGCAGCAAATGTGGCGATCCGCCAGAGGTTGAAAGAGACAGATATAGCAGACCAACCATTTGAAATTGCCAGAATCATAGAAAAATCCTAAGAAGAACTAGGAAGAGATAGTTTGGGTGGAATACCTGTGAAACCCCAACTAATTGAAAATCCTGAAAAAATATTTATTAAAAATAATCTAAACACTCAAAAAAAGAGCTGGGATGGAAATAAACAATCCACTCCTAAAGAAAAAAGATTCCAAACCAGAGGAAGGTCTTCTCGGCGGAGAGAAAGATCTCCGGACCAAGGACACAAGTCTTCCCAAAGGGAGCCCTCTGTGAAAAAATACAACCTTAGAAATAGGGAGAATATAAAGAAACCTGACAGATATCAAGATATTGATACACGTCCCTCTCAATCTTTTCAGACTTCCTCGCAGAAATCGGAAATAAGAGGACGATCAGAACACAGGGAAGAGCACGTCAAGTCCAAATACAAGGAACCTGCTCATCCAAATAAAAAATTACAATTTCCAAAGAAGAAGGTAGCCAGTATTAAAGTAATCAACCATGCCGAGAATACTGAGGACACAACTGAAAAACGGAGAATGGGCTCAGACAATGCTAGACAGCGCAGCAGAAGTGAGCATAGCTCGCATGATCCTGATGAATCATCTGGAGACAGTGGACACGAATGAATACATTCAGGTGGAAACTGCAGATACCAGAGTTAGCAAACCTCATAAAAAATACGAAATAACATTGCGTATAGAAGGGGATAAGACTAGGAAGATAAGGGGTCTGTTTTGGGATAATCTCTCTAAAGGCTATGACATCCTTTTAGCTGAAAAAGACTGGCCACCAGAGTTTGTCAGGGAGTGCCCGCATGGCGAAGAAATAATTATGCCTGCCTTCTCAAATCATATTCCAATACATAAAAAGTATACACTTGCAAGAAAGTGGGCAGTAGCCCAAGCTCCTGCATTATATAAAAACACTCAAAAAAAGAGCTGGGATGGAAATAAACAATCCACTCCTAAAGAAAAAAGATTCCAAACCAGAGGAAGGTCTTCTCGGCGGAGAGAAAGATCTCCGGACCAAGGACACAAGTCTTCCCAAAGGGAGCCCTCTGTGAGAAAATACAACCTTAGAAATAGGGAGAATATAAAGACACCTGACAGATATCAAGATATTGATACACGTCCCTCTCAATCTTTTCAGACTTCCTCGCAGAAATCGGAAAGAAGAGGACGATCAGAACACAGGGAAGAGCACGTCAAGTCCAAATACAAGGAACCTGCTCATCCAAATAAAAAATTACAATTTCCAAAGAAGAAGGTAGCCAGTATTAAAGTAATCAACCATGCCGAGAATACTGAGGACACAACTGAAAAACGGAGAATGGGCTCAGACAATGCTAGACAGCGCAGCAGAAGTGAGCATAGCTCGCATGATCCTGATGAATCATCTGGAGACAGTGGACACGAATGAATACATTCAGGTGGAAACTGCAGATACCAGAGTTAGCAAACCTCATAAAAAATACAAAATAACATTGCGTATAGAAGGGGATAAGACTAGGAAGATAAGGGGTCTGTTTTGGGATAATCTCTCTAAAGGCTATGACATCCTTTTAGCTGAAAAAGACTGGCCACCAGAGTTTGTCAGGGAGTGCCCGCATGGCGAAGAAATAATTATGCCTGCCTTCTCAAATCATATTCCAATACATAAAAAGTATACAATTGCAAGAAAGTGGGCAGTAGCCCAAGCTCCTGCATTATATAAAAACCATGTGGGATGGGATGAGGACTCTCCTCCTCACAAAATCCAGTTAAAATCACAACCTACTGCACAGAGGCAGTACCCAATTAAGCAAGAAGCTAAAAAACAGGTAAAAGAGATCCTAGATCAACTTGAATACCAGGGGGTGATTGAAACATGCACCTCACAAATGAACAATCCTTTGTTTCCTGTCTCCAAAACCAGATAATATATATCGTCTTGTTTTGGACTACAGACACTTGAACTCATGTTGCAAAACTTTTGCAGTGCAAAACTCACACAGTGCAGCACTAATGAATAGCATAGTGCGCAAAAAATACAAAACAACATTAGACATCTCTAATGGATTCTTTTGTCAAAATATAGCACCTGAAAGCAGATATTTGACCGCTTTCTCAATAAATGGCTCGCAGAAAAATTCTGTCGTTTGCCCCAAGGGTTCAAGAACAGCCCAGGATTATTCTCAGCAAGAGTAACAGAGTTACTACAAATGTATGATGATGAGGCATTATCTTATGTCGATGACATCTATCTAACAGACGATGACTTGGATACTCACTTGAAAAGAGTGAACACCATAATACTTGGGTTCGCAGCAGAGGGTTACAAATTCAACTTCAAGAAGTCAAGATTTGCCCATCTGACTGTCCTATTTTTAGGATATGAATTATCAAGTGAAGGCAAAAGCCTGGCTAAAGATTTCCTAGAGAAATGTGCTGTAATCCAAGCACCTAGGACACTGAAAAACTTGCAATCAATTCTAGGTTTCCTGAATTTCAGAAGAACTTACATTATAACTATGCAGAGAGGGTTAAACCCCTCTATGATTTAATAAAACCAGATTTTAAAAGAATCAACTGGACTCAAAAACACACAGAAATTTTGAGATCTTTACAAACAGACATGTTAATTAAAACAAAACTACAAACACGTGAAAACACACGCAATCTTGTGATTCGAGTCATCCCAGGAAGATGCTGGTTCACATACCTGACCTCTAATGAGGGAGAAAAGGTACCGATAGCATACAAATCACACTTATACACAGAAGCTGAAAAAAAGTTCAGCATTAAAGAAAACATTGTTCATGCGGTTCAAACAGCTGTAGCGAGAGAAAAATACCAAGCTGACGGTAGACGTATTACAGTCAGAACAGCAGAATCAGCTTTTGAGGCATTAACAACCCCATGTAACTTACCAACAACGGCACTGAATCCAGAATGGATACAGTGGGTAAATTCTGTTGCTACAGACAAAGTAAAATACTATTTTGATCCAGAAATGAATCAATTAAAATATCTAGAATATGAGAGAGAATATCCTCTGCCAATCGACATTCTGCCTTTACGACAGTACGCCTGTGTAATATATACAGACGGACATGCTCAACCCTCAGTATGGGGAGAGCAAGCATACAAGGCCACATGCGAGATTGTAAAAGATGTGTGGCGCGGAGGTAAACTGAGACCTCTATTTACAAAAACACACTCAGTAGAAAATAACTCAGAACAACAAACTGAAATAATAGCGTTAAAAATGGCGCTAGATAATGCGGATCGCGAATTCCCGACACTTATAGTGTGCGATTCGTATTACTGCGTCAAATCATACAATACCGATTTACAGAAATGGATTCAAAACGGTTACAAAGATGACACAGGTGCAACAATAAAACAAAAATCGCTTTGGGAACAAGTAGTTCTTTTACAGAAAGAACTACCAAAATCTCACGTGATACATTCACTGAGTCATCAACGTGATGGCGTTCACGTTACAGGGAATTCATTGGCTGAGACAGCCACAGCGGTAGCAACTAAATCGGCTTCCGTAGCTACAAAAAAGCGTTCAGTAAAATACATTGACGGTGAAACAGTGCTGGCGGTGAAAACGTCATCAAAAGGCGACTGCTCAGCCTTACCGATCAACTATCCACTTAATTATATACATAATCGATGCAAACTCCGTTCCTTTTGCTCGAATCCCTGGAGTGGGGGATAGAGTGATTCCAAACATGAACAGGAGAGTCTTGTTAATAGTAGACGCACATATTGGCGAGTGTCTTAGACATCGCACAATTAAGGATTCTCTAGCAGAATTACAATCAACATACTGGTGGCCAGGAATGAGTCTGGACCAACACCTATTCGCGAGAAACTGTTCAAACTGCAACAGAGATCGCAGTGGTGAACGAAACGGTGTATTCCCACGGCTTTTTGCTCAATAAGGAATAGGCTAACAACATAAACTCACCCAGTATGAATAATGCGTCTTATTAACATGTAGAGACTATTTTCACTTGTAATGTAGACCCCAACTTTCGGCTGACGTCTGAACTGTTATAAAAGATTTGCGAGTCTATAATGGCATATACGCTAGAAGCAGGCTACGTCCTGACCAAAATCTTTCCTTTAGCTCCAAAAAAGCTTGTGGGAGGGTGCTTGGCCAGGATGAGCATTGCATTGCGGGACTCTTCTCACTTCCTTCCTGAGGGAAACAGGATGGTGTAAAGAAAAAACCAAGGCATAGAGCAATCGATAACAGCAAAGGTATTAGGTTCGGGAGCTGGGTGGGTCAAACATTTAATAAGTGTCCAACGTAGTCTAAATAATCTGCCAAGAAATTCTCTGAGAGGTCTCAGTCCGTACAAACTATTGTTTGGGACTAGAATGTTAGTCCAGGACTTAGATAGTCAGACTTCAGTGGTTAAAGAAAAATGCTTTGATATCAAAGATCGCTTGGCTATTTTATAGGACTTAAATGAAACAAGAAGAGACCTGAGCAACATAAAGTTGAAACAACAGCCAACAACCACTGAAGATAAACCACCTGTCCCAGCAAGGCCTGTCTGGATTCCAAAAATCGGGGATCTGGTCAGAGAGAAGATCGCGGTAAAGAAGGAATTTGGGCCTTCTTACAGAAAAGCAGTTCCTGTCTTGTCTGTCAACGGGACGAGATCAGTAGTATTACCGCCCCTTGCTGGTAAAAAGGAGAACCGAGTTGTATCCATCGACCTGGTTAAACCACAATCATGTGGCCAATAACAAGTAGTAGGCCAAGTGGACTCCCAAGAAGTAGTAGAACACCTAAGTTTGCTACATCCACAGAGGTTCCAACTGAAAGACTGATCACATTTGAAAAATCTACATTGAACCAACAAGGACTATGCAACAAAGCAATAGAACTTGAACCTCTTAAAACCCAAATCAAAACTCTACATCAAGAAACTCCACTCTACACTGATGTAACGGACTATGCTAATGAAACAAAGCAAATCCTAAAAACAAAAAGTAATCCAGATGCAATTGAAACAATTGACAGAACAGCATCCGGCTACTTCATCAACTTCGATGATTTTTCTGAAGATCTGAATGAACCTGACGATCATCCAACAAAAAGAACTTTTAAAGACAAAGCAAAGAAACTTTTTCATCAACTAAAAGAAACCTATCTAATTTCTCCATGGATTGAAATTTGGGTGGCATTTGGTGCATTTATCCTCATACTTTGGCTCATCATGGTACTATGCTTGGGACATTTCATTGAGGGAAGATATGCTAAAATGGACACAGCAAGCCAGAATATCAACTTGGTCCTTAAACCACACACATCTTCACACGTCGAGAAAAGAGAACTTTCTTCTGTCAACTTCACAGCCAATCCTATACCCGGCGGGGTAGCATGGGACAAAACTGAATATGAAATATATGGTCCGGTTGAACTACTGAAGAACCCACACCAATTTAAGATTTCATTAAGTGACTTTGTAAAACCAAGCACATTCGCTGATGATTGGGATTTTGAAAGTATTAATGATATGATGCCTGATCTAGTGATGTCAGCCAAATTTACAGAACATGATTATTTACAAGGTTCATCAAATTACGATCAAATGTTTTGCTATAACCATTATGGTAACCATTATCTGCATAAATCTACTCAGCCTAGAAATGTTTTAAATTTTAACCAATGGGAACATTGTGCGTCACCGCCAAAAGGCAGTTCAAAAACATTTTATGATAAATATTCATACTTTTCAGGGTTTAACACAAGCAATGCAGAAACATTCTACTTCAAATTGTTAAATAAGACAGGAGTGAAAACCATGCTTACAAACACAAAATTGATATATTCAGACTCATTTTTTGAAAAAATGAATACATTTGGTTTTGATTTCTGGAAGAATAACATTGAAACGAAAACGATCTGGGGCACAAAAGATTGGCAAGTGCAAGGTATAGAATCATTATTTAGAGCCTGCATGATCCCAGAACAAATTATATTTGTGAATGACACGATTCAGCAGACCAGCTGTCTTGGTCTAGCCAAAATCAAAGACTTAAACAAACTGTCTATTCCAAAGCCAACAATGGATAGTAATAGCACCTCTGATGTGGAGATAGACGTAACCAGTATTTTAAACCAAAACAGAACACATCCTGAATGGAAAAAATGGTTGATCTGGCCCACAGACACAAATAACTGTCAAGACAGATTCCTGAACAAAATACAGGGGTTCACATTGACCAGGCCAGACCCAAGATACTCCCAGAGACAACATCCAGGGATTGTAACTACTTACAGTGTGGGAAAGCTCTGCCTTCAGTGGCTACATACATCCACACTGGCGGAAATTAAGCAACACCTAACTTTACTTAAAGAAGGTGCTGACTTGCGCGATTTCATTATGGGACCACGCAAACAGCGTCAAAAACGTTTCATAGCGGCCTCTATATATGCAGCTTATAACAAAGCCTGGAAAGAAACTCAAATTGAGACAGCAGAATAAAAATACGGGAAATTGACCGTGTTAATTTGGAAAAATCACTTTCTGTTGTGGACAATGGGTTAATGACTCTGTCTTCCAGAATATATTCACTGGACAGTATTGTATCTTCAGCAATCGATATAATAGAGCAAGACTTACTGATGTTACAACACGGTCAGTCTCAATTACGTTCTATAGTACAGCTTGGCTGGACGTTGCAAAATCTGTGTTCAGGCTATGTGCCATGGCGTTTAATCAACACAACGTCACTGTTTAATTTCTTTAACCTTACTGATAAACAAATCAGTTTGGCACAGAAGGGTGCTGACTATACAATTCTGAGCATTGAAAAACTTGAGAGATTACCATTGACAATGTCAGAACGACCTGTCATTGAATGGATAATACATGGGATAATAAATATTCCGATAACTACTTTCCAGTTTCAATACTGCCAAAAATATATACAGGCAGGCCAGTATGAAAGGTTGGGTAAAGGATACATTAGGTCGACATGGGACTTGCCCTATACACACACATGTGTTAGTAATAAAGGACAGAGTGTATTTCTTAGTGGCAATAATTGTGCAAAATCACTAAGTGGTATACTTCTGTGTCAGGGTTTAAGTTTGCATGGGGCCTGTGAAGGGACTTCAAATAACCTTTCATGTCATCAGCTAGGCACACCTGCAACACGAATAGAACCATTCTTTAGGAGACTCTCGAACGGGAGTTACATTCTAATTGTAGATCGCAGATGTTGCAGCCTAATGCCCGGAAAACCTTATCTCGTGAGCGTGACTACCAGGGTCATGTGCTGTGAAAGAGTATTGTTCCCAAACGATACTCCAGACAGGGAGGCAAGGTTATGGCCCAGTTTTAATTTCTCTTCTATTCGAATTGATACTTTAAGCAGAATGAAGACTGTGCTCCTACAGACGCCAACCAGGTTGACGTCATCAAAAGAAACGTATGATCTCCAAGTTGCAAGGACAACGGCAGAGATTCATTCACTGCTATCAACGAATAGTCCCCTACACTTCGCAGAAATGTTGAACGAAATCTTAAATATTTCTGATACAAGTGGTATCGCCAGTGTATTTAAGACAGTTTTTTCAGGCGCTTTAACACCATTCAAAGCGATCCTGGGTATTTTTCCAAACTTCGTCCATTCTCTCTTTGGCGGACTACCTCTCCTGTTGGGACTAGTAGCAGGCGTCCTATTTTTGCTACTTTTGCTTCGATATGGCAAACCGTGTCACAGACATGACTCCAACAACAATGGAAGAAACGATCCCAGCTATCCGCTACCGGGACCGCATAACTAAAGTCCTTGGATTAGCACGGCTACGCGATTTAAATATGACTTGGTTTCTTTCATTCAGACCCTTGTGGCAGACCTGTGTTATGCCTGTATTAAGGTGCTTGCTATGCGGCGAAGAATGCGTGTTGGACACCTGTCTCACACTACAATCGGAAGTGCCATTGGATGCAGAGACTTTGTTGAGTCCAGTTAAGGCTCATGCATTGTGCTGTCCCCAGCGGCTACCAATCCTGATGACGGCATTCGTGGAGACTTCACCACTGCGATTGAAGGGTAGTGAAGTACAAGATGAAAGCAGCATCGATCAGGTACGACCATCTGTCAGCTATGCTGATCAAACCATCACTGAAAGCAATCATGCTCATGACTGCATGGTAGCGTCATTTTCCAACCTTGTCGAACTCTCACCAGAAGCTGTTGACTGTTATTTCAAACATCTTAATGATATGATGTTTTCACCAGAACAGAAAGAATGACTTTGAGCAAACATGCACACAGCGTTCCCTGAACTCTGAATTTGGCCCTCAAATTTAAAAATAAAGCCACTATGAATTTTTCGAGTCTGCTCCGAACGTTCTCCAAACATCCAAAATATTTACCTTCCAGGCACTTATCTTCTGCTTAAAGTAAACTATTCTTAGAGAACAGACACTTCTATTTTTAGGTACCTCAAGAAAACTTTACCTCGACCTCTAGGTTATTTACACATACGATTGTATTTCTATGTGATGAAATGGACTCGCACTTTTTCTTCTGTATTAAGAGCCATTTCATGTGTTATTTTCACAAATCATTCGTGCAGATATAAAATGTGCATCCTCTTTGAATGATTACACTGCTTGAATGCATACAGTAACTATATTCATTTTTCATGTATTACGCAAATCCAAATTTAATGCAAATTTATGTATTTTGGGGCGGTTTGAATACACATACAATATTAGTTATGTTTACTATGCTTAGGTTAGTAAATATGGACATAGATTCCGTGGAGTGGGTGTGATGTATTTCCTATGGGAACTGTACCAATATACCTGTTTCTGACCCTTGTCCGGTTAATAAATCAATAGTGGCCATACAACGGCACAGAAACCCGTTCTCTGATTAGGTCATAGCGCATGCTACCACGTTAGGCAAGCACTATTCCCCCAGCCCCCATAGAAAGCATACCGAGTTCTCAAAACAAATCAAACCTCCAGAAACCTGGGAAATCCCCCGCAGCTATTGTTTTGATTTAACCACGAACTCCAGTAAAGAATGTACGAACGACCAGTTCTTATGACATCCTTATTGACGTATTTATGTCCATCCTTACGTCAATCTCGGCACCTTTCAGGTATAAATATTACCGACATTGCCCTAAGCAAACACACGGTGGTGATGAGATTGGAGCAGCGATACTTGCCGAGGAGCCCAGCTGATGCAGAAAAAGCCCACGGACGCTGCCCCTCCTTTTTGACGCGCTGAGAGAGAGACGCTGTCTTTTCTCTTGCCGAGAAATCCAGCCCCGGCGTTTCCAGCCGCCCTTGCGGGCAACTGGGATATCGAATCCTGAGATTGAGATACCAGCCCTCCAGCCTTCTAAATCCCAGGTACTGAACTGAATAACCCCTCACAGAGAATTCTTGAATCAGATCCTTGGCAAAAGCAAACTTAACTTAAACTGCTACTTATCTACTCCCGCCCATGTATTAGGCTTAGGTCAGGTACACCGGGGTAGGCGTAGTTAGAAGCACCAGTTGAGTACGATTAGTCAATGTATATATGTATATAACTTTTATCCATTTTAAGTATCATATGGCTAAGAAACCATATAAATGCTTTTACAGTATTATTTTATAATTCTGTTTTTACTGTATGCACTTTACTTAACTATAAGTATTGCAATAATAGCGATTCATTTCTCTTGTATGAGAAAGGAGACTGATCAATAAATAACACCTTTTTATTGAACACGCCCGTCTCTTCCTTTTCTCTACAATCTGGTGAAACTAAGAATGCACGTACTGACTGAGTAAAATAAGTTGTCTTTTGTTTTCACACGACTCTAGAGATATACTCTTGATTAGGGGAGAGCAAAGTTGTCATCTTCTATGGTTGTCAGAAACTAAATCCCTTCTTGTCTATCCAGGGAGGTTAAACTCCTCCTTGCCTATTCGAGAAAGTTTCTAGTGAACTCTGAGCTAGCTGGCACACACATAACTTTAAGTCTAATATCGTCGGTAGAAGACCTAGTTAACCTCAGTCCTACGTCTATACTATTGAAGATATTATTCCAATGCGCAGAGCCTATTGGGATAATAGGAACTACACTACAGAACGGTGATGGATTAAACCCAGATCTTTTGACTGGGTGTGAGTGTTTGATTGGTTCGGATTCTCCTTCCATCACCACCCCCTTTTGTACCGCTTTTCGCCGCCATAAGTGTGGCAGGGTATGCTCAGACGTGAGTCCCTTGCTCACTTTGCCACTGGATTCAAGCAAGCCGGGCTGAAGAGGGCTGTAATGCCAGAAACCGGTCCTCGGAAGCTTGTTTCCGGTCCAGGGAAGGCATGGCTTGGCAGTTCGGGCTGGACTGTTCCAATGAGGTACAGGGTCTGACTGATTTGCATATAGCCATGTCTGAACTGGGGTGGCAGAGTGGGCTAAAGAACGGTGATGGATTAAACCCAGATCTTTTGACTGGGTGTGAGTGTTTGATTGGTTCGGATGCTCCGTCCATCACCACCCCCTTTTGTACCGCTTTTGGCCGCCATAAGTGTGGCAGGGTATGCTCAGACGTGAGTCCCTTGCTCACTTTGCCACTGGATTCAAGCAAGCCGGGCTGAAGACGGCTGTAATGCCAGAAACCGGTCCTCGGAAGCTTGTTTCCGGTCCAGGGAAGGCGTGGCTAGGCAGTTCGGGCTGGACTGTTCCCATGAGGCACAGGGTCAGACTGATTTGCATATAGCCATGTCTGAACTGGGGTGGCAGAGTGGGCTAAAGAACGGTGATGGATTAAACCCAGATCTTTTGACTGGGTGTGAGTGTTTGATTGGTTCGGATGCTCCGTCCATCACCACCCCCTTTTGTACAGCTTTTGGCCGCCATAAGTGTGGCAGGGTATGCTCAGACGTGAGTCCCTTGCTCACTTTGCCACTGGATTCAAGCAAGCCGGGCTGAAGACGGCTGTAATGCCAGAAACCGGTCCTCGGAAGCTTGTTTCCGGTCCAGGGAAGGCATGGCTAGGCAGTTCGGGCTGGACTGTTCCCATGAGGCACAGGGTCAGACTGATTTGCATATAGCCATGTCTGAACTGGGGTGGCAGAGTGGGCTAAAGAACGGTGATGGATTAAACCCAGATCTTTTGACTGGGTGTGAGTGTTTGATTGGTTCGGATGCTCCGTCCATCACCACCCCCTTTTGTACCGCTTTTGGCCACCATAAGTGTGGCAGGGTATGCTCAGACGTGAGTCCCTTGCTCACTTTGCCACTGGATTCAAGCAAGCCGGGCTGAAGACGGCTGTAATGCCAGAAACCGGTCCTCGGAAGCTTGTTTCCAGTCCAGGGAAGGCATGGCTTGGCAGTTCGGGCTGGACTGTTCCCATGAGGCACAGGGTCAGACTGATTTGCATATAGCCATGTCTGAACTGGGGTGGCAAAGTGGGCTAAAGAACGGTGATGGATTAAACCCAGATCTTTTGACTGGGTGTGAGTGTTTGATTGGTTCGGATGCTCCGTCCATCACCACCCCCTTTTGTACCGCTTTTGGCCGCCATAAGTGTGACAGTGTATGCTCAGACGTGAGTCCCTTGCTCACTTTGCCACTGGATTCAAGCAAGCCGGGCTGAAGACTGCGGTAATGCCAGAAACCGGTCCTCGGAAGCTTGTTTCCGGTACAGGGAAGGCATGGTTTGGCAGTTCGGGCTGGACTGTTCCCATGAGGCACAGGGTCAGACTGATTTGCATATAGCCATGTCTGAACTGGGGTGGCAGAGTGGGCTAAAGAACGGTGATGGATTAAACCCAGATCTTTTGACTGGGTGTGAGTGTGTGATTGTATCGAATGCTCCTCCATCACCACCCCCTTTTGTACCGCTTTTGGCCGCCATACGTGTGGCAGGGTATGCTCAGACGTGAGTCCCTTGCCCACTTTGCCACTGGATTCAAGCAAGCCGGGCTGAATACGGCTGTAATGCCAGAAACCGGTCCTCTGAAGCTTGTTTCCGGTCCAGAGAAGGCATGGCTTGGCAGTTCGGACTGGACTGTTCCCATGAGGCACAGGGTCAGACTGATTTGCATATAGCCATGTCTGAACTGGGGTGGCAGAGTGGGCTAAAGAACGGTGATGGATTAAACCCAGATCTTTTGACTGGGTGTGAGTGTTTGATTGGTTCGGATGCTCCGTCCATCACCACCCCCTTTTGTACCGCTTTTGGCCACCATAAGTGTGGCAGGGTATGCTCAGACGTGAGTCCCTTGCTCACTTTGCCACTGGATTCAAGCAAGCCGGGCTGAAGATGGCTGTAATGCCAGAAACCGGTCCTCCAAGCTTGTTTCCGGTCCAGGGAAGGCATGGCTAGGCAGTTCGGGCTGGACTGTTCCCACGAGGCACAGTGTCAGACTGATTTGCATATAGCCATGTCTGAACTGGGGTGGCAAAGTGGGCTAAAGAACGGTGATGGATTAAACCCAGATCTTTTGACTGGGTGTGAGTGTTTGATTGGTTCGGATGCTCCGTCCATCACCACCCTCTTTTGTACCACTTTTGGCCGCCATAAGTGTGGCAGGGTATGCTCAGACGTGAGTCCCTTGCTCACTTTGCCACTAGATTCAAGCAAGCCGGGCTGAAGATGGCTGTAATGCCAGAAACCGGTCCTCGGAAGCTTGTTTCCGGTCCAGGGAAGGCATGGCTTGGCAGCTCGGGCTGGACTGTTCCCATGAGGCACTGGGTCAGACTGATTTGCATATAGCCATGTCTGAACTGGGGTGGCAGAGTGGGCTAAAGAACGGTGATGGATTAAACCCAGATCTTTTGACTGGGTGTGAGTGTTTGATTGGTTCGGATGCTCTGTCCATCACCACCCCCTTTTGTACCGCTTTTGGCCGCCATAAGTGTGGCACGGTATGCTCAGACGTGAGTCCCTTGCTCACTTTGGAACTGGATTCAAGCAAGCCGGGCTGAAGACGGCTGTAATGCCAGAAACCGGTCCTCGGAAGCTTGGTTCCGGTCCAGGGAAGGCATGGCTTGGCTTGGCAGTTCGGGCTGGACTGTTCCCATGAGGCACAGGGTCAGACTGATTTGCATATAGCCATGTCTGAACTGGAGTGGCAGAGTGGGCTAAAGAACGGTGATGGATTAAACCCAGGTCTTTTGACTGGGTGTGAGTGTTTGATTGGTTCGGATGCTCCGTCCATCACCACCCCCTTTTGTACCGCTTTTGGCCGCCATAAGTGTGGCAGGGTATGCTCAGACGTGAGTCCCTTGCTCACTTTGCCACTGGATTCAAGCAAGCCGGGCTGAAGACGGCTGTAATGCCAGAAACCGGTCCTTGAAAGCTTGTTTCCGGTCCAAGGAAGGCATGGCTTGGCAGTTCGGACTGGACTGTTCCCATGAGGCACAGGGTCAGACTGATTTGCATATAGCCATGTCTGAACTGGGGTGGCAGAGTGGGCTAAAGAACGGTGATGGATTAAACCCAGATCTTTTGACTGGGTGTGAGTGTTTGATTGGTTCGGATGCTCCGTCCATCACCACCCCTTTTTGTACCGCTTTTGGCCGCCATAAGTGTGGCAGGGTATGCTCAGACGTGAGTCCCTTGCTCACTTTGCCACTGGATTCAAGCAAGCCGGGCTGAAGAAGGCTGTAATTCCAGAAACCGGTCCTCGGAAGCTTGTTTCCGGTCCAGGGAAGGCATGGCTTGGCAGTTCGGGCTGGACTGTTCCCATGAGGCACAGGGTCAGACTGATTTGCATGTAGCCATGTCAGAACTGGGGTGGCAGAGTGGGCTAAAGAACGGTGATGGATTAAACCCAGATCTTTTGACTGGGTGTGAGTGTTTGATTGGTTCGGATGCTCCGTCCATCCCCACCCCCTTTTGTACCGCTTTTGGCCGCCATAAGTGTGGCAGGGTATGCTCAGACATGAGTCCCTTGCTCACTTTGCCACTGGATTCAAGCAAGCCGGGCTGAAGACGGCTGTTATGCCAGAAACCGGTCCTCGGAAGCTTGTTTCCGGTCCAGGGAAGGCATGGCTTGGCAGTTTGGGCTGGACTTTTCTCATGAGGCACAGGGTCAGACTGATTTGCATATAGCCATGTCTGAACTGGGGTGTCAGAGTGAGCTAAAGAACGGTGATGGATTAAACCCAGATCTTTTGACTGGGCGTGAGTGTTTGATTGGTTCGGATGCTCTGTCCATCACCACCCCCTTATGTACCGATGTAGAGTTCCTAGCCATAATTGAAGAGTTCACCTACTGAGACAGTACTATCAGACATGATGGAGGATCATGTGGTGGCATCAAGAGCTGACTGAACAAGGCCAGGACTTTCTCCAGGATGATGAACAATGTATGGAAGTCATTTCCAACACTAAGCTGAGACTTTACCAGAGCTGCTTTCTGTGCACACATTTGTATGGGTTCAGAATACTGGTGCATGATAAAAAGTGACAGCATCAAACTTTTAGCCCCAAACTCAGGTAACCTGAGAAGAATATTGCACATTTTCTGGCAACTAACCACCTGGAACTGCTCACCAGATGCAAGAAAGCAAAAGAACACTGACACCATCATCATGAGAAAAAGTTGGAGATGGACAGAGTGTGAGAAGTTGGCCTGGTATATGATGCTCACTAGTTCTAGTGATCACCTTGTACCATGCTAAGCAACCCTTATGATGATTGGTTGTAAGTCAACCTTATAGACCAGCTATCCTAGTGGTAGCATGGACAAAGCAGTCTTAGGCTAAACTCTGTAAAGGCATATGAAGCAAGCTGTTTTACCATATACACTCTCCTTGAATACCAAATGAAAGGACACCACACAGATATATATTGAAAATATATATATATTTATTTACTACAAGTACCCCCTATACTCTTTATGAGCACAGAAGCCAATGCGTTAAAACAAAACAGTGTTTAAATATACAAAAGTTGCACAATATGGATAGGCCCTGGTGGCCCCTAAAACCATATACTAAAATAGTGGTATAAGAACCACGTACCTAAAAGGAAGAAGGCCTAGGGCCTTGGGAATCGCTGGTACTACGAGGAGCTAACAATAGTTAGTGACCAGGAGGCCCACAAGATGCGTGTGCAGTGCTTGAAGTTACACGCGGGCGCCCATAGACTTTCAATGGGTGCGTAAAAAGTACAAAGTTACTGCAAAGGGAACCTTCCGGATGGACCAGAACCTAACAACTTAAAACCTAGACACTAGAGAGGTTTCTCTCAACAGGAGCACCGGAGTGCCAGCGTTACCTCACCCACAGGAAGCGGGTGCATAGGGTTCAAAGTGCGTCGGGTTTCGTTGTGTGGTTCAATGGAGCCTGAAGATGAAGATGCTGCAGGCGGCCAGTCGAGAAGAGTTCCGGTGGATCCAAGAATGGACCTGAAATCAGAGGGGACAATGTTCAAAGTCACTAGCCAGTGACTACCGTGGAACCAGGAGGGAACCAGGAGATGTTGGGTACCAACAGGTGAAGAAAGGAAGCTTGTCTCTGCAGCCACGTGGACACGAAGAGGTCAGCAACGTCCAGGAGTCGATCATGAGCTGTCCCACGCAGGCTCTCGCTGCTGGCGGTGTCGGCAACTTGATTGAAGCAAAAAGGCCTCGGCAAAAGCAAGCCACGCAGGAAGTGAAGAAAGCTCGTTACTCTGACCAGCAAGGTCAGAGGGGCTGCTCCTTTTTACAGGAGCGAGGGCCAGTCTGGAGCAACCAGACCAGCGGAGTTGATTGTAGATTACATCGCCAAGATGGCCACTAGTCAACGGGCCAGTAACTGGGATGACGCGTCAAGTGGCAAAGTGCAAAAGGGCCCCACGCAGGTCGTGGAGATGCTGGGGGGCTGATCTTCGTTGCAGATGCTACTCAGTGGTGGGGCTTCTCAAACCCCAAAGCACAGCGTGGAGGATACCTCGGGTGCTGCGCAGTCAGCTTCTCGGGGGTCTCTCAAGATGGCCAGTCCCACGTCTCTCGATGCCTCCATGGGTCTTTTCTTTTCAGGGACTGTGGATCGGGCTGGGAGATGTCTGGGAATCTAGGTCTTGTTGGGCTTTGGGCTCGGGCTCCGGCGGAAGGCGGCGGCAAAGCAGACGTCGAGTTGCTGGATGGTGCCTGTGTTAACAGGGTGGTCACTCCTTGGCCACAAGGGAGATGCTCTTCAGTCTTCTGTGCAGCAGAATGTCGAAGTCCAGTTTTCTTCTTAGTTGCAAGTCGAGTTCAGGATGATCTGAAGTCTTAGGACACAGCTCCTACTCTTAAACCAAATCTAGGGGCCGGATTACCTGCTAGGTCTCTCCTCTGGGTGGGACCAGGAAGGGGGGTGGTTACACCCCCTTTCCTTTGTCCAGTTTCGCGCCAGGACTGGGGCTGGAGAGCCCCAGGACCGGTTTGAACTGGCATATGCACAGTGACACCTTGTGTGCCCCAGGCATGTCTCATTCTTTTCAGCCCTCCCAAACCCACTACACAAAATCCTGTCTGGGGTGGTGCAAGCACCTCCTCTGACAGGAAACCCTTTGTTCAAGCCTCCCAAGCTGGAAGGACTCCCAGCAGCAGGAGGTCAGACTTGTGTCTGTGGTGGCAGCATCCATTTTGTGATGCTGAGGCTCGTGTTTAACTTTACCCGGGTTTCAGGGTAGGTACATGTCGTGTCCCTCGAGAAGGGTGGAATGCTACCCCTGTCGCCAGAATTGGCGAGGGGGTAGTATTCCAATTCGTATGACACCTTACTCAACATGTTTTGATAAAGCCAAACCAAAGATAGCATTTAACCGCGAGGTTCATAATGCACTTAAGAGTATATGGTATGGCAATATCATGAAACAGCTGAAGGACGTTGTTCCGAAAGCTGCAGACAGGCTCAGCTCATGCCAGAGCACCATCTCACATGAAACCAAGCACTCTGCCTCCAGGATTGTCGAGGCCTTCCATAGGAGTGACTCATAGGTTAACATGTGTCCATATAGGTTAGATATAGATATAGTATACCTAAGTAAGAGGTGATTACACCAACTTACCACAGCTGAGTGATCAGCCAGTTGTGTCAAATAGCTAGGCCAGGCCAGGGGTGGCACAATACATGCTGCAGCCCCTGGTAGGCCTTGGATACACCTATGCCCTGGGTACCTAGGGTACACTGTTACAGGGGCCTATAAGGTGAACCAGTTCCAATTGGTAATGCACCTAGAGTGCATTGGCATTAATTTAGAGAGAGAGCAGCAGGCTGTGGGTCTGATTAGCAGGCCCACAGCCACATTAAGTCAGAAACCAGTGAAGCAAAAATGTGGGGTGACCATAGGATAGCAGACCCTACTCTCCTACACAGAGCACACCATCAGAAGAGCTCAAGGCACTATCACAAGGACAGCTCTTCACTGGGCCATAGAAAGCAAACAGAGGGGAGGCAGGCCAAAGAACATCTGAAGGCAAAGTGTGGAAGCAGAAATAAAGACCCTGAGTCACAGCTGGTCACTGTGCATAAACTCACCAAGACAAACAGAAGTGGAGATCCTTCATTGCTGTACTACATGCCTGTTGGCAGAACGGGCAGTAAGTTTGTAAGTAGCAAGTACACTATGACACTAATATAGGGCCCCCAGGACCTCAGGGGCATCATTCGAGGTCAGGTCTGACTCCAAAGAAGCCAGGATCAGGGACTAGGGTAAGTCCAAATGCAATTGGTCATCTGGGCTTTTCAGGGAGGTGAGCTTCCTGCAGCCTTTTGTATCCCTATAGCTTAATAGGATGATAGCCAACTAGCCATTAAAGTCCACTCTCCTGGGCTCAAGTGGGACGAGGTCCATCCCTTGGGGTTCACTTCACAGGTTACAGCAAGTACAGTCTTCTGCCTAAAGTACAAAAGGGTTTCAGCAGATGCATTCCCTATTCTGTCTTCCTCCAGTCCAGCAGTGTTCTGATGAAGGAATCCAGGAACGTCACTTTTATGCCTGGGACAAGCTTATGGGTGTGGTAAATCCTCTGTTAATAGGGAAAAAGCTCTGAGGGGCAACCCACCCCACTTTCTTGGAGGTTTGGCCTTAAACAATCCTTCAGTCTTAAGTTAGTGTTAGAAAGATGTGCAAATGGATGTTCTAATGTCTTGTCAGAGCACATAAGTAAATACGGGCCCCACCGTTAGTCTACTCCACAACCACAGACACATCTGCTCCATGCTACTTCCTAAACCTTTCACGGCCTGACTTCTAATCTTCATAAGGAGTGTCTATACATATGGCATAGGGCCATATGTAGGAAACATATGTTTTTGTGATTTCCAAATAGAGAATCTGTAGAAAACACTGTTTGGGAATCGTAAAATGGGATGTATGCAACTGTAGATTCCTCAAATAGTGATTTCAATAGATTCACATTTTCAAATTGGAAATCAGTATTTAGGAAACCTAATAAGAAATCACAAATTAGGAAAAGTGGCCTTCTGGATGCAAAACAGTTCTTTCAAACCAGGAAGTTTACAAATACAGGATGTGTCCACAACCCTGAAGCATAGCAATGTACTGGAAAGAAAGAGTGCTCCTGCCTCACTAGCTGAAGTGGTTTTTGACGATTCCTGTACAACACCATGTCCAAAGAAGATGGAGACAAGTATGGTGGTGGCAGGAAGAGGAATGTCAAATCTTTTGAGAAGGAATTGGAGCTTCTAACAGATGAATGTGTGACATACTTGGACTAGCTTTCTTGAAAGGCATTGTTTACTGTTCCAGAATCCCAGAAGACCAAGATATGGAACAGAATCCTGGAGAAGATGAGATCCCTTGGTGTGGCCAAGAGGACCATACCTAAGTTCAGGAAAATCCGGTATGATCTGAGATCAAGCACCAAGGAGAAGTGGTCAGCAGGATTGCTGGGGGTTGGGACACAAGCGATGGAGCCTCCAAACACCCCCATCCCACTCCAACTGTGACACTCATCAAGGGGACACTGGAACCAGAAAGTGTGGTGGGAGTGTCAGACATTGACACCTCCAATCCTACAGACACCATCCAAGGTAAGTCTACTCCCTTATGCTTTCTTAATATACTTGCATTTCCCAAATACAACATCATAGCATAAATAACTCCATTGAGATGCTTGCCCTACCGTGGCAATGCTTCATGGGAGTTTGTAGTACACCAGAGTTGAATACTTTACTGTGTGCTGATGACTACATCACATATATAAGTGCATCAAAAACAATTCACTAACACATGATGCACAGCTACAACAATGTTGTGAGCAGACATTAAGCATTTATTTACACTAAGTATATACTTGAATTTCCACAGATCCGAAGCTACTGACACACTTGTGGAAATAGAGGACAGCACATTACCAACTCCTATGCCGATATCTCGAACTCCAACTGCTCGAAGAGCAACAGTTGCACCACTACTAGGCTTTGTGGATGGTGATGAGGTAAAATCCCAAAGCAATCATACAACAACATCTGTGAGCAGGACATACAGACAGCTTAGAGGTCAACCTGCAACAGTCCACAATGAGAATGTGTCAGATGACATAGCAGAGAGTTACCCTGTGCTGTATGGGCTGAAGAAGTCCAGCATCTCTATACAGCACCTACATGCCAAAGAAAGAAGTCAGGACTGTCAATAGGTACCTGATAAGTCAAGCTCATTGCAGCAATTTCAGAAGGGACAAGACTGGTGGATTGCTGCCATGGAGAAGAGCACCATGTGCTGGAACACAGTCAGTACCTGCCACTCTTTGATGCTTTCACCCATTCTATAAACCAATTGGCAGTTGCTTCATCAACTCTAGCAAAGAGAACTGTAAACATACAGACTGACTTGGGGCACTGCTGTCATGATGTTGCATTTGGGTGAGTTCAAGTGACCACAGCCCCTGAAATTATGCAGACCCACAACCTCTGTGTACATTCTGTACCCACCGGAGAGGGACATGGGCTCTGGCCTCAGTGGAACATCTAGGCAGGAGGCATGCAGCACCAGGCATACACACTGAAACACTACTGGTTATGACATATACATACTTCCACAGGCTTTTGTTGCAAACAATGGACCTAACCCTAGAAGCTGGAATAAGTGAACTCACTGAACACTCAGTCATGAGTCTACGGTTTTTTGTTTGAGATGTCATTCTTTCTTGCCTGGTTGACACAATGTTACATCTGCAATGGAGAAATATATCATTGTCACAACCTCAATAAAAGGTGATCTTTCAGTTATGCACCATGCATTACCATCATGTGTGATGTCCATTTCTTAGATGTTGTAATTTTTTATTTTTTTATTTTTTTTATCATCTTTATTTCGACAATATTGTCATAAAAGAAATCACATTACATTCAACAATAAAATTTAGAACACTTTAAAACAATTCATTGCCTTAAAACCAACCATCAAATCGTATCCATTGAGCTATAGGATCACAGTGAGATAAAAAATCGATAAAAAGGAATTAAAACATAATCATCAGAGAGCCCTACCCTTGTGTAATTAATAATCAAGCTCCCCAAGACTATAAGCATGTGTCTAGACACTCCCACTGGGCTGAACATTCAGATAGTTCCGTCTCATAAACCACATTGCTGCTAAAAATTTGGTTACAGCGAAAACAATTGGAGGGGAAAGATGTTGTAATCACTCTTACCTAAAAGATAGTTGTTGGTGATCTCAGTGCATCGTGCTCGACCCTCTGTTGCACGTGTCCTTTCCTGCTGCACCTGTAGTGGTGATGAGTTACATTTGTCCTCAATGGTGATGTTGTGCAGACCCTTCCTCATGACTCGTGTAGTGAGAGGAATATATCAGAGGTGGATCCCTATCTACTGACCTCGATTGCACTTAGCTTTCAAAACCCAATGAATTTGTTCACTTTGTTTTTGTAATAAAATCCCTTTATTCTGTGGTTTTGATTAATAATTTAGTGTTTATTCACAATATTTTTCAGTAAACATTATTACTTCTTTGATATTCTCATTCCAGACTTTCAATTTTCCGAAATTTACAATTTTAGAAATTAAAAAAATCCTCCTGTTAAAAAAACCTTGCCCAATGCAATTCGGGTCATGGACCCTTCTTCTGTGACATCTGAATTGAAAATCCAAATTATACAAATGCTCCACTAATGAGCCCTCCGGCTGCATTGTGCATGCAGTGTAATCAAATGTGCATGCGTTGTCACAGTATACTGGTTTGTTCTCACTTACCCATTCATTCCGAGAGTTACTGCGCGTCTCGCAAAGCGTGAGCTGTTAGTACAAGAGGATGACTTCTATTCTATTACGATAGGTCCGTTTTAGATTTTTTGAACTTCGTCAGTGCTGTTGGTGTTTTGCTCGATTACAGTGAAAGTATCATTTCACATTAAAAAAACACTACGGGCTTCACACAGAAAGGCGGTCACATCTCAATTAACAATTTGGTTTGTAGTATTATGTGCACATTGGGTCTTTGACACACCGAAAATTGCATTATACTTTTGCATGCACATTAGCTCACAAGACTGTGAAAGGGCTGCCTTTTGATGACATTTATATTAATTGTATGATTTGGATTTTTAGTTCAGATGCCCCCGAAGAAGGGTGCTACATGACCCGAAATGCACTGGGTTTTGGAACTGGAGGATTTTTTACAATGGATTTCTAAAATTGTCAATTTCTAAGAATTGAAAGTTTTGAATGAGAATATCAAAGGAGTAAGAATGGTTAATGAAAAATGTGAAAAAACACTGACTTATGAATAAAAACCACAGAATAAAGGGGTTTTATTACAAACGTTGAGTTTTGATAGCTAAGTGCAAATGGGTCGGGAGGTGGGGATCCACATCCAACATAAGCGTAATTCCTGCGACAGTGCAGCAGGAGGCATTGCACTTTACACTGGGTCGCACACAGGAGGAAAATCACAAAAAGAGAACTGAAACAATTGATGAAAAGTGGCAGTTTACTACTGGAGTGCACTGTGGGAACATAGCATAGACATTGTGTAGTATGACACATTTGGCGAAGATCTTACAGCATGTCTCAGGTCTCTACACAAACGCTCCGCTGGGGGTGTGGAGGCAGCGGTACCTCGACTTCAGTATCCACATGGTCCTCTCAATGATAGGCGCATTATCTTGTGTGCTCTGTTATACTGCCCTTTACTTCTTGTGCTTGGAGTCAGGTCTGGTGTGAGTATCCAGGGACCTAAAGCATATGCACTGTCTTCTTGAGAGCATGAGAAGGAAAACCATTAGGTCACATTACACAACCAGTTCTTGCCACTGTATTCATTATGTCAGTAATTCTCTTACCTTTTAAAAAATAAAAACATCACCAAATTCGCCCTGTGACAGTTGCTTTTGTATTCCACTGCGGTAGAAAATGAAGGAGGCATGAGTGCTGCCTGGGAATCTGGCCAAAAGGTATGTTATGATACAGAAGGCATCATTCACGACCTGCACATTGAATGAGTGTGAGCTTTTCCTGTTTACCACCTGATCAAGGTAATTTCTCTTCTTAAATGGCCATTTTGTGACTATTCACAGTTAGGAAATCCCTATTAGTGATTTCCTATTTAGCGGTTTCTAAAATGTGATTTCCATTAGAGAGAATTCACATTTTCCACCACTGCAAATGCCTTTTGTACATACCAAAACGCATTTTTCATTTCCCAGCGGCTTGAAATTGTGATTTGCACCATTCGGAAATGTAAAATGCCTTTGTACATATGGGGCATCACTTTTACGCCGCGGGTGCGTCACTTTTTGTGACGCACCAGAGGCGTAAAAAATGCACCTTGTTGCGCCATATTTACACAGTGACGCATCTAGGTAGATGCGTCACTTTGTAAACCCCTGCGCCACATTATATCTGCGTCAGGTATAATGTATGCAATGGGGGCGTATTGACGCAAGAAAGGGTCATAGAAGTGGCGCAGTGAAATCTATAAGATTTCACTGCGCCACTTCTAGGACACAAATGCGTCAATTTCTTACGCCTGCCTCACAGCAGGCGTAAGACTGACGCAGGCCCTTTCACATGGGGCTTGCCCCATGTGAAAGGACACATTGCTGTGACACACTCCAGCAATGCGTCACTTTTGCGCCATACAGATACGTCAGAAATACTGACGTATCTGTAACTCCTTATGCCATGATGCGTCATACTGTAAATATGACGCATCATTGGTGTCGCAAGGAGGGTGCAGTGAAAAGTGACGCATCGCTGTTTTCACATAGCAATGCGTCACTTTTCATAAATGAGGCCCATGGTCCTTAGTGTAAGGATTGTTTGCAAGCTCCCAGGTCAATGAGAATTACCACAGATTCACCAGACTACAAAGCAGGAGTAACATAGGTTCAATTTAGCAGAGGCATGAGAATATCAAGAATTTAACACAATGAAATGGGAGAATAGCCTTTCACATGGTGGGCAAGCAAATGTTTTCTGAGACTTAAAAATATAACAAACTCATATATTTAATACTTTTCATATGGCAGGGTAAATGTAACAGGAAACACCATGCAGCTAAAGAAATAGTGCCTTGTGATTGGGCAGGCTCTAAATAGTGCCTTGTATTATGTATTGTTGAATTTGATATGCATCACAAATAGCCGTGTGAAACCCCTTGTAGGATACAATAATCTTAATGATGTATTACATCTTTTTATTCCAGTGGGGACTGATATTTTATCTGTTTGTAGTTCCTTTAACTGATTTTCTCCCCAGATTAATTTCTAATTAGGATCCATATTTAGTCGATAATCCCAAACTAAAAATTGACTTCCCCTAAACTAAAAGATACATGATATACTAGCAAAACAAGAAACAGCCATAAAAGTAACATTTCGATTTCAACGCAGTGGCTTTAATTGGCAGATTTTTGTTTTAGACATGTTATGGTCGCGTGACCTATTGAAAGCGTTATGTGTGTAAGATTTCCAAGAATTGTTTCCGGACGAATAATTGCAGGTCACTTCCCTTCCATGACCCTAACATTAATAATAGAACACAGGCACCCGGCAAGAAAGAACTATGCTTGACCTTCTTATGGTACGATTGCATACTTTTTTTTCCAGGTAACTGGCAGCCGCTGATGTGCACAGCTAATTAACGCATAATTGCACAAAACAATATGACATTAACTAACAAACAATTTCTCATTAACAAGTATTGATCAGGCATAATTGGGGAAGATGCTTCTGACAGTGCACTTCACGTAATATGGCATTATGCTATTCACATAAGTAAGTGATTCATTCATTGTCTTGTACTAGCACATAGGGCTGTCATCATGACACCTGAAACATGGGCAAATGCACCCACTGGTTTCGTAGGAGGAAGTTCTTTTTGTAGTGATTGCAAATGGAGCAAAGGACATCTGATGAATGTAGTGATAACGTAACTCCATTTTCTATCTTATATAACCGCTTGGAAAACTTGAAAAAGTGTTTTTAAGTAGTAATTGTGGTGCTTCAAACACTGAATGCAACATATGCATTCATTCAATTATTCAATGTGAGATGCTCGGTGTTCCTAAAAATATGATTCAAAGAAATGTCCCAAATGGCATGTACAAAATGTGTTCATTATAAAAGCCCCAGAGCGCCCCTTTGTGATGTTACTTGCAAAGCACCAAATGCAGGTATCTGGCTGTGCTAAATTGGGTCAAAGTAAAACATTAAGGCTGCTCACCGATTGAGCGCGGGTCAGATACAGGGACCAGGGTCAGTGCCATGAAAGTTTGACCTTTTGACTTAGAAACTTTTTGGGAAGCTGTAGATCATCAGTGGAGCAAGACTGCAGGTTGTGTCCAAGATGGCTTCCAGATCTAGATCTACATAAAGTCCCAGTAGAGCCTTTGAATTTTAGAGAAAAAGCTCTGAGTCGAAGAAATTAAAATTTTGCACCCAAGAAAATCTCTGGCCGTATACCTTCAGTGTCTTCTCCTGATGAAGATTTCTACTTTCAGATTTCGAAACCTTTTCTTTAGCTGGCCAAACAGCAAGTTGAATCTGACTTGTGATGTGATGTTGCCTGTTTAGGCTCAGGAGTGGTAAGGAGGTAGACTGTGGCTTTTTTGCCAAAAATCCTTGGGCAACTTGCTAAATTCGAAACTTTTAGTTCTAGCCAGAAGTAGTACACTACGTAACAAAATGTACATGAAACGTTTGTTGACCACCCATGTTAATGGAACTGCTGTTCACATTAAAGGAACTGCTGTTCACACTGTTTGCATTTGGATTTGTAGTTTCATGATTACAAATCACCTGAACAGTCGGCATGGGTAATTACACTATGCAATTTCTGTAATTTATTGAGAATTTTGCATAAATTACATTACGTGAAATTACCAAAGTTATACCAATTACTCTGCTGTAACAAAAATGTTGCGCAAGCTAAGTGCCAATCAGACAACTTGGAAAATGGCAGGGATGAGCCCAGGTGTGACTTACATCTGCCTGTGACAATGGCTGTTCCTTTGAAGCCTGTACAGTTTATGGACAAATCCTCCACACCATCCTATCAGGAGGAAGTCACACCTCCTCCCGCAGAGGAGCTTTTGTTCCCTTTCCTGAGAGCAAGTTACACCTCGAAGCAGGCTGCCAAGTGTCTGCTGGGGATTACCTTAGAAAAGGCTATTAGAGGCTTTAGTCAAGAAAAACTTTCTAAAAGTGGTATTTTCAAAATAGTGATTTAAAATGAGAATTTGTCATCAGATTAGATTATAAATTCGTATTAATGAGATTCTGTGAATCATTGGTATAGCTATTCCAAAATCAAAGTTATACATTATAAGGTGGTATAATCTAACCAAGTGCTTTGCTATGGGAGAGCCAGTCTTGAGACACTGGAAAATGACTTTGAAGATTTTTCACCAGCAGGACATGTACAATTTAAGAAGAAATGTCCCATTGTTTTACATTTCATGTGCCACCCCCGCATGGGCACTTAGGGCCTAGTTTAGTGGTGACTTACTGGTATGAAAAAGAAAGGTTTATGCCTGCCAAAAGTTGTATTTTGCCACATCGCATTAGCAGTTTAAAAACTGCACAGTCTGTGGTGGCATTCCCAGAGTCATGTTTTCACTTGTCACTTGTGGTGGCACATCAAGTGTTGCAGCCTACTGGTGACATTTAACTTGCAGGCCCTAGATACACCGAATACTGTATACTAGGGACCTACAGGTAATTTAAATGTGGCAATCAGGGATTAGCCAATTCTACATATTTTTAAGTCAGAGCACATACACAGGGATCAGGAAGGTAGTGCCCCAACGTTAAAATAGCCCATACACCAGCAGCATCAGTCCTAAATAGGGTGTTGGTCATGCAAAAAATTGATTGACCTTTCCTTAAAAGCCCTAGGTAGGCTTTATAGCCCACAATGTTGGATGCACAGTACCTACAGTGGCATTGATCCCAAACATATTTTCAGTGTCAAAGGATGTGTATATCCTATAAGGAAAACTAGAGTACAGATTAAAATATTAATTCTGCTATCTTGAGTTTGATACTGACTAGAAACATAGTTCAACCACTATTTTTAGTATTTATCAAAAGTCTGTTTCAATGAGGAAATGTTATTCTAAATAAATATTTAGAAACATATCTTTTAGGGAGTTACCTTTTTCCTTCCTGACGCTTCTGGAGGATAAATCTCCAGCAGCTATCCAGCCAGTGTTTGTTTGACATTAATAAGGTGTGAAAACTACTTGCAGAGAAGGAACAATGGCCTGGAAATGGGGAGGTGTTTTTCTTCCCCTTGTAGGAAGACTATTTAGGTTGAAAATACAAACCTCATTAACTTGTAAAGCAGCTGGCCCTTTCAAAGGTAAATGTGAAATGAGACTTAGAGAAGACGACCCTTTGTTCCCCAGCCAGGCTGGCACCAAACCGGGTGGGAGGGGAGATACCCTAGAACAAATTTTCGGTGACCATAAAGAAGGGGACTGCTCAAATCCCTGGCCACACTGGGTAGGCAAACATGCTCTGCACAGTGAAGGAAGGGTGCTCTAGTTGGGGATTTTAGGAGTAAGGTACACTGTGGGATTGTTTACAGTATGGCAAACAGGAACTGCTCCAAAAGTGTCTAGGTGGCCCGTGGCAAATATTGCATCATTTGTTAAGGAGAAGCCAGGAGTCACCCCCACCAATTAGCTGGTGCCAACCATAAATGTCATACCCCAAGTTATACTCCTGAGAACATTCTCTAGACCTGTGGAAAAACAGAAGAATGGCTGCACCTGCTGTTTAAGACATACAAGAAAACCCAAGGGCTATACCTGATGTCAGTTGTACTCAGAACAAAGAAGTAGACTCAAAGGGTCAGTTGGCTGACAACCTGTGTGGGAACACAGACCACAAACTGCAAGAAATTGCCAGCCGACCAATAGCAACATGACTTGGACTGGACCCTGCTGGTGGCCCCTTCTGGAGTAAGTCATGACCCCAAGTATTGTTCCTGAGGTCCTGGATCCATCAGCCAGGTTTAACTGGACCTCTCTTAACAGCCCTGACAAAAAGAACAGTTTTGGACTTCCAGACCACCGGAATTCCAGGATCAACCATCTAAGCCAATCCCCCCAAGGCACAACTTCATTGGGCTGAAGGAACAGATGTTTGTTTCCTGCATTAAGTTTCTCCACAGCAGCACATCTTTTCAGCAGGCCTTCAGCAAAAGGTGTCCACCCTTTTAGAACTCATTGTTGGATGAAGCCTGCAACCGTGTTCCACTGGAGGATTCTGAGCTCTAAAAGAGAGACTAAGTCAGATCATAGACATCTTGACCAGCAAAGGTGAAAAAGTATTTAGCTGACACAAAGACTTCCTTCGGTGCAACATGTTCTCACTAAAACCAATGGATTTAGCAGACCTCATACAATGGCTAGCCTCAGACATCCTTAAATAGAGCCTTCTACCTTGAGCTGTTGGAGGATTTCAACTTCCATTTCAGAGTCTAAGTCACAAAGAAATTTCTCTGACTGGGATGAACATTGTTGGGTTGTCTGACCAGTGCTCCATCACAGTCAGCCTGAAATTATGCTTAGGTACAACACCAATCTACCCCGATCAGAGACCATAGACTGTCATTGTGCTTATTGCTTTTGGTGCCATGTTTCCTTAAATCTCCAATCACCTTATTGGATTTTTTTCATTTTAGTTTCATTTGTTTATTAAATTGTATTCTATTTTTATACAGTGGGATTTTTATTGTGTTTTCTACTTTTGAACTTTTTTGGCACTTCTAAACACTTTACACATTTTCTTCAAGTTAAGCCTGTCTGCTCCCTGCCATACCTACCAGAGACTAAGCTCAGGATTAAATTAGTGAAGCATTTGAGTTGCTTGTGGTGGACAGCCATCCACCCCAAGAGGTTAGTGCACAGGAAAAATCTGGCATCTCAACAACTTCCTAATCAGAACATTTCCAGACCTGTGAAAATTCCACCTGAAGAGAGTATGCTGCTGGAAGAAGACTTCTGACTCCAGGTTGAAGAAGATAACTCACGCAAAAACTCAGAGACTGCTCTCCAAGGGTCACATGGTTAGCCTTCTCCCAGCCTGCTTCAGGGATAAAAAAAGCAGAAGGACAGTAGCTTATGGACTTGGGAGGCATAAGGATTTGGCACTTTCCCAAGTTCACATGACCTTGTAAATCTGGGGCAGCGGCAAAAAAAACATGGGGGTTGCATGGAAAACTCACCGCAACACCCACAGAACACGTCCTGCGTGCACAGTAATGCAATTTATCGATTTGCACTGCCTAGCCTTACTCAATATCTATAAGCCCATCCATAGACTCACATAGTGGCTTTGCATCATCTCATATATATGATTCAGTAATCTGAACCGCAGGAGCATCACAGCAAAGTGATGCTTCGGCAGAGCAGGTGGCTTGTAAACAAGTCCCCATGTTTGGCTGGCTGATAGCGTTCTGCTGCTCTGAAAACTGGTTACTTGGAACCTCACAATGAGGGTATCTGGGCTCATGAAGTGCTGCCTGGCCATGGTTTTTTGGCTTGCAACACTGAAGGATTTTGACATGCTTAGCCTTCTCTCAGCCTGCTTCAGGGACACAAAAGCAGAAGGACAGTAGCACATGGACTCGGGAGGCGTAAGGATTTGGCACTTTCCCAAGTTGACATGACCTTGTATATCTGGGGTATATCTGGGGTAGCGTCAGAAACCATGGGTGTTGCATTGAAAACCCACTGTAACACCGATGGAACACGTCCTGAGTGAACAGTAAGGCAATTCATCGATTTGCACTGCCTAGCATTACTCAATATCTGTAAGGCCACCCAAAGCCACACAAAGAGGCATTGCATGACCTCATAGATACGATTTAGTAATCTGCACTTCCGGAGCATCACAGAAAAGTGATGCTTCGACAGCGCAGGGGGTTTGTAAATAGGTACCCATGTTTTGCTGGTACCTTTCTGCTCCTCTGAAAACAGGTTCCTTGTAGCCTCACGATGAGGGTATCTTGACTCATGAAGTGCTGCCTGCCCATGGCTTACAGGCTTGCACCATTGTGGGATTTTGAATTTAAAAAAGTGACTAAGTCCAATGGTAAATCCTTAGACTTGTGCGAGTAGGTAACTCTATCCGACACACTAAGCAACCTCAGCAGCTATGAACGTCACTCTGCCCCACTTAGATCTCTTGGCATCTAAACCAAAAGCACCAGCTGGAGCTCAAGAACAAAATATCCAAGTTCAAGGGAACCACACAGCTACTTCCTTGGACATTCCCAATCGGAAAATTGTTAGATCTAGCCTTTCCAGGTAGTTTATCCCCAGACTTTTTGGCCTCCTGTTTTGGACCCTGTTTTTGTTAGTTTTATGACAATGGGCATTTTACCAATGTTGATCAGTGCTAAAGTGCATATGCCCTCCCTGTAAATTGCATTCATGGATTGGTGATATCATGATTGCCATATTTGATTTACTGTTAAGTCCCTAGTACAGTGCACTGTGTGTGTCCAGAGCCTGTAAATCAAATGCTGGTAGTGGGCCTGCAAGAATCAAAAAAGGGCCTTGACTCCTTACTCAGAAAGGCTGAGTCCAACTGAACTTATTAAACAAAACAAAAGCCAATCCTGGAACGTAATCCAACAACAATAAAGTTTCAAAGACAAGCTGCTTTGATTAAAGCAAAAACAACCTATTTCTATTTCAAGCAAATTTATTCTTATTTTGTGAAATAATCGTTTTTCTTTTTAGCACACTGTTTGTCGTGCATGGAAAATACAAAATACAAAATGCATACAGTTATATGTACATTATATACAAACCAATAAATCAACAATTTCAAACACACTTGGCCATTCATTCGTACACCATCCTTTCACAACAATAGAACAAAAAATAATAAAAAACAGTGCGTCCAAGCATCGGAAAATAAATCAGTCCAAAATATTTCTTTTCATATTTTTGCAAGCTTATTGTTGTTGTAATTGTCACACAATGGTCATTTTTCGTCCAGCATCTGGTCAATCTCATTTTGCATTTATTTGGGTTCACAAGAGATCTTGTGACAATTACAACAACAATAAGCTTGCAAAAATATGAAAAGAAATATTTTGGACTGATTTATTTTCCGATGCTTGGACGCACTGTTTTTTATTATTTTTTGTTCTATTGTTGTGAAAGGATGGTGTACGAATGAATGGCCAAGTGTGTTTGAAATTGTTGATTTATTGGTTTGTATATAATGTACATATAACTGTATGCATTTTGTATTTTGTATTTTCCATGCACGACAAACAGTGTGCTAAAAAAAAAAACGATTATTTCACAAAATAAGAATAAATTTGCTTGAAATAGAAATAGGTTGTTTTTGCTTTAATCAAAGCAGCTTGTCTTTGAAACTTTATTGTTGTTGGATTACGTTCCAGGATTGGCTTTTGTTTTGTTTAATAAGGTAGTGGGCCTGCAGCACTGATTGTGCCACGCACATGAGTATTCTGTAAATGAAACTCAGACCTGCCACTGCAGTGTCTGTGTGCAGTTTGGTACTGCCATGTCAACCTGGCAAGTGCAGCCACTTGCCAGGCCCTAAACATTACTTTTCTTACCTGTAAGAGACCCCTAAGGTAGGCCAAAGGTAGCCCCATGGACCAGGTGCAGTCTATGTGAAAGTTAGGACATGTACCGAGGTGTGTGACATGTCCTTATAGTGGAATATAGTGTATTTCATTTTTCAACATTGATAGGCTATCTGTCCCTTAGGATATAATAGGAGTTTATTTATAACATCTTATAAATATAAGTTCCCTTTTTTTACAAGATAGAAAGATGGTGTTTAGTATGCCTGAATTCAGAATATAAAAATAAATCTTTTAGGAAAGATGATTTTCATTTGAAAACACCACTTTTAGAAAGTAGGTATTTTCTTGCTTAGCCATCCAGTGTGCCTCTGCTAGGTTTGTGTTTTGACTGTCTAGCATTGGAGTGACAGGGGCTGGGGGTGTGTATTCTGTTGAGACAGCCACTTGGGGGCTGGGAAAGGCGTTTCCTGCCTTTCCAGGGTGTGCCAGGGCTCGGTTAAACAGACCTGGGCTGCATTTAGTGTAGGGGAGGACATTTCTTTCACACCTGAATGGGCCTGGTCTGCCATAGACAATGCTATCTCCACCTCCTGCCAGGAAGCTGGGCCAGAGAGTACATAACTGGTTTTGCTGAGCACAGACACTCTCTGCCTCCAGAGATCAAAGGATGGTATACTATAAAAAGGGGGGCCCTGACCCCAGAACTTCAGATTACTTCTGGAATCCTATACCAAGGAGAAGAGCTGGGAAAACTGAAGGAGAAATACTGCCACTTTGCTGTGTGCTGTCTGAGGATGGCCTGCGGTGGCTGTTTCTGCCAAGTAAAGGATAAATACTTTGCTGTGTGCTGTGTCCACTGCTTGAGGAAGATCTACAAGTGTTCCAATTAGAGCTTGCCTTCTGTTTTGAAGTCTCAGGAATACGAAGACTCAACCACCAGCTCCCCTGAACTTCCTTGCTGGGAGTTCTGACCTGCCAAGAGGCTCCTGTTGCTGAATTGGGCCTCCGGAGGTAGCTCCTGCTGTTGAGAGCTGGATAAGAGACGCAGCTATGCGAAGCCCGATGCATACGTGTCTGTTTCAGACACATCACTGAAGAAATTCACACAGTGCCTGCCTATGGCTGGAGAAATCGCTGCACACTGAATCCCATGCAGCGATCTCTAATGTCCTATATCACCACACCGATTCTGATGCAGGCCCTGCTGTGCAGCTGCAAGAATCAACGAATCGTGGGACTTCAACATAAGAGACCGACTCAGCACTGTTGCTGCCACCGCATTGAGAACCGACGCATCCCGATCCTTATGCATCGCACTACAGCGCAAAATCTACAAGAACGCCGGGCCGCAGTATGAAACCGATGCATCACCTCTCTGCACAGTAAGAAACCGATGCATCACCTCCCCTTCAGTAAAGAACCAACGCATCACCTCCCCTGCGTGGCAGTAAGGAACTGATTCATCATCTCCCCTGGAGTAAGGAACCAACGCATCACCTTCCCTGGGTGTAAGGAACTGATGCATCACCTTCCCTGCGGCTGTTTTTGTTTGTGACGGTGACACATCTAAGGTTCTTTGTGTTGAAATTGTTGCATCTGTAGTTTGCTATGGACAGAACTGTTTCTCCTTTTTGAAGTCATATTTTGGTTATTGTGTTGTGGATTTTTGTTGTTTTGGTCTTCTTTGGTTTAGAAAAAGATTACTTATTTTTCTAAACTGGTGTGGTGCCTATTTGTAGTTTTTCCACAGCATTACTGTATGTGTACACAAATGCTTTACACACTGTCTCTGAGATAAGCCTGTCTGCTTGTGCCAAGCTACTAGGGGGGGTGAGCAGGGGATATTATAGAAGTGTTTCCCCCTTACCCTGACTAGGAAGAAGGGGCCCTACTTGTACAAAGGTGCAAATCATTGCCAACAAGTTGAGACCCCCATTTCTAACAAAACATATCAATGTTGTGTAGCTGATGAAGCAGGCCTACAAAGTATGGCGATCGCTCCAAAGCAGTGAAAAGCACAGTGATTAATACTAAGTTACTTCTTAGAAAAGATTTTGCCCACAGTACTGAATCTCTTTGGAAAAAACAATATTGAGCATAGGGCAATTGAATACACATTTATCTTCCACTAGCTAGCCTAATTTCTAATCTGCCATCAAAAATGATTCTCTGACATGAATACTGCCAGGTTGCGAGGTTTAGTCACTTAAAGCCCTTTTCCAATGTCATTGAGTGAACATTCTTGGCTAGCACCATGTCACATACAACTTAGGGCCTGATTTAGATGTTGTTTGTCAAGTTGCTCTGTCACAATGGTGACGGCTAGCCCATCTGCCAAAATATAAATCCCATAGGATATAATGGTGTTTATATTTCAGTGGATGGGATAGCCGTCACTGTTGTGATGGAGGAAGCAGTCCACCAAGATTTAAATCAGGTCCTTAGATGGATCCTGAAACACGTGGCCATGACTTTTCTTGGTGATCAGCACCATATACCTATTACCTTACACTTGCTGTCTACAATTAGGCCAGCCATTGTTTATTTATAAAACAATTAAAAGAAGGCAACAACATGAAAGAACAATTTATTTGCAGTAAAAAGCAACTCACAATAACAATATTTTCATTCAGACAAACATTATTTTACTATTGAGATTCATTGCACTACAATTCTATAATTCATATTGTGTTCCAGTTCAGTTTACTTTTGCATATGAAATGTAAATTACCAATATTGTGGTGCAGATTGATTATACATAAAATGCAAATTATATGTAGTAATACATAACATTTGGAAAAATTAATTTATCAAGTTAAAAAGTTGAGTTTGCATTGTCTACTCAACTTTGATTTTCCAACAGGTGACTGCAAACTTTGCATGTAAGAAAAAAAAAAGTCAAATTGCATAAAGTAGGACACTCAATGAAGCTGACATACAAAGCTCTAGTGACTTCGCAGATGTTGGTATTTGCTGCTTTAGATAGTGGGAATAGCCAGTCCTTGTGATAATAATAATAATATCCACATTTGTAAAGCGCACAATCACCCGTTAGCGTCTCTAGGCGCTGGGGGCAGCCGGGAAGATTAAGCAAGCTATTGGCCAGAGTCACATGGGGCTGGGCTAATCTGCCGCCAGTGCCGGGGATCGAACCGTGATCCCCAGATTCCGGAGTCAGTCGCCCTGGCCGCGGCGCCACACCTCTTCCTCTTGTGGAACCCCCTAGAGAAGTATCAAAAAGTAAAAAAGTTCATCTCCATCCCAGCCATATCTAGGCAGAAACTGAGGCAAACATGGAAGGATGTCACCCGCCACACTTTGCGGTGTATCATGTCAGATGAAGAATTCTGTAGTGAAGCTTAACAAAAAGCGAAAATTCCTTTTTGTGGCCAGTCCTTTCCAAGTAAGGATCACACTCCTAGTCAGAGCCTGAAATTGACTCACTCCAATGTCCCCTTCATAGGTGCTCACATATATCTACTACCACTGGTACTCTTCTTTTAATTTGGATGCCAGGCTTATTTGTTATGTTATGCTGTGACCAAATAAACCCCTAGTCTATACTACACAGAGCCTCATGAACATGTAAACGCCTCGGTAATTGCCTCCATTTAACATCTTAAATGAGCATGATAAGGGCCTCTATATTAATTTCATGGGCAGAGGAGGACACGCTCTTAAGCCAATATGACATGGGCCTTGTCCTGACTTTGATTTGAATTGGATAAAGTCCCAGATCCATATACTCTGACTTTAGTGGGGCAGTGGTTGGGGGCTGAGTAGCCTTTTCAGAAAGACATTTTCTAAAGATGTTAATTTGTTGCTATTGACAGATACTCATGCTTCAACATCACAGATTGATGGTGCAAGGGCCTTTTGTATAGTAGACCAATAAGGTCTATACTATGTCTCTGCCACACGATTGCACAGAGACTATCTTTCCTATCTCAAGTCTTTGGCAAAGAGTGGATGCACTTTTCTCAATTTAGCTTTTCCACCATCTGCCCACATTTAGATAATCATGTTTCCTAACTCTTTCTATCATTAACTTTTCTAGGGTTAAAATGGAGCTACTTCATGGTTGGTCTTACTTTTATATATAATCAATACCCTATCACTGATTTTAGAAGCAAAAAAGCCATATTGGACTTCTAGATATAATTGCTGTGGGATCTCCAAAGTGACATTACTTCATATCCTCCAGTCCTGAGGATGATATCTCCATCTAGTCTGATAAACTTAGAATAATTTAGATAATCAGAAGTAACCAGAAATGAACACCAGCAAAAGGAACAGAAATTGAAAAGCCTGAATATGCCCCAACAATTGAGAGTACAACAAGGAAGGAATTTACCAATGACCTGCAAAGAGACAAGATTACTATAATGAGCACAACTAGCACTCCTTATCTTAGCATTCATTAAAGACAAAATACACAAAGGATTACCATGAGGTAAACTGCCCATTCCTCAAAGCTGGAAATCACACTAGGAAAAACAATGCATCAAGGGAACAAAAACAAATAAAGAAAGATCAAGAAATAAGTTGTCAGTACTTTTAAGGTCTAAGTAGCTTGCCCCAAGAGAAGTTAAAAAGAAATGGGCTCGTTCTCTGTTGTTATTTTCTAATGAGTTAGGCATGAAAGCACTTGTGGCTGAACTTTGTATTTAGAAGTTATTTGCTCGACCATTTATGATTGGGAACTCTTCAACCTATTTTTGTTCAAGTTTTACCTTGGAATGGAACGTTTAAAATACATTGTCTGTTTGTCACAAGTGGGGCGGTGGGGGAGTGGGGGAGTGGGGCAGTGGGGCCGGGTTGGGGGGGATTTCGAAAGATGACCACGAGGGAAAATTAAATAAATAATTAATGTTCCCTCGTCGTCATCGTCTGCACTGCATACTGAGAATATTTCAAACAAAGCATCGACTAGGAATAACCCATTTTGGACAAAAAATCCCTGTAAAGGGAAGTAAAAAACACAAGCCCAAAAATATCTCTCACAATTGTATACAGTTTTTTAAAGATATATTATATATATATAATAATATGTTGTTGAAAAACTATCAATCATGTTTAACACTGAAAAATAGGTAGGGATTGATTTCTTCATGTTTTATAAACATTTGCTTTTTAAAGATAAGGCAGACTGCCTTGACTGGGAAAATATGACAATTACCAAACCTCTACCCCCTCTAAACCCCAAGGGACCCTCTGAATTCTGACATGCCTTTTTATTAATCTCAATACTTCATTTGGGAACTTTATCGTGAAACCAGGTTTTGAAGCGAACGGTAAATAACTTCACTGGTTAAAAGACACAGACAGGTATCAATTTAAAGTGTTTACTCTTGTGACTCGTGAACAAAACTCTAACATACTTACAAGACTGTAAGCAAGGTGTCTTTTAACTGGATAATTGTCCTTCTTCAAAAATCCTATATTTGATTTGTTGGCATCTATTCAGAACTGAGCAGAGGGTTCTACCCTGGATATGGAAGAATCTTCTCCGCTCTTGATCACCCTGCAGGATGTGTTTCTTCTGACTTTGCTGTGGGGTAGTGAGGGGTGTTCCTTTGTCAGGTATATATATATGTCGTAAGAAAACAAGTTCAAAACTTACCTCGACTTTGCTTTACGTGTTTTAGTGAGACATTAACTAAACTTACTGGCCTGAAAAAAACTGTCTTAAAATGAAATTTGATACGTGAAATAGTACATTTAACATATGAATGGCCCCAACTACATTGCGTAAGAACACACTAAAGCAACCCCTTAATTTTCTGATTATTAAGGAAATTCAAAACAAAAATAAAACAGGATGGACCACTCTGTGATAGGGCACAAGCCTTACCTACCCTTGTGAAGTCTACAGTAATAAAGAACCTTTTTCCATAGGCATAGAGAAGGGAAAATACATACAAATGGCAACCAAGTATGAACAGGCCTGCCTTATCCCACCTGGAGCTGTCTTACATAAAGTGCTCAGCCTAAAGGATTAAGTGCACCCACTTTTTGGGCGTCTGGAGCACTTTGGTATTACGAAAGGGGCCAAAGCTGCTTGTGCAGTCCCTTCTGTAGTACAGATCACACCGGCTGGCTTCTAAGGAATTGGTGCCTCATTAGCTTTGGACATGAACCCCTGCTAATGAGGGAAACACTTTGCTTCTGTGTCACGCTGTATTATCAATGCAGAGGCTGAGGCAAAGATACGATCAGGAGGTGCGCCTGAAGGAAGCGGTGTACAGTCCGTGCACCCCTTGAGCATTCCCCTCTGGAGGGATGAGGAGTATCCCATGGACCTCTGCACAGACCACTCAGTTCACCCGCTTCAGGCGGATCACTTCCCTATTCTCAGAAGGAGGTTGTGTGCCGCCTGTTCTGTGAAATGAAAAATTAGCTGCTATTGCCCTCCCCCCAGGGCAGATGTGAGTTTGCAGCTGCCTTGGGGTAGTGCATTATCTGTAATTGGGCTCATTGTCCCTGTTTGCATCTGCTTCCCCTATGTGCTGTGGCAAACAAGGAGAGTGACCCCTATGTACACCACGGCTTCACATGCTTTGAAGTGAGCTCCACTTGTCCGGCTTATGCAAAAGAGTAGCCTGAGTCGCAAGTGAAGAAGGCACACCTGTCTGGAGCAGTTCTCTTGGCTCAGAAACAGAAAAAATATGCACAGTAGCCCCTGATGCTCAGGGGCGTAACACAGGCCCCCGCAGCCCCTGCAGTGTTGCGCCCCGCGATCCAAGGACCCTCTCCGCTGCCGTGGAGCAGCAAGCAAGGCCGACAGTGCAAAAGGGGGTTAATAGTTGAGCAAAACCTAGGGACACAGGCAGGAGAGACAAAGGGCCAGATGTAGGTAAATGGCATTTACCGATTTGTAAATACCGAATTTTACCGATTCGGTATTTACAAATCGGTAAATGCTATGTAGGTATTTTTACCGATTAATTTAACGAATCTGTAGAATTCGGTAATTACCGAATCGTTATTTACTGATTCGGTAATTGCCATTGATTCCTATGGGCCTCCAGGCCCATAGGAACCAATGGCAATTACCGAATCGGTAATTGACAAGTGGGACAGGGTGTGACTTTGACACCCTGTTGCACCCCTCATTCAGGCATGTGTGTCATGTGACACACATACATGCCCTTAGGGCATGTATGTGTGCCACATGGCACAGGTGTACATGCACAGATGTGCATGTACACAGGAAATCGTTATTTACCATCAAATAGTATTTGATGGTAAATAACGAATTCTTAAGGCCCTGTGGCACTGTTTTCAGTGCCACCTACATTTCAAATTACCGATTCGGTAAATTTACAGAATCGGTAAATACCGATTCTGTAAATTTACCGAATCGGTAATTTTTAAGCCCCCTACATCTGAAAATCCAAATACCGATCGGTAACGGCCGAAATTGTCAGTTACCGACCGGTATTTGGTGACCTACATCTAGCCCAAAGTGCCATGACGTTTGGAACTAGGAAGGGGAGGCACAGCATGGGGAGGAGCTGCGTATTACAACTTGGCCATGGTGCCGGAAGGGGGGAGTGGGGACGTAAGGGTACGTCCTTCTGCCAGGGCGGGAGAGTTACATTTTGTAGGGAACTGAGAGGTAGAGGCTGGCTGCAGAGCTCACTGGTTTGCGGGCGGCAGTAGCACCGGAATCATGGTGCTCGGCAGGTTGGCAGCACTACTGATTGCACCTGCCAGGCTGCCTGTTGCTGTGGGGCTAAATTATCTATCGCTGCTCCCTGCCAGTAAATAATTACCGGCCGGTCGAGGGAGAGTTCTGGAGCCTGTGACGAGAGCGGGAGGTACAGGCAGAGTGAGGCTGCTTCTCTTCGCAGCTGTTCAGGTCTCTGCAGGACTAATGGGCTCTTTTTCTGTCATGGAATACAGACTCGAGACGTAAAAAAATGGAGTAAAGTCGAGACAACACCCTCAGAGAAGCAAATAGCAGGACGAGCTGAGTGAGTCTGCCCCCTCCCCATCTCCACTTACAGGGGTACTGGCAGCATGTGTGCTGACCTCATTATGCCCCCTTTAGTTGGTAGATGTGATTATTTTTTAAATGAAAATGCCTATTTGTTTAACAATAACCCCCTCCCATTGCAGGCTCAGGCCTCCTGCATTTCCAAGCAGGTGCTACTGTGGAGCTTCTCCTATTAGGGGTCGGATTTAACGGTGTCTTGTTTCTTCCGCTATTCAAAAGGTTGTGCTGCTGTGGATGGGTGTTTTTGGAGGGGGCACACGTGGGCCTGCGAGTGTCACTATTTTATTACTGTCTGTCTAGGCCTGCAGAAACCAGATAATTAACACTAATTCACCCTTCCCAGCGAGGAGAGCTCACACTGCCTGTGATTCTCTGTCCATTTTGACCAGAGTCAGACTGGGACAGACATTAGGCCCAGGCACCAAAGTAAAAGTGCCCCACTAAGGGCCAGATGTAGGTAAATTGATTTTACCGATTCTTAAATACCCATAAAATCGGTAAATTATATGTAGGTAAAAAATCGGTATATATTACCGATTCGGTAAAAGTCGGTATCGGACGATCGGAAAATACAGAATCGGTAAATACCGAATCGATATTTACCTATCGGTATTTCCAATGCATTCCTATGGGCCAAAAGGCCCATAGGAATGCATTGGAAATACCGATCGGTAAATACCGATCGGTATTCTCAAAAACGGGCAGAAAACAAAAGTGAAACTTAATACAACAGCCAATCAGGTGCAACCACCCTCCCCCTTCCTAACAGGAAGTGGCTACCCAGGCAGCTGCAACTCATTAGAAGGTTCTGGAGAGGCAGTCAGAGCTGAGCAGAGACACAGAGCAGCAGGGAGTGTTTTCTGGGAGTGTTGCACATTGAAAATGGCTAGCAGCAGTGAGAGTCAGAAGGCAGAGAGGAAAAGGAAGCTGAAGTTCAGCAGTATGGAGCTGCAGGTACTAGTGGAGGAGGTGGTTAGAGTCCACACATAACTGTTTGGAAAGCTTTCCCTCACTGTAGCTGAGTCAGCTAAACGCAAGCTCTGGCTAGACATTGGTGAAAGGGTGAATGCTGTGGGAGTCACCAGCAGGAGCATCGAAGATCTGAAAAAAAGGTTCTACGACATTAGGAGCCTCACAAAAAAAAATGGCTGACCTACACAAACAGGCTGGTCTCACCGGTGGAGGCAGAATCCAGCACCCCCCCTGACTGACCTGGAGGAGTTGGTGGCGTCAACACTCGAGGCAGACAGTGTTGTGGGAGTGGGAGATGTCGACAGCTCAGCCAGAGCCAAAGCAAAAGGTAAGACGCATGCGCAGCATGACACCCCATACCAAGCAGCATCCCTTAACCCTTTGTGCACAGGCCAACCCCAGTCCAGTACTGCTAGCACTATACAGGACCAATGCATTATGGGAAATGTAGTCAGCTAATATTAGACCATGTATAACTGAACAGACATCAGCAAGGCAGTGAAAGTAATGCCGATTAATGAAAGTGAAATGTGTAAAGAGTTTATTTTAGTCACTGTGACACAGTAGCACTCAGTTGACATACGCTTATTTACACCTAGGGGCAACATCAGCCAGTCAAGTCACACCAACAGCAGGGACTGCAGCAGCGAGGGAGGAGAGTGACGAGGCAGGGCCAAGCCATGTCCATGCATCGCAGGATGAGGAGGACACAACTGCCATCACCCAGGAAGAGGAGACAGTCCTGACCCCCGAGTTTCCACACTCCCCACACCTTTCCCAATCCCCTTCATTGCATTTCTCTCCTGAGACATCCCCATCAATGTTACTGCCTGCACCTGCAACCCCACCAGCCAGGAGGCGAGTCGTGGCCCCACTGACAGTGATGGAGGCAGCAGAGGCTGAGGCGCAAGAACCTGCACCTATGCGTCCTGCTGCACTGCAGCCCACCACAGAATCTGACACCATGCGCAGACGTCGCCGCAGGCCCAGCAGTGCAGGTGGCTCTGGAGTTGGCACTGTGTTCCGTGGGCTGGAGGGAAGCATGGTGCACATCCAACGCATGCAGGGTAAAGCAATACAGGCCTGTCACCGCCAATTCCGTGCCCTAAACCAACAAATAGGAGAAATGGGGAAGGGCATGAGTGACATGGTACAAAGCAACAAGGAGATAGCAAAATCCAATGCTGACCTAGCTGCAGGAATTACTACTGCAATCACGCAGCTGTGCACAAAACTGGACTGCATAGAGCACACAAGGCGCAGGGACGCCCGAGTAACCAATAGGGCCATGAATCGCCTGGCCACAGCCACAGCACAGCTATGCCGTTGAGGCAATAACATGCAGGAAAGCCTCACCCAGAACACGGCCGAGGTCACCAGGGGCATGGCCCGGATCACCAGTGCCCTAGAGGCTATGATGATATCTCAAACGGCACAGAATCCTGCCCTGGATGTGCCTGAGGGAGAGGACAGCAGTAGCCGCAGCAGCTTGGGAAGCGCTGTGGTTCAGCCTCATAGGAGCAGCAGGCGCCCAGCTGAGCCTGCAGGCCATGAGGAAGGCAGTGGGGAACATCCCAGTGGCTCTGGGAAGCGCGCGCGCAAATGACTTTGCCAGTGTGGGTGATGTAACCCAGGACATGTTGTCCCCACCTTTCTTTAATTTAATTAGTTGCACGTAAGTGCCTTAACTTTGTGGCTACATCAAAATACTTTTGTTCCATACACAACCTGTCTGTGTCTCATTACTTACTCAGAAATAGTTGCTTGTTATTTCCTCACGTCTGTATCTGCCATCACTTGGTGTTGTGACTCCAGCAGGTTGTCTGTCAGGCACAGCATTGTCGTCGTCATGATCCTCGTAGTCAGACAACTCCACCTCAGTACCCTTCCTCACAGCCAAGTTGTGCAACATGGCACAGACAGCTATTAGCTTGCAGCAGGTGATGGGGGTATACTGCCTTGCACCTCCACTCTTGTGCAGGCATCTAAATCTGCTCTTGCAGATGGCAAAGGTCCGTTCTATCACATTGCGTGTACTTTTGTGGGCCCGGTTATACCTCATTTGGCTGGGTGTGGAGGGGTTGAGGTAGGGAGTGAGGATAAATGAACGTAGGGCATATGCACTGTCTCCTAAAAGGGAAATGGGAATACATTACTCACATGCATACTAGTAATTCTCACTGCAATAGGTGTTGAAGGGGTCGCAGACTCTGTCTTACCTAGGAGGTATCCTGCGCCAAATTCCCCTGCTGACAGCCGTGCATAGATGCCGCTGTTCTGAAATATATAGGAGTCGTGGGTACTTCCAGGAAATTTTGCAACAAGGTCTGTGATGATGTACTTTGCATTGCAAATCACCTGGACGTTGATGGTGTGGCTTGACTTCCTATTGCGGTAAATGTATTCTGTGGCAGCAGGGGGACAAATGGGGATGTGCGTGCCATCAATGCATCCGATGATATGGGGAAATCTTGCCATCTGGTAGAACTCAGATTTGGTTTGAACCAGTTCAGCATGGGTGGATGGAAAAGAAATGTAATGCTCCATCCTATGCAACATGGCGTCCAGGAATTTCTGAAAAAACCTTGAGAGGCTGCTCTGGGTCACCCCTCCCACCACAGCAACCACGCTCTGGTAGCTCCCTGACGCCAGCAGGTGGAGGCTGCACAGCACCTGTACATGTGTTGGAATTGCATGTGCCCTTTGGGGTTGGGTACTCCAACAGTCGGTGGAAGTCCCTGATGAGCTCCAAGATGGTGTCTGGAGCCAACCTGTACCCTTGCAGTATCTCTTCCTCTGTGAGCATGAACAGGGTCACCCTCTGCCTGTAGACCTGCTCCTGTCTCAGCCATTCCCTCTCTCCTTCCTCCTGTAGCTGTAGCCGTCTTGCAATGACATAAAATGCCGCCATTGTGCAAACAGAATTGCATTTTGGGTCCATTTTTATAGGCTGCACCTGGTTATCACCTGATTTGAATCCATGGTAAATACCGACTCTTAAATACCGATTTTGAAGCAAAAACGGTATTTCAGAGCCTCCCTACATCTCAATCTTCAATTTTACCTATTCTTAATTACCGAATCGGTATTTTACCGATCGGTAAGTTTACCGATGGGTAAATTTACCGATCTGTAAACTTACCGATGGGTAAATTTACCGATCGGTAAATTTTCCAAATCGGTATTTTACTGATCGGTAAGTTTACAGATTCGGTAAAATTACCGATTCGGCCTATTTTCTATCACCTACATACCGATCGCTCAATACCGGTCGGTAACGACCGAAAATTGGTATTTTCGGCCGTTACCGACCGGTAAAGGCCTACCTACATCTGGCCCTAAGTGACCAGACCCATGCTTCCAAATTGTGCCAGGGTTCACTCATACATGTCATACAAGTGTTTTGCAAGGAATAGAAATGGTAATGAATTTGAGCATTGCTATGTTTGTTTTAATAAAAGGCAAATCAACAGTAAAAACCGGGACAGCAGACCACAAAACAGGCCACAAACAGACATAAAAACAGCATACACTCTGACCTGGCAGACCAGGCCTTCAGCACTGCCTAACTGCCCCTGTAGGACATTCCGACCTTGGCTCAGACACATCTTTCAATTCCTGCATGCTTCTGCAGCCTCTGACCCTCCTACCCAGTCTGGCCAAAGAACACACAGCTCAAGCAAAATAAATGAGAAAAGCATTCTTTGACATTAATCTCATACATTTTTGATTGATTAATACAGTCTCTAAATGTTGTCCTTTTTGGTGCAGTGGTGGATAGTGACCTCTGTATTCTACTGCTCCAATATCCCATCTGCGACTCAGACCACTAGAATATGCACATTGCAAGTCTGACGCATGTAAAAATTGAAGCCTTGCAAGATCTGAGACAGTGGTGTGCATGTTTGAGAGGGGCAAGTGCAGAGGCCATTATTGGCTCTTTATTGCTTGATTTTGCTCGCGAGAAAGTGTCACTCATAGTCGTTGAATGTCACTCATAAATACACTGAAATTATGCAAATGTCACACATAAGCAATCTGAAACCTTGGCAGCTATGTGTCGGGGCAGAGGAGCAGCGCGTGCTTGAGGGGACCCCGTTCATCAAACTGCACTCTCCTCTTATGACAGACCGGGCCTCCTGAGCACAAGGGGGCTCCAGCCTCTTGCCCCCTATCGCACCACTTCGGGCGCTCCCCTCAATGTGCCCCCGAGTGCTGAGACCGTGGCCCGCCCTGCAGGGATCTGCACCATGCTGAAGATGCCCTTCCAGGAGTCACCGAAGGGCTTGGATGCTGCTTTTATCGGGGTATCCCTGGACACTGGCGCCTCCAACCGCCCGGGAGCAAGGTAACAGCGAGCAGGGGTGTGGGGGCCTAGCTTCACTTAACTCACTGGATATGTCTCAAGTATGGGATGTCATTTCACTTTATTGCACATCTAATTCTTCCACGCATGCAATTTGGCAAGCAGTGACTACGTCCCATGACAAATTCGAATTGAAAGCCAATACTTGAAGTAAGATGCTAGTGGGAAACTTTATGGGTTTCCAATTCTGAAAGCAGAAAGACAGACAGCCAAAGGGATTTGTACGAAAACGAACATATCTGAACCTTCTTGGATGCTGGGAGTTACGTAACTTACGTTACCCTCGCCATAGTTGCAAGCGCAGCTGCCTCATCATAAATTAAATGGTGCGCGGCCTTCACCCTTAGGGTGGAGCATACTACGGTTGGGCTCAGCCGGATCGAAGTCTGGTGACGTTCTGCCCCTGGCCCGTGACTGCCACTTCCCTCTCCCCGCTCCAGGCGCTCATGGTGTACCTACGCTCCAGGAGTCCCGCCTCACCTGTTCTCCCCGGGCCGGCCTGTCCCATCAGCATGTCATGATTGGCTCTGCCCGCAGGCACCTCACCCTCCCTTTGCTTAAAGCCTCGGTATTTGCAAACTTTGAAGCAGAAGGCACGCAACCAGGAAGCGGCCTGCAGAAGGAAGATACCTCTTGGCGCTGCTGAGCTGCTTTCGCCGTCGGTCGTAAACTGAGAGAAGAGAGTTTGTGGAGCTCACGGCGTTGTGGCTTTCAACACCATGGGTAAGGACTGTCCATTGTCACTATTAATGGAAATATTGAACAATTATGCAGCGTATAACGCAAACTGTGTCATGTTGCTTCAATATTAGGTGACATTGTTACCCATCACATACACTTCGAAGGTTAAAGAGCTGAGTTATTCCCGCAGGAGTTCGAACAAAACATGCCTCTTAAACATTACAACCCAGTGTTTGCGACAGGCACACACATAACCCACCAGTGCTCAGCTTCGTGGTGGAGTGTGTTACCCCCAATAAATGTATTCTATATTAAATATTTGGGCACAGGTACTTTCAGTTGGGTATGGTGAGGTGTCTGTTGAATTTCACCTGGGATTTTTTACTATGGCACACAGACAAAAACATATATGCACACTCTCTCTCTCTCCTCTCTGTTTTGAAGTTCTTAAAATGTTTTTCCTTTACAACATATTGTGCTTTGATTATCCCTAACAATCTGCACTGCTCTCCTTTACCACGGCCCCCAGGGGCGTAACACAGGCCCCTGCAGCCCCCGTGCTCCAGGGGCCCCCTCCACAGCCACGGCACAGCCAGCAACCACTTGGCACTCCACACATCCAAACCTTGGATGTTGGATGCTGGGAGTTACGTAACTTGCGTTAATGCTCACCGTAGTTGCAAGCGCATCTACCTCATAATAAATTGAATGGTGCATGGCCTTCACCCTCAGGGTGGAGTATACTATGGTTGGGCTGGTCATTCTCATGCGCATGCCACATTGCGCAATTTAAAGTGCGCATGAGGCGAGGCGCCTGAGAGGGACCCTGCTGCCCAGGACGGATTTAATTATTGTCAATGCTAACCTTGCCGGGTCTTCTGTCGCCTTCTCGCGCCTGCTACTGAAGCTGCAGGCCAGGCCTCAGGTGAGACAGTCTGTCGCCTACACAATCTCAAGTTTGAAACGTTGATTGTCTCCCACAGCATAATTTTCAACCTACATGTCTTCAATGGAACCCATTTCCTCCACTGCCATCAGCATGGGCTGGGACACGTGACCATCATAGCCCGACCATCCATGCAGTGTTTAACAGATGAACCTTTTCTGACTTCAAATATTACTGGCAGTTTCACAAGTCAACCCAGGAGATTAACATTTTTATCTACAACATCCGACCTCATAACAAATCTCTGCCTTATTATGAAGTTCATATGGAAGCTAATGCTCCACCAATCACTACACTGTCTTGAGGTCTCGTCCACCTCCCCTCCACTAATTCCTGGATCCACCTCTAGGCATGGCACATGCAGCGCACACTTCTGTGATAACACCTTGCAATAGTTTTTTGGGACAGTTTCAAAGTTAACCTCTCAGCCTATGTGCAGCCTCTAACATAACACAACTACAGCTAGCATTTTAATATTTAATGAATAATTTCTCAATTTGATCAAAAGTTACATTTTTTTGTATTTATTTAAAATCACCAGATGTTTTTCATTCAAAGCTTACAAGTTTAATTGAATTACTTTTTTTAATTGGTTTATTATTCATTTTAAAAATTATAAAATATTTTATGTTGAATTTAATATTACTTACACACCAAACTATGTTTATGTATATTTAATTTAAAAGTCAAAATAATTTAATGTGATTTCCTATGAGGTGTTATCCATTACTTTCCTTGGGAGTGGGTGTCTGTACCAGTGAGTGGCCATGTGTGGTGCTATACTAACTACAAGACTGGGCTGGAGTGCATTTACTATTGATTTGTGACCTTTTGAGTTATAGTAACTTTAGAAGTGTAGTTTGTGAATAGCAATGGGTGTGTTTGTGTTAGCAGGCCCCACCCTTAGCCCATCCTTACACCCATAAACTTCTCTCTACTGCTCCTTGAACCCTTTCTATTTAGTAGTAACTATTGCTCATTTCCCAGCAGCTTTTAATAGTCCCTCTGACATTTACACCTAAATAGTAGGTTTATTTGTGTGGAGACCTCTGACACTTTTACAGAAAGCTCAACATAGAAAAGAAAGGAGGTATGGAGGGCTATGCTTGTAGGTTTGTGAATAGCATTTTATAGTACACGAGAAGTACAACCTAGTACTACTTTATATACTACAAAATGCAGTTTGTGAATGGACCCCTTTTTGATCTGTTTCAAAATCTTAACCACACCCCATGCTAAATACCTACAACAGACAGTATGTTGTTTTAGGGTCACTTATACAGGTGCCAAAGCGGCACATCCTCTGTAGTCTGTAAAGAGGCCCAACCAGCTGTGCACAGCCTCCAATGAGGCATAAACTTGGATTCTGCAATGCTCTGCTCACAGCTTCCTCTGAGGCCTGGAGTGGTCCTTGCTAGATGTGTTCACAGCCTCCTCTAAGGTCTTAACAGGCCTTGGCAGCTGTACATTGTGCCCTCTGAGGGCTGCAAATGGATCCTGCCAGCTGTGCATACTGGCTGTTCAGAGGTCATAGTGGGTCCTGCCAGCTAGCTGTGCACAGTCTCGTCTGAAGCATGTAAATGGATCCTGCTAGCTGTAGTCAGCCTCTTTTGAGACCAGTAAATGGATTCTGATTGCTGTGTGCACAGCCTCCTCTGAGTGCCTAATGGGCCCTACCAGCTGCGTACGCAGCTTCCTTTAAGACCTTTACATGAATGCTGCCAGATGTGTGCACAGCCTCCTCTAAGGGAGTAAATGGATCTTGCCAGGTGTTTAAGCAGCCTCATTTGAGCTTTGTAAATGGATTCTGCCAGATGTGTGCATAGCCACCTCTAAGACTGTCAATGGATCCTGTCAGCTGTTTATGCAGCTTGCTTTGAGGATTGTAAATAGATGTAGTCAGGTGTGTGCACAGCCTCCTCTGAGGTTGTAAATGGAGCCTGCCAGTTGTTTGCTCAGCCTGCTTTGAGGCATGTAAATGGATGCTGTGAAATATGTGCACAACATCTGACTGAGCAGCAAGACTTCCACGGAAGTCTTTGATAGTTTGGGCTAATTTCCAGCATTCCCTTGGGTCTTGTGATGTGGAGGAGCCCCAGGGTGCCTGTCCCCTGACACAAACATGGGGCCAGCAGAGGGCAAGCACCCAGGGTATGGTTTGCAGAGCACTCTGGTACATGTTTAGAGTGGGCCGTGGCACTTGCACTCTGGGGATGACCCCTGTGCTCAGCGTCTAGTTGGCCACTCTCTCAGCATGTGTCTGGCCGGTAGGGCTGCCCCCTCCTGCAATTCCAGTACAGAGATTCACTCAGAGTTGCATATGTGCCCAATCATTTCTGATCTGCAACTGACACTTCTAGCCCAGTACTGGGGCACCTCACTCACTGATGCACCTTTACCCAAATGTGCAGTGGCATAGAGTAGAGTGGCGTAGAGTTTGGGCCATCAGCTCGCAGCTACAGCAGTATGGGTGCACCAGTTGCCTCATATCAGTACTGCAGCCAGGCGGGTGCCTTATAAATTAAATGGTGCACTTCTAGCCTCTCAGTAGTGAAGATGGGTTAGCCCTCTCTCCTGTTTACCAGCCCAGCATCATCGCATTTGTTATAGCACATTCTACAAAACTATAGGGGCAGCAATTACATGTTATGGGATGTTATTTATGTTTATATAATACATTCTATGAAGAATATGGCCCACTGCCCAAATGCCATGTCTGTGCTTAGTTAGATGTAAGCAAAATGTTCTATTTAATGTGTTGTGTTGGAAGTTTGTGTGTGTTCCATGCTATTGAAAATTGCTCTTTGGGTCCACATTGCAGCCATCTGCATAGTAGATCTGCGCTATGTGGGGTGTATTCAAGGTCTATCCAGAGCATTCTGTTCGATGCTTGCATGTGTTTTAAACTGCTTACAATGCTCTTGGGAGCTGCGTGCCCTCCATCTATATAGTATTTCTGAGCTATGTGCTATATAAGCTCCAAACAGTGTGCGCTATTACATGTCGGCGTGTGATGTACATTATTGAAAAGTGTTGTTGGGTGCTACAGTGCACCACAACAGTCAGCTGTACACTCTATCTGTGGTGCACAGTCAACATACCTTTGTAAACTGGTTACCAAGGCTTCATTTTTTTCTGTTTCCAGTACCCCCTGGGCCCCCACTCTGCCTATAGCTTGCATTTGAAATTTACATTTACTGCTGTAGTTTGAGAATGCATTTCTTGAACAGGAATATAGAGTAGGGTTGACAAAAGAAACATGTCAGCCATGTGTTTGAAAGAGCCTGGAAAGACCTCCTCTTGGCAATAAATAGGGTTATAAATAAAAAAGTATGTATTCATTTGTAATGTGAATTTTCTGTCTTTGTTCCCTTTAATTATCAGTCATGGATCTCATCATTCAGGCAGCCCTAGAACACAATTAAAGTGCATTCTATTTCTATTTGCTGTTCAAGGTATACACAGATAAGTGTTGAAAATACAGCTTTAGGTGACTGCTTATGTTTGTGGGTGGGACAAAGTGGTAGGTGGCCCCCTCAAGTTTCATTACGCCACTGCTGATGCTGCTCTCAACTGGAATATAAAGCACAATGCAGCGTTAAATAAACTGTCTTGTCACTGGGCTGAAGTAAAAACGAAAGTTAAGGTCCACTCATAAGGTAAACTAAGTTCATGCATATATAGCTCTATCAAGAACATACACGTTTCCATCTCTTGTATTCCCAGAAAGGTCCTGCCTTCAAGAGCAGGGAGGGGTTAAATACTTCCCCTGCTGATCTGTCTGTGTGCAGTATTAATAGGACACTTCTGTTACATTGTCTCTTTTACATTTCACATACTGTTAATTATTGTTATCTTCCCCTTTAAGTACATTGTGATTTTATGATTAGTGCACATGCCTTTCTAGTTACCTTCATTCCATTTAGAATGTGTTGTTATTCATTCTGCAACCGGACTTGGAAGATCTGTGTACTGTGCCTGTTGGATGAAACTTTCATCTTGGATCAATTTTGGATTTCTCGATTTTATTTAAAATTCTACACTGGTCGACGAGGGAAAATTGTACCTGCTACACCTCACAGGCACAGGAGTGGTACAATTTGGATTTTGTTCTTTCAATTTATTCGATTTTACTTCAAAAGGGTGATTTGAGTGTTGTGTCCTGCTGATGGGAGGGGATAGCCCTGGGATCAACAACTAAGGGTCTGCTCTTTGGGGGCATCTAAGTCTAACTAGGCCTGACACGTGGCCCTAGAAATAACTGAGTCAGACTCTGGGAATAACTTGCTTGCTCTCCGTGCGCTCGTTCTGAACTGCGTACGTGCGTGCGGGGCTTCTCTTTATTATACCAGGTCACATGACTTTAACACTGCACGCCCCTTGCGCCAGGGGCGGAACATATTCCCAGAACATAACATTCCTCCTAAAACAAGAAAAACCAACAACTTCAGCAACAAACTTTGTGGACAGTCTATTACAATGTTCTCATAGACTCCGAGTTCACTTATTCTCAAAAATCACCACCACCAGCGGGTAGAACAGGTTAATAACATTGTACTCAATACTGATGCATGAAACAGTCTTACGTGAGATAATCGCGTAGCCGGGAGGAAGGCGTCGGGTTTCTTCTCAGCCTTTGATGCACGCCCCTCTGGCTTGAACAGTCTGTTTCTGGGACGGCGTTTTCCTCAGGCGCCTCCATGTCGGCCCCCTCCGGATCTGAAACTCCCTCCTGGGCCTCAGCGCCGCCCTCCGCCTCTTTGATCACCGCCCTCGAAGTGTTACTCTGTGTGACCTCGAGACGAGGCGCCAGCTCCTGGCCTGGCAAGTTCTTGGCAGTTTCGGTTTCTGCAGGCAGCGTTGGGGGATCTGATATCCTTGGTTCCCCATGGAAGTGTTTGAAATGTGATACGTTTCGGGTTACTGTTTCACGTCCTCGGACCACAGTGATACGGGTGCCTTTCACACTGATTACTCTCCACGGTCCTTTTTCATAGTTCAGCCTGAACTTTCCACTGGTCACCCGAATGCGAAGGAGCACCACATCCCCTCTGCTGAATTGTGTCACTGTCGCTCTTCTCTTCTGGCTAATCTTAGCAAAAGCAGTCTTTCGTTTGTGTGCCACTAGATCTTCATTCACTGTTTCTGGTGCCCAGTGGGGATGGTGAGGAATAGAGTCAGGTATGATCCGTCCCATAAGGAGATGTGCCGGGGCTATCCCCGTGGTCGAGTGCGGGGTTTGCCGGTAACTGCGGAGAAACGTGAAGATAGCCATCTCCACGGACTGTTCTTTGTCATGGGCAATAATGTGGAAAAGTAAATTTTGCCATGTTCTGTGTCCCTACGTGTCCCCCATCTTATGTTGTATGTGCCTGATTAATATGCATATGTATCCCCCATGATCAATTAAAGACGCAATTACAGTTGTGTCCATCTCTAGTATGCCAGTTTCCAGTTCTCGTGAAAGCTACGAGTATTAAGCCTATGTAAAGCTACGTTGCCACGTTTCTCAGTGTGCACGTTATTTTATTGTAAAGTCCCCGTTTCTAGGCCTCAAAAGGGCCCGGACTCAGATTCAGCTCCTGTCTCCTGAACCCTCGTTGAGGAGCGATACAGCCCCCACCTATATCCCTGACCCTTCACTTACTTCCTGCCTCACAGTGCTCGGCTCGGCCTGGCTCTGCCTGCCAGTCTGCCAAGAGTATGTTATGATTCCAGTTATCAGTCCAGCCCTCCTTCTCTGCATTCCTAAGCTACTGAATCGCATCAATAGTTTCAGTCATCGTCTAGCCTTTACGTCTCCATGTAAGAGAAATACTGTATTTATGGTCATTTAATATTCCTCAACACACACTACATGTAGAATAATGCATGCACCAGTCTTAGTGTCTGTTAGCCTTTACCCTGATAACTTTTGGATTCTATCAACATGTTCTCTAAACATCAGATACTAGATAGTGTTTAGGTACATGTCGCTCTGACTCTCCAGACTTCAGTCTCTGCTCCTAGCGCAGAAGTCATAGCCCCCAGCTTCTCCTAGTAACACGTCATCGTCAGTTTGCGCGCACCACTAGGTTAGAGGTCCCGGCTCCTTAGGTAGCCCCCTCCATGTTTCCGCCCCATTTATGACATATTCTGTTACGTTTACATCACATGTCTATGTACACGCCTCTTGTTACACCTACTTTCACCCTTATCTTTCGCGACTGTTACAGGCCACACCCACTGTTCCGCCTCTTGTATGTACTGTAATGTAATTGTTTTAGTTTATATACTTGTGTATTGTTATTAAAAGCTAGCGCGCTCATTCCAGCTCCTGCCCGACAGCTGTCGGGGCCCCCCTGTTGGCTAGCCATCCCAGATCTTGCCCGTGCAGGTTGTCCTGTTCCTGTCCTTTATGCTGTATTAAACTTGCAAACTCCTACTACCTCGAATCTTGACTCTTATTTATTGAGCTATTTGTTATTGTTATATCCAGTCAAAAATAGAGGTATTATTTATTTATTTACCACATAAAGGCGCCCGAATAGGGACTTGCCCTTTCCCCACGCGCCGGTGAAGCCACGCAAGCCCCCTGATCCTCTGCAGCCGTGACGGAACCATACCGTGCACGTGCAGATATTTCTGCTTCAAGTATCCCTCAGGCCCACGGAGGAGACGGAGGTTGCGGTCCAGCATCCAGACGAGGCGGTGGAGGAACGCGGCGAGTCCCGACCAGAGCCCAAGCCGAGAGTCCAAGGTCCGAGGTATCCGGAGGCCCACCCGTAACAGAAGTCCGAAGTTCGTCCATCCGGCGTCGAAGCAGTCCAGTCCAGTCCGAGGCCTTCCGTTCTTGCTGCCCGGTGAGTACCGTTGCTGGGGTAGTATCTAGACAGGGTCAATTGCATTGTCTCTGGTCCGTGGGTTTGGGTACGCAGATCCAACACGAAGTGTCCACTTAGGTGGATGCGGGTCCTGACGTGTCTCTTTATGAGACCGGTAAGTTTCGTACTGTTTTAGCAGTGCATCTAGTTTCTGTTCTAGTCCGTTCTGTTCTCGAGAAATTCATGTATTCTGTCTTCAGTATTCCAGGTAGTATTTTTTCAAAACTGTTAATTTAAATGTCATTCATGTATTTCAATGTCGTGGTATGAAAGTGGTGTAATTATCGTGTTCATTCTGTATTGTATTGTGTCTAGACTACAGTTCAGTCATGCCGCTGTTTTCCAAATTACGTCAGTTAAAAACTAGAAAAGGTCTGTTAGAAGAAGCAGTTCCTGTCCCGCCTAGGGACAGTCCAGGTCATTTTATGTATCAAAAGCATGGCATAAGTGCCATATTGTATCTAGATTTGTGGGTGGAGTACACCAAACAGTTAGAAGAAAAGTATAGATGGCCCGTACCGGGTACATGGGATGCCGAGTGCATCATGCGAGTAGAAGAAGTATTATGGAAAAAGAAAGCCAGACAGTCACAGAAAGATGCCATCGAGTTATGGCGCAAAGAATCTCATAAAAGAACCGAAAAAGAAATCAGAAAGTCAGAATTAAGTAGAGAATCCTTAGAAAGAGCCCAAGAAAGGGAATTAATTGAAATAGGTGAACGAGTTAAAACCGAACAGTCAGACAGACAGAGGAATGCCCTCATTAAGGGTATGTATCCTCTTCTTGCCGAGGGCTTGCCAAAAGCAACCCCGGAGGCACCCAGTAATTTTCCGCCACCCTTAGTTCCGACCAAGCTACGTCTCAAACAGACCGCAGCTGATATTTTTCTCTCGTCCTATTTGGACGACACAGTCCCAGAATATGCAAACCCTGTTCCACCAGCTCCTGTAAATAATGTAATTCATGGTCCTCCAGCCACCGGGGCACCTGTTACAACACCTGTTATGGTACCCCCGGTCCAGCCCGTAGTACAAATTCCCGCTACTTCAGTCACTCTGCCAGCACGAAGAGTATCAGTCGACGATTCCAGTATAGGGGCCGCGGGAGGAGGTCCTCCTGGTACCCCGCCGTCAAGTAGACGTTTAGGAGCAGTCGAGTTACATGAACGTGCGTTACAGCGTACGCCCAAATATAAGACTATTGCAGAAATCAGGCGACTTCTTACTGAATGCTGTTATGATCCAGTCCCAGGCGAGGATAGTATGGTTATATATTCCGTACGTATAAGGCAGGTGTCCGAGTATTTGGTCACCCTACCGAATATGAAAGAAGATCTAGACAGAATGTATCGTTTCATTCGTACAGGAGACGATCCAGAAAGTATTGCTGAAGTCATGTCTCTCAGGAAAGCTGAGATCCAGTTCATGTTATTAAAGTTTCTGATCAATTGTTTAATACGGGAACAAGATTCCCCGACTAAAGATCCGACCGAAATGAAAGTTCTGACAAGGTGGAGTGATAATATAGCCGAGGGTAAGCACAAGACACTCAATAGTATAGAGAGTATGTACAAGAAAATACGTAAAGAAATAATAAGGTTACACGAAAAACGCAAAGAAGCTCTAGGAAGCGAGAAAGAAAATGACTCTTCTACTGAAGAGGTAGACGACGAGAATCCCGCCAGAATAGCGTATGTAGGTAAATCTAGAATTCCAGACCGACATTTACGCCTAGAACACAAGAAAGTCTTTCATCTTCCAGCACCAGAACAAGGTTCTCTAGAACAAGTATTTCAAGCTACCGATCAAATTCTGAAATCACGAATCGGTTATAGTGAATTAAGTACTATGCATGAACAAGAACTAGCCCGATCAGCAGTCCGATGGATTACTGATTCTACCACTTTTCCAGACGAAATAGTGGCACAAATGTTTCTGAAATTGCCCCCAGCCGAGCAGCGACTGGTGGGTATGTATATGATCCAACACCTCATTACACTGTATGAGGGTCAACATTCTGATCCAGGTCCGTTACATGATATCCTGAACGAGTTACTCCAGTATAGATGGAAAGGTTTAGGTACCGATTTAATTAGTGTCATTCTAGAACAACGCCACAAATATAGTACGTTTCTGAACCCACATTTTGTTCATGTCTCACCTCCAGAAAGTAAACCGTTTTACATAGACAGACAGCATCCGTTACGAGAAGTACACCCAGTTAGGACAGCGGGTGGTGAAATGCAACGAGTATTCGTTTACACCCCAGTTACCAAGATGGAACTCTTAGAGATGAAGAAATTAATTCCCTGTCACGACAAAGATCCAGCAGGGTTCCACCGTGAATTAAAGGACATGCTCCGTATGGGAGAATACACGTATCCAGATATTATTAAAATGTTAAAAGTCCTGTTGCCTGCGGGCATATACGAAAAACTCAAGGAAAAAGATTGGGAGGTGGGAGAGAAAAAGATCGATTGGACAGCTCTAGAAGCTGAAGATAAGATACGAGTACCAGGTACCGGTCTTGGAGACAAATGTAAAGAATTACCAGAATTATTAATACAAGTTTTACCTAGATTATTAGCCACTAAAAAGGAAGACTGGGATGCAATCTCAGCCTGTAAACAGAAACAAGACGAAGACACTAGTGATTTTTATTCTAGATTTGAGAAATGTTTCATAATAAACAGTGGTTTGAAGACGAGTAGCGAGTCATACCCTCATCTTTTTGTTACTAAATTAGTCGAGAATTCAAGTCCACAAGTTAAGAATCGAGTTTTGAAAGTCGAAAGTACCTGGCAAGCTAGTACTCCGTCCCAGATGTTACAGATGCTCCAGTACCACCAGAATAGAATCAGAGAAGAGCAAGAACACGAGAGAAGACGTATGAAAGACACGAAAATGAAAGTACTAGTTGCACAATCTGTTCCACAAGACAGTCAGAAGAGGGGTCCGAATCAAGCCAGTCATCCTGCAGCTCCCGTTAAAGGGACATGCAATTATTGTAAACAGCCAGGTCATTTTATAAACGAGTGTGCAGTTCTGAAACACAACATAGCCACTGGTAAAACTAAAGAAAGACCACGTCCGCCTAGACAAGAACAAGTTTCACAGACTTCTCAGCCACAGAATGCACAACAGACAGTTCCAGCACCGCAGCCTATAGCTGCAACACAGCATGTTACACAGCAGATGTACCAGTATGCACAGACAGAGTATCCAGAGTATCAAGAGTATTCATGAAACAGCCTAGAGAGGGAGGTAGGCTTGCCTCTCATCGAGATTCCTGTAGATCAAGAAGGTCCCTATGTTCATAGTCAAGTATTAGGGAAAGACAGAAAGTTTCTGATTGATACAGGGGCAAGTAGGACGACTATTAGTCACGACGAGGTTCCAGGGGCTCCGCTCTCAGGCTCTAGAAATGTTTCCCTTGGATTTTCAGGAAAGCCTATTGTAAACGAGATATCAAAGCCAGTTACTCTGGAAGTAGGTCCATTGTCCCGAATTACTGATTTATTACTTACGAAATCATGTCCAGAAAATTTGTTAGGCATTAAGACACTGAAAGAATTAGGTGCAGTTATTTGCTGTTCCCCAGAGGGGATACGTTTGTTTTTACGTGACTTCAAGGGTCACTATGTATTACGAGATTTTGATCCAAGATTGTCTAATGTTCCGCAGCATCTATGGGCACAAGGTCCAACTGATGTTGGTTTTATGCAAATCACACCCCATCGTGTGACTCTCAAGCAAGGTATAGTCTTGCCACGAATCAGACAGTACAGATTGCCACCTGAGGCTGTAGCAGCCTTATCCAAAATCATTGACGAGCTCATGGCTCAAGGAGTAGTTGTAGAAACTGACTCCAATGTATGTAATTCTCCTATCATTCCAGTCATGAAACGTACTGATCCAAATGCACCCCCAGTATATCGATTAGTGATTGACCTTCGAGAACTCAATAAATGTATCATTCCCCAGTACCCAGTTGTTCCAGATATCTCATCTCTATTGACAGCCATTGATTCTGAGGCTACATTTTTCACAGTCATAGACCTCAAAAACGCATTTTTCAGTGTCCCCATTCATCCAGACAGCCAGTACCTTTTCGGATTCTGTTTAAATGGAAGGAGCTATAAATTCACACGAGCTCCTCAAGGTTTCACAGAAAGTCCTAGCATCTACAGTCAAGCACTTAAGAGACAACTAGACAATATTCACATGCCAACTGACACTGCCCTGCTCCAGTATGTCGATGATCTACTGATCACAGCCCGTTCTGAACGTGCTTGCGAGCGAGCATCACTTACAGTTCTGTATTTCCTAGCCGAGATGGGGCACAAGGTGTCCCCTTCGAAGCTTCAATTCTGTGTCCAGCAAGTGATCTACTTAGGCCACTTACTGTCCAAGTGGGGTAGGCAGTTGACACCTGACCGTATCCAGTTAATAGCGAGTCTCCCTCAGCCCAAGACACAGAAGGAGGTACGTGCTTTTATCGGCCTTACTTCCTATTGCAGACAATGGATTCCTCAGTATGCATTTCTAGCTAAACCACTGATACAGTTAACGACACAGGAGGCAGCCGTATCGACTGTCCTCCCTTGGACATCTGAACATACATTTAGTTTCAATGAGTTGAAGAAAGCTTTATGCCAAGCTCCTGTTCTAGCAACACCGAACTACAGTAAGCCTTTTACACTTTTTGTCACAGAACGTAATGGTACAGCATTATCTGTTCTTACACAAGATCAAGCAGGACAGTACAAGCCCTGTGCTTATTTTTCGAGCACACTAGATCCTGTAGCCCAGGCTTTGCCTGCGTGCCTCAAGTCAGTTGCAGCCACAGCACTAGCTATCAGACAAAGTGATTCTATAGTATTAGGACACTCCCTGACAGTACAAGTTCCACACTCCGTGGAAGTTCTTTTAAACCGAACACAGACACAGCACTTGACCATTGCACGTTTAACAGGTTATGAATTGACACTGTTCCAGCCACACATAGAAATCAGACGCTGCAACGTTCTAAATCCTGCTACACTGTTACCGTCAGTTACTTCAAATCCTGCCACACATGACTGTGTGGAAGTTGTTAACACCATGACAAAGCCAAGACAAGATCTGACAGATATTCCATTACCAGATCCCGACCTGACACTTTATGTGGATGGTTCATGTATGAGAACGAGTACAGGAGAACTAGTAGCCGCGTATGCAGTGACTACTGACACTGAAGTTATTGAAACACACCGTATTGACACCCTGTCTGCTCAAGCAGCAGAGCTAGTTGCCCTGACCCAAGCCTGCATACACGCCAAGAACCTGAAAGTTAATATTTACACAGATTCACGCTACGCATTCGGAGTTGTACACAACTTCGGAGTGCTCTGGCAGGAGAGAGGTTTCATGACTTCTCATGGAACCAAGATTCAGCATGGTCTCCTTATTCAAGCTCTGTTAGATGCAATACATTTACCGACATCTATCGCTATCATGAAGTGCAAGGCACATACGAAAGTCACTGACATTATTTCCCAAGGTAATGATCTAGCAGATCGAACAGCCAAGCTTACAGCACAGACTCCAGACATACCAGTTAACAAGACACCGACATCCACTCTAGAACAGACTACTTGTATGACAGTTAAGGACCCTACTCAGGATGTCATAGATATCCAGTTACATGCTACTCCCGAAGAAATCAAGAAATGGTCCGAACAAGGAGGGGTCCAGACAGATCAGGGATGGTTGACGAAGGGTAGAGCCACATGGTTTCTCCCCGACTCACTGGTTCAAGTCATTATCAACACCGCACATAGTCCTGCACACCTAGGAGAAAAAGCCATGATAGACAGTATCCAGAACCTTTGGTTTAACAAGCATTTACGAGCTGCAGCCAAGCAGAAAGTCCGTACCTGTATGATATGTTGTCAATTCAATCCAGGTAAAAGTGTCCCGGTGGAACAAGGTGGATTCCAGCCCCCTGACCACCCTTTTGAAGTCCTCCAGATGGATTATATTCAGATGGAGCGATGTCGAGGTTTCAAGTATGTCCTTGTAGTTGTATGCGCTTTGTCCAGGTGGACAGAAGCATATCCAGTCCCAGATTACACAGCCGCGACCACTGCCAAGCAGTTGGTTCGTGAATATTTCCCCCGCTATGGACTCCCTAGGGTCGTGTATTCTGATAACGGCCAGCCATTCTCATCTGAACTAATGAAGCACGTTTCCCTTTTGTTAGGGTACCAGTGGAAGTTCCATTGTGTACGCCATCCAGAAGCAGCCGGTCTCGTAGAGAGACATAATCAAACCTTGAAAATCCGTATTGCCAAAGTCTGTAAAGAGAAAGGTGTAGACTGGTTAGTTGCCCTGCCAGTTGCCCTGTTCTATATGCGCATGGTCGCACATTCCAGATCAGGTCTGTCCCCTTATGAGGTCGTATTCGGCCGCCCCCCGAACGTGTGGGGTACACCCAGACCCCGAAGTATTACAGATGTTTCCAGTAATATGCTGACAGATTACCTAGCTTCCTTGATGTCTGCCCTACACTCTTGTCGTTCACAGGTTGCCGCCGCGTTTCCAGACAATACCGAGGTGAAACCGCATTAAATCGTTCCAGGAAGTCTAGTGCTTGTCCGGAATTTCGATCGTTCAAGTCCGCTGGAGCCTCGCTGGAAGGAGCCGAAGTTAGTCCTTCTAACCACCCGTACTGCCGTCAAGTTGGAAGGCAGGAAGGGGTGGGTGCACCTGTCACACGTCAAGAAATTTCACGGACTAAAAACTGTTTCCAAGAACTTTTCCAAGGATTGTCAAGATTTTAAAGACTGCCAAGAAACTATTCTTAAGGACTGTCCCGCAATTGACTTTGCCTCAAAACCTCCCCTGTTAGAGAAAACTCCACAGCAGGAGTATAAAAGTAAGCTCCGGTCTAGTAAAATAAGTCAGCCAGTTTAATTGTCTAAGTCCTCCCCTAGGTGAAACGGTTAGACAGGTATCTGACATGTATGAAATAGACCCCCATAGTGAGAGAGTTAGTCAAAACTCAATCCGATGTATCGTTTTTCTAAGTTTTATATTGTTTCTCAGCTTGATGGTTACCTGCACGAGCTATGCATTTCATTTATGTTTTCCAATTTCTCATGTAAATAAGTCTTCTAATGCTACAGTAGAGCACACGTTTAGTGATCTGCCTCCTCACGAACTATCCTATCGTCTTGCTATGCGCAACAATTCATTCATCCGTATGTTACATTATTCACACCAGACCAGCAATGCCACTAATTGTTGGGTGTGTGGTCGACTCCCCCCTTTCCAGACACCGAAGGGAGTTCTGCCACTCTTTCCTTATCCGTTTTCACATAATGGTTCGTGTGGAGCCTGGTCCATGTTAACGTCATCTTCAAATGATATGTCCCTTCTGAACAGTACATGTTTTCCAGACAAGCAAGGTCTTCCCCACAGAACAGGGTTAGATCTAGAAAATGAAGTTTATAATTTGGGTAATTATTCTTCGAATTTCATGGTCCTGAATGTTCAGTCTGATCCTACTCCAGACTTACCCGCTATTTCAGTATTACCAGTCAAAGGCGAATTATGTGTCAGAAATAATGGTTCCGTACATGTAGGACACAGTGATTGTACTACTATTGTCGAGTATAGTGACAGTGGGAAATCTATTTTCAAAGCTTCACGTCATTCTTATTTTGTTTGTGGTCAGACCGCATATGTTCGTCTGCCCCTCGATTGGGATGGAACCTGTTACATTGCCTTCCTACTGCCACCAGTTTTCCTAGCCCCGTCTGATTATCACAGAAACACACATCTAGTACACATTAGACATAGAAGGGAGATCGAGTCCCCAATTGTCGATCAAACTGAAACTGCTCTAGAACAGTATACAGATTTCAATAAAGGTTTCTTTTTCTTTATAGGACCTATCCAGAATAGTAAGTTGATACGTAGATTAACCAGAACCCTTGAAGCAGTAGTGAATGAGACTGCCTCTGCTCTAGGTAACTTAACCGAAGAGCAATCTGCTATGAGATTTGTCGTGCTCCAGAATCGTCTCGTTCTTGACGTCATACTGGCCGATAGAGGAGGAGCATGTAGAGTCATCGGATCTAGTTGCTGCATTTTCATTCCTAATAACGCGCCGTCTGTTTATTCAGCTATAACCAGACTTCATAAAATTGCCCATCAGTTACACCAGAATCCAGGCACCTGGACATGGTCCGGTTGGTTTTGGAGTATAGTTTCCGGCATTTGTGCTACCTCTTGTATTCCTAGTCCCAAGTCCCGTCCTAGATCCCGTTCCAAGAAAATTCGAGACGAGCAAATGATACTGTATGAAATGATAGATGGTATCATGAATATTGATGTTTCCTGATGGAAACGTAGTGACAAGGAGGGAATGTGGAAATGTAAATTTTGCCATGTTCTGTGTCCCTACGTGTCCCCCATCTTATGTTGTATGTGCCTGATTAATATGCATATGTATCCCCCATGATCAATTAAAGACGCAATTACAGTTGTGTCCATCTCTAGTATGCCAGTTTCCAGTTCTCGTGAAAGCTACGAGTATTAAGCCTATGTAAAGCTACGTTGCCACGTTTCTCAGTGTGCACGTTATTTTATTGTAAAGTCCCCGTTTCTAGGCCTCAAAAGGGCCCGGACTCAGATTCAGCTCCTGTCTCCTGAACCCTCGTTGAGGAGCGATACAGCCCCCACCTATATCCCTGACCCTTCACTTACTTCCTGCCTCACAGTGCTCGGCTCGGCCTGGCTCTGCCTGCAAGTCTGCCAAGAGTATGTTATGATTCCAGTTATCAGTCCAGCCCTCCTTCTCTGCATTCCTAAGCTACTGAATCGCATCAATAGTTTCAGTCATCGTCTAGCCTTTACGTCTCCATGTAAGAGAAATACTGTATTTATGGTCATTTAATATTCCTCAACACACACTACATGTAGAATAATGCATGCACCAGTCTTAGTGTCTGTTAGCCTTTACCCTGATAACTTTTGGATTCTATCAACATGTTCTCTAAACATCAGATACTAGATAGTGTTTAGGTACATGTCGCTCTGACTCTCCAGACTTCAGTCTCTGCTCCTAGCGCAGAAGTCATAGCCCCCAGCTTCTCCTAGTAACACGTCATCGTCAGTTTGCGCGCACCACTAGGTTAGAGGTCCCGGCTCCTTAGGTAGCCCCCTCCATGTTTCCGCCCCATTTATGACATATTCTGTTACGTTTACATCACATGTCTATGTACACGCCTCTTGTTACACCTACTTTCACCCTTATCTTTCGCGACTGTTACAGGCCACACCCACTGTTCCGCCTCTTGTATGTACTGTAATGTAATTGTTTTAGTATATATACTTGTGTATTGTTATTAAAAGCTAGCGCGCTCATTCCAGCTCCTGCCCGACAGCTGTCGGGGCCCCCCTGTTGGCTAGCCATCCCAGATCTTGCCCGTGCAGGTTGTCCTGTTCCTGTCCTTTATGCTGTATTAAACCTGCAAACTCCTACTACCTCGAATCTTGACTCTTATTTATTGAGCTATCTGTTATTGTTATATCCAGTCAAAAATAGAGGTATTATTTATTTATTTACCACAATACGAATCACTTTATTCAAAGTTCTCATGAAACGTTCAGCTTCCCCATTAGCTTGAGGCCAGCGCGGTGTGATGCGTCGGTGTCGGGTGCCCAGGGAGGACAGATAGGTGGCCAGATCCTGTCCTTGAAATGGGGGCCCATTGTCCGTGCGGAGCTCACGCATGGCCCCGTGAGTAGCAACAATCTTTTCTATTTTCGGGATGACACTCTCAGCACTGGTACTGGCTACTATCTCCACTTCGGGATACTTGGAATGGTCATCAATCATTACCAACGTGTACCTGCCATCCGGTAGACTGCCAAAATCCATGCTGACCCTTTCCCATGGCTGTTGTGGTCGAGGTTCCACTGCAATCGGAGCTTCAGGAGGGGCCTCTCCAGTCACTTGGCATGCAGCACACGTCCTCACCACATTCTCCACCATGTCGTCCATCAGGGGAAACCACACCTTTGTGCGCAGTCGTGCTTTGGTTTTGACTATTCCTTGGTGACCCACATGTGCCAGCTGTATTACTTGGTCAGTTAGGGCCGATGGTATCACTATGCGATGCCCTCGCAGAAGGCATCCCGCTTCATCCTCATTGAGTTCCTCCCGGACGTGATATAGGCTTTCCATTATTTTCTGAGCCTCGGGTGTGAGCACCTTCCATCCATCCTTGGCTCGATGCCAGTTGGCCGTATGGAGAAGTTCTTTGGCCCTCTGGAGACAGGCATCTTGTGTCGTGGCATTCACAATGTCACTGATGGAGATGGGGCGAGGGCATGAGCGTGCTACCACCCATTTGACATAGGCCTCCGTCTCTTCAGCCTCCTCCATTTCTTCTGGCGTGGCTGGCCTGGGATGGCGAGATAAATAGTCCGCCGGGTTCCTTGCTCCTGGCTGATATTCAACAGTGCAGTTGTACTCCTGTAATTGGAGCAGCCATTTTTCTATGCGAGGCGGTGGTTTGGATGCGGTTCCCGCGAACAGAGACAGTAGTGGTTTGTGGTCAGTCACTACCGTGAATGGCTTGCCGTAGATATACAGATGAAAATGTCGGCACCCCCAATGAATGGCAATTGCTTCTTTCTCGATTTGCGAGTATCGTTGTTCAGTGTCCGTGAGGGACCTGCTCGCGAAGGCAACCGGTGTCCAGTCTATGTCATCTCTTTTCTTTTGCATGAGGACCGCTCCCAATCCGGCAGGCCCCGCGTCCACCGCAATAAGCGTGATGTTTCGTGGGTCAAAGAAGGCAAGTGTGGTGTTGCTGGACAGAGAGTCCTTGATATCTCGGAATGCCTTTTCCTGCTCCGGTCCCCAGTTCCATGGAGTGGAGTCCTTGGTGAGGTCCCGTAGGGGAAGCGTGAGATTGGCCAGATCTCTGATGAACCGGCCACAATAATTGACCATGGTTAGGAAGCTCCGGACTTCGGTGACGGTCTTAGGGGGTGGCGCATCTTTAATGTCTTTCACTTTGTCAGGGTCTGGGTTGACACCCTCAGCTGAGAAAATGTATCCGAAAAACCCTATTCGGCTCCGCAGGAACTCACACTTTTCTCTGTGGAGCGTGAGTCCTGCCTCTCTGAGTCTTCGAAACACTTGGGTCAGCCTTTGATTATGTTCCGGAATGGTGCGGGCATGTATCATTATGTCATCACTGACATTTATCACCCCAGGTATCCCAGCAATTAACTCTTGGATGACATTCTGAAATACCTCCGCTGCACTGGAGATCCCGAAGCTGAGCCGAGTGTACCTTCGAAGACCAATGTGGGTGGAAAAAGTGGTGATGTTACGCGACTCCATGTCCAACACCAGCTGGTGATAGCCTGATCGTAGGTCCAACTTCGAAAACCAGCAGGCGCCTGCCATCTCTCCGATAAGGTCATCGATAGTGGGAGTGATGTGACGCTCCCGTTTTATAGCGGCATTAGGAAGGCGCATATCCACGCAGATCCTGACCGCTCCAGGCTGTTTCGGTTTCCGGGTGACTACAATGGGCGAGACCCAGGGGGTGGGACCCGAGACTTTCTCGATGATGCCCGCGGCTTCCAATTTATGGAGTTCTTCTTCCACTAGCGGCCGGAGGTGAAAAGCGATGCGACGGTGTCGCAGAGCCACCGGCTGCACCGTAGGATCAATGTGTAGGTGAATCTCCCGACCCTTGAACCTTCCAATGCCCTCAAAGAGGTCCGGGTACTCCATGAGGAGGTGCTGGACTGACTCCTCATGGACTCCAAAGGCAAACGTCACCACACCCAGGTCTTCCGCCGCCCTGCAGCTCAACAGCATGCCTTGGCCCTCTTCCGACACAAAGATGTTAGTTCTGATGGTCTTATTCTCATGGCGTATGACTGCTTTGAATTTTCCTCGAATCTTGAGAGGGGTGTCCTGTCCATACGCAAAGACGGTGATGGGGGTAGGGCTCAGCGCCGGAGGCATGGCCATGGTTCTGTAGAGTGAGATACTCATGAGGTTTATGGATGCGCCCGTGTCCACTACCGCTGTTAGGTCTTGGTCCGCCACCTGTATGGCGCATTGAGGTAGCGGCCTTGTGCGGCGGGTGGCAGTGCCGATCATATGTACCTTGTGCACCGACCGTTCTTCTTCTTCATCGTCATCCATATCGCTGGGATTCTGTTCCCCTTCCGTTATGGCCTGCACAACGGGGCGTGGTTTGCGGAACTTTTTCGATCGGCACACTTTTTCAAAATGATTTTGCCTGCCACATCCCGAACACCTCTTGCCTCGCGCTGGGCATTCTGCCATCGGGTGTCGCGGACCTCCACAATAGCCACATGATTGTCCCGACGCTCCACCCGGGGTGGGCGGTCTCTTGTGCCACTTGGTGGGCGTGTGGGCCTGGATCTTGTTAACCGGTTCCACTTTGACTGATGCTTGCAAGGCAGCTTCCATGTGCGCCGCCCTGGCCTTGGAAAGTTCCTTCGTGCGGCCGAGAGTTAAGATATCAGCGAGCGGCTTGCCAGACTCCTCCAGAATCCGTTCCCTCAGTTTGGCCGAGGCACAGCCCTGTATAATTTGCCCACGAATCTCTTCCGTGGTGTCTGGAAAGCCACACGTCACCGCCAACCTTTTAAGTCGTGTGTGATATGTGTCTATTGATTCCTCCGGTAGCTGACGCGCTTGTCGGAACACGAAACGTTCATAGTCTTGATTGGCCATAGGCTCAAAATGGGCATTGAGGGCATTGATCAACGTGTGATGTGTCTTGGGGGTCGCCTCTGTGAGGGTCCGAGCGATGGAGTGAATGTCCTTGCCCCCTAGATGTAACACCACGGCCCGTTTCTGTTCCTTGTGGGTTTTCGTAGCTTCGAAGAACACTAGGAGTCGGTCCACCCACTCCTTCCATTTCGGAGCGAGAGCTGAGGGCGCACCCTCCACCACAAACGGTTCGATGGGCGGAATCGTGGCCATCCTCCAGGAAGCGCCAGATTATGCACCCGGCGCCACCTCCAGATGCGTGCGAGGACACAGGGCACCGCCCTGAGCGCCGGGCTGAGCAGATCGAAACGCGCTCCACGCACGGGCCGGGAGGCACAGTGCGGCGCTGGGCGCGAGGCCACCGGAAAGAGAGTGTGTCGGCTGGGTATGCACACCGAGTCACACTGCAATCAGACGCCAGGTAGCATGGGTCACCTACCAGACACCAAGGCTCGAAGTCGTTCCTCCAAATGCACCTAGCGGGGGTGGGGTACACCGCAAGGCACGAGCACCGCGAGCCAAAAGAACGAGCTCGCAGCCGCCTCACGGGGCCGGAGGCAGGTACACCCACCCGGCGAGGATTCAGCAACCACCCTCGTCGCCAATTGTTGTGTCCTGCTGATGGGAGGGGATAGCCCTGGGATCAACAACTAAGGGTCTGCTCTTTGGGGGCATCTAAGTCTAACTAGGCCTGACTCGTGGCCCTAGAAATAACTGAGTCAGACTCTGGGAATAACTTGCTTGCTCTCCGTGCGCTCGTTCTGAACTGCGTACGTGCGTGCGGGGCTTCTCTTTATTATACCAGGTCACATGACTTTAACACTGCACGCCCCTTGCGCCAGGGGCGGAACATATTCCCAGAACATAACATTGAGAAGATTTAGAAGATTCAGTCTATTTGTGCTTCAATCCTGCATTCCTGCCATGTTTACCACGTTTTTCTAGCATTTTGCTAACTCTGCCTATGGATTTTTGACCTTTTTGCTTGATTTTATTCACTGCATTATTTGAACATCAAGCTCGTACCTCTCGTGCTGCCGCTGTGACGTTTTCTGCTTCACTCAGGAGAGTTACATTGCTTGGATACGAAGATACCAGACCACAATGTGACTTCAGCACGCAGGTCAACGTGTGTCTCCTAGAGACGAAGTTTTAATGTTAGACGCATGCGCTAGCCAGATCGTCACAGATTACGTGTGACGTCTGTGCGCACATCTGCATTAGTGTAAAGAACGCAGCGCCATTTTGGTTTGCGATTAAGTCGGAATTTATTAGTGCCATTTGAAGCGCCCGACATTATTTTCATCATCGCGATGATAGTGCCATTTGAAGCGCCCGGCATTATTTTCATCATCGCATCGATGCGCACGACTGTTTCACTGAATTTTAAAGTATAGCGCGTCATATTTCATGTCGATGCGCATGACTTTTGCTCACTGTCAAACCTTGTGCAAGAGGTATTTAACTATGATTATGTTCATTCATAATTGATGTACTGTGCATTTTACTTATTCACTTGTGTTTTCACTCGCAATATCTGTTCAACATGCATCTTAAATATTAGAATATGTGTTTTAGGTTGGTTTTCTTTGTTTATGAATATGCAAGCACATTTTGAAGGTTTATTACGTTAATATTGTGATTTTATTTAATATTGATCATCCCTCATTCTACTCAACATGCAATTTGAGCCACCGTCAAAATTTTTACAGTGTAAAGGTGAGCCTCCCATTCCATGGAAAAGATGGAAGGAAGAATTTATAACTTACATTAAAGCTATGGATGAGGAACGAATGGGACATGAAGGAAAAACATTTTTTTTTTACAATGCTTGGGGTCCGAGGCACAAGCTGTTTTTAGAGCGCTACCAATAATTCAAGGTGAGTTAAGTGTTTATGATGAAGCACTTCTACGCATGGAAACTAGATTTAAACCAACGACCAGTCTGGCTCTCAATAGATATAAGTTTTACACTCGTGCACAGAGGGAATCAGAGTCATTTGATGATTTCTTGACAGCTCTCAGGTCCCTTGTTATTTCGTGTGAATTTGGGAATATGGCTGATGAGATGATAAGGGACCAAATAATTGTAAATGTCAGAAATAAAAATGTCAGTATTGCCACTGCGAAAGCCATTGAACAATCAGAAAAATTGATGAAAACAATAGAGGATGCCAATGCTAAGGACGATAAAGGAAATAAGTGTGTGGATGAAGAGTGTGCCATGGCTAACTCTAACAAAACCTATAGCGGTAATAGAGGAGTTGAGAAGAGTGTTGTATGTTTTAGGTGTGGGAGTACTAATCATGTTGCTTCTTTTAAGTTTTGTCCAGCAATTGGTAAGGAATGTACCAAATGTGGCAGAATAGGGCATTTTACAAAAGCATGTAGAGATGACAGGAAGAGGAATTTCAGTAAAGGAAAGAATTTTGTTAAAAATAATGAGGAGTCTTGCGTACGTTGTACTCATATGACTGATGCAGAAGGTTCTGACGAAAAAGGAATGGTCGTTTCCTTAGTTGATCTTTGTGCTTTGGAAGGCGAAACACTTTTTTGGGAAAAAATCTAGAGTTAATGGCAGATTCTGTTTCTCCTTGGACAATAATCACTGAAGTTTATTTCAATGAAAAGTTCTCGGATAACTTTTCCATCTATGATTTAAGTTTACCAGACATTAGTGCCCAAAGTTTTGACGGATCAACTATTGATTTTTTAGGTTTCCTTTCTTCTGAAATACAATTCAAGGATAGAATTGCTTTTATAAAACTATATATTGCAAAGAAAGGTGTGAATGTGTTAGGTTGGAGGGACCAATAGAAACTAGGTATAATTTAAAATCCTTGTAACAAAGAACCAGTCATGGTGATTGAAGAACACGAAATAATAAACCTGTTTGAAAAAGAATTTCCAGATGTGTTCTCTGACAACTTAGGAAAACTCAAAGGGTTTACGCAATTGATAAAACTTAAAAAAGGTGCTTTGCCTGTTACACAAAAACTCAGGAATGTTCCGATAAATGTAAGTAAAGATTTGTGTAAAGCATTACAAGAGATGTTAGGAAATGGTGTCATAGAGGAAGTGGAGTCATCTGAATGGGTTTCTCTGAAGGTTTTGGCGTGCAAGGCTGATAAATCTTTAAGATTATGTATTGACCTCAGAGCTTTGAATTCAAATATACTTATAGATTGTCATCCTTTGCCCAATATAAATGAAGTGGTTAGCATGTTGGGAGGGGCTGCTATTTTTTCCACTTTAGACCTTCGGTCTGCATATCATCAGGTTGAGTTGGCTCAAGAGCTGCGTCACATGACAGCTTTCATAACACCACAAGTCCTTTATCAATTCAAAAGAATGCCTTTTGGGTTGGCATCGGCTGCATCAGTTTTCCAAAGGTCCATGTTCCACATTTTTAGAGATATGCAGCTATATGTGAAATGCTTTCAAGATGATATCTTGGTATTCTCTTCGGATAGGGATACCAACACTATGCACCTTAAGAATGTTTTAATGTGTTGAAAGAGTATGGTTTGACTTAAAAGAAAAACAAATGTAAATTATTCCAAGACTCAGTGGAATATCTGGAACATACATTGTGCAAAAATGGTGTGGAACCAAAAAAGAATCTTGTCAAGGGATTTTAAAAGCACCGGCACCAGATTCCAAGGACAAACTGCTTTCATTCCTAGGACTGTGCGAATACTACAATAAGTTCATCAAAGACTTAGCTTCAAAGATGGAACCTTTGCGAGAGTTAACAAGGAAGAATAAAGAATTGGTTTGGATGAGAGACAACAAAGAGCGTTTGACAATATCAAAGCGGAAATGATTTCTGCTCCTACCTTAAAACCTTTCCGTATTAACAAAATGTGCATTCTCACTGTAGATGCAAGTCTATATGGTTTGGGGTGTGTTTTGTCCCAACAGGACAGAAATCTGGAGTGGAATGTTGCGTTTGCTTCCAGGACACTTAATATGACAGAAAGACGTTATTCTGTTATTGAGAAAGAGCTTCTAGGGTGTGTTTGGGGAATTGAACATTTCCGTAACTACATTTGGGGGGCACGTTTTGTTTTGAGAACAGACCACAAACCGTTGATTTCGATTTTGTCTCCTGGAGGTGGTTAAAATGCAACTGCTCGTATTGCCAGGTTGATGTCTCGTGTTCAAGAATTTAACTTTTCAGTGGAATATGTTCCCGGCAAAGTTAATGTAATGGCTGATTGTTTGTCCAGACTTCCTTGTGGTATTAGTGAAGAAAATGAAGCGGAAGAAGTTGTTGCTGGAATAGAGAAATTCTTTCTGGTAGTTTTGAATCGATTTCTAAAGAGATGTGGGACAAGGCAATGCAACAGGATTCTGTTTTATCTGAAGTCAAGCACTATATTAAGGATGGATGGCTTGTGAAATCTAGTGTTCCTGCTGAACTCTCTCCATACTGGAATGTGTGTGATGAGCTGGTAGTTGAGGGGGATTTGAAAAGGCAAATGCATTCCTCCAGTGTCTCTGCGAGATCATATCTTAAAAGTAAGTCATGAAACTCATTTAGGTATGTCTTCCTTGAAAAGGTTGATTAGAAATGATTGTTGGTGGCCTGGATTAGATAGGTATGTTGACAGAATTGTGAGAGAATGTTCAGAGTGTGTGTGTAGCGAGAAGATGCTTAAGTGTAATCCTGCACCTCTTGTACCAATTCGTTGGCCTGAGTTTCCTTGGCAAAAAGTGGGATTTGACATTGCTGGTCCTTTTAATTTCCTACCTCAAGATTGTAGATTCGCTCTTGTAATGGTAGATTACCATTCTAAGTGGCCTGAGGTGAAGTTAGTACCACATGCTAATTTGATAACAGTTGTTACATTTTTAAAATAAGTTTTTGCTCGTGAAGGTTATCCTGAAGTGCTTGTCACTGATAACGGGGTGCAGATGAGGTCAAGTGAAATGTCTGATTTCCTTAAGTTTCTGAATATTCATCACATTACCACTGCTTTATATGAGCCACAAGGCAATGGACAAGTGGAAAGGTATAACAGAGTTCTTAAACAAGATATTTTGTGGGCAAGTAGTTTTGGATCTGTATGGATGGATAAATTGAGAGAGAAATTGTGGTTGTATAGAATTACACCTCAATCGACTACTGAAGTTTCTCCTTTCCGGCTTCTTAAAGGAAGGGAACCTGTTTCAAAACTATGTCCTTGGTGGTTTAAAAAGGTTGCGGAAAATCAGAAGGTTGGGGTTGACAAATCCATTGTAGCACAAAGAGTTGGAAGGAAACAAGAATTGAGTAAAATTGAGTATGATCCTTGTATGAAGGTGAAAAAACCCAGTTTTGGAGTGGGTGAATTGGTCAGAATACGCAAACCAGGGATTTTAAGGAAAGGTGATGCAAAGTTTGGTTATAAGAGTTTATCGCAATAGTGTGGTCACACAAGATGGAAAAGTTTGGAATGCCAAACGTGTTGCTAAGTGTGTGAATGTGTAATGTATAGTTATGTTGTTTTGTTTTATTTCAACCCGCAAGTTTTTCTCAAGGGAAGAGATGTGTTACATTGTCTCTTTTACATTTCACATACTGTTAATTAATGTTATCTTCCCCTTTAAGTACATTGTGATTTTATGATTAGTGTACATGCCTTTCTAGTTGCCTTCATTCCATTTAGAATGTGTTGTTATTCATTCTGCAACCGGACTTGGAAGATCTGTGTACTGTGCCTGTTGGATTAAACTTTCATCTTGGATCAATTTTGGATTTCTCGATTTTATTCAAAATTCTACAACTTCACACGATGTTCTAAAGTTGTATTTACCTGTTCAGTAAGGTCATACTTTTCAAGATGAAAATTCCCAACTTTAAATTGTGCCACTCGATCCTATGCCATGACCAGCGTTGTGCCTTGATCACAAGCTTCATGACAATCATAGCCATTTTTCATGGAATTTTGCTGCTGCGTTTCTAAAAACATACAGAGAAGGCTGCCAAAAAAAAGCCAAGAAGTAAGGATTTTGTTGAACTTTATAGTGTTTCATGGCGATTTACAACATATGCGACATATCCCAAAACACCAAATTGTTGAAAAACTGCTCCAAAACAACAATCTGAAATTCTATGGATTTCACAAGATGAAAATGTGTTGAAAAACCTGTGATGAGCACATTCCACACAAGAAATTCAAAATGAATTTTACAATGTTAGAATAATGTTTCGCACAGAGGTTCCTGTTAGTTCATTCTTTGGCTTTCGAACATGCATCCGAAGATTTCTGTTTTCGTGTATCTTTTGGGTAACGTGGGACACAAGAAATAGCATTGTAACAGTCCATCATTACACCACTGCAATGCCATAGCACCTCGCGTGCATCTACACACCACACATTGCACTACACCAAAAATCAGCATAACAAACAATTCAGTTTGTTCATTTGATGCAAACCTTCATCTGCTATGAAAATAGTGTGGTACAAGTCATCTTCCAACATTGATGCCTATGAGACAACCTAACCATCCTTTCCCTCCCACAATGATTTGCAGTTTTTGTAGTCGTGATAATATTAAAACGTAAGACTGCAAGCCTATGCAGTTTTCCTCACACTCTTACAATAATATTTACTCTGGTCTGTAAACTAAAACCTTATTTAAAATCTGCAGAGTGCTTAGGATCATGATGCTCCCCCCATGTTGTTATAATGCACCTGACTATATTTCTTGCACTCACTCACAGGACCAACTCCATTAAAGAGTTCTTTTGGAGCTAACTAGAATGTAATGCACAAGGAGTCATAGTGTACCATGTTAACAAAGAAAGCTTAAAAAGATGTTCAGGAAACACACATGAATACGACTAGAAGCATACACACACAGGGCAAAAAAGCACACATTTACTAGAGATACAAAGACACAAACAGGTTTTGGCTTTCCTAACATCCCATATGATAACCTTCTTTCTACACCAATCCACACTTGGCTAAGTATCCCATGGGCTTCATATCTCTTGGGCAATGCATGAAGGTACCAGTGTCTCTACTGGGAATCTTCAATAGGAGAATTAAGTGAGCAGCAACTGAACCTCTGCCCGAGCAAAGAAAGAATAATCAAGCTGAACTCCTGACACAATGCATACATTCTTTCTGAACAACTGGCTTTGGTTAGCCTGACTGTGTTAGTCTGTCAATCTGCCTCTCAAGTCTATCTACCTCCTAATCTGCTCTCAATTAGACATACAAAAGAGCAGCAACAGGTATGGACCAGTGGTGTAACTCGAAATGATGTACTCCCACAGCCCACCACCACTTCCACCGCTCAAAATATGACTAGGAATCCCGGGATCTATCCTATCTGACAGATATTCATTGATCTTGACCTCAATGCGGGTCCACTGAATGGTTGGCGACCATCTGAAGGTTTGGGGGGCCCTGCGCTGCAGGGGCTGAAGGGGCCTGTATCATCTCCCTAGTACGGATAACCATTCCATCCAATCACGCAATAAGGTACCTCAGGGAACTACAAGCATTAAAGCATTCACTAAGTTAGAGAAACAACACTGACCTCCAGAAATCAGCGGTGGCTCTTCCATTAGGGCGGCGGAGCACCACTGCACTGTTTTATCCCAGTGCGAGTAGCAGAAAAATAAAATGGTATTTTAAATATCACTTTATGTTTCTGCTTCTCACGCTGTGAGAAAGCAAAAGACAGGGGTATGCCTGGTTGGGGGCGGGCGGGAGGGTATGCCTAGTTGGGGGCAGGCATGTGGGCGGGTCAGGGAGGAGTGGCTTGCACCTCTCTGAGTACCCTGACTGTATGGCCAGTCCTGGAGCTGACCAAAGCAGTTATGTGCACCTTACATTTTCTCTGTGTTGACTACATGCAGCCTACAAAAAAAGAAAAATGGCCTCTCTACAGGTGCCCGGCTGGGCACTGTCCGTGACTCCACACCAATCACAACACTGCCATTGCAGTGTTGTGATTGGCACACAGGAGGGGAGGGAGCATGCCTGTTCCTGTTTTTCTTCAGAACGCAGGACCCGGCCCAGGAGCAGAGGCAGCACGGGACCCGGTCAGGTAAGTTTTCATTTTATTTTTATTTTAACGGCCCCCCTCCCCCGCGGTAACCCCCGCGTGACCCTCCTACGAGTATTGTGAGCCGCGACTGTGATAATTTCACCTATGAGCTTTCAAATGAAACTTTTATCAACTGTTTTGTAATTTTAATGTGCATTCTACCATTCATTGATGTGCACACTTCTCCGCCTTCCTGTCCTCGTACGCCCGTGGTAACAAATGTGTGGGGCTTGAGTCACCAAAGCGCACTACAAGTCTCCCGTAGGAGGTGAACTGCTGACTTATGGTGACATCAGGCACTACTCGCTGGCTTTCACAGTTTCACTTAGTGAGCAGCCGATGAGCATCACCACCTGAGTGACTCAGTGAGTCACTCCAGTACTGTCTGCTGCACTGTCCCATTGGTGCCACTGTTTGCCCGTATGCCAGACTCAGTGTCTTTCCTCCTTTGCCCACCCTCCACAGCCCACACGCCCAAACCAGCAACCAATTGTGCTGAAAACAGACTACAGCATTGGTAACCCACCCCAGTGCCCACACTCTGCAGTGCCTGCTCAGGGACATTATAATGTTTTTGGATCCATACGTATTCTGGGGGCCCCTGTTGGAAACAGCTTTGAATTTATGTTCCAATTGTAGTTCTATCATGGCCTCTTTGGCAAGGTCAATGAAAGTGTATAGGTAGACTGGTCTGAATTTGAAGTATGTTTCCAGAATAAATTCCCCGCCATAACATCTCCTTCAGTTCAAACTCACTCGCTATGCTATGTCATGTGTTCAACTCAGTTTTCCGCCCCTCCACTTTTAGAGTCCACCAGCCGCCACTACCAGACATCATTCAACACCTTCAGTTGCAGCAACAGATGGTGTCACGCCCTAACGTATTCTTCCTTGATGGCTCATGAAAAATCCAAAGAAGTTTCCTAAGAACACACAATTGTGCTGATGTAGCCCACAAAAAAACCCACAGAACATGTAACCTTGTCCACTACTGATATATGACTGGCAAACCATATTCAGAAAATAGATGAAATTCCCTGCACCCTGCATACATGGGAAAAAGAAAGAACATGTAATTATTGGGAATTTAAAAAATCCATGATCAGTTACAGCGTATAAACAAGAATCTGTTGTTGAACAGACTTTCAATATTCCTAATTTTAAATGAGCATGTCGTGTGGTACGTGAGTGCAGATGGTCCTCGAAGTGGAACACTCACCCATCAAACCACCTCTCACCCTAAGAGTCTATTTTGTAACCCATTTACACAGACCATTAATTATTCTGTATTATCATTTTCGTTGCTTAACGCAATGTTGTTATCTGTATCAGTCTATCAAGTATTGGCAAAATATTTGCGCAGAGGCAGTGCTCTTTTATTCGATAGTTCTAAATGTGTTTTATTTTTTCGTTTTGACTGTGTGTTATTTTTATGCGCTTTTTATTGGCTTGGCTTCCTTGGCAAGAAGTATTATCAGTAGCAACTGCCACATCATATCTGCCTTTACCCTGCATGTTTATGAATGTGGACATCGTGAGGGCTGATACTTCAAAGACCTGCTGGTGACTTAGACATTCTGACTTAGGCAGGCCGCTTGACATGCTTTCGAAATGCAGCTGGGCTTGACAAATCAAAAGTGATAAAAGAAGATTGTGAAGCAATCTCACGAGCCTTGGATATTCCCTGCTTCTGTTTATTTTTCGCAGACCTTTCGCTTGTGGTTTTATGTGAGGGAATTGTGCTGTTCTTTGATTGCTGTAGTTTCATTACACATTACAGACATCATTGGTTGTCAACTTTTAAAGCAGCCCATGGACTGATGAGCTTATTTACAAGCCCCTTGCACTGCCGATGCGTCACTTTTTGTGATGGACCTCAGGCGCAACATGCTGCCCCATATTTACAAGAACATGTAAAGCCACCCTGTGTGGCTTTTCGTGCCGATGTAAATATGGTCCCTTTACATGCAACACTTTGCATGAAAGGGGCGTGCCATGGGTGTTGCTGTGGGTGTTCCCATGCAACACCCATGGCTACTGCCGCGTTTCCAGCTTTACGAGAAATCATAAACCTGGAAATGTGTCAAAATGCTGCTACTCCTCCCCGCGGGGGAGTAGGGAGGGGCAACAAGGATTTTATTTTTTTAATTTCGCCTGATTTCTTTCCTCTTTCTCTCCATGTTGCATTCTGCAGAACACATAGAATGAGAAAATTACCTCTTGTGATTGTTTATGTGCTGGTAAGTGTCCCTTCCTGCACATAAACAATCATTTTTTAAAAATGACGTTTTCAACAACTTCTATGTGTGCTGCATTAAGCAGCACACATAGAAGTTCAAAAAATGCCATTTCAGATTGTTTGTGTGCTGGAAGGGACACCTTCTTGCACATAAACAATCATTCCCCTCAACACAGGCAGGTGTCTGCAATGGCGCATGGCAGTAAACTGTGCACCAGCACAGAGGGAGAGCAAAGGGATCTGTCATATAATTGTAGATATGTCGAATCCCTGTTCTTTGCAATTATCGGAGCGTGGCGCTGCCAAATGTCTTGTGGCACAACGCTGTGTTAATTCATTTTACATGAGGCCCTCAGTTTTTTTATTAAATATTATGGTTAGTGTCAGTACAGCACTGATCACCATGTTTCCCACTGCTGCACAGTACCTGAACATTCCTTGTTTGTATGTGGGAGGTATGCCTACAGCAGCCGCGGCCCGTGGAGGGAGTTGCGGTGGGGCAAGGAGGCGGGGCGGGGGAGGGGCAGGGTGAGGGGTTGATAAAAACCGGCATATGGATATTTTGAGGTAAGTAAACAATTTAATTAATAAAATGAATTTCGTAGTGTGCCCTGCATCGCAAATGCGATGCAGCACGCTACGAAATTCGTTTTATTAACTAAATTGTTTACTTACCTCAAAATATCCATATGCCGGTTTTTATCTTCTGCCACCCTGCCCCTCCCCCGCCCCGCCTCCCTGCCCCACCGCAACTCCCTCCATGGGCCGCGGCTGGCCTACAGAAAATGTTTGCCACAAGTTTCAATCAGTAATAATAAAGTGAGTTAGAAGGGAGATGTAGTGGGACCTGGAATACTAGTCACAAAGTGTCAGACACTGTGTATGTTGACAAGTTCCATCGAAATATCAATACGTCTTTGTACCCAATTCACAAAAGGAATCGGGTATCTCATTTCTTAGAAGTAGTATTGTCCCAGGAGCAAATTTACTATTTTTCACTATTCACAAACTAGAGCAGTACTATGCCTGAAAGGTTGCGAGTAACAGAGTTCTAGGCATATTACTGGGTGAGTCGTCATTTTTTCAAAGTCTGCTATTTGCAATATGTGTACTTACTTAATCATAGGGCACACTTATGCAGTGCGGAAAGACAGTCTGATGTTCAACTGCTAATTTCTTTTCATTTGCCCTTTTTCTCCACCGGAAACACATTCCCTACACCCCACTTGCTTTCCCTACTCCCTCTCTAAGTTTGGGGGTGATCCATTCACCTTCCCGACCAGGAAAGATAGTCACTGAAGGCTCTTCCCAGAGCAAAGCTCTTTATAGTGAGGAAAAGGGGTCAAACAGGATTATCTCAATGGCTACAATCTCACAACCTAAGGTGCACTCACATCTGGGCAATAACATATGAGAATGAAGAAACTGATGTGTGGGAATCAATAATAGCATTTTTCAGTAGGAAAAACCATAAATTAGTGATATGGTACTAAGTCCCTACACCTATTACTTTTTATATTTTTAGTACTCACAAATAAACTCCAAACTAGACTTTTAGAAAGATTCTTTAACTTTTCAAAAGTAGGAAAAAACATACAACAAAACGTTCATCACTAATTCATGATTCCTTCCTACCCGTATATTCATAGATCGGTTGCTAAAAACACAACAATTCGTAAGCAATCCGTATGGGAGGTAGTCCAATACACACAGGAGGGGATTACTTCCAAACTCCGCACAGTCCCAAAGTGTTTATCTGGGTTTCTTGCGTGCAAGTATTGACCAGTCGGACTCCTCCAAGTCGTGAGGTTCACCACAGAGCCGCAGACACCATCGCACTCCAACTACAGCACATGATGAACACCACTTTCATAACAGGCACTTTCCCAGACAACATGAATGGCGCCGACGTCAGACCTTGTTCAAGAAACCCACTGCCAACCCCACCGACCTCAAAAACTACCTGCCCATCTCGCTTCTCCCTTTTGCAGCCAAAGCGGCAGAGAAGACAGTGAACAGGGAACTGACACAATTCATCGAAGAGCACGCCATCCTTGACTCTTCCCAATCCGGATTCCAAGCCAACCATAGCCGAGACCACTCTACTTGCCGCCACAGATTACATCCGCACCCTCCTGGATCAGGGCCAGTCAGCGGCCCTCATCCTCCTCAACCCGTCTGCAGCCTTCGGCACCATCTCTCACTGCATACTAATCACCAGTCTACGCAACGCCGGCATACAAGGAACAGCCCTGGGCTGGATCTGCACATTTCTCAAAGGAAGAAGCCAGAGGATCAGACTACCTCCCTTCCTCTCCGCCCCCACGGACATCACCTGGGGAGTCCCACTGGTGTCACCTCTGAGCCCGACCCTCTTCAACATCTACATGACCTCCCTCGCAGACATCGTCCGATGACATGGCCTCAACATTGTATCCTACGCCGATGACACCCAGCTCATTCTCTACCTCACCAAAGACCCCACCACTGCAAAACTCAACCTCCAGAGAGGAATGCAAGAAGTGGCAGGCTGGATGACAAACACTTGCCTAAAACTCAACTCTGAGAAAACAGAAATCCTCATCCTCAAACCCACCCCTTCAGCTTGGGACAACACCTGATGGACCACTGCCCACGGAAGCCCACCTACCCCCTCAGACCACACCAAGAACCTTGGATCGTACTCGATTCATCGTTCACCATGAAGAGACAGGTCAACGCTGTCACCTACAGCTGCTGCAACACCCTCCACACCCTCCAAAAAACCTTCAAATGGATCCCCCCCAAATCGAAGAAACTGTACCCACGCACTCATCACTAGCAGGCTAGACTATGGCAATGCACTCTATGCTGGCATCACAAGTCCCTTCTCCGCAAACTGCAAACATTACAGAACACCGTGGCCAGGCTCGTCCTTGGCATCCCCTGGCACAAGCACATCATCCAACACCTGCGGCGACTCCACTGGCTTCCTGAAGAGAGTCACCTTCAAGATTCTCACTTACGCCCAAAAATGCCTGCACAACAACAGACCCAAATACCTCAACCACAGAATAAACTTCCACATACCCAAAAGGAACCTGTATTCTTCGAACCTCACACTTATACTGGCTGGGCCAGATCAGGAGGAAGATCTTTCACCCACATCACAGACAAGACCGGGAACAAGCTACGGGCAGACATCAGACCCGGCCCCTCCCTGAACACCTTCAGGAAGACCTTGAAGTCTTGGCTCTTCGACTGAACGGAGTGGCTCACAGCTGAATGGAGCGGCATACCCCCCTCAGAGTCTTGGGACCCTCACGGGTGAGTAGCGCGCTTACAATTCCCTGTTTGATTGATTGATTGACGCGTTTCGACCCACTAAGCCGGGCCTCATCAGGACTAGGGCAAAAGGAAAAAAGCATGCAAAATAATATACTGACATAAGTGTCAACATCGAGCACTTTAGATTACTAACAACTAACACAAAATCTCCTGTGCATAAAAAGATACAAACACTTGAATAAAAAACACTTGGATGTACAAAAAGGCCTTTAGTTAAGAACAAAACAAAACCTCATAACTACAAGACCTTGGTGGGCTAAGAGAAGAAGAACAGACCACCAACCTGTGTGGGGCTAATATAATTGCTGCAGTCAGGTGAAGGAGCATCAGTGAGAAATATGTGAATTGGTAAAACAAGCTCAGTGTAATAAATGCAATAATATAGTGCTCAAGCACCCGCTGAGGGAAGGACATACTTGCACCGATATGTGGTAAAACTGAGTGGGAGCCACCAGAAGGGCCAGAAGATCACCTCTCAGGGCGAGGGGAAAAGCCTCGGCCAACATAGCCAGACTCCGCGTTTCAACAATGAACTAATCAAACAGAAAAGAAAAGAAAAAAAGGACTCAATCAGCTGGTCAAGTACCGGCCTAAAAGTGCTGAGTCAATTACATCACTCAAGGGCCGTAGAACAAGCCCGGATATTTGCCTTACAAATGTAGATAGTAGAAGAATTTATCCCTTCGCAGGCACACGCACAATGCGGGGGAGTTTTAATGGAAGCTCTGCGTAGTGTTTGAAGGAAGCGCCCTCGACGCTTCAGCTCCGACAATCTTTAAAAGAACCGTGTCCATGCATCTAGATATCGACATCAAAGCTTTATTAAAGTGGACAACTGGAAGTATAACAAACACTTCCACTCAAATCGGTGTAACGATCACATGACGGAAAGAGGAATAAATGGACAACCTGTAAGAAGTGAAAACGTCCATGTGTCTAAGAGCCAACTTAAAACTACATGGAAAGGGACTACCTTCTAAAAGGAAACTGTAGTAACTCCGATGACACGTTTGAAGGTCAAAGCGAAGTTTATTAAAATATAAACAGGTGCTGCGAAGCAGCGATATTACATAGCCAGAGCACCAGAGCCAACTGACTCAAAGTTTGAACCCAACACTCTCAAAGGAATGTTCATGCAGAACATTTCTAACCAAACATTCCAAGATGAATGAAGAGGACACTACATTATCCTCCTCTTCTCAGCAAAACAAAAGAAACAAAAGAATAAACAAAACAAAAAAAACACAAATTTCTAGAACAAAAGAAAGTTAATAATACTATAAACAAATGAGCAAATCTTCAGCACAGAGATGACGTGAAAAACAAATGCAAATATTAATTACGATATCTGACAGGAATGGGGCGTTGACGAATACTTCTCCGCAAAACAACTGCATCTGGACTAACATAGTTGTCAGACTCATTGGAGCAAGAAGGAGTATTGTCAAACTCACCATGTTTATAACCACTAGTGACCTTTACAATTCTTGACAAATTCCACCAGCTTTTAAAATTAACTCTTACTGCATTACCACAAACCTTATCAACAGTAAAAACTTCAGAAAACTTGGAACGGCCTTTCTTCGCATGAGTAGGTAGCTTGACTCGAACTGCGTCACCAATTTTAATATCTTTTAACACAGATCTCTTCCTGGAATCAAAGTACTCCTTTTTTGTTGACATTGAGCTTTGAAAACATTAGATCTAGCAACATCATCCACATCACTCACAGTATTCATTTTAACCCATTTAGCCATCCATCCAGGACAAAGTTTTGAACTTGGTTTCCTTCCTTGAAGAAGTTCAAAAGGAGAGAATTTTATGGATGAGTGAGGTGTGGTACGGTAGAACCAAAGCATGGACCTATCAGCATTTTGAACATTGCACTTACCAGCTAAAACCCACTGCACACAAATATTTATTACTCTATTCATACGCTCTACCAAAGCATTGGTTTGTGGGTGATAGAGCGCACTTCTCAAATGATTAATCCCTCTTTGGTGCACAAAATCCTCAAAATCTTGACTTACAAATTGAACACCATTATCACTCACAATGGTATTCGGGAAACCCTCTCTAAGAAAAATGTCTTTAAGAAAATCAAAACACATTATTAGAATTAGGTTCATTAATGAACCGAACCTCTGGCCATTTAGAATAATAATCAATGGCCACAATGGCAAATTTAGAATTTGAGGGAAGAGTATTAAAGGGTCCTACAAGATCAATTCCAATTTTCTCCCACGGCTTACTTGGAAAATCAATTGGTTGTGAAGGTGGGGTGCGTAGTTTCAGACTCTTTTCTGAACTAGAACAAACAACACACTCACCCACAAAAATATCGACATCCCTATCCATTATTGGCCACCACAAGTGTTCGCGCAACCTTCTCTTGGCAAAAGTTTGCCAAGATGGCCTTCATGTGCACCTTTGATAAGCCTAAGTCTCAATGACTCAGGGGGAATCAATCTATCACCACGCATAAGCAACCCATTTTCAATGGAAATCTCATTAGCAATTTTAACAAAACACTGTAAAGACAAATGAGCATTCCTCTTTTTTGGCCAACCACCTTTCACACACTTGATGACTTCAGCAAGAATAGTATCCTCAGCCAATATTTCCTTCCACTCTGTTTCCCTGATTGCACACATCTCATCCAAAACCAGGGCAGCATCAAAACAATTGTCTTCATCATATTTCTCATTAAGATCTCCACATTCCACAGGATATCTAGAAAAATAGTCAGCCCTACCGTTTTTGCAACCTGAGATGTAAGAAATCTCAAAATAAAATTGTAAAAGCTTCGTAGTTAAACGTGCAATTCTAGGAGTAAGATCTTTAACTCTATCACCAGATAAAATTGACACCAGTGGGTTGTGATCAGTCCGTAACCTAAAATGTTTACCCCAAACATATGGAGTAAATTTCCTTATGGCCCACCAGCATGCCAAAAATTCTCTCTCCACTCTGACCCTTGAAAAACTCTTGAGGCATAACCCAAAGTGTGTTCTTTTCCATTTTCATCTTGAGTGAGAATGGCACCCAAACCCACTCCACTAGCATCCACTGTAATGGTACACATCAAATTAGGATTGAAAGACTTGAGAATTGCTGGCATAACCAAACACTCTTTGATCCAAGTAAAGACATCTCCACATACCTTGTCCCACACAAACAGGACACTTTTCTTGAGCATATTAGAAAGCGGTTGGACCCTAGTGACATAATCCGGTAAAAACCGAGAATAAAACTCACATAAACCCAAGAACGACTTGAGGCTCACTTTATCGCAAGGAGATGGAGAATCCACAATGGCTTTAACCAGACCTGGCCTAAGTTCCACACCATGCTCAGAAAGAACATGACCTAGGTACTCTATTTTTTGTACTTTGAAAACACACTTTTCTTTCTTTAAATCTACACCAGCATCACACAAAGTCTCCAAAACACAACAAATAGTATCATCATGTCCCTTCGATGTTGCACTATGAACTAACACGTCATCTTGAAAAGCAATGACCCCTTTGATATTCTTGAGTAAATTTGACATGATCCTTTGGAACACTGCTGCCGCAGAGGCCAACCCAAACGGCATATGGCAGTCCTGAAACGTTCCAAAGGGAGACAAAAAGCAGTCAAATGTCTCGATGATGGATCCAAAACCACTTGGTGGTATGCAGATGCTAGATCTAGCTTCGAAAACCATTTTGAGCCATTAACTAAAGACAACATGTCAGAAATTTACGCAGGGGATGCGAATCAATCCAAATATTTTTATTTAAGCTGCTAAGATCTATGCAGACACGGAGCTCGCCATTTTTCTTTTTAACCACTATCAAAGGACTAAGCCATAATGAAGACTCAATCGGCTCAATTATGCCTTTCTCACGAAGTCCCAAAAGTTCTTTCTCAAGTTGTTCTCTCACGCTAAACCTTAATACAATGAGTAAACCCTTTAAAATTTCCAAGTTCACCACTAAAAACTGAAGGATACCTCTCAGATAACATTTCTTCACAACCTTCCAATTTCACAATAGAAACTTGATCTTTTGTCCCAGGCCTAAATATCATTTTAAAAAGTCCTTGATGAAACCAGCCAAGAATATCTAAACCCTTGATGGCTACATATATCTTTCCAAAATTGTTCCTACCCCTGAACTCTAAAGTATCCTCAAAATATCCCGCCAATTCAATTGTTTTCCCTTGGTAAGAAACAGGAGATCTATCAGGAGGTAAAAGATTACGTAAGCCCCAAACTTCATTGAACTTCTCTTGCGAAATCATAGTGATTTTTGCACCCGAATCAACCAGCAAACATAACTTCTTTGTTCCAATCCCAATTTCCACATACGGGTCTACACACTCAGAAGATTGACTATCAATAACATTAACATCACTCACCACAACCACCATGACTCTCAAGTCATCTTGAATTTTTTCAAAACTATCGTGTCCGGATTCAGATACCGTTATATTGGCAACTGAAGAATTATTTTTTTGAGCACACTTAGCATCTTGATGAACTTCAATACCTCTTTTTACATTTTGACAAACTTTTGAAAAATTTCCGAATTTACCACACATTCTGCATGTAACATTTCTAGCAGGACATGGACGTCCTGATCTAAAATGAGGTGTATTCCCACATTTGAAACAAATATTTGTTTGCTTGAAAAACTTATTTTCATTACGAACAAAACTTTGAGTATGCCTTGAGTCTTTAGACCTTACTACATTAATAGATTCTTCTTTCGTAATGATAGAAGATCCTTTTTCATCTAATTCTTTTACTGAGACTTTCGATAGATCTATGCTTCTAGCTATCTTAATAGTTTCCTCCAATGTAGGATTTCCCAAAGATAAAGGTTTTTGTTGGATACCCTTATCAGTACACTTACAAATATACTGGTCTCTAATAAGTTGGTCCCTGAAACCCTCAAATTGACATTCTGCACTCAAGACTCGTGGAGCAGAAATGAAATCTTCTACCTTTTCACCCATTTTTTGTTCTCTCTTAAAGAACTTGTGTCTAATTACTACTAAACTGGGTTGAAAATCAAAACGTAATTCCAGTTTCTTTACTGCTTCAGAAAATTCATCTATTTCCTCATCTTCAGCTGCACGTACCAATGCAGGTAAATGTTTAAAAATCTCTCTACCTTCAAACCCTAAGGCATTAAGTAACAAACATTTCTTCCTATCTGCTCTATATCGTGATCCTCCTATAGCACCAATGTATGTTATAAAGGCATCATTCCACTTCTTCCATTGTATTGGAGGATCACCTGGAGTTTCCCCAAAAAATTGAGGTGGAGCTACCGACTGCATATTAATAGCAAACCACAAACAACTTCAATATAAATGAATTACTAGTCCATATTTAACTTAATGATGGCAGAGAAATTCCGATGAAATTGGAGACAGAAACTATAGGGTGTTGCTGAGTCTTTAGAAGATAAATAAGATTTGACGTTTTTTCCAATCTGTACCATGAACTTACACCATGCTGCTCTTCTGTAATATACTTTGACGATGCTTAACAACAGTACTCAAAAGAACTCACCACGTTGTATTCCTTAAATCATTTTGCAGTTGCTCGATATGGTTCCAATTCCTAATGACAGAGAAATAAAAACCCTTTTTTTTTACTGCTAACACAATAGTGAAAGATACTGAGTAAAAACAACACCTTTAATATGCTATTGACAATGTTACTGTTAATAGAGAAAATGCACGTTTTCGACTCGATCTGAAATAGCCGCGCTGTGCACCTTGATGATGAAAACAGTCTTTCCTGATTTAAAATAACCCGTCACGCTGTGCACATCGATGATGAAAACAGTCTTTCCTGCTCTAAAACGGCCGCTCGATGATGAGATCAGTGTTTCCGGCTTCAAAATGGCCGCACTAGTTACATCCGTGAAATAGCCCGCACTTCCCAATTCAAAATGGCCGCACTAATGACGCACTTGTATATTAGGCCAAACTACAACTTTTCCTTTGGCTCTACGTCATGCGTCACACGTTTTCCACGTACCTTTTTTTCTCACAGCATCAGTATCCAATAATGTTCTGCGAAGCAAAACAACCAAGATGGCGCTTGTAGGAAACTAGTACGCTAACATTGACAATGACGTACACTGAAGTGAGGCTCTTCTTTCGCTGCCGCTTTGAGGATTAAACAGTACCTTTTCACTTGCTCCTTTGGCAGAACACCTAAAGCAGATGTACGAAAGATCTCTTCTGCTCACGTTCAACACTCGATATTCACAGGTGAGGTTTGTCAGTTTTCTTTCTTCTTACAGTACGCATTGAGCTCTGCAGACACCTGCGATTGTCGCCAAAAATTATGTAGTAACTCCGATGACACGTTTGAAGGTCAAAGTGAAGTTTATTAAAATATAAGCAGGTGCTGCGCAGCAGCGATATTACATAGCCAGAGCACCAGAGCCACCTGACTCAAAGTTTGAACCCAACACTCTCAAAGGAATGTTCATGCAGAACATTTCTAACCAAACTTTCCATGATGAATGAAGAGGACACTACAGAAACACATTCAAGTGTCTAAATATGTTTTCAAATTTGGCAAGAATACAACCAAGGAACACGTGTTGAAAGAGTGAACAGACCGGTCTCAAAAGAAATGTGCAGGACCCGTCACCAGGCTACATAGTAGGAGTACCCGCCAAAGTATAGATACCTACCTATTAAACCATATTACATGGCATGGAGTTTCAAATTCATGAGAACGTACTGTTTGGTACAGTGAGAAAAACGAAACATCTATTGCAGGGAAACATTTCAATACATAGATGGTATGAACCCACTAAAAAGGCAGAGAACAATCCAATTCCGACAACCACATTTCTAACAACTTCATCAAATGTAATGCATTTCTAGTTACCCCTTTCGTAATAAGGAAACCAACACTAGCCATGGGGCCAACATGTAAAATAAGGTGTCAAGCACAATAGTAAAAATACGGTGGAAGGGCAAATGGGGCAAGACATAGATTATAAAAGTGCCCATATATCTTCGTATTTATTTAATCCGCGAATTGCAGTCTTATAATTTTCAATCATTCTGGCTTCTAGTCTATCCAGGGTGGCTTGGAAATTCACTTTATTTGTAGTTTGTAACACAATCAGCACTGACCACTGCATATCATTTTCGCTGTGTCCCAGCTGTTAGTAATGCTGGACCAGTGGTGTTGAGCATTTCAAGCTAGATTTGTGCTGTAAAATGCGTGTTTTCACTGGTTGTGTGGTTTGTCCTATATAGAACATGTCACATGGACTTTTGAGACAGTAAATAACATTCTTCATGTTGCAATTGGAAAAGTTATGTAGCACAAATGTTACATTTATAGTGCCCAATCAAGAGAGGATGGCCTAACATCCATAGCACCAGCAGTGTGATAATGTCCATTGTGCTAAATGTGATGTATTGGTTATGATGATTGTTATTAATTGAAAAGGAAACAGGTTATACAGCGATCTTGCTATATTAATGTTCATTCAACATCAACACAGTCGACCATAGAATTCCCAACACGGACCCTACCTGGTTATATTCCTGAAAAAGAGGCTTATCCTGACCTTTCTGTAGTAGCATTAAAGGACCTGTATATATGTTCTGGTCTGCAAGAGCGGGAGTAAAATTGGTGACTTACAAAGGTTGCACTCCTTACTTCTAGAGGCTGTGCACCTGCTTTTTTGATAGTGTGACTGGTGTAACCAATGAGATGACAGGTGGTTTTGGTTCTGCACCAATGAAACAATTATACAGGGCCATTTCAGTTTCATGAGGTCGCCATCAAAGTTCCAAGACGGGAACCGGCCTTTACAACGTGGGCTAAGCTGTCTGTGCCATTTCTCCACAAGCACAAAAATGCTTGCCCTAGCCACTCATATGCGTGGTTAAGGCATATGCTCAGTCTAGATGATGGGATGGGTGGGCCCAGGAACAGTAAGGATCATGATGGGACACAGTGAGGTAAGTGGGGCTGGGACAGGGTTTATGGGAGTGGAGGGTAGATTTTAAGGGTTGGGGTTGTTTTTAGGGTTTAGGGGTCAGGGTTGTTTTAAGGGCTCAGGGAGGTCGCAGTAGTTTTTAGGGCTCAGAGGGGGAGTCAGGTAGTGTTTAGGGCCGAGGAGGAGGGGTACTTTTTAGGGCTATGGTTGTCAGCGTACTTTTTAGGGCTGAGGGGTGGTCGGGTTAGTTTTTACATCTTGGGGGGGGGTCGTTTTTAGGGCTCAGGGGCGTGGGTTCGGATTTAGGGCTCAAGAGGAGGTTGGGTAGTTTTTAGGGCTCAGAGATGATTTTAGCGCTCAGGGGGGTGAAGGTAGTTTTTGAGGCTTTGGTGTTTGGGTTCGTTTTTTTGGCCTCGGGGAGGTGGGGTAATTTGTAGGGCTCAGGAGTGGTTGGGGTAATTGGGCTCAGGGGGGGCACAGGTGTGAATTTTGCTACAAATAACTGTTTACCATTCATGCCTTTACGATAAAATTAGGTAATAAAGGGATGCATGGTAAAGGAATGCGTTGTTCAGTAACATTCGTGGTTAGGGCAGTATTGTAGATGGACACATGGTCTAGCCTTCCAAGGCCGAAGGCCGGTACCATGAATCCTCTTAACATTTTAGAAAGTTGATTTTGGTAAATGTTTAAAACCATGGCTTTGCTAAGGGCAATTTGCAAACCAGAAATGCAGCGCAACATTACAAAATGTGCACGTTTTGAATGTAGGCATTTTAGGAAAAGGGGTGCCTTTATTCTCTCGTTCTACCATGAAAGGAATCATTTTCCCAACATTACATATTTCAATATGTATTTCGAGCTTCTTCTCTTTTAACACGGATATACACACTCTCAATTGATTGAATTTGACACTGAAATAAGACTATTTTTCATTTTTTCCAATGCAAATACCATTTTCCAAGGTAAAATGTTTACAATGCATGTTTTCATACAAAATATCTTGCAAATATCAGCAACATTGTTTCCATCACCAAATAGCATTATTTCCTCAACACTGTATTTGATTTCGAGAAAAAATTACTCAGCACTGCCAATGACCCCTGATCAAATACAACTGGTTCTCAATGTGTGTTTCTATTGTTTTTGTCAAACATGATGGTACTGCAGAAACATTTGATGCGACTTTCTGGCATTTAATAAATGAATGTGCATGTTGAAATGATTAGTGCAGGAATATTAATTCAGCCTTCACCACATTGTGCAGGATCCTAAAATGGTTGAAGTGCTTCTAAAAACAGATTGTGTAACAATGTGAATCTTTTATCTTTGAAAGCCCCCTTGAGAATAATGGCACTCACAAGTTTTTTAATTCCTACTAGGTATTTAATGAGCTATTAGTCTAAGTTTCCATTGTCAATACAACTTTTCATTTTACAAAGTTTCTATTCATGATACTATCCAGCTAAAGGAATGTATAAGTCAACTTCCAAAACGTTTGATCAGTGCCGGAAAATATTATTTTGGTAGTGTATATGTTCATGGCAAGTCTATTTTTGCTTTTCCAAAGTCTTTCATGACGTTTTCAGCATGGTTAAGTTTAGAGAAAATAGTGCTACTCATAGAGTGAGTTAGGTTTGTGTTTTGCCCATTCAAAAATTAACATTAATGAATATACTTAGCAATTGATTACTAAAAATGGCATTGAATGTTGTATCTGAAATATATAATTAGTCTCGCTGTAGAAGTGAAATGTTTAATTAGATCACAGTGCCTAATTTAGGCTAGGTTCAATTAACAAAACTAGGCCACATAATTAAGAGCGCTGATCACATTGCAGAAAAGTGCAAGTTTATTCGCTGTGTACGAGCTGCACATGTATTTTATTTGTTTTCATAAAATTATCGAAATTCACCTGGAAACCTCTCCGCAACATTCACATGCAAAGGTCTCCGTCCTTGTGTGCAAATGTAACTTATCTTGATCTTCCTCTGGAAGACATGTGCATGTGTTGCAACACTGCAAGACTATGAGCAAAACCAGGGGGCTTGTTTATAAGGCATTGCACAACTGGAGCATCCCTTTTAACGACGCTCCTGTGGCGCAATGCCCTGCTCTCTGTGTACAAAGCTGCGTTAAACCACTTTGCATGGCTTAACGACTTAACGACTGAATGTGACATGCAATGGGAGCTGCTGTGGGTGTGTTTCACTGCAACAGCCATTGCTTTTTGACGCTGCCCCAGATTTACAAGGACGTGTAAATCTGAGGCAGCGCCAAAAACTAATGCCACTGAAAAGCAGGCGTTAGAGTGGCGCACCTAGGAGAAATACTTTTATATCTCCTCGGTTTGGCTCTTTCTATGTGTGCTGCATTCTGCAGGACACATAGAAGGAGCAAATCCCCTTTAATGATTGATTATGTGCAGGAAAGAATGCCTTCCTGCACATAAACAATCATCCCTGCAACTAAGGCATCCTTGCACTATGGCCCAAGGGTGTCTTTGTTGGTGCTTTGCTGCTTTTTTTGCATTGGCGCAAGTGAAAACACAGGGGTGCACCATATTATTGTGAATACAATGCTTGCCTTCATTTTTTTTAAATGACGCAGCACGGTGCTCCTAAATTGCTTGCAGCACAGCGATGTGCCATTTCTTTGTGAATATGCGCTGTAGTTTTTTATGATTGTGCCGGAGCAGCTCTTTGGTCTCTTATGTTTTTTGCATTAATAAAATGTCTTTTGTGTTGTAATTGATGCATATATCAGCCGATTAAATTAAGAATGTGCAAGTTAATGTTATTTTGAAATGCATGATGTGATTGGTGCTGTGCATGTAACATTTTAGAGCTGCCTATTTTACTAAAAACATGCTCTGAATTTCTGTGGGTTTTTTTGCATTACATTATAAAAGGAATGTTTTTTTGGGAAGAGTGAGGCTTTTTCTGCCTTTCTTGCTATATTACTTTTTACTTGTTAATTAGAGAGGGCTAGATGCTTGTGATCAGGGCTGGACTGGCAACAGAAACCGGCACTGGCAAACTGATCGGCCGCCCCTCCCCCCTTGGGAAGGGGGTGGTGCAGCCGAGCTGTTTGATAGGGCCGATTTTGGCCAATTTTGTTACAGGGGACCGATATTGCCGACCCCTGGTAACAAAACCGGCCCCCATGGGCCAAAAACAGGCCCCAACCCTGGTGGCCCACCGGGGTAATACCCGGTTCCCACTATGGCCAGTCCAGCCCTGCTTGTGATCCTTTCTGTTTTTAGGCTCATTTAATTTTCCCAATTAGATCTATTGTGAGGTGTACTGTGTTTATTTAATTTCCTAAAGTCATGTGGCATTTTGCATTATTATGATTTTGATGTTATGCTTATTCTCTTGACTCTAATGACTTTAGCTTTCTGTAGTGATACCATTATTTGAGTAAACATACAAATTCTGAGAACTGGAAAAGCCTAGTTGGCAGGTTTTCTTAATAGTTATCACTGATACTTAAAGTTCAGAATTCTCCCTTTTTGCCCACCACCCTTCTTAATTAATTTGGGGTGGATCACCCACAGTTTTTATTGGATAAAAGCAGGCAATGGCTAGTAGCGTTAATTAGTGGCAATTAGGTAGCCTTTTAGTAGATAGTTAGACCTTCAATTTGGAAAATCCTGCATGAAGTGACCCTGTGATTTAGGCATTGGGAGGCTGATGAAGGTGATCTGGTGCTGCAGCTGAGAAGGTTGGATTGGTGAGTTTTAATAGGGGCAGTATTTCTTGTGCGGCGTGATTTGTTTTGGATGGTTGCATCCGTATTGTGTTTTGGGAATTTGTGTCTTGCAGGGTGCGTACCCCATTGTTGTAAAATCTGTGATTGGGGTACGTCCGCCTCAAACATAGAGAAGTATTCCTCCTCGTGCAAGTGGAGGATGTTCCTCCTCAACTGCCGGTCTCTACCGAAGCACCATACCGAACTGGCCATGCTGATAGAGGAGCACAATCCTGATGCCCTCTTTCTGACAGGGACATGGCTCCAGCTAGAAACTGATCCTGCTACAGTATGGGCCACCCCCCAAGGCTACACCCTTAAGCGACTAGACCGCCTGACAGGCAGAGGTGGTGGGTTGGCCATCATTTATAGAGATAACTGTAGATGTCGTGTCACCTCCTCCACCACGCCAGTCTGTGAGAGTCTACACTTTACTCTCGAATTCTCCCCTACCATCACCTTTTCTAGTATTTTAGTTTATCGACCACCTGGTACCCCTAGCGATTTCGTCACCAATATGACGGATATAACTGCCAACCTAGTACTCACCTCGGCAAATTTGACCTTGCTGGGCGACTTGAATCTGCATCTTGACGATCCGCTTGATTCAGCAGCTAACAGCCTTCCATCGAACCTCCAGGCCAATGACTTCTCCCAAAAAGGTTTCCACCCGACCCATACCAAGGGACATCTTCTAGACCACATCTATAGCAATCTAGATAGCCTAACTGCTGAGGCACCCATACCACTGCCCTGGACTGACCATTTTTTAATACCCTTTACATGGTCCATAAGCACCTCTCCCACCTTACAAAATCACAATAAACACTGGGGAAGAAAATGGACCTCGCTTCCGCTTCCCGAATGGAAATTGGCTCTCACCAAACACCCACCCCAGAAGGTGACTAATCCTAACATAGCCACTGTAAATTTTGACAACTGGATTTCTAGTACCCTTGATCAAGTCCTTCCGAACGCTCCCCTGTAATCGATAAAATGATCCAAAGTTGCCCCCTGGTACTCTCCTGCTCTTAGAACTATGAAAAAATCCTGCCGCAAACTTGAGAGAACCTGGAGACAAGAACACTCTCAACTAAAGAAGGTAGAGTATAGAGCTGCAATAAAGCTCTATAAAAATGAAATAAAATCTGCACAAGCCCAGTTTTACGAATCGAAAATTAATCTTGCCGCAAACTCCCCTAAAGACATTTTTTAAATTGCTAAATCTTTAATTTCCCCCCCCCTGAACGTCTGTCATCTGACGGCGCACAAACCCGCTGTAACAACTTAGCCACTTTCTTCTCCCAGAAGATCCAGGTCATCTATTCCTCATTTACCACTGGCAGTGGGGATTTGGAATTGACCTCCGCAACAAATCCTGAATTTCCCGCCCCCTGTCTGTTGGACAAAATCCCACTCCTTCACTCCTTTACATTAGATAGAATGATCCCCAAAGTCACCTCGGGATCTCCTAATGACCCAGCACCTCCGCAGGCTTTAACTAAGGTCTTTGATGCCATTCGCCCGGTCATTCTGGATGTCCTCAATGCCTCTATCACCTCCAACTCCGTCCCAGCCCCATGGAAGTGTGCGATGGTCAAAGCTTTATTGAAAAAGCCTACCTTGGACCAGAACAACTTGGCCAATTTTCGCCCAATCTCCCTGCTTCCCTGGATGAGCAAACTGCTTCAGAGGCACGTCAATAACATCTTAGTAGATTATTTAGAATCTAATAATCTGCTACGTGTCTCTCAGACGGGGTTTCGCCCTCAGCACGGCACTGAAACTGCCCTTTTAGCAGTAACGGAAGAAGCTAGAACTGTGCTGGACCGGGGAGGAAAAGCTGCCATTATACTACTCGATCTCAGTGCCGCGTTCGACACGGTTAACCATGCCATACTATTACATCGTTTGAAGGGCATGGGCGTGTCAGGCGCGGCCCTGGAATGGCTGACCTCCTTCCTGGATGAGCGATTCTTCCGGGTGTTTGAGGGCGAGACAGTCTCCCCCAAGCATTCACTCGGCTGTGGGGTTCCCCAGGGCTCCTCCCTAAGCCCCACTCTTTTTAATGCCTACATGCAACCTCTAGAAAAGATAGTCCATCCCTTCGGTGTGCGTATTGTCACCTACGCCGACGATACCCAACTAGTGGTCTCTCTGGACCACACTGAGGGGTCGTCCAACACCCTAGGCCCCTGTCTAGAGGCTGTTGCTGAGTGGATGCAATCTTCTTGTCTCAAACTCAACGGGGAGAAGACTGAGATTATGCTACTGGGCAACCCCCCACTGACCACCTTAGCCTCCATCTGGCCACATGCCTCGGTCTTCCTCCCCCCACAAAACCCAGATAAAGAGCCTTGGAATCTGGCTCGATAAAGCGCTTGACTTTTCGGTCCAAGCCACCAAAACTGCCTCTACATGCGTCGGGCTAATGAAAATGCTCCGCAAGGTGCTCCCCCTACTTCCATTCCAGGCGAGGAGAGTCATGGTCCAGGCCCTGATACTCTCCCGCCTGGATTATGGAAATGCGTTATACATAGGAGCTCCGGCAGCAGTGACCAACAGGCTTCAAGTCACGCACAACTGTGCCACCCGTTTACTGTTCAATATTCCCCGCTGGCAGTCAGCCAAGAAAGCCCTAAAAGAACTCCACTGGCTACCAGTGGCTGCCAGAGCACAGTTCAAGGCCATGTGCATTCTGCACAAATCCTTCCACCAAACAGGCCCTACCATCTTGTTCCCCTTAGTTGCGCCCTACGCTCCGACAAGAGCCCTCTGCTCTAGCTCACTGCATCTCGCAACTACTACCAACATTAACAAAGCCCGATGGGGCGGCCACTCCTTTTCCCACACCGCCGCGAGGCTCTGGAATTCTCTCCCCCTAGGCCTTAGAGAGAATAATTACCGGATGTAATTTAGGAAAGCTCTGAAAACTCATCTATTAGTAAAAACGTGCTGATCCACCCTATAGCTTGCCTCAGTAACCAGTCAAAGCGTTGCGAGGCCTCCGGGTAGTTACGCGCTATATATGTGCAATTTTTCATTTCATTTCATTTCATTGTCTGCTGATTAAGGTGCATTATTGTTGATGATTTATTTGTCTTGACACTGTGCATTTTATGTGAAGACATTTGACATTTTTGGAGAACTCGACATATAAAATAGTCTGTGTAAGTTAAAATGTGGCACCAAGTTAAATATAAGTTGACATTTATGAATTCTTTAAGAATCTAGTTAAGAGTGAGCACTAATTAAGAGTGGAAGAGTGGTGTTTATTCTCTGAACAAGGGTAGGGTATACTGATTGCAGGTTAGGTCATCACAGGTCAAAGCCTACTCAGTGAGTGAGTAGTTGGTTAATGCCTTGAAGCGCTACTTCCCTCTTGTGGTCATTTTGTTTCTGCCCCATATCTGAAGCACAGGTTTTATTGTTTATTGTTTCTGGTTTATAAACTGTTGTGTTTGAAGATATTGTTTTACGATTACATTGGGTTTTGGACGTGTGGTGTAGTGTAGTGTGAAATTTGTTTTAAATTGCAATGAGTGAGACCCTGGATAAATCTAAGAAGAATTCACTGACAAAAGCAAAAACTCCACTCCGGTTGTAAATCCGGCTCATGAGATGCCTGTATATTCTGGCATACATACATGCGTAAGACATTTGTATGAATTTATATTTTTGTGCTTTGTTAACAATGCACAAAGTGAATGTTTCACACTTGATTTTACATGTATACACTAATGTTTTGTTCTGTTGTAGTAGTGTGTTTTCCTAATGTATGTTAGCTAGACTGAATTTTAGTGCAAATGCCATGTTGTCAGAGTTGAAAGTCATCTCTGTCACTCATCTTGTCTTCCCCACCCGAACAACTTCTCTCCCTGCAACCTATTTAGCACACAGTCAAACTGAGATATAATAGTTTATTTCTACTGGTATTGTTATGCTAGTCTCAACTAACGTTGCATTATTCCACCACAATTTAAAACTATTCACAAGGTATGTCTGATAGTTCACTGTGCTCCCTCCAGTCAAACAACAAGGAATTGCTCATGTATCTAGTTATGTTCTAACATCTCCGGATGACATTTGCATAGAGAGTGCTAAACAATTATTCATGTAAGGAGTTGGCGGCACATGCATCAAACCATTTTGCGATCGCAAACAGAACAATACGCAAAAATCGTCCGTTTGCAATTGCAAAATGGCCTTTTGCAATTCAAGACAGTTTGTGGGACTCACAATTTAGGTAATCGCAATTTATTGCGATTTCCTAGATTGCAATTGCATTTAACGAATCGCAAATTGCGATTCCTGAAATGCAATGCTAGAAGCAATTTAAAATAGCAATTTTGCTATCTGGGGTCGCAAATTACTGAAAAATAAAACAGGAAATGTACCAAATCTTAGTACATTTAAGTTACATGTTACACACACACATGCCCTCAGGGCATGTGTGTACAACATGAGTGCACATTACAATTTCAGGGGAGCAACATGGTGTCCTTTTGACAACCTTGAAATTACATGAGCAATTTGCGAGTACCTAATGAGTACTCACAAATTGTGCTTGCAATTCCCATTCATTCCTATGGGCCTGTAGGCTCATAGGAATGACTTGGAAGCCAATCCTTAATTGCAACTCGCAATTTGCAAGTTGCAATTAAGGAATGTTTAGGAATCGCTATTTTTTTAGCAATTCCTACATGCATAGCCTTCTGCGATTCCTTAATTGCGATTCCTTAATAGTCGCAATTAAGGAATCGCAAAAGCCTACCTTGATGCATGTGCCAATTAGTACTTAGGGGCTGAGGCAATGTGACATTTATTTTTCAAGTGCTTTGATTCGCTGATGAAATTATACATTTGCTCACATCACAGTGAGACTGTGTCCTCTGTAATTTCATATGTGACATTAAAAAATAAAACCGTTCAATTTTAAGATTGACCCAGATGATTTTCCTATTCAACTAAGGACGCTGTCTGTTTTTCTATTGATTTTGCAGCCCACTTGGTACATGGAATAATTTCTGATTTTGCATAATCTGTAAAACTCTGCAATTGAGATCCTTCATGGCATTGACTCTGTACTGCTTTATTTTTGAATTCTGTAATAAAAGCTTTCACTTTTTTAATGATCTAGATTTCAATTATTGACTGCCCCATAATATCCATTTTATCTAACCGAAGATTTTTTGGATAAACAATGTAATTGTTTTTTCAGAGAACAAGCACCAGCAGTACGACATTGAATAGCACCAATAGTAAGGCAAGACAATTAAAAGAGCGAAGGCATTGCCTTTAAACCCCATCTTGCAGCAGTGAATACATACATCATGTATAAAGTTCATGCTACTCCACGGCACCCAGCCATTTGCCCCATACCCTCTGGTATTTCTTAGGACACCCCTGTGCCTCATACATGGGTTTTTCTTGTGCTGCACACCAATCCACCCCCCCTGCACCATTTCTCAGAACTTGGTGGTGTGGGAAGCTTCCAGGAGGTGGCTATATCCTGCTTGTCCACAACCATGGCTGTATTGTAAAGTAATTTCTCGTTCCTGGACCCGTCTAGTCCAACAGTAATCCCGAGAAGGGAATGACGAGGATTGTGATGAACCTCCCACCCCAGGACCTCGGTCAGTTCACTTTCGATCTCACCCTAGAACTGAGCCAGTCAGGGGCATGTCACACCATGTGGAAGGAGTCGGCCGGATCCTGGCCGCATCTCGTACACGAGACGGATGGGGAGAGGCCGGCTTGATGTAAGCGCTTCGGGGTTAAGTAGGCTGTATGCACATATTATAATTGGATCAAGCAGAGTTTAGCAGATGTGGTGACCATCTTGGGTGACATGAGGCCCTCACGCCAGTCCTCCTCATCCAAAGGCCCCATCTACTCCTCCCATTGGCCCCTGAGTCGGTCTAATGAGGTCGGGGTGTTGTTGACCAGTGTCTGGTAGATGCGGGAAATACCCCCTTTCCCCAAGTCGCCTAGCATTGTCTGTGCCTCGGGGGGACTGTATTCAGGGATCCTGGTATCTTACAGTATGTGTACGTGGAGGATGTGTCGCAGTTGCAGGTATTTATAAAATTGTGATGGGTGCAGGGAGTATCTGGACTGGAGGTCTTTAAAAGAGCGCATGTGGCCGCCTGCCCACATATCACCGAGTTGAGAGATCCCTATATGATCCCACGTTCGGAACCCCTGTAGCCCTCTGACCTCCCTGAGCCATGTACCATGCCCTAGAGGCGTGTGTTGGGTGAGTTTGTATGTCCACTGAGTATGTCGCACAGCAGCCCGCCAGGCTAAGAGCGCAGAGCGCGTAACTTCGGGCAAGGTGGAAGAGCTGGATTCCCCATACATTAGGGACTGGATTTTGGGCAGGCAGAGCTCACTTAGTTCAAGCTTATAGGCCGGGTCGGACCAGCCCCCGTTGAACCAGTCATGTATAATCAATAGACGAGTCACCAAGTAGTATAGGTATAAATGTGTCATCCCCATGCCCCATGATGGAATCTGGCAGGTATTTAACACCAACCGGGCCCTCCCTCCCCCTCCTCAGGAATTTAGTAGCCATAGTGTCTAGCTCCCGAAACCACGCCCGTGGAAAACAGAAGAGGTTGTTTTGGAGGACGTAAATAAATCTGGGAGACCCTCCCCAAGGGATTCAGGGGTAGTGTCTGCCATTTGTGGCGATCCGCCTTAGCTTTCTTCACGAGCGGGGTGACATTGAGGGACCATCCTAATTCCGGGAGGAGAGCAACCCAGATCCCAAGATATTTAAAAGATTGACACTGAAGCGTTATCGTGGACTGCCAGTCGTAGCATTCTCTGGAGAGATGGAACGGGACCAGGACCGGCCTATTAGAATGCATTCGGAGGCCGGAAGTTTGCCCTAAAGAGCGTAGGATCTGGAGACGACAAGGAGGACTTAATTGGGCAGGGTCTGTTAAAAAGAGCAGAACATAGTCCGCATAAAGAGAGATCTTGTCCACTTCAGAGTTGGACCATTCCCATCCTTTAATGAGACTTTCGGACCGAATCAAGGTCGCCAGGGCCTCCGTTGCCAAGGCGAAGAGAAGGGGCGAGAGGGGCCATCCCTATCTCATTCCCCTTTGAATGGGGAAGGCGTCGGAGAGAACCAGATTGACCAAGACGTGCGCTTGAGGCTGGGTGTACATCTGAATAGTTTCAACAATTGTAACACGGCCAATGTGATTTACCGTCTGACATGTCCATGTGGCTTGTATTACATTGGCCTAACAACAAGAAAGGTAAAAATCTGCATACAGGAACACCTGAGCACGATTAAAGCGAGCAGACTGACGACTAGATTGGTTAAGCACTATAAAGAATTCAAACATCAACCCAGAGAAATTCGGTGGGTAGCCCTAGAGAAAATCCGGGGTGATTCATCCAACATTGAGACCAGATTGATAAGCAAGGAAGCCCGCTGGATCTATCAGGAGCAGGCAGATAAGAGAGGTCTGAACGATCTGATTGAATGGAACAAGGTAATCACACGGTAACGATGCCACTATAGGAAGGGCTCTCCTGAATATATTGCATTGACAAGCTGTTGGTCATGGTTGCCCCTCCTCAGTAGTACACACAGCACATAGGTCTAGTACATCCCTACTGTAAGTTCTGATTAGAGACTAGAATGGATGAGGGACAGGTATAAACGTTTAATGGATATTAGAGAGGGGTTGGAAATAACAATAAAAACTGCCCTTGACCTAATAATAAAAACCACCCTAGACTGAATAATAGCGGGAACCAGCATGTTGCATTATTCTTAGCCAGACAGAATATTGTAATGATTATTCTGTATATCATGTATAAAATTTTGTTTGTTTGTGACATGGTATTAAGAAGGACATGATCAGTATGTATAAAGGTAATAGCGACTAATATTCCACCCGGCCGTGGATAAGGGTGTCAGCATCAACAATATATGACATATGCTCCAACATTACCTCGGGTGCATGTCATTGCCAACTACATGGGTGACCTCTAAGAGGGTGTTTGCCGGGGCGTGAGACAAAATGACAAACCAGTGATACAAACACAGGGTTTTTAAGATAAACCGTGAAGTATAATAGCAATAACAATGACAAGCGTAATGTGTTTACTGTTCCAAGATGGCCGCTAGCAGGAATGGTAACACGTGACACGCAGATGCACGCCATGACGTTTTACGTCGGGGCGTCCCCTGTCCTCTTAAGTATCAACACTCGGAGTGCAGCCCAACGGAGCGGTAACGGGAGCCCGATAGAAGAAGTGACCGACCGTAGGTGACGGTAAGAGGAGACGACTGAGTCGGTGCCGCGCTTTAACGAGGTACGAGTATGGTTGGCAATAGCATGGGCACTTGGTCAGGCACGGGGCTACCGGGAGAGTGAGAGTCAAAAGCAAGAGAGAAAGTATGGGGGAGGCAAATATGAAAAGCAAAACATCATGGTCGCTGAATGGGTTATACATAGGAACCGCAAGCAGCGCCCAGTTGATGCATGACAGTGACGTAAGACACGCATTCACTATCAGGAGTAGTGGGATGACTGTAAACGTTAAACAAATGGACGGAATACTAATACAATGTCCAACTTGTTTTAGGTTGACATACAGCGACTGCATCGAACTAAAGAGGACCTATATTTAAGTCTGGTACATGAGTGGCCACAGGTATGCTAACAGGTGACCATGACAAGGTAAACCAAGAACGTCCAGGACACAGTTGACAAACAAGATATTCAGTTGGAACATGGGCATATTAATGATTAGTGTCACTCTATGTTTTTATTTCGTTTGTGTGTCTGTGTCTTTTCAGATTTGAGGACTGGATGTTTCCAGAAATGTGTAGCAAGACAAACCCCCTGCCCTGAAGAAGTTGCCGACCAAGTAAGACAGGTAATGAAACATGTTGGCTTCTTATAGATTAAAACTAAGCTCAACTGTAGAGTATAGGTTTTAATAGGAGTAGGTACCCAGCAAAGAATAAAGAGTATCACGCAGCTAGGGATATCTAACCCACTTTTAGACAGGGTAGAGCACTGAATAGCGGTTCTCTCACCCTTGGGGGCAGGTAAACATAGATGTAAATAGGTAGAACCACTTTTGAGTTTGTATTATCATTTATCTCTTTACACTCTTTGTTTTGTATCTTTTTCTTTCGTGGTTGGAAGGAGCCAATGATGATAAGAGGAACAAACTGACGAGTACCAGTCAGCAGTTCCCTGGTGGTTGCTCCCGTGAGGTTCCTTCCTTCCTCACACACATTTTTTTCAAAGACACGTAGTATATTGTCTGGATGATAGCCACGCAGGCATATGTAGACACACACTGGTTTTATTAGTCAGATAACTAGAAGGTACACCCTGTCTGGAGAAATAATGTGGTTGGTAGATCTAAATAGATCCACACACAGCAACAGACAGGTGATGTAAGAAGAATTATGAGGATTAGGACCAGGTTTTGTTGTTGAGTACACGTTGAGTGGAGGGTAACCTGGGTCCTTTGTTTGCCCCTCTATGCTCCTAATTGTGAGGATTGTACAGAACCCCAACCAGCTGTCCGAAGCGAGGGATGAAACCCATTGCAGCTTGCACATCGTCTAGGTATGTCCAGTCCTCGGAGTCGAACGCCTTCTCAAAATCAATGAGAAGGAGCGCCTAGTAAGGGAAAAGCACCTGGCGGTGAGCCAGGGCCAGGTGCAACCACCGTAGACAGTGTATGGTGCCTCGCTGAGGCATGAATCCACATTGGTCCGGGTGGACCAACATGGTAAGGTAGGGCTTCAGCCGTTGGGCAAGAATTGCGGCATACAATTTAATGTCGGTGTTAATGAGGGAGATGGGATGATAGTCCGCACAGTGGGGAGATGGTGGTTGTGACTTCAGGAGGACCACAATGATGGCCATGTCCGTCTCGGGCGGGAAGGAACCTTTCTCCAAGGCCTCGGCATACAGGTCAGAGAGGCACAACTGCCTCGCTGTGTGCTGCATAGTATTCCTGGGGGGGGGCTGATCGGGCCAGGAGTCTTACCCGACGAGGTGTAAGCAATAGCCTCATTGAACTTGTTGTGGGAGATTGGGCGGTCAAGATTGGCTTGAGCAGTAGAGTCCAGCTGAGGAAGGTAGACACCTCCCGCATCCATCAGCTCACCGAGGGACCGTACCGGGGTTTGTTTGGCATAGAGTTGACGGTAGAAGGTGGAAAATGCATCGGCCATAGCCACCGGGGACCATTGTGTCGCCCCCCCCCTCCTGATCCAGTATTTATGGGATAATGCGGTTCGCTCTGGGGTCTGTGGCGAGCCTATGAAGGATTTTGCAGTTTTGATCACCCCAGCCATAAACTCTGGCCACGAACGAACTCCGCAGGAGCTTGCCGGCCTCCAACAAGAGCGGCTTGATTGCAGCGTGAATGCTCGTGAGGCGCCGCTCATGAGCAGCATCACCAACAGTGGAGGGGGATTGCTCAAGGCGTAGTGCCTGCGCCTCCAGTGAAGTAATCTACAGCAGTTGGGCCTGCCCATGACGTTGAATGTGGCCTTTGGCAAATCCACAAATAGTGGCCTTACCTTCCTCCCACAGAGTACCCGGGAAGGAACCAACCCCACATTGGTGACAAAGCATTGCTTCAGTTCCGATGCCACTGCATTCTTGAATTCCTTGTCCTAAAGGAACCAAGTGTTGAACCGCCACACTGGGCGTGAGCAAAGGGGGAGGAGCCCCTGTACTGAGGACTGTCGCAGGGATTCTGCTCCTACAGAGAACTGTGCATAGAGACTTGAAACCACAGTGAATTAGGGTGTGCCAAAACACACCTTAGTACCCAAAATCCCCTACCAGACTAGCAATCAGTGTCTCATTGGTTCTTACAAACTCCCAATGTTTTGACAACCCAGAACATGGACTTAGAACACCTCAGGTAACGTGGAACACATGAACACTCTTTCGTTATACAACCATATCAATCCAGAACGAGGAGTAAATGAAGACACGTGCACATTTGAAATGTTTATTTTCTAATGCAGTGTTCTCAAGCGCAGTATCTTAGCTAATACAAGCAAACATATTATAAGAAACAAAGTAATCAGCATAGTTACTAGTCCATAGAATACAAAGTGAGAAAGAATGTTAAAATGCTAGAGGGAAGAAAGCTAAATAGCACCTAAATATTACCCTCCCTTGCTAGTATATTATATGATATCTAAGAAGGTCTCTTTGGGTTTTAGCAGGGCGGCCCCATACCTCTGATCCTAGTGGAAAGGGATCACATCATCTTCCAACAGCTCTCTGCATGTGAAGCATCATCAAGTGTGTGTGTATGCTCTGTGCAGTACAATATAAAACGCGCCTAAAGCCAAAGTTGGACGCAGCTGGATGTATGTTATGTCTAGAACGTGCGAAGATCAGACCTCACAACAACCACTGTGTCGAAATATCCTTGAAGGCCTCAGCACTCACTGTACAGACATAGCTTACCAAGCAAAGCTGATACAATAGCAAAACATAATATTCTCGTGTAAAGCAAAACATTCTACTAGTCTCAAAGCTCTAATAACAATATGTGCTGTGTGCAGAAGCAGCAGAAAGGTAAAATGGCGTTTAAACTCCTAATAAGCTCATGCTAACTTAACACAGTGTGAAGGCAAGGCATATCTATATGACACCCTCCCTTGATCCGAGCACGGATAAGATAAGATAAGATAAGGGGCAAATTTTGAAATGCAGAGTTCAAGAACAATAGTCAGCTCAAATTTGCGTAAGTGAAAAAAGTAAACAATTTTCACCCAAAATCTCATAAGCAAGAAAGTTTAGTCACCGGCTTGGGGAAAGTCAATAGGCCTGGGGCAGAGAAAATTGTCATATGCCAGAAAAATTAATAATAATAAAAAAAATGTTCAATGTCCAATTAATGGTGATGAAAAACTTCACCCTAACATTGAATATGCAAAATAAGCAGCAACAGCTTCCAATAGGAAGTCACTGTTCTCATCCAAAAATAGTTCAGCCATCCAATTTAATATCGGGAAAGAACATACATGCTCTTCAATTACCGGAGCCTCTAGCACCATCAGGACAACTCGGTGGGTTCTCAGTGAAGCTGTGTGCCAAGAAATTGTCATGTATTCCTATAGGTTCTGAATCGATCCCCCTATTCCTGACCCTATTCTGGTTAAACTAACTATCAAGTTAACTAACAGTCAGCCCATGAGGCAAGAAAAGCCCCCATGATGCAGATACCGTTATCTGACGCAGTCACACTACGGCACAGGAACGTGTTATCTGATTAGGTCATAACGCTTGAGATCTAATTAGACAAGCGACATTCCTCCAGCCCCTGATAAGGCATACGACGTTCTCATAACAAATCAAACCTATGACAACCTGGAAAATCCGTGCGGCCATTGTTTTGATTTCACAGAGAACTTCAGTAAAAGAATGTGCTAACGAGCAAGTCGTATGACATCTTTATTGACGTATCTATGTCCATCCTTACGTCAATCTCGGCACCTTTAAGGTATAAATATTGCCGATCTTGCCCTATGCAAACACACGCGTGGTGAAGAGACGGAGCAGCCATACTTGCCGAAGCCCAGAAGCAGAGCAGACCCCGCTGGCAGCAGCCCCGCCTTCCTGACGCGCTGAGAGACGCGCTGCTATCTCCTGCCGAGAGACCCAGCACCGGCGCTTTCGGGCAGCCCTCGCAGGCAGCCTGGAATATCGAGAGCAGAGAAAGAGATACCATTCCTCATTCATCCTAACTTCCAGGTACAGAACTGAATGACCCCTCACAGAGAATTCTTTAGCTATTCACTTGGCAAAAACAAACTTAACTTAAACTGTAACTTTCTATTCCCGCCCACGCATTAGACTTAGGTCAGGTACACGGGGTAGGCGTATTTAGAAACACCAGTTGAGTACGTTTAGTCAAATGTATATGTGTATGTAAATATATTTTAATCATTTTAAACATCATATGGCTCAGAAACCATATCAATGTTTTTACAGTATTATTTTATACTATTGCTTTTAATGTATGCACTTTACTTAACTATAAGTATTGCAATAATATCGATCCATTTCTCTTGTACGAGAAAAGAGACTGATCAATAAATAACACCTTTTTCTTGAACACGCCCGTCTCTTCCTTTTCTCTACAATCTGATGAGACTAAGAATGCACGTACTGACTGAGTAAAATAATTGCCTTGTGCTCACACGACTCTGGAGATATACTCTTGATTAGGGGAGAGCAAAGTTGTCATGTTCTATGGTTGTCAGAAACTAAATCCCTTCTTGTCTAATCAGGGGAGTTAATTCTTTCCTGAACATTCGAGAAAGTTTCTAGCGAACTCTGAGCTACGCTGGCAAACCCAAAAATTAATTCTAGTATCGACAGTAATAGACCTAGTTAACGTCTGGCCGAGGCCTTTACTGCTGTAGGTATTATTCCAATGCGCAGAGCCTATTGGGAAGATAGGAACTACACTACATGGCGCCCAACGCGTTTGGAAAGGGCGATAAAACTAACGTAAGACATTTAGAGTAACTCAGTCGTGCTTTCTCACTCAGACCCCTTTTCCCAAATACTCCAAAGACGTCTGGAGTGGGTGAAAGGTAATATCCTCCAAAACCTCGCAGGAGGGAACTCCTATGTATGGTTCTTGGTTTAGTCAACGTTGAAGGATACACTGTTCCAAAATATTGTACATCTAATCTTTGTTCCATAAGAAACCTGATCTGCAAACAAACATAATACCATCCTGTCGGTAAAATGGGAGACAGTGATGAAGAAAGAGAGGCAGTTAGATTAGCAGCTGAAATAGTTGCAGCTGATACTGCAGCACTAGATGCGGACGGGGATATAATACTCATCCCGGTTGCCAAAAGGAAATCTATAACCTTAAAACTTATAGAAAATGGACTGACACCTAGAGGTGGCACAGTCATATTCGTAATTGAGGCACACGAATATCGGCAGACAGAGGTATACTATACATGGATACATTTTCCAGCAGCAAATGCTGTAACAAAGTACTTCCACTATTACAAAATAGAGGTTCCACCCGACATTTATACTCCTTTCGAGGAGGTGGAAGTACCACTCAAATTCCAAGAGCATTTGCTCTTATTTGATGGCGCCCTAATACATAACAATCACATTACAAGGCTCGGTCCTTTAGGTAGACCAGGAGCAACGTGGCCGGTCTTAGCCGGATACACACCACACCCAGACATCGAAGGGATGTCTACAGGAGAGCTGTTAATACAGCTAAAACAATTACTAAAAATTCATAGACAATTAGTCCAGTATGTAATGCGGACTTCAACAATTCAGCCAGCGATTAAACTTCCACAGCTGACCCCTCACCAGGGGAACACAAATAAAATCACACCACAGAACATCCAATCCTGCCTAGGTAAAGTTCCGGCTAAACGGGAACAGATACCATTCTGGTTGGCACAGAAAATCACCCAAATAGAGGCGGTGTTTCCTGACACCACCCCGCTAGAAAAACACAGGATTCTGACTATATGTCTCCCAATGGGAATCGCACCACACATAGAGGACTGTGACACTTGGGGTACAGTCTTTGCTTCAATCTACACAAAAACGCACGGTGTTCCATCCATTTCGGTAATACCAGATGTGCTAAAACAAATTCAAGATGAATACGGTCCAGAACCAGCTTTAACTCTTGGTATGAAATTACTGAAAGACTTCAAGCAGGTCTCGGCTATATTATTAGCCAATATAAAAGGTAAAGCAGCAAACGTGGCGATCCGCCAGAGGTTAAAAGAGACAGATATAGCAGACCAACCAGCTGAAATTGCCAGAATCATAGAAAAATCCTATGAAGAACTAGGTAGAGATAGTTTAGGTGGAATACCAGTAAAACCGCAACTGACTGAAAGTCCTGAAAAAATATTTTTTAATAATAATTCACCAAAAAAGAACTGGGATGGAAACAAACAATCCAATCCTAAAGAAAAGAAATTCCAGTCCCAAGGAAGGTCTCCTAGGCGAAGGGAGAAATCTCCGAACCAGAGACACAGGTCACCCCAGAGTGACCCCTCTGGGAAAAGATATAACCTTCGAAATAGGGATAATATTAAAAAACCTGATAGATATCAAGACATTGATACACGTCCCTCTCAATCTTTTCAGACTTCCTCGCAGAAATCGGAAAGAAGAGGACGATCAGAACAAAGAGAAGAGCACGCCAAGTCCAAAGACAAGGAACCTGCTCAACAAAAAAAGAAATTACAATTTCCAAAAAAGAAGGTAGCCAGTATCAAGGTAGTTAACAATGCCGAGAATACTGAGGACACAACTGAAAAACGGAGAGTGGGCTCAGACAATGCTAGATAGCGCAGCAGAAGTGAGCATAGCTCGCAAAGTCCTTATGAATCATCTGGAGACAGTGGACACGAATGAATACCTTCAAGTGGAAACTGCAGACACCAGAGTTAGCAAACCCCACAAGATATACGAGATAACATTACGTATAGAGGGAGATAAGACTAGGAAAATAAGGGGACTATTTTGGGATAACCTCTCCAAGGGTTATGACATCCTTCTAGCTGAAAAAGACTGGCCACCAGAGTTTGTCAGGGAGTGCCCTCATGGCGAAGAAGTAATTATGCCTGCCTTCTCGAATCAAATCCCGATTCATAAAAAATACACACTTGCTAGAAAGTGGGCAGTGGCCTTAGCACCTGCTTTATATAAAAATCATGTAGGATGGGATGAGGATTCTCCTCCTCACAAAATCCAGTTAAAATCACAACCTACTGCACAAAGGCAGTACCCAATTAAGCAAGAAGCTAAAAAACAGGTAAATGAAATACTAGATCAGCTAGAATACCAGGGGGTGATTGAAACTTGCACCTCACAAATGAACAATCCTTTGTTTCCGGTCTCCAAACCAGACAATTCATATCGTCTAGTTTTGGATTACCGACACCTTAACACATGTTGCAAAACCTTTGCAGTGCAAAACTCACACAGTGCTGCACGAATGAATAACATAGTGCGCAAAAAATACAAAACAACCTTGGACATCTCCAATGGATTCTTTTGTCAAAACATAGCACCAGAGAGCAGATATTTAACTGCATTTTCAGTAAATGGCACTCAAAAACTATTCTGTCGGTTAGCCCAGGGGTACAAGAACAGCCCGGGGGTATTCTCAGCAAGAGTAACAGAATTACTACAGCTATATGATGATGAAGCATTATCTTATGTCGATGACATTTACTTAACTTGGATACTCACTTGAAAAGAGTGAACACCATAATACTTGGGTTCGCAGCGGAGGGTTACAAATTCAACTTTAAAAAATCCAGAATTGCCCATCTGACAGTCCTATTCTTAGGATATGAGTTATCAAGTGAAGGTAAAAGCCTGGCAGACAATTTCCTAGAGAAATGTGCCGTAATCCAAGCTCCTAAAACACTAAAAAACCTACAGTCAATTCTAGGCTTCCTAAATTTCGGAAGAACATACATTGAAAATTACGCAGAAAGGGTCAAACCCCTTTATGATCTAATTAAACCAGACTTTAAAAGATCCAATTGGACTCAAACACACACAGAAATTTTGAGATCCTTACAAACAGACATGCTAATTAAAACAAAATTAGAAACACGTGATAACACACGCAATCTTGTGATTCGAGTCATCCCAGGGAGATGCGGATTCACATACCTGACCTCTAATGAGGGAGAAAAGGTACCAATTGCATTCAAATCACACTTGTACACAGAAGCTGAACAGAAATTCAGTAATACAGAAAAAATCATTTGTGCAGTTCAAACCGCAATAGCTAGAGAAAAAGACATAGCTGACGGTAGACATATCACAGTCAGAACAGCAGAATCAGCCTTTGAGGCACTAACAACACCGTGTAATTTACCAACAACAACATTGAATCCGGATTGGATACAATGGGTGAATTCAATCACAACGGACAAAGTATACTACTACTTTGATCCAGAACTAGAAGAATTAAAAAATCTAAAATATGAAAAGACGTATCCTCTGCCAATCGACATTCTGCCTCTACGACATTACGCCTGTGTAATCTATACAGACGGACATGCTCAACCCTCCGTTTGGGGAGAACAAGCATACAACCCCACATGTGAGATTACAAAAGAAGTGTGGCGCGGAGGTAAACTAAGACCTCTATTAACAAAAACACACTCAGTTGAAACTAATTCAGAACAACAAACTGAAATAATAGCATTGAAAATGGCGCTAGATAATGCGGATCGCGAATTCCCGACACTTATAGTGTCAGATTCATATTACTGCGTCAAATCATATAACAGCGATTTGCAGACATGGATTCAAAACGGTTACAAAGATGACACAGATGCACCAATAAAGCAGAAACTGCTCTGGGAACAAATAGCTCTTTTACAAAAAGAACTACCAAAGACTCACGTGACTCACTCACTGAGTCATCAGCGTGATGGCGTTCACGTTGTAGGGAATTCATTGGCTGAGACAGCCACAGCGGCAGCCACTAAACCGGCTCCCGTAGATCGAAAAAAGCGTACATTAAAAAACATTGACGGTGAAACAGTGCTGGCAGTGAAAACGTCATCAAAAGGCGACTGCTCAGCGTTACCGATCAACTATCCACTCAATTATACATACATAATCGATGCAAACTCCGTCCCTTTTGCTCGAATCCCTGGAGTGGGGGATAGAGTGATTCCAAACATGGACAGGAGAAGCTTGTTAATCGCAGACGCACATATGGGCGAGGGTCTTAGACACCTTAAATTAAAAGATTCTCTGGAAGAATTACAATCACGGTACTGGTGGCCAGGCATGAGCCTACATCATACCATGTTTGTAAAAAACTGCCCAAACTGCAACAGAGATCGCAGTGGGGAGAGAAACAGTTTAATACCTCGTCGTATCAAGGCAGATAATATGACCAATAAAAAGCAGGGCTTGCGATTAACATATACAGGCTAGTTTCCACTTATAATGTGGATCACCAGCACTCGGCTGACGTCCGGACTGTTATACAAAGATTTGCGAGTCTAAATGGCATATACGCTAAGAGCATGCTACGTTCGACCATTGTTTTCACTCAAGCTCTCCGGCCGGGGGGGAAACATGGCCAAATGAGCACAGCCCAGCGGGAATCTTCTCACTTCCTTCCTGAGGGTATGGGATGGTGTAAAGAAAAAACCAAGGCAGAAAGCAATCTATAATGGAAAGGATATTAGGTTCGGGAGCTGGGTGGGTCAAACATCTAATAAGTGTCCAACGTAGTCTAAATAACTTGCCAAGAAATTCTCTGAAGGGATTCAGTCGGTACGAATTATTATTTGGAACTAGAATGATTATCTCTGACCTCGACAGTCAGACTTCAGTGGTTAAAGAAAAAAGCTTTGATGTCAAAGACCGTTTGGCTATTTTGCAGGACTTAAACAAAACAAGAAAAGACCTGAGCAACATACAGTTGAAACAACAGCCAGCAACCACTGAAGAATCACCACCTGTCCCAGCAAGACCTGTCTGGATTCCAAAAGTCGGGGATCTAGTCAGGGAGAAGATCGCGGTAAAGAAGGAATTTGGGCCTTCTTACAGAAAAGCAGTTCCTGTCTTGTCTGTCAACAGGACAAGATCAGTTGTACTACCGCCACTTGCTGGTAAAAAGGAGAACCGAGTTGTATCCATCGACCTGGTAAAACCACAACATGTGGCCGATAACAAACAGTAGGCCAAGTGGACTCCCAATAAGTAGCAGAACACCAAGGTTTGCTACCAGTACAGAGGTCCTAACAAAGAGGCTCATCACATTCGAAACTCCTACAGAAGAACAACAAGGACTATGCAACAATGCAATAGAACTCAGACCTCTGAAAACCCAAATAAAAACATTTAGCAGAGACACACCAATCTATAATGAAGTACCAAGTGAAAATGCAAGAAACAAAAATCCTGAACCAATTGGAACAATTGACAGAACTGCATCCGGCTACTTCATAAACTTCGATGATTCCTCTGAAAGCCTCAGTGAATCAAAGACACAGCCATCATCAAAATCCTTTAAAGACAAAGCTAAGGAACTTTTGAACCAACTGAAAGAAACATATCTGATTTCTCCATGGATTGAATTTTGGGTGGGTTTTGGTGCATTTATCCTCATACTTTGGCTCATCATGGTATTAACTTTGGGACGCTTCATTGAGGGAAAATATGCTAAAATGGACACAGCAAGTCAGAACATCAACTTGGTCCTCAAACCACACACATCTTCACACGTCGAGAAAAGAGAACTTTCTTCAGCCAACTTCACAGCCAATCCTATACCTGGTGGGGTAGCCTGGGACAACACTGACTATGAAATTTATGGTCCGGTCGAGATCCTGAAATATCCACACCAAATCAAGATCTCCTTGAGTGACTTTGCAAAACCAAACTCATTTGCTGATGATTGGGACTTCGAAAGCATTAATAACATGATGTCTGACTTAGTAATGTCTGCTAAATTTACCAAACATGATTATTTGCAGGGTTCTACAAATTATGATAGTATGTATTGCTATAACCACTATGGTAACCATTTTTTACATAAATCTGCACAACCTAGAAATGTTTTAAACTATAATCAATGGGAACATTGTGCAACACCTCCAAAAGGGAGCTCAAGAACCGTTTACGACAAATATTCATATTTTTCAGGTTTTAACACAAGTAATGCTGAAACATTCTATTTTAAATTGTCAAACAAGACAGGGATGAAAACCATGATAACCAACACAAAGTTGATATATTCAGATTCATTCTTCGAAGAAATGAATACTTTTGGATTTGATTATTGGGACAAAAATGTTGATTTGAAAAGTGTTTGGGGTACAAAAGAATGGCAAGTACAGGGTTTAGAAGCTTTGTTTAGAGCCTGCATGATCCCAGAACAAATGATATTTTTAAATGACACTGTTCAACAAACCACCTGTCTTGGCCTAGCCAAAATCAAAGATTTAAATAAACTGTCTGTTCCAAAGCCAACAATGTTTAGCAATAGCTCTGATACGGATGAAGAGATAGACGTAAACCAAATATTAAACCAAAACAGAACACATCCTGATTGGAAACAATGGTTGATCTGGCCCACAGATACTAATAACTGTCAAGACAGATTCCTGAATAAAACACAGGGGTTCAAAATGACCAGGCCAGACCCTAGATATCCCCAAAGACATCACCCAGGGATAATAACAACCTACAGTGTGGGCAAATTATGCCTTCAATGGCTACAAACTTCCACACTGCCTGAAATTAAGCAACACCTAACTTTACTTACTGATGGTGCTGACTTGCGTGATTTCATAATGGGACCACGCAAACAGCGTCAAAAGCATTTCATAGCAGCCTCTGTATATGCAGCATACAATGAGCCCTGGAAGGTTAATCAAATTGAAACAGCAGAGAGAATACGGGAAATTGACCGTATTAATTTGGAAAAATCACTTTCTGTAGTGGACAATGGGTTAATGACTCTGTCCTCCAGAATTTTTTCATTGGACAGCATTGTGTCTTCAGCAATCGATATATTATCGCAAGACTTACTGTTATTACAACATGGTCAGTCACAATTGCGTTCTATTGTACAGCTTGGCTGGACGTTACAAAATCTGCGTTCAGGCTATGTGCCTTGGCGTTTAATCAACACAACGTCACTATTCCAAATCTTTAACCTTACTGATAGACAAATCGGTATGGCGCAAAAGGGTGCTGATTATACAATCTTGAGCATTGAAAAACTAGAAAGATTACCAATGACAATGTCAGAGCGACCTGTCAGTGAATGGATAATCCACGGAATCATAAATATTCCAATCTCAACCTTCAGGTTTCAATACTGCCAAAAATATATACAGGCTGGCATGTACGAGAAATTGGGGAAGGGGTACCTTAAAACAACTTGGAACCTGCCCTATTCACATGCATGTGTCAGTAATAAAGGACAGAAAGTGTTTCTTAGTGGCAACAATTGTGCCATGTCACTAAGCGGCACGCTTCTGTGTAACGGAATTAGTTTGCATGGAGCCTGTGAAGGGAATTCATACAACCTTTCATGTCACCAGCAAGGCGCACCTGCAACTGAAATAGAACCATTCTTTCAAAGACTCTATAATGGGAGTTACATTCTTATTGTAGACCGCAAATGTTGTAGTCTTATGCCCGGGACTCCTTATCTAGTCACTACGACTGCGAAGGTCAAGTGCTGTGGACGTTCTTTGTTCCCCAGCTCCTTTCCAGACAGGGAGGCAAGGGCATGGCCCAGTTTGAAAATTACTTCTATTCGAATAGATACTTTAAGCAGAATGAAAACAGTGCTTCTTCAGACGCCTACAAGGCTCACGTCATCAAAAGAAACGTATGATCTACAAGTCGCAAGGACGACTGCAGAGATACATACATTATTATCAACTAATTCCCCCGTACATTTCGCGGAAATCCTGAGCGAAATCTTAAATATTTCTGATACCACTGGGGTCTCAAAGGTATTTAAGACAGTATTTTCGATGGCATTAACACCATTCAAAGCCATACTGGGTATTTTTCCAGATTTCGTCCATTCGATTTTTGGCGGACTTCCCCTGATCCTGGGACTAATTGCAGGAATCCTATTCTTATTCCTTATTTTTCGTTATGGCAACCCATGTCACAGAACAAACTCTCGCGACAATGGAAGATACAATCCTAGCCATTGGATACCGGGACCGGATATCAAAAATCCTGGGACTCTCCCGGCTTAGAGACCTGAACATGACTTGGTTTCTATCATTTCGACCAATGTGGCAAAGATGTGTTTTACCTGTATTAAGATGTCTGCTATGCGGAGAAGAATGCGTGTTAGACACCTGTCTGACGCTACAATCGGATGCGCCAGTGGATGCAGATACATTGTTGGTTCCTACCAAGGTTCACACTTTGTGCTGCCCTCAAAGGCTGCCAATCCTGATGACGGCATTCGTGGAATCTTCACCACTACGATTGAAGAGTAGTGAGGTTCAAGATGAAAGCAGCATTGATCAGGTACGACCTTCTGTCAGCAATGCGAATCAGAATGTCAATCTAAACAATCATGCGCACGAATGCATGGTTACACCTATTTCCGACTTAGTGGAACTTTCCCATGAAGCTGTTGATAGTTTTTTCGAAAGCCTTAATGATATGATGTTCTCTCCAGAACAGAAATAGAGACTTTTGAGCAAGCTCGCACACGGCGTTCCCTGAATTCGGCCTTCAACTTTAAAAATAAAGTCACATGAACAATTTTTCCCACCAGTTCACGGACAACAATTTTTTAGCAGCCCCAAATTATTTTTTACAAAATTTTCGGGACACTTATCTTCTGCTTAAAGTAAGAAACTATTCCTAGAGAACTAAGATTTCTATTTTTAGATACTTTATAAACTTTAGTTGCCCGCTGGTATGTTCACAAATATTTTATTATGTGATGAAATGGTCTCGAACTTTCTTTCTGTATAGCCATATTAAGAGCCATTTCATGTGTATTTCTCATATACCAAATGAGCAATAATGTCTACAAATGCGTGTTTACTTTAGCGTTTAATTCATAGCTTAAGTGCATACAATATATATGTATGCAATTTTTCAGTATATTTGAAAATTTCAAAATGCATTTATGTATTTTGGGGTGGTGAGGTATACACTATACTCTATAGTATGTTGTACTATGTTATACTATGCATAGATTAGTAAATATGACCATAGTTAGCGTGGAGTGGGTGTCATGTATTCCTATAGGTTCTGAATCGATCCCCCTATTCCTGACCCTATTCTGGTTAAACTAACTATCAAGTTAACTAACAGTCAGCCCATGAGGCAAGAAAAGCCCCCATGATGCAGATACCGTTATCTGACGCAGTCACACTACGGCACAGGAACGTGTTATCTGATTAGGTCATAACGCTTGAGATCTAATTAGACAAGCGACATTCCTCCAGCCCCTGATAAGGCATACGACGTTCTCATAACAAATCAAACCTATGACAACCTGGAAAATCCGTGCGGCCATTGTTTTGATTTCACAGAGAACTTCAGTAAAAGAATGTGCTAACGAGCAAGTCGTATGACATCTTTATTGACGTATCTATGTCCATCCTTACGTCAATCTCGGCACCTTTAAGGTATAAATATTGCCGATCTTGCCCTATGCAAACACACGCGTGGTGACGAGATGGAGCAGCCATACTTGCCGAAGCCCAGAAGCAGAGCAGACCCCGCTGGCAGCAGCCCCGCCTTCCTGACGCGCTGAGAGACGCGCTGCTATCTCCTGCCGAGAGACCCAGCACCGGCGCTTTCGGGCAGCCCTCGCAGGCAGCCTGGAATATCGAGAGCAGAGAAAGAGATACCATTCCTAACTTCCAGGTACAGAACTGAATGACCCCTCACAGAGAATTCTTTAGCTATTCACTTGGCAAAAACAAACTTAACTTAAACTGTAACTTTCTATTCCCGCCCACGCATTAGACTTAGGTCAGGTACACGGGGTAGGCGTATTTAGAAACACCAGTTGAGTACGTTTAGTCAAATGTATATGTGTATGTAAATATATTTTAATCATTTTAAACATCATATGGCTCAGAAACCATATCAATGTTTTTACAGTATTATTTTATACTATTGCTTTTAATGTATGCACTTTACTTAACTATAAGTATTGCAATAATATCGATCCATTTCTCTTGTACGAGAAAAGAGACTGATCAATAAATAACACCTTTTTATTGAACACGCCCGTCTCTTCCTTTTCTCTACAATCTGATGAGACTAAGAATGCACATACTGACTGAGTAAAATAATTGCCTTGTGCTCACACGACTCTGGAGATATACTCTTGATTAGGGGAGAGCAAAGTTGTCATGTTCTATGGTTGTCAGAAACTAAATCCCTTCTTGTCTAATCAGGGGAGTTAATTCTTTCCTGAACATTCGAGAAAGTTTCTAGCGAACTCTGAGCTACGCTGGCAAACCCAAAAATTAAGTCTAGTATCGACAGTAGTAGACCTAGTTAACGTCTGGCCTAGGCCTTTACTGCTGTAGGTATTATTCCAATGCGCAGAGCCTATTGGGAAGATAGGAACTACACTACAAAATCTTGCGCCGCTGCGAATATATTCCAACAACCCAGCATTCCATGCCTCGCTGCAAAGGCCATAATCCCTCTGTCAGAACAAAGCAATTCATAAGCAACTAAGGGGCTCATGAGCTGGTTATAATCCACATCAGGAGACACCATATTGCAGAGACACAAATCCACGGCCCAGTCGAAATCGCAGCTCAGGCAATGAAAGACAGGCTGGACACATGTAAAATAGGAAAATCGAAATGATAATCCATAAGATGCACTTAAGGTGGCGAGTGGCAGCGCTCCATAGTATTCAAGCATTCTGTTGCGAAACAGTGCCAGTCGTGACAGCTCGTCTTGAAACACAGGATGTGCATCCATTTTGGATGAAGCAATACAGCAAAAGAACTCCATCAGCCAGCACGAGTAAAATGGGAAATCCACCAAAAAGGGTGGAAAAGATCGAATGATACTTTGAAACGAAGTCACAAGGCCACTGCTAACCACTTTAAAAAAGTGAGCCAGCCCAGTTGTGGAGAATGCATTAAAGATTGTGTGAATTAATTCACCGAAATGTAATGGCAAGTCAGTATTTAATAAAGCATGCACCTCTGTGCGGGTGTTTGCTACGTGAAGGACAAATGTTTCACAAGCAGATGTGAGGGCAACTTCTTTTTGGGACAATAGAGCTCTTATGCGACTCATCTTATTGAATGCTGCTTTCAAGGTCGGAATCCTCGGCCAGATGGAAACATCCAGTTTCCCATGCGTGGGTGAATACATCACATTTTTACAGCAAACCACACGCACCCTGACGGTAACGGCATAGGCAATGCCTTTTATTAACCCACAACAATCCTCATTGTTTAATAGTAAATAAAGCGAATGTGGGAACGATAGCAGGCACGGGGGTACCTTTCAAAACACAGGCTAAATTAGGCTCGTCTTGATTACAGGAGCCGTGTAATTGGATATGTCTGCACATTAATGAGTGATCCGGTGTTTCAGTGCATTCTTCGCCATTCAAATAAACTTCCTTGCCCTCCCTAAGGCACCTATATGTAAATGGAAGCGACCAGGCTTCATGGAGATAGGAACTACCAAGAGGCTCGTATCTACCAATGGCAAAGTACTTCATACAATTTTCAAACTCGAACGAAGGAAACGGTAGAGTGATCAACTCGTGGATAAGCCACGTTGCCGTAGTGGCCTCTGCCACAGAAAACGGTAAGGACTCTAATCGTTCAATGTGTAACATGGAAAAAGCAGCATCCTTCATTGAAAGTAACATTGCCTGTCAGTCAAATTAAATGGGGCAAATAGGGAAGAGGTATTCATGTAATGCCATGGCACTTTACCGGCCTTGAAAGTCTGCAGGGTCCAAGCAAACTGCATAATAGAACGCAATTGATTTTGACCATGGTACAATACAGACACTTCATCTTGCACAATATCAACAAGAGATGACACAATATTATCCAACGTGTAAATGCGGGAAGAAAGCGTGTTAATGCTATTATCTACAACTGCCAGCACCTTTTCTAAATTGGCTTGATCTATAGCTCTAAGGCATGTAGCCGCCTCAATCTGGGATGTTTTCCAGAAATCGTTATAAACAGCATATATCCATCTTTTAGATCTACCTTTAGCCGGGCCCTTTATGAAATCATTCAAATCCACATCGTCAGTCAGTTTAGATAAATGCTGTTTAGCTGACGCCAATGTAGAATGTTTGAGCCAAGTCTGACATAACTTGCCTACAGAATAGGTAGTCAAAGAATGGTCACTTTCAAAACGGGGATCTATTCTGACCTGTGTAAAGCCTTGAGCCAAACCCAGAAAACGATTCTGGCACGAGTCAGCACTTTTGTGCCAAAGCAACCAGCCATTGGGATCCAAACTGGATATGTTAAAAGAAGAATTTTGCAAGAGAGTTTGCAACTCTCTGCTCGAAAATTTTGTATTATTATCCCAACCTGAATACTCTTCCAAATCAGGGAATAAACGAGCATTTAATCTTTTAGAGGCAGCCAATCCAAAGCATGTTGTCTGTGAAATTGTAGAATTCAAAAACAACATATGATTCGGGATGAGACATGCACGGTGCAAAGCCTCAGTGCCTTGCACCTGCCAACTTTTAGAACCCCAAACAGATTTAAGGTCAACTGTTTCCTTCCATAACTCGTAGCCTCCAACAGCCAACTGGTCTAGAAAGGACTTCGAGTACAACAATTTAGTATCGGTAAGTCTAACTTTGGACATGGACTTTGCGGTCAATTTAAAATAAAATGCATTTGGATTGGACTGATTAAAATCTGTGAAATAAGTGTACTTTTTCAAAAAGGAAGCAGAACTGCCTTGTATAGGAGCTGGACAATGCTCCCATTGTGTATAATTTACAGTGTTCCTTCTAGTACTTGTTTTATGCAGGTAGTGATTGCCAAAATGTTGATAGCAATGTAAATCACCGTAGTTAGCAGACTCTAAAAACAAATCTTCAGCATCAAAAGCAGCATAATATTTCAAATCAGAAAACAATGCTTCTACGGCCTGGACATTCCAATCATCAGAACGTACATTTTGTTTAACTACATCCCCCATATTAACTCTAAGCACATTAGGGACATTTATAACCTCAGTGGGGCCATGAATCTGAAATTTAACAGCATCCCTTACTATCCCATCCAGGACAGGCCAGGCAGTGATGTTAACAAAAGCCAAGTCTCTCTTTAATCTGTGTGCAGTATGTGAAGAGGAATGGGGTGCCAATGTTCCATTGAGAGAGGTGTGGCGCCGCGGCCAGGGCGACTGACGCTGGAATCTGGGGATCAGGGTTCGAGCCCCGGCTCCGGCGGCAGGTTAGCCCAGCACCATGTGACTCTGGGCAATAGCTTGCTTAATCTTCCCGACGGCCCCCAGCGCCTAGAGACCCTTACGGGTGATTGTGCGCTTTACAAATGTGGATTATTTATTGATATGTCGAATGCATGTTCTCTCTTCAACATAGTGTCCATTGACGATACGGAATAAATAAAACACAAAACCAATTGACATAAAAAGGTAAACCGAAAAAGCACCAGCCAAATATATGTCCATGGGGGAATTAAAAAATGTTTTTTAAATAATCTTGCATAAACAGTAATCCGTGAAGGCTTTCTTGATGTGTGGGAAACAGTGTCAAATGATAATCTGGATTCTGTGGCCAAGCGAGTTTGTAAATCAGGCATTGATAAGTCAGTTGGGTAAGTGTAGTCAGTTTCATCAAGCTGAGTACCAGGCAATGTACTCAATAAAGGATGAGAAATTGCAGGCATCTCGAAGGCAACCCCAGGCTTCGAAGCCATGGACAAAACAGAATTTCTCATAATCGAAGGACATGAGACTGCCGGTGTCATTCTAAGAAGAATCGGCCACTCTGTGTGTCTTGACATTGTGAATGGGGATATATCTGTTTTCCTTACGACCTGGACGTGGTGGTAAAATGACTGTTCTTGTGCCCTTCACACCAAGCACTGGAACTGGAGCTCGATAAGAGGGACAAAATTCTTTCTTGTTTTCGATCTTCTCCCGAACCAATTCACCAACTTGGGGTTGCCAGCCAACTACCGGGATCTGCAACGCATCATCCTAGGTGGAGGGCAAATGTTCCTTTGCGAGACTGTCTCTTGTCTCTTGTAGAGTCTGTAAAACATTGTAATGTTCATCTACGTCAAAGGAGGCAGCAACAGCCACCGAGTCTAGACCGTCAAGGTCCGGTACATACATCTTGATACCAAAGAGCATTTTGTATGGGGTCCGCCCACCCAGAGACCTTCTAGGGAGATTATTAAGAGCACGTTGCATGCCATTGAGGTGGGCCAGTCAGTTCCTGCCAGTTCCTGCCAGTGCCTATAACTCGAGCTGTCAAAGATTGCTTTAAGTCACGGTTCATTCGTTCCACAGCACTATTAGCCTCAGGTCTGTATGGAGACGAAAACTTGACTTGGACCCCCAACGAAGTCATGGCATCCTTATACGCCTTAGAGGCGAAAGCAGGACCCTGATCCGAATGGAAAGTACCACAGGCAAAAATCCCTACAAAGACACGCAAATCTCTTATGACAGTCCGTGAATCAGCGCTGCGGTGAGGCCATACCCACACAAAGCGTGTGCATTAATCAACTGCTACTAAGATGTACTTATAAGCAGTATCAGAAGAAAAAGGACCGCATTGATCTAAATAAACACAACCAAGTGGTTTATTAGATATGTACAGCTGTGTCTGTGGCGGTCGCGCAGCAGTTGAAGGCTTAATCTGCTGGCAAATGTCGCATTGAAGGACATAATCACGCGTCTGTTTATACAGTCCCCGCCACCGGGAACGCTGTTGTAATTGAGCCACAGTAGCCGAAACGCCTGCATGTGCGGAAGCAACTCCTTCATGGGCCGCTGTGAGCAGTGTGAGTCTGCGATCCGCGTTGGGAATTAATATCTCCCCAACGTCAGGTATTTTCACATAAGGAACTTTATCAGGACTTAAGTGATATGTATACTTCGAAGGGAACCCCTTAGGATATTTACTTCCTTTCTCAGTCGCAGCAACAGCTGCTAAGATATCATCATCAATCTTAGTTTTGGACCGTATAACCGCTGCAACCAAATATGTCGTTACTGCTGATTTTAATGGCTCATTGGCAAGCAAATTGCCAACAGCGTGAACTCCCACGCACTGATGACCTAAAGTGTGAATTACAAACACGAGTGGCAACTGCTCTTTAAGCTCAGCCACTCGGACCCAGATAATTTCCTGTTCTCAGGACACCCCCGCGCCGCACGGCCTCCAGCTGTGTAAGCGCCCCTCGCCGCTGCTCGCAGCCTCATTGTGCCTCGTTGTGCTGTTTTTTCCGCCCTAGCTGCCTGCCTCGTTGCTCCCTGCCCCTCCGTCGTGTGTTCGTAATACATTGTGGTTCTGCTGTTTATTTGTCATTGCCTTGTGTATTTTCTCTACTGTTGTCCCCCTGTGCCTGTGTGCGTTTATATTGACTTAGTATATATTCTATTGTCGTCCCCCTGTGCCTTGCCCACCCCGCTCCCCGCTTCCCGCCGCCGTTCCCGTGGCCACGCCCCCTTTGCTTTATGTCCTCCCCGCTTCCACCTCCCAGCTGCTCCTCCCTCCCACTTAGCCATAAATGGCGACCGCGCGTACGATTGTGCTCCGAAGGCGCGCCAAAGGCAAGCCCGTCTGCGCCCGTCCGCGCCTGGACCGCACTCAGTGCCAGGACCCCTGGCCCCCGTCGATGCAAGACGACCCGACAGACCTACGACGCCGCAACCCTCATCGCACTCAATGCCGGCCGGAACCCCACCTGCTGCCGGGCCGCCCCGAAACGCATTCACGGACCCTTCACCTGCACAAACTGCAAGTTCACCTGCCTCCGACCCTGCACCGCACCTGCCAAGCCAAGCACCAGCAAGACCCACCTCAAGTGCATCCTGCTCAACACCCGCTCCGTCCACAGACACGCCGTGGAACTCTGGAACCTCCTCGACACAACTTCACCAGACATCGCCTTCCTCACTGAGACATGGATGAACGCCTCCTCAGCCCCCGACATCGCCATCGCCATCCCGGATGGATACAAGATCATCAGGAGGGCCCGCGTCAACCAGACACGCATCGCCATCGTCCACAAGAACACCATCCGCATCACGACCGACGCCGACGACACCTTCGCTGCCGCCGAGCACCTCCACTTCCAGATTCACACCGACCCAAAGACGACCCTCAGAGGCACCCTCATCTACAGACCCCCGGGACCACGCACCCAATTCAGCGAAGACAGCACGGACTTCATCAGCCCACACGCCCTCCCCTCCGCAGACTACATCCTCCTAGGGGACCTCAACTTCCACCTGGAGAACAACAAGGATCGCAACACCGTCATCCTGCAGGACAACCTTGCCAACCTCGGGCTCAAGCAACTGGTCAACACCCCCACCCACTACGCCGGCCACACGCTTGATCCTGTCTTCTCATCCAGCAAGCACATCACCTTCAGCCACTCCACCGGACTCCACTGGACCGACCGCAGCTGCGTCCACTTCAGCTTCAGAAAAACCACAACCCACCACCACCCGCAACAGGTTCCTCACAGGAGTTGGAGCAAGATCACCGCCGACCAGCTCACCACCTCCCTCAGCCAGAACCCACCTGCCAGCACAATGGACCCCAACGAAGCAGCCCGCAACTTCACGCAGTGGCTGACCGCCTGCGCCGACGACCTCGCACCACTAAAGAAACCTCCCAGCAGACACAGAAGCAAGAAGGTCCCCTGGTTCACCGACGAACTCAAGGACTCCAAGATGACCTGCCGCACCCTCGAGAAAGCCTGGCGCCTCGACCAGACCACTGACAACATGACCGCCCTCAAACACGCCACCTGCAAGCACCACCAGCTCATCCGCACCACCAAGAAGAAATCACTGAAGGAGCGACTGGACAACAACGCCCACGACAGCAAGGAACTCTTCAGCATCGTCAAGGAGTTCTCCAACCCCAGCACCGGCAACAACGACATCACTCCCTCTCAGGACCTCTGCGACTCCCTCGCCTCGTTCTTCCACCGCAAGATTGCCGACATCCACAACAGTTTCGGCGCACCATCCACACACTCAACCGACGAACCAACGCACCCCACCGCCACCCTTCGCACCTGGACCACGGTGACAACCGAAGACACAGCCCGCACGATGAACACCATCCACTCCGGATCCCCAACCAACCCCTGCCCCCACCACGTCTTCAACAAGGCCGACTCCACCATCGCACCCCAACTCCGGGACGTCATCAACACCTCCTTCAACACCGCCACCTTCCCAGAGAGCTGGAAGCATGCCGAGCTCAGCGCCCTACTGAAGAAACCAACAGCGGACCCCACCGACCTCAAGAACTTCCGCCCCATCTCGCTCCTCCCATTTCCTGCCAAAGTCATCGAGAAGATCGGCAACAGACAGCTTGCCGCCTTCCTCAAGACAAACGGATCCCTCGACCCCTCGCAGTCCGGTTTCAGAGCCAACCACAGCACCGAGACCGCCCTCATCCCAGCCACCAACGACATCCGAGCCCTGCTCGACAACGGGGAAACAGCAGCACTCATCCTCCTGGACCTCTCTGCAGCATTTGACACTGTCTGCCACCGCACCCTAGTCCAACGCCTCAGGAACACCGGCATCCAAGATAAGGCACTGGAGTGGATCATCTCGTTCCTCGCCGGAAGAACACAGAGAGTCCGCCTCCCCCCGTTCCGATCCGAAGCCACCAAAGTCATCTGCGGCGTCCCGCAAGGATCTTCACTCAGCCCCACTCTCTTCAACGTCTACATGAGACCTCTTGCTGCCATCGCACGCCAACACAACCTCAACATCATCTCCTACGCCGACGACACCCAACTGATCCTCTCTCTCACCAGAGACCCCGACACCGCCAGAACCAGCCTACACGAAGGGATGAAAGACGTCGCCGAGTGGATGAAGTACAGCCGCCTGAAACTGAACTCAGACAAGACGGAAGTCCTCATCCTGGGACCATCACCCTCTGCCTGGGACGACTCCTGGTGGCCCCCAGCCCTGGGCACCGATCCCAAGCCAACAGACCACACACGCAACCTGGGCTTCATCCTGGATTCCTCCCTCTCGATGACCAGACAAGTCAACGCCGTCTCCTCATCCTGCTTTCACACCCTTCGCATGCTTCACAAGATCTTCCAATGGATCCCGACCGAAACCAGGAAGACGGTCACCCAGGCCCTCGTCACCAGCCGACTGGACTACGGAAACACCCTCTATGCCGGAACCACAGCCAAGCTACAGAAAAGACTCCAACGCATCCAGAACGCCTCCGCCCGACTCATCCTGGACATCCCCCGACGCAGCCACATCTCTGGCCACCTGAGGGACCTGCACTGGCTCCCCGTCAACAAGAGGATCACGTTCAGGCTCCTCACCCACGCACACAAGTCTCTCCATGACCTGGGCCCCAAGTACCTCAACGACCGCCTGACCTTCTACACGCCCACCCGCCAGCTATGGTCTACCAGCCTCACCCTCGCCGCCGTACCACACATCTGAAGAGCCACCGCCGGAGGCAGATCCTTCTCCTACCTGGAGGCCAAGACATGGAACTCCCTCCCCATCCACCTTCGGCTGACCCAGGACCACCTCGCCTTCAGGAGACAACTCAAGACCTGGCTGTTCGAGCAGTAGCGGACCCCTTCCCCCAAGCGCCTTGAGACCCCTCCGGGTGAGTAGTGCGCTATACAAATACTATGATTGAGTGATTGATTGATTTTATATTTTATTGTGCTACCCTTGGAATCACAAAAATCATTCTGAATCCAAAAGAACAGGTTTTCATTGTAAGACTGGACACAGTAGTAAGAATCACTCACAATAAGAGTCGTCACACTAGGATCAGCGTACTCCAATGCAAGCATCAGAGCACGAAGCTCTGCCAATTGTGCGGTGCAGTCCCCTAGGGTCTGCGTATGCACAACTCTGGACTTGAACTCATCGTTCACCATGGCACCTACGACAATGGCGCAAGCGGAAACGTATGCGTGTTTAGACCCATGCGCAACCTGCGCCGAACCATCAGTGTAAATGATACAATGGAAATCCTCCAAAGGCCGCATAGCTAAAGGTGCAGGATGAACAAATTCATATTGGAAAAACTCCTGCGACTGTAAGGAGGCATCAAAAATAAATGTGACATTCGGAGATGTCAATGATGCTGCCCATTGTATCCACCGTGGGTGCAAAGCTTTAGAATTTGGTACACTGGCTTTCATCACTGCCTCTAATGCAGGAAACGGGGTAACAACCAACATGCGTTTTCCCTGTGACAGAGCACGTTCCTTAAGAATCGCCTTCTGCACTGCTGTTAAGACTTTCTCCACAGTGGAAAATCGCATTTTAGCTGAAGTGTACAAGTGTGACTTGTAAGCAATAGGTACTGTGTCTCCTTCGTTAAAAGTAAGGTAAGTGAAACCCACCGCCCCAGGGATGATAATTATCACCAGGTTGGTGTGGTTATCACGAGTCAGTAAGAATTTAGATTCTAGCAGATGAGCCTGCAAAGATTGCAGAATAGCTGAGTGTTCTGGCAGCCAACACGATTTGGTAAAAGTAGGTTGTATCAAAGCATACAAAGACTTGATACGCTGGGCATATTCAGGAATTTATGTCCGCCCGAAATTGAAAAATCCCAGCAAAGACTGTAATTTTTTCAGAGTTGTAGGAGCGCACAGCTGTGCGCATTTCTCCAAGAAGTGAGGAGCCAATCCTCGACCTTCATTGTTGAGCTCGTAGCCCAGGAACAACACTGTATACTCCGCAATGTGAGACTTTGCAAAGTTGAATTTGTAGCCAAAGTCCGCAAAGCTACAAATCACGTGGTCAATGCGACACAGATGCTCCCAAAGTACGTCGTCTTTGAGATAAATGTCATCCACATACGAACATGCATCTGGGTCCACTCTCTCCAAGAGAGAGACTATGCGGGTCGCAAATACGCCTAGACTATTCGTATAGCCCATTGGTAAACGTTTGAACTATTTTTGTTCCCCGCCGAACATAAAACTGGTCCATAGGGAACTTAGACCATCCAAATGGTGGGCATAAAAACCGTTGGATATGTCAAGCGTGGTTGTAAACCGCTTACGCACAAGACTATCCACTAAGGCAGAGCCGTGAGTATTCTGGACTGCACAGGTACGGCAGTGCGAGTTCAAATGCTGGTAATCCAATACCAAATGATATGATCCGTCAGGTTTGGTCACAGTAAAAAGAGGGTTATTCATTGGTGACACACATGTTTCAATCACACCTTGATATTACAATTGTTCAAGAATTTCCGTGACGGCAGCCTTAGCTTCGTGTTTAATGGGATATTGAGGTTGAGGCTGTGGCATAGACCGTAAAGGATCTTCGTGGTGTGGGGAAAATTCATCCCAACCACAGTGTGTACGGTACAGAGCCAGCGCAAGGGCTTTAGCCTACTCTTCTGCAAAATTCAGCGCATGCTCCTTCGAGACAGTGTGCGCGAAACTAGGGAGGATTACCTCCTCCCCTCTCGGAGCTGCGAGCACAAAAGGTGGGGGCCAGTCAGCCTCCGCTGGCAAAATGTCATAGGTAGTCGTAAGATTTTCCAAAAATACCCCTTTTATGGTACGTTGTATGTCACCTTCAACTAAAAGGACTATTTCATGAAGTCTATCAGGGGGAGCTACTCTAGTGACTCAGTGAGAAGTGAAATACATGTAACTAAAATGAAAATAGTGTGGCTATACAGAGGCCCCTACCCGGTTGAGGTAACTACAAGATTGGGAAATTCCAATCCTAGCAACCAGGAGGTCGCAACCCAGTGAATTAGTGTGACTACACACAACTGGAAAGGACAAGTAAACCTCTTTGTTAAAAGGACCCTCACTCACCACTAGTTGGTGACATGCTTCATCATTGGGTCCCCGCTGGGGTGGCCGAATGCCCCCCCCAGCGTGCTACAACGCCTGATTTACAGCGGAGCGGGTTGGTGTTGAGTGTAACAGTGATTTAACTCAAAAAAATTTGCAAGATAAGTGAGTGCAGAATTTAAAAAATACAAGTTTGAAACCCAAACAAAATATTTAATGCGGGCCAACCTGTATTGAGATTAAAAACGTGGATAGGCGGACAAACTAGGTTCTAAATTAGGAGACCTGTGTCCTTAAATGAGATACAAGGTCAACATGTTTCTGCTGTAAAAATGCGGGAACGCACAGCATTCGTCAGGACCACAGACAAATTGCGCTCCGGTGGTATGTACGCGCTAAGGTACACCCTCCCGTGAGGCACTTAATGTGAAAAATGAAAAAATATAGTGAAATTACTCACGGATATTGCCTGTGCCGGCACACTGTAGATCATAGCAGCCCAAGTTACCTGTAGAGGAAGGAAAGGGAAACACTAACACATAGACACACAAACCAACATGTAATCCATTTGTGCAACATGTAGCAAGGCAACGTGAGAGATGTCACATCGCCTCTGTATCCTTAACACCCTGGTAAAGTGGTGGGATATAGTACCCTCATGATCAAGAATTCGACATAGAGGGGTGTCTAGTTTCAAAATACTAAACAAGACTGTTCATATTAGAATAATGGAACCGAAGAGAGAGGTTCCTAAAACGCAGTAGATTTACTTAAATCAGCGTATCCTGGGCTAAAGTTTTTAGAAAGGCTAAGAATTCCTTACCCCTCCATAGTTTATACTTAAGCCGGGTATGTAATGAATGACTAAATGAGAAAAACTGTAGAGACTCATGAACGGCAATGGGGGCCTCACAATGTGGAACACAGAGTGACAACGTGCATTAATCAACAAGGTTCGATAGCGCGTCACCAAGCGATTCGAAGCACTTACAGCTAGAAGGAGGGAAATTCTCTTCCTTGGTCAAGACGGCGCGGGAATTATTCACGTGGTGTGAAATCTAGCGTGTAAGGAGGAAAACAAGATGTTACCATACCCTCCCTAGTGAAATGGTCTTCAAGGCAGAAGAAAACCGCACGGTTAAAAAAACTTACTTTTCCACTTGCGACTCCCCGCCCAAGACCTACGCTACAGGACTGCCGTCTGCCCGGAGGTAGTGGAGAAACCCAGGCGAGCTCTTTTCAGTTCCAGAGTTGATCCGGCCACGTGACTGGCATGCCCAGACGTAAAGGGACGTAGCACGGGGCGTGGCAAGGGGCGAGGCGGTGAAGCCTTAAAGGGACAAAGCCCCTTTAGTCACCCTGAAGGTAACGCAGTTCGAGACCCCGTACTGCCTCGTTGGTGAACAAATGAGTAAAGGGAACCAAGATGTTAATTTTGAGGAACCCCAGTTCTTTTCAAAAGATGTGATTAATACTCATAACGATGGTCATTAAGGTAAAAACGTGCATTAATTAAAACGAGCCAGTCAAACAATGAGAGGCTACGTTTAATTGCTGATACAATTTGGTGGGCAGCCAGTTTGTCAGAGCAACAAATATGCTCAGAAGTAATATGTTCGGGCAAATGGAACAAATTGCAGTTCACAAAGCCATCTCTAGAATAATAAAGGCCCGAATACAGGGGTAGCCGCCTTCGCTAGAATATTATAAGCGTGACAACCTACAGTAGAAGTGTACCGCAAGACCCATTAATAGGGGGGTCGTCAAATGATATAATCAAGCCACCTTCAAACAATTTATGTATATGCTCAAGAATACAGAAGAGACCACCATGACAAGGATCACTTAGTGGTGGCTGCCGCGATTAGTTTAGGACAACAGGACCCGCAGGGACGAAACCACTAGTAGTAGGGGTGTCAGTTGGTATCATCAGCGCCTCAACACTGAACCCCATGGGATATCGTCATTAAGCCCGGTTTTATTAGTGGACAGACGATAAATCCAGCGTTGCTCTTTTTCAAACAACTTTGCTTCATACCCAGTTGCCAGATGTTCTAAAATTGTCCAACGCATGTCATTCGGGGTATGTTGTTTTTCCACAAAGTGTGCAGTCATCTTGGTTGTTGATTTACGGCAGCGGATATTGCTGCGATGTTCTCCTATTCTCAGTTTGATGCGCCTGGACGTCATGCCAATGAACTGTAGGCCACAAGGGCGCGTTATTAGGTAAATAACATTGGCCGTATTACAATTTGTGTGGCAACGTTGATCCCAACGTTGCCCATTGGTCAGACTCAGTGATTTTGTATGAGTGGTGAGATGACATATGTTACAATTCCCACAGGGGAAATGGCCCGTGACAGCTGGTAGGCCCCAAGGATTCAACACGGTCAAGACCGGCTTACTTGTTGTCAGATCCCGAGGGCTCGTGTGGACTAAAGAGTCTTTCAGGCTTGTAGCTCTTTTATATGAGAAGAGTGGTTTCTCCCACTTGTGTCTATTGCTGGTTATTATCTTCCAGTGTTTGGAAATACTCCTACTAACCGCATTGGACAACGGATTGTACGTTGTAACACATGTTAGTGGGATTTCAACATTGTGGGTCCTGGGTGCAACATCCAGAAGTGTGTCTCTCTGTTGGTTTCTTGCTCGTTTTTTACTTCTGTTGATCATTCCTTGTGGGTATCCTCTGTTTTGCAGCTTAGTTGATAGGTCCTCCGCTTGCTGTTTGTAGTCAGGCAGTTTACTACAATTACGGCGTAACCGTAGAAACTGGCCGTAAGGGAGATTCTCCCGCAAGGCCCTGGGGTGGTAACTCATAAAGTGTAACAAGTTATTCTTTGCGGTGGGCTTGGAATACGTTTTTGTCTCCAGTTGAGTATTCTGTCTACTGATAGTGACATCCAGGAATGTGATGGTGTCAGTGGAGTATTCATGTGTAAACTTAAGATGCTGATCACAGGTGTTGATCCAAGTGAAGAAATTAAGTAATATGTGCTCTTCCCCCTTCCATATCATCAGCACGTCATCAATATAGCGTTGCCAAAAAGATGATGTTGGCAACGAAAGGGTTCGTAGGGCCCAGAATGTTGTTAACCTCAAAATTGTACACGTACAGGCCTGCCACCGAAGGGGCAAAAGTGCTGCCCATTGAAGTGCCTGTGGCCTGGAGGTAGATCTTACCCTCATGTTCAAAATAGTTCTTATTAAGAGCCAAAGTGGCACAGTCCACAACAAAGGGACGTGATGTTGTGAAATCCCAAGGTGCATTATCCAGTGCCTCTTTTACAACTCTGATGGTTTCATCCTGTGGAATACAGGTGTAGAGACTTTCTATGTCCATTGTGACAAGAAAGCAAGGCTCTTCCGGCAGAGTGATGGTTCTAAGCATGGAAAGTAGGCTCTTTGTGTCCTTAAGGTATGTACTGGTGGATTCAATGATCGGTCTCAGGAAGAAGTCGCAATATTTGGAAAGAGGTTCCAGAAGGGAACCGATCCCCGATACGATCGGGCGCCCTGGTGGAGGCAACACATTTTTGTGAGTCTTTGGCAATATGTAAAAATATGGCACCCTTTTGTCAGATGTCATGAGGAAGTCAGCCTCCTTTTTAGAAATCAGGCCATCTCTCTCGGCAGTGGAGACTAGTTCGCAGATTTCTTCATGTAGATCTGTTGTTGGATCCTCCGCGAGTAGAACATAGTTGGTAACATTACTTAGCAGGCGTTTGCACTCATTGTCGTAGTCCGCCTTGTCCTGGATGACAACGCCACCCCCCTTATCTGCACTTTTTATAATGATACCCTCGTTCTGCTTTAGGGACTGTATGGCCTAGAATTCTGCTGTGGTCAAATTCTTGTAGGGTGTCGGTTCGTGTAACTGTTCAACCTCCTGGAAGACTGCCTGTTCAAATGCCAGGATCTCTGGTGGAATCGTGTTTGGAGGGGGAGTGAAAGTAGACTGCAGTCTAAAATCTGTGTCACTCTTAGTCAATTGACTTGGCTTATTTTCCCTGCTTTCAAAAAAGCTCTTTAGTCGCAATTTTCTAAAGAATTCATTCAGTTCACAATGTAGTTTGAACCGATCTAATTTGGGAGTAGGGATAAAGCCCAGTCTTTTTTCCAGGACATCTTTTTCGGCCTTGTTTAGACTATAGGATGAAAGATTTGTTATTAGGGTTTTGCACTGCTTGGGCCTGCTCTCTGTTCCCCTGACTTGCTCCGAGTGTTGTCCCCCACTGCTTCTGGTTGCTCCCAATGTACCTGTACATTGCCCTTCTGTCGTCCCCTGCCCCGTCTGCCTCTGTCTAAAAAAGGATGCGGGTAGGGTTGTGAATTGAACTGAGGGTGTGGGACAAAAGGTGCATTCCAGCCCAACATATGAGGGAAAGGCAGTTGGAAGGCATTCTGATGATATGGTACCATCCCAGATTGTGGGTAGGGTGGTTGCCAGCCTTGGAAGGGGTATTGTGGTTGGTGTTGTTGCCCTCATCCTCTACCACGTCCTCTCCCTCTCCCTCTCTTGCCTGTACTGTCATTGCTTGACCCACTAGTATTTGAATCTACAGAAGTGTCAGAATTATATCCTGATACCGGTGTAGGTGTGTAGTCAGGGCATGAATAGGGGTAGACCTTCGTGTAAGACCAGCTTTTGAGGTCTTTTTGTAGTTTCTGTGACTTGGACTGAGCTAGATTTTCCTTAAACTCATTTTGCTCTTTATTTAGTTAGTCAAGCCTTTTCTTATAACCAGTGATGGTCGCTTGTATGTGAGTTGCAGTGGTTTGGATGTCTATGAGGAGAGCTTCTGATAGACGCAGTGCAGTCTTTATAATCAGTATGCCCCAATCCCTGGTGCAGTGCCACGCAATCTGCACCCATTCCTTCCGGAATAATGCATCGTCAAGGAATATTCTTGGGGCATTGGAAACTAGTAGCCCTTTTGGTGCTGCACTATTATTAAGATATTCTTTGATCATGGTGCCATGCAAAATGGCCCTAATACGGCTACGTTTTAGTTCACCTAGTTTCTCCCTGTCACCTGTCTGGGATATGGCATGCGCTAAAAGAGGATCGGAAAAAAGGGTGTTGTCACCAAGCAAAGCATCCACCTCTTCTTTCGAAAAGGAGAGGCCCTGTTCTTCCATGATGGATTTATGGTCTCGTTACTAACAAGTCTCTGTCAATAGCAAATCAATAAGTCTCTCGCAGCTGCACGCTGCTCTAAGAACCAACAATATCAACAAGAGAGATAGGGCGCGAGTAGACACTCCTGTACCCCAATAAGTATATCTTAAACAACTAAGGAGTGACTCAGTGAGAAGTAAAATACGTGTAACTAAAATGAAAAAAGTGTGTTAGGCTATACAGAGGCCCCTACCCGGTTGAGGATAACTACAAGATTGGGAAATTCCAATCCTAGCAACCAGGAGGACGCAACCCAGTGAATTAGTGTGACTACACACAACTGGAAAGGACAAGTAAACCTCTTTGTTAAAAGGACCCTCACTCACCACTAGTTGGTGACAAGCTTCATCATTGGGTCCCCGCTGGGGTGGCCGAATGCCCCCCCAGCGTGCTACAACGCATGATTTACAGTGGAGCGGGTTGGTGTTGAGTGTAACAGTGATTTAACTCAAAAAAATGTGCAAGATAAGTGAGTGCAGAATTTAAAAAATACAAGGTTGAAACCCAAACAAAATATTTAATGCGGGCCAACCTGTATTGAGATTAAAAACGTGGATAGGCGGACAAACTAGGTTCTGAATTAGGAGACCTGTGTCCTTAAATGAGATACAAGGTCAACATGTTTCTGCTGTAAAAATGCGGGATCGCAAAGCATTCGTCAGGACCACAGACAAATTGAGCTCCGGTGGTATCTACGCGCTAAGGTGCAGCCTCCCGTGAGGCACTTAATGTGAAAAATGAAAAAATATAGTGAAATTACTCACGGATATTGCCCGTGCCGGCACACTGTAGATCACAGCACCCCAAGTTACCTGTAGAGGAAGGAAAGGGACACACTAACACATAGACACACAAACCAACATGTAATCCATTTGTGAAACATGTAGCAAGGCAACGTGAGAGATGTCACATCGCGTCTACAAGAATTTGACTACAGCAGAATTCCAGGCCATACAGTCCCTAAAGCAGAACGAGGGTATCATTATAAAAAGTGCAGATAAGGGGGGTGGCGTTGTCATCCAGGACAAGGCGGACTACGACAATGAGTGCAAACACCTGCTATGTAATGTTACCAACTATGTTCTACTCGTGGAGGATCCAACAACAGATCTACATGAAGAAATCTGCGAACTAGTCTCCACTGCCGAGAGAAATGGCCTGATTTCTAAAAAGGAGGCTGACTTCCTCATGACATCTGACAGAAGGGTGCCATATTTTTACATATTGCCAAAGACTCACAAAAATGTGTTGCCTCCACCAGGGCGCCCAATCGTATCGGGGATCGGTTCCCTTCTGGAACCTCTTTCCAAATATTGCGACTTCTTCCTGAGACCGATCATTGAATCCACCAGTACATACCTTAAGGACACAAAGAGCCTACTTTCCATGCTTAGAACCATCACTCTGCCGGAAGAGCCTTGCTTTCTTGTCACAATGGACATAGAAAGTCTCTACACCTGTATTCCACAGGATGAAACCATCAGAGTTGTAAAAGAGGCACTGGATAATGCACCTTGGGATTTCACAACATCACGTCCCTTTGTTGTGGACTGTGCCACTTTGGCTCTTAAGAAGAACTATTTTGAACTTGAGGGTAAGATCTATCTCCAGGCCACAGACACTTCAATGGGCAGCACTTTTGCCCCTTCGGTGGCAGGCCTGTACGTGTACAATTTTGAGGTTAACAACATTCTGGGCCCTACGAACCCTTTCGTTGCCAACATCATCTTTTGGCAACGCTATATTGATGACGTGCTGATGATATGGAAGGGGGAAGAGCATATATTACTTAATTTCTTCACTTGGATCAACACCTGTGATCAGCATCTCAAGTTTACACATGAATACTCCACTGACACCATCACAATCCTGGATGTCACTATCAGTAGACAGAATACTCAACTGGAGACAAAAACGTATTCCAAGCCCACCGCAAAGAATTAACTTTACGAGTTACCACCCCAGGGCCTTGCGGGAGAATCTCCCTTAAGGCCAGTTTCTACGGTTACGCCGTAATTGAAGTAAACTGCCTGACAACAAACAGCAAGCAGAGGACCTATTAACTAAGCTGCAAAACAGAGGATACCCACAAGGAATGATCAACAGAAGTCAAAAACGAGCAAGAAACCAACAGAGAGACACACTTCTGGATGTTGCTCCCAAGACATCAACAACACATATAATTAAGGGGGACCCAAGGGCAATTTAACGACCAGCTCTGAATACAAGCCCTAATTACATTTATCACAAAAGAGTATCAGAGGGTCAGATTCCTACAGGTGATTACTATGAACAGAGGTGGTTACCAAAAGCCAAGCAGTGAAAGTTATAATAGCCAGGTCAGGTTTGCGTCCGGTCTCTGGCACCCATCAGTCACCACTCGGAACCGCCCTTCATCATTTGGGGCTCCGAGGACAGACAACGCACCTGTTCTCTTCTCTAACAGAGAAGGACTAGCCCTCCTGTTGGTCAGGGCATGGTCGTTGAGAGTTAGAAAGATATGTACTAACAACGTGACTGACGGGGTAAAAAAAGGAGTGCAGTGCTAGGAGAAAGTAATACCAATAGTAATAAGGAAAGTGAGTAAAATTGGTTTGAGGAGCAAAAATGTTTTATTAAGGTATAGCTCCCGACACCAAGGTTAAAAAATAGCCAAGACAGGGAAAATTTATGAACTGTCTAGCGGTGGAACGTGGTCGACATGTTTCAGCAATATGTGGCCCTCTGGCCTTGCTTTCTTCAGGACCTAAAAATGACGCTACTGCAAACAAAAAACCCCCTATAGTGAGAAAATGTGTGTTCTATAAAAAGAAGAATACAAGGAACGACTTAGTTATTGTTTTAAATGTCACCTGAACCTTCTAGGTGTACTCGTTCCGATACCTCTTACGAATTCAGTATTCGACTGAAAAAGAAATGCATGGCATAAGTACATTACCCACCACCTGTCCACAATAAACTGCCTTGTCCACCATCGATCATTCTCAACATTGGTGAGGTCTATATCCAAGACATACAACCACTGCACACTGTATTATACTAGTGTCAACCAGTTCTATTAGAATTTGAAACTTTCACAAATTTCACAGACGACTTCTTACCTGATTTGTAAGAAGTAAAGACCTCACCCCACCTGGCTGCGGCTCAGGACATAGGTGAAGCACCGCTCTGAAAAAGGTGAATAAATCCAACAGCTGAATCACTCACCAAAATGTCAACAAAAGATTCATTCGTAGCCGAGACATACTGTCTTAGTTTAAGGCTGGTGCACACAAGAATATGATGGTGTGGTCGTGTGACAAAGCAGAACGGTACAATTGATGTCATACCCGCTCTCAGCCTGTTCAGTCATTGTGCCCATCTGGATCTCTAGTTGTAAACAACCCTGTTATGGGACATGGGATTACTCCATAGTATTAAGCCTGCTCTTAGCACTTAGCATTCTGTATGTTATAAGGGGCTATCGTATTAGTGAAGAACATATGCCCTCAGACAGTGCTGCCACTTGCATACATACTTGTGGTAGCTGTAATACCCTTCATTGGTTAAAGAGCCCCGAGACAAATATCAGCATTTTAGCGATGTGGCGTGAGGTAGAACCATTTCGCCACATAATCGCTCTGTGTATGTTATCAAAAGGGATGCTGCGCCCTGTAGTAATGCGGGTGCTAGCAAAAGAAGAAAGAATGCATGCTCAATGCATTCACGGAAGCCTTACCTCTCCGTCGGTACTTCAACGCGGCATCTGTGCCGTCTGGGGAGGTGCCGGCAGTCTGTTTCCCCGCTATTTTTGTCTAGTTGTGTCTGATTGGACAACATAGCCACGTGACGCGCAAGGATGCCGCGTCATGCGTTAGCGATGCCAACCGCGCTGTGATTGGGTCAGCGCTAGAGGGATTCGGCCAATAGCGTGCAGCCCCCGCGTTGTTATGGAGATGGTTGGTAAATAAACGGCAAAAAACACCGAACTTTAGTGTTTGCCAGGGTGATATCTGCGTGCTATTAGCAATAGAACTGACCTAAGCATCTCTGCGACTTCCAATAGTAATAGATGCCCAACAGATGTTAAATGGTCACCAAAGGTTAGGTAGCATTTTACTTGGTGATACTGGATTAACCACTGAAACGCAAAAAAATTTCGCAAAATTTTCAGAATACGTTTTTTTGCACATTTAAATCTTGGTCACACAGAAGAATATTAATCAGGTGGTTATATCAGAACGAAGACCAGGGTATGTCATCGTTCAAACCTGTACGATCAGTGCCAAGGGTCAAAACCCATTTTTGCTCTTTCTTAAGCAGGAAATTACTCACATTTGTGACGTGGGACGGAATGAACCGTTTCTCTAGGACCGTCCATTTAAATGACGTCGGTGAGTGATTCAAGGTGATGAAATGAGTGGTAAGTCTGGTGGCCTGCCTCTTACAGTTGATGGTACTTCTGTGTTCAGACAGCCTCACCTTGATCTTACGAGTAGTCATCCCTACGTATCTGAGGCCGCAGGGGCAGGTGATCAAGTAAATTAATTTATCGCTGTTGCAATTAGTAAATCTCACTTGCCTCCAGGGTCTGGATGTACCGATGTCAATTTCAGTGGTTTTTGACGTTTGAGCACATGATTGGCATGTGCCACATGGATGATGGCCGGATACTGGAGGAAGGTCCCATAAAGTACCCACTGCTCTGGGGGTTTCATCACGTGGTCTAGTATGGACCATTCGGTCTCTCAAATTGGGACCTCTCTTGAAGGAGAACAACGGCTGTTGGATAGAATGGGGTCCTGAGTTCAGGATCGACCAACGTTTCTTTACTGCTTTTTTGATACTGTTCGATAATGTGACAAAAGTATGTACAAAAGTGAGTCTTTCCAGTGGTGGTTTCGGGGGAGTTGGTTCCAGTATTGCTGCTCGGCTGTTGTTACTAGCCCGTTTCATGGCTCGATGTACCAAGCGAGAAGGGTATTTCCTATTGATGAGTTGAGTCTTAAGTGCAGTGGAGTGCATCTTAAAGGCTGTGCCAGTGGAGCAATTTCTTTGGACTCGCAGGAATTGCCCAAATGGCAAACTGTCCCGTAATGACTTAGGGTGATGACTGTCATAAGCCAAGAGGGAATTCCTGGACATGGGCTTCTTGTATAGTTCTGATTGTAAACCGGTTGGAGTGGCATTGATCATGAGGTCGAGAAAGGCCAGATTGTTACCGCCAATCTCTATGGTGAAACGTAAGAAGGCATTCCTGCTGTTTAACCAACCTAGGAAATCTTGACAGCTGGCCTTTGTGCCACGCCAGACCACCAATATATCGTCGATATATCGTTTCCATGTTTTTATGTGGTCAAAGTATGGATTGGACTCAATCAGGATATGTCGTTGTTCGAAGTAGTGTACATAAAGATTCGCCAGGCTGGGGGCATAAACGCTCCCCATACTGGTCCCAGACACTTGTAGGTATATATTATCTTCAAACTTGAAAAAGTTTTTTTTCATCGCCAGGGTTGCACAGGCCATAATGAAGTGCACCGGAGGGATGGTGTCTAACTCCTTAGATTCAAGTAGAGAATGGATCACTTCAAGAGTTTCGTCCTGAGGTATGGAGGTATATAGAGCCTCTACATCGAACGAAACCAACAGGTCAGTAGTGACATCAAAGTTCAACTCCGGTAGAAGACGTAAGACGTCCGTGGTGTCCTTCAGGTATGAGGGCATTGTTTGGACCATTGGGCGTAAAAAATGGTCAACAAACGTCGACAGGGGTTCCAGGATTGACCCAATGCCCGAAATGATCGGTCTCCCTGGTGGCGGGCGTTGCTCCTTGTGCACCTTTGGTAAGATGTAGAAGTAGGGAGTGACTGGATGTTCTGTATTGAGGAATTTGGCCTCGGATTCGGTCACCCAACCTTCCACAAGTGCTTCCTCCGTCATGTTACGGATCGTTCTTTGTAGATCCACCGTTGGATCCTGATCCAGGAGGCGGTAGGATCTAACGTCACTCAGCTGTCGGAGACATTCAGCTCGATATGTCTCAGTATCAAGGATGACGATTGCCCCGCCTTTGTCAGCTGGTTTGACAATTATGGACTTGTCAGCTGACAAAGTTTTCAGGGCTTGATGCTCCGCTTTGGGGAGATTGTGGAAAGTTCTTTCATCTCGTTTGAACAATTCTTCAAAATCTCTTTCAAGGGCCTGTTCAAAAGCCAACACATGGGCTGGCATAAGATGAGTCGGTGGGTTGAAAGTCGATTTTGGTCTAAGCCCTGTATTCGTCATTACCTCCTCTTGTGGTGATCTTTCTTTGTCCATGAAAAAGAAATGTAGTCTCACCTTTCTGATAAATCTGGCCAATTCCAATCGAGTTTCAAAATGTTCATTCCGAAATGTGGGAACAAAACCCAAGCTCCACCTGTCTTTAATTCCAACAATCGCAAAACCAGTTCTAACTATGGTACTTCTGATTCAGATAGTAACACCTCAGGGAGTGACTCTAGCAGCGATAACCAGACTAGACCAAGGAGGGGCCGAGGCAAGAAAAACTTCAATCAATCATGGCGGGGGAACCAACACAATCAAGGACCACAGCAATGGTGGCCACCCAACACCTGGCAGTGTGGAGGCCCTGGATTTTTTAATAACCAACAGAATCCTTTTCAAGCCCCAATGGGTCCTTTTCCACCGAATTACCCACCGGCTTTCCCAACAAACTTCAACGGACAGCCTTTTTTAGGGTATGGCCACGGCAGATCACGTGGCAGAAGGAGAATTCAAGCCCCAGTTCAAACACCAGCACAACCTCAAGTACAGTTCAGCTCACCACCGACGACGAGCTCGACCAGGAATTTACGGAGCAACACGGCCAAGAACAAGGAACAAACCCACACGGAGACAGCATCGTAATGAATCTGAGCAGTCGTACTTTGACCGAGATTGAACAGACTGCCCTCGATAGAGGCTTGGGTTTTGTTCCCACATTTCGGAATGAACATTTTGAAACTCGATTGGAATTGGCCAGATTTATCAGAAAGGTGAGACTACATTTCTTTTTCATGGACAAAGAAAGATCACCACAAGAGGAGGTAATGACGAATACAGGGCTTAGACCAAAATCGACTTTCAACCCACCGACTCATCTTATGCCTGCCCATGTGTTGGCTTTTGAACAGGCCCTTGAAAGAGATTTTGAAGAATTGTTCAAACGAGATGAAAGAACTTTCCACAATCTCCCCAAAGCGGAGCATCAAGCCCTGAAAACTTTGTCAGCTGACAAGTCCATAATTGTCAAACCAGCTGACAAAGGCGGGGCAATCGTCATCCTTGATACTGAGACATATCGAGCTGAATGTCTCCGACAGCTGAGTGACGTTAGATCCTACCGCCTCCTGGATCAGGATCCAACGGTGGATCTACAAAGAACGATCCGTAACATGACGGAGGAAGCACTTGTGGAAGGTTGGGTGACCGAATCCGAGGCCAAATTCCTCAATACAGAACATCCAGTCACTCCCTACTTCTACATCTTACCAAAGGTGCACAAGGAGCAACGCCCGCCACCAGGGAGACCGATCATTTCGGGCATTGGGTCAATCCTGGAACCCCTGTCGACGTTTGTTGACCATTTTTTACGCCCAATGGTCCAAACAATGCCCTCATACCTGAAGGACACCACGGACGTCTTACGTCTTCTACCGGAGTTGGACTTTGATGTCACTACTGACCTGTTGGTTTCGTTCGATGTAGAGGCTCTATATACCTCCATACCTCAGGACGAAACTCTTGAAGTGATCCATTCTCTACTTGAATCTAAGGAGTTAGACACCATCACTCCGGTGCACTTCATTATGGCCTGTGCAACCCTGGCGATGAAAAAAAACTTTTTCAAGTTTGAAGATAATATATACCTACAAGTGTCTGGGACCAGTATGGGGAGCGTTTATGCCCCCAGCCTGGCGAATCTTTATGTACACTACTTCGAACAACGACATATCCTGATTGAGTCCAATCCATACTTTGACCACATAAAAACATGGAAACGATATATCGACGATATATTGGTGGTCTGGCGTGGCACAAAGGCCAGCTGTCAAGATTTCCTAGGTTGGTTAAACAGCAGGAATGCCTTCTTACGTTTCACCATAGAGATTGGCGGTAACAATCTGGCCTTTCTCGACCTCATGATCAATGCCACTCCAACCGGTTTACAATCAGAACTATACAAGAAGCCCATGTCCAGGAATTCCCTCTCGGCTTATGACAGTCATCACCCTAAGTCATTACGGGACAGTTTGCCATTTGGGCAATTCCTGCGAGTCCAAAGAAATTGCTCCACTGGCACAGCCTTTAAGATGCACTCCACTGCACTTAAGACTCAACTCATCAATAGGAAATACCCTTCTCGCTTGGTACATCGAGCCATGAAACGGGCTAGTAACAACAGCCGAGCAGCAATACTGGAACCAACTCCCCCGAAACCACCACTGGAAAGACTCACTTTTGTACATACTTTTGGCACATTATCGAACAGTATCAAAAAAGCAGTAAAGAAACGTTGGTCGATCCTGAACTCAGGACCCCATTCTATCCAACAGCCGTTGTTCTCCTTCAAGAGAGGTCCCAATTTGAGAGACCGAATGGTCCATACTAGACCACGTGATGAAACTCCCAGAGCAGTGGGTACTTTATGGGACCTTCCTCCAGTATCCGGCCATCATCCATGTGGCACATGCCAATCATGTGCTCAAACGTCAAAAACCACTGAAATTGACATCGGTACATCCAGACCCTGGAGGCAAGTGAGATTTACTAATTGCAACAGCGATAAATTAATTTACTTGATCACCTGCCCCTGCGGCCTCAGATACGTAGGGATGACTACTCGTAAGATCAAGGTGAGGCTGTCTGAACACAGAAGTACCATCAACTGTAAGAGGCAGGCCACCAGACTTACCACTCATTTCATCACCTTGAATCACTCACCGACGTCATTTAAATGGACGGTCCTAGAGAAACCGTTCATTCCGTCCCACGTCACAAATGTGAGTAATTTCCTGCTTAAGAAAGAGCAAAAATGGGTTTTGACCCTTGGCACTGATCGTACAGGTTTGAACGATGACATACCCTGGTCTTCGTTCTGATATAACCACCTGATTAATATTCTTCTGTGTGACCAAGATTTAAATGTGCAAAAAAACGTATTCTGAAAATTTTGCGAAAAGATTTTGCGTTTCAGTGGTTAATCCAGTATCACCAAGTAAAATGCTACCTAACCTTTGGTGACCATTTAACATCTGTTGGGCATCTATTACTATTGGAAGTCGCAGAGATGCTTAGGTCAGTTCTATTGCTAATAGCGCGCAGATATCACCCTGGCAAACACTAAAGTTCGGTGTTTTTTGCCGTTTATTTACCAACCATCTCCATAACAACGCGGGGGCTGCACGCTATTGGCCGAATCCCTCTAGCGCTGACCCAATCACAGCGCGGTTGGCATCGCTAACGCATGACGCGGCATCCTTGCGCGTCACGTGGCTATGTTGTCCAATCAGACACAACTAGACAAAAATAGCGGGGAAACAGACTGCCGGCACCTCCCCAGACGGCACAGATGCCGCGTTGAAGTACCGACGGAGAGGTAAGGCTTCCGTAAATGCATTGAGCATGCATTCTTTCTTCTTTTGCTGGCACCCGCATTACTACAGGGCGCAGCATCCCTTTTGATAACATACACAGAGCGATTATGTGGCGAAATGGTTCTACCTCACGCCACATCGCTAAAATGCTGATATTTGTCTCGGGGCTCTTTAACCAATGAAGGGTATTACAGCTACCACAAGTATGTATGCAAGTGGCAGCACTGTCTGAGGGCATATGTTCTTCACTAATACGATAGCCCCTTATAACATACAGAATGCTAAGTGCTAAGAGCAGGCTTAATACTATGGAGTAATCCCATGTCCCATAACAGGGTTGTTTACAACTAGAGATCCAGATGGGCACAATGACTGAACAGGCTGAGAGCGGGTATGACATCAATTGTACCGTTCTGCTTTGTCACACGACCACACCATCATATTCTTGTGTGCACCAGCCTTAAACTAAGACAGTATGTCTCGGCTACAAATGAATCTTTTGTTGACATTTTGGTGAGTGATTCAGCTGTTGGATTTATTCACCTTTTTCAGAGCGGTGCTTCACCTATGTCCTGAGCCGCAGCCAGGTGGGGTGAGGTCTTTACTTCTTACAAATCAGGTAAGAAGTCGTCTGTGAAATTTGTAAAAGTTTCAAATTCTAATAGAACTGGTTGACACTAGTATAATACAGTGTGCAGTGGTTGTATGTCTTGGATATAGACCTCACCAATGTTGAGAATGATCGATGGTGGACAAGGCAGTTTATTGTGGACAGGTGGTTGGTAATGTACTTATGCCATGCATTTCTTTTTCAGTCGAATACTGAATTCGTAAGAGGTATCGGAACGAGTACACCTAGAAGGTTCAGGTGACATTTAAAACAATAACTAAGTCGTTCCTTGTATTCTTCTTTTTATAGAACACAAATGTTCTCACTATAGGGGGTTTTTTGTTTGCAGTAGCGTCATTTTTAGGTCCTGAAGAAAGCAAGGCCAGAGGGCCACATATTGCTGAAACATGTCGACCACGTTCCACCGCTAGACAGTTCATAAATTTTCCCTGTCTTGGCTATTTTTTAACCTTGGTGTCGGGAGCTATACCTTAATAAAACATTTTTGCTCCTCAAACCAATTTTACTCACTTTCCTTATTACTATTGGTATTACTTTCTCCTAGCACTGCACTCCTTTTTTTACCCCGTCAGTCACGTTGTTAGTACATATCTTTCTAACTCTCAACGACCATGCCCTGACCAACAGGAGGGCTAGTCCTTCTCTGTTAGAGAAGAGAACAGGTGCGTTGTCTGTCCTCGGAGCCCCAAATGATGAAGGGCGGTTCCGAGTGGTGACTGATGGGTGCCACAGACCGGACGCAAACCTGACCTGGCTATTATAACTTTCACTGCTTGGCTTTTGGTAACCACCTCTGTTCATAGTAATCACCTGTAGGAATCTGACCCTCTGATACTCTTTTGTGATAAATGTTGCTCCCAAGACCCACAATGTTGAAATCCCACTAACATATGTTACAACGTACAATCCGTTGTCCAATGCGGTTAGTAGGAGTATTTCAAAACACTGGAAGATAATAACCAGCAATAGACACAAGTGGGAGAAACCACTCTTCTCATATAAAAGAGCTACAAGCCTGAAAGACTCTTTAGTTCACACGCGCCCTCGGGATCTGACAACAAGTAAGCCGGTCTCGACCGTGTTGAATGCTTGGGGCCTACCAGCTGTCACGGGCCATTTCCCCTGTGGGAATTGTAACATATGTCATCTCATCACTCATACAAAATCACTGAGTCTGACCAATGGGCAACGTTGGGATCAACGTTGCCACACGAATTGTAATACGGCCAACGTTATTTACCTAATAACGTGCCCTTGTGACCTACAGTACATTGGCATGACGTCCAGGCGCATCAAACTGAGAATAGGAGAACATCGCAGCAATATCCGCTGCCGTAAATCAACAACAAAGATGACTGCACACTTTGTGGAAAAACAACATACCCCGAATGACATGCGTTGGACAATTTTAGAACATCTGGCAACTGGGTCTGATGCAAAGTTGTTTGAAAAAGAGCAACGCTGGATTTATCGTCTGTCCACTAATAAAACCGGGCTTAATGACGATATCCCGTGGGGTTCAGTGTTGAGGCGCTGATGATACCAACTGACACCCCTACTACTAGTGGTTTCGTCCCTGCGGGTCCTGTTGTCCTAAACTAATCGCGGCAGCCACCACTAAGTTATCCTTGTCATGGTGGTCTCTTCTGTATTCTTGAGCATGTACATAAATTGTTTGAAGGTGGCTTGATTATATCATTTGACAACCCCCCTATTAATGGGTTTTGCGGTACACTTCTACTGTAGGTTGTCACGCTTATAATATTCTAGCGAAGGCGGCTACCCCTGTATTTGGGCCTTTATTATTCTAGAGATGGCTTTGTGAACTGCAATTTGTTCCATTTGCCCGAACATATTACTTCTGAGCATATTTGTTGCTCTGACAAACTGGCTGCCCACCAAATTGTATCAGCAATAAAACGTAGCCTCTCATTGTTTGACTGGCTTGTTTTAATTAATGCATGTTTTTACCTTAATGACCATCGTTATGAGTATTAATCACATCTTTTGAAAAGAACTGGGGTTCCTCAAAATTAACTCCTTGGTTCCCTTTACTCATTTGTTCACCAACGAGGCGGTACGGGGTTTCGAACCGCGTTACCTTCAGGGTGACTAAAGGGGCTTTGTCCCTTTAAGGCTTCACTGCCTCGCCCCTTGTCACGCCCCGTCCTACGTCCCTTTACGTCCGGGCACGCCAGTCACGTGGCCGGATCAACTCTGGAAATGAAAAGAGATCGCCTGGGTTTCTCCACTACCTCCAGGCAGACGGCAGTCCTGTAGCGTAGGTCTTGGTCGGGGAGTCACGAGTGGAAAAGTACGTTTTTGAACCGCTTTTCTACCGTGCGGTTTTCTTCTTCCTTGAAGACCGTTTCACTACGGAGGGTATGGTAACATCTTGTTTTCCTCCTTACACGCTAGATTTCACACCGCGTGAAAAATTCCCGCGCCGTCTTGACCCAGGAAGAGAATTTCCCTCCTTCTAGCTGCAAGTGCTTCGAATCGCTTGATGACACGCTATCGAACCTTGTTGATTAATGCACGTTGTCACTCTGGGTTCCACATTGTGAGGCCCCCATTGCCGTTCATGAGTCTCTACATTTTTTCTCATTTAGTCATTCATTACATACCCGGCTTAAGTATAAACTATGGAGGGGTAAGGAATTCTTAGCCTTTCTAAAAACTTTATCCCAGGATACTCTGATTTAAGTAAATCTACTGCGTTTTAGGAACCTCTCTCTTCGGTTCCATTATTCTAATATGAACAGTCTTGTTTAGTATTTTGAAACTAGACACCCCTCTATATCGAATTCTTGATCATGAGGGTACTATATCCCACCACTTTACCAGGGTGTTAAGGATACAGAGGCGATGTGACATCTTTCACGTTGCTTTGCTACATGTTGCACGAATGGATTACATGTTGGCTTGTGTGTCTATGTGTTAGTGTGTCCCTTTCCTTCCTCTACAGGTAACTTGGGCTGCTGTGATCTACAGTGTGCCGGCACGGGCAATATCCGTGAGTAATTTCACTATATTTTTTCATTTTTCACATTAAGTGCCTCACGGGAGGGTGTACCTTAGCGCGTACATACCACCGGAGCGCAATTTGTCTGTGGTCCTGACGAATGCTGTGCGATCCCGCATTTTTACAGCAGAAACATGTTGACCTTGTATCTCATTTAAGGACACAGGTCTCCTAATTCAGAACCTAGTTTGTCCGCCTATCCACGTTTTTAATCTCAATACAGGTTGGCCCGCATTAAATATTTTGTTTGGGTTTCAACCTTGTATTTTTTAAATTCTGCACTCACTTATCTTGCACATTTTTTTGAGTTAAATCACTGTTACACTCAACACCAACCCGCTCCGCTGTAAATCAGGCATTGTAGCACGCAGGGGGGGCATTCGGCCACCCCAGCGGGGACCCAATGATGAAGCATGTCACCAACTAGTGGTGAGTGAGGGTCCTTTTAACAAAGAGGTTTACTTGTCCTTTCCAGTTGTGTGTAGTCACACTAATTCACTGGGTTGCGACCTCCTGGTTGCTAGGATTGGAATTTCCCAATCTTGTAGTTACCTCAACCGGGTAGGGGCCTCTGTATAGCCTAACACACTTTTTTCATTTTAGTTACACGTATTTTACTTCTCACTGAGTCACTCCTTAGTTGTTTAAGATATACTTATTGGGGTACAGGAGTGTCTACTCGCGCCCTATCTCTCTTGTTGATATTGTTGGAGCTACTCTCTTGTCAGCTGTCTCCACAACAACAGTCGCTGTCACCTTCGGTAGCGGACGCAGGGCCTCTCGCACTATGGTAATCTCTGCCGCGCTGTCCAGCAAGGTCAGAGCCCATGTCTGATTCCAAAGCTGCGTTCTCACTATCTGTGGCATATCTGGCTGTTAAAGCGGCGATTTTCTTTTTCTGAAACTGCGGTCTCTTTGGTGTAGAAGCGTCCTGCTTACCTTTACCGTCCTTCGGGCGGGGCTGGTCACGTCCTTGCTCGCCACCCCGACCTCTACCTCCTCCACCACCGGTAGATGAGGCCGATGATTCCTGAAAAGAACGAGGAGTGCGTTGATCAGAAACCTGAAAACCATCAGGTGATTTTATCGTCGCGCGATCGCGCAAGTCATAAATATGTTCTGTGGGCGCAGGCAATGAAGATGCAGGACGAGACTCCTGTTTCTGCTGGTGTTGATTACGCTGTTTTTGTTTTTTCGGCCAATTTTGTTTTTTTGTCTTGGGCTGTTCGTCAGTCTCTGACTTCGGCCCTTGCGGTTGCTTTTTCTCCTTAGTGAAAAATGGCTTGACTCCCACGCTATTGCGGCCCACGGTCTTATAAGCCGCCACAATAATCCTCGGTAACTGTCGGGGTTTGTCGGCATCGGGAACCGCCTGCAAAGCATTGGACACCTGAAAGTTCACTGCATCACCATTGAGATTCGCAAGTATGAGATCGGAAACTACATCAAAGGAGCAACACAGGCGCATACTCAATTCAACAGTTGCCTCAGGTCCATGTTATTCCTGAACACGTTTAATGACCTTCAGAAGGACAGTCATAGATGGAGTGCCATAGCACCTCGCATATACTGCCACAAAGGTTTTTCCCCACGACTTACAGTCACCAATTTCTGGAGTCAAGTCTTTTGGCATGCTAATTGTCCGAATGCTGTGTTTTTCACCAGGAGTCGTGTTAGGAAATACTGCTTCCAGCTGGTCAAACTTTTCGGCAAGCCAGAAAGGAAAATCATCCTTATCCTGGGGACTCTTGCCCATTACAGCGTTGACCATTACAGGACTGAGCTTCATTCCGCCCTGTCCGGCAGGAAGCGCCGCACAACGCTGGGTCCCGCCCGGGAGGTTATGGGTAATTTATTGCACTAACGACCTAATCACGCTAATTGCGACTACATGTAGTTGTCTTAACTCAGCAACGGTACATGCCCAGTGCTGAGGATGAGGTGTAAATCCAGCCAAAACAGGCCAAGTCGCGCCTGAAATGGACAAGGCACCTAACCTCAGAGCTGTCAAAGAGTGGGGTAGGGCGCCATTAAACCAAACTCGGTGCTGCCAAGCGTTTATCGGAACTTCCTGTGCCCTGTATGGAGCATACTTCTGTGGCACAGCAGTGGGAGTGTACGTGTCGAACACAGTGGTATTTGCGTTCACAGCCGGGAAGGTCACCCCTGAGTAAACAATTGCATGCCATCCACGGGGACATTATAAGTCTGCAAATGATTGTGCACCACAATGCGACTATGTTGAGGAATGTCCACCGCGGCCATAGTGACACAGAAAGAAAGAGGTACAAAGAAAACTACGTAGCACAACTGGGTAGTAATTCAAGGAAACCGTTTTGAAATAATCAAGCTTGAAAAAGACCTATGTAAGTATAGGTAGGTTTGTCCGACACCACTGTTAACCGGAAACAATAGTGATGGGGTTAAGGACTGAATATAGCACTACTCAAGTGTCATGTAATAAGACCACCAACGATCGGGCGCCATGTCGCAGGGATTCTGCTCCTACACAGAACTGTGCATAGAGACTTGGAACCTCAGTGAATTAGGGTGTGCCAAAACTCACCTTAGTACCCAAAATCCCCTACCAGACTAGCAATCAGTGTCTCATTGGTTCTTACAAACTCCCAATGTTTAGACAACCCAGAACATGGACTTAGACCACCTCAGGTAACGTGGAACACATGAACACTCTTTCGTTATACAACCATATTAATCCAGAATGAGGAGTAAATGAAGACACGTGCACATTTGAAATGTTTATTTTCTAATACAGTGTTCTCAAGCGCAGTCTCTTAGCTAATACAAGCAAACATATTATAAGAAACAAAGTAATCAGCATAGTTACTAGTCCATAGAATACAAAGGGAGAAAGCCTGTTAAAATGCTAGAGGGAAGAAGGCTAAATAGCACCTAAATCTTACCCTCCCTTGCTAGTTTATTATATTATATCTAGGAAGGTCTCTTTGGGTGTTAGAAGGGTGGCCCCATACCTCTGATCCTAGTGGAAAGGGATCCCATCATCTTCCACCCACTCTCTGCATGCGAAGCATCATCAAGTGTATGTGTATGCTCTGTGCAGTACAATATAAAACGCGCCTAAAGCCAAAGTTGGCCGCAGCTGCATGTATGTTATGTCTAGAACGTGCGAAGATCAGACCTCACAACAACCACTGTGTTGAAATATCCTTGAAGGCCTCGGCACTCACTGTACAGACATAGTTTACCAAGCAAAGCTGATACAATAGCAAAACATATTATTCTTGTGTAAAGCAAAACATTCTACTAGGCTCAAAGCTCTAATAACAATATGTGCCGTGTGCAGAAGCAGCAGAAAGGTAACATTGCGTTTAAACTCCTAATAAGCTCATGCTAACTTAACACAGTGTGAAGGCAAGGCATATCTATATGACAGGACCAGTGGGGTGTGTTTGAAGATACCTCTCAGGAGTATTTGAACGTCTTGGATCGTGGTGCAGTCCGTAGATGGAATGAAAATTGCATCTATGCGTGCCTGCGTTTGGTGTGTGGCGGAGGTGTGTGTGAACTGTTTAGCGTGTGGGTGCCAGAATCGCCATGCATCGCAAAGGCCCAAGGATTCATCCCAGTTCGTTAATTGTGTCACTTGCGCCAGCCTGGAAGTAGATGGAGGACCTGTCGTGTCGAGAAGCGGGGTGGAGTCCACTTTAAAGTCGCCCCAATAACAGTGTACCCCAGGGGGAGGGTGGGCAGCAGGGCGGTGGATTGTTTTAGAGTCGTAATGAGCATCGAGGGGGGTGAGTACAAGGACATACGGTTAAGGGGAATGCCCCTCAGTGTACCGCAAATGATCACAAACGTGCATTGCAGGTCATGAATAACTTGTGTAAGCACAAAGGGAAGGGTGTGTTTCAATATTATGGCCACTCCTTGAGAACCTCGAGCAAAGACAGAGTGCCAAACCCTAGCGTAGCCATAATGCGCTAGGAAGGGGCAGCGATTACCCATCAGGTGCGTCTCCTGAAGCAGAAGTGTTGGACAGGCCCCACGAAGGGCTCGCTCCCTCCCCGCATGACAGGGCCCAGACACCGGCTCTCCGGGGCCTACCCGCAGGAGCAACCCACAAACCGTCCCCTCCGGGACGCATGCTCCCGGACAGCTCTGTGTCACGGGCCCGGGCCCCCGGCAGCCCCATTGCCCGGCCCAGCCGCCATCTTGGACACTGCACCACGCGGCCGCGTGGCCTCAGCTCGACCCCAACCCTGGGCCCGGCCAGGCCCCGCCATCCCGGCACCACCATCCATCCAGGAGGTGAACGGACCACTTGGCAGGCTGATGGGAGAAAGAAGTGTCGATGGCTCTCCCCCGCCAGGTGCCGATCGCCCCCTGCCTCCCCGGGTGCTGGCTCCACCCCCCTGCTGGGTGTCTGGACTCCCTCATCCCGGACCTCCCGACCTCCCAGTGCGAGGGTCCGGACATCAAAGGGCGCCAGACCTATAACTGAGGCAGCCCCAGAGCAGGAAGGCAGTTGTATCCTGGAGTCGAGAGACACCGCTACGAACTCATCCTTGACGGACTGCTGGCGCTGCCGCAGCCCTGCCTTGTGAACTATTGTCCTGCCTGCTGGCGCTGCCGCGGCCTTCTGCAACCTTCATCCTCGTGGGACCTGCTGGCGCTGCCGCGGCCCGTTGTAACCTTCATCCTCGTGGGACCTGCTGGCGCTGCCGCGGCCCGTTGCAACCTTCATCCTCGTGGGACCTGCTGGCGCTGCCGTGGCCCGTTGTCACCTTCATCCTCATTGGGACCTGCTGGCGCTGCCGCGGCCCGTTGCCACCTACGACCTCTTCGGGACCTGCTGGCGCTGCCGCGGTCTGACCCACCCGAACACCAAGCTCGAGGATTGTGAGCTATCACCGTTCCACCGCCGTACCTACGGGTACCAAGACTGTCCCGCTACCCCCTTCCCTAATAGAGACTAGAATTGAGAGGATCATCGTGTCCTGATCTCCTTGTATCGTACTACCTTACTTCAAGAACTGCCTATAAAAGGTGTTAACCTGATCTTCGTGTGGTGTCCATCTGTGGGGGGGGAAGTTACTTGTCTGTACGATCGCTGGGGACGGCCCTCACCGGAGGCCTCCCCCCTTGTGCTCGGCCGACCCTCCAGGTCCCCGTCTAACAAGAAGCAGTCCTATATTGAGGCGCTGGGCGTAATGCAGTACAGCCGTTCATTTGTGGCGGTCAAGTAGGCCATTACCCTTCCAGGATAAAATCTGGAGGGCTACCTTCGGAGATGGTATCTTAGTCATTGGGGCTGAAGGTTATTGTGGTGGCTCATTGGACCCTGGGGAGCAGACGGCAAATGCGGGGCCTGGAGCAGGCATGAAAGTGGGCTGGTGGGAAGGACCATGTGTATTGGACCCATAAAGAAGTGGATCAGAGTGTTGTGTGGGTGTTGGCACAACAAAATGACGAAAAACAATAAAAAACCTTGAAAGCAAACATTGCTAACCACCCTCCCCCACCCCTCCCCCCATCCTATACTTCGAGAACAGAAGCATCTGTCGACCCCCTAGAATCAGAAAGCCAAACTAAAATGCTCGTGTTGAGAAGCGTGGAAGGACCCCTCCATATGAGCAGATATACAGTGTTTCGGCAGGAAGACAAAGACTCAGAGCAAACGGTCTGCCAGAACTCCGGATCATCCAGAAGTCGGGGCATGTTCTCCTGGTGCCAACCGCTTCAGCGGTCAGTCGTCAGCACTTCATAGGGTCGGGCTACGAGAAAGGTCAGTGTCAGTTCCCAGGAGGTCCCGCCGACCCGGAGATGGAGGGTCCACCAGAGGGCCACCAGAAGCTTGGAGTTTGGGACGCGGAGGGGAGGCCAAGGAGCCGGAGGAACTTCGAGGTCTGTGGGCCATTAGGCTGGAAGATCTGTGGGACGCCAATTGGTATCGGGGTCTCCTGCTGGAGTGTGTGCACCGTGACCGCTGGCGGACCGGGGGGGGGCACGCCTTGTTGCCAGAGGAGCCGCTCCTTTTTTAACCAAGTCTAGGCACTTTGGGAGAGTCAAAGAAGTGTGCAGCATTTTGGAAGATTACCCGTAAGCGTGCCGGGAATTGCAATTGGTATTGGAGGGCCAGGGATCTCAAATTCTTCTTGACCTCGATGTTGGATCGATGTTGGTCCAGCACTTCCTTGGTGTAGTCCAGGAATATCATAATGGTGTCATTTTGGAACTTAAACAGACCTTGGGAACATGCTTCGCGTAAGATGGCATCAGGGTCTTTGAAGTTGAGGATCTTCAGGATAAAGGGGAGAGGAGGGGCCCCAGCTGGTGGCTTTGGGGCAAGGGATCAGTGGGCCTTCTCCACCACGAACCAAGTGGACAAAGAGTCCTTCAGCATCCAGGAGGTAAACCAAGCCTCCACAAAGGCGGCTGCCTGATTCTTTTCAACCCCCTCCCGGAAACCCACCAGTCGGAAGTTGTTGCGGTGGGCGCGATTTTCGGTGTCTTCAGCATGCTGGTGAAGTTCACCGGTGCAGGAGCTCAAGCTAGCCACCTTGTCCTTAAGCTGGCGAATATTGTCGAGATTCGGGACTCCGCTTCGGTGATCCAGGCTGTGGCATTACGGAGATCCTGTTGGAGAAGAGACACATCCACCTTAACCTCCCCTCTCTTCCCCTCCGACGAGGCATGCGATGAGCTGATGGCCTGCAGGATAGTCGCAAGTTCCATGCCTGGGATGGGGGGAGTGCCGTCTGTTTGTCCAGGTGGGTCAGGTCCTTGGGTGGTGAAGTGGTCCATTTTGGTCTGTGTGGGGTAGTCGCGGACTTGGGGGCCCTATCTTTTCCCATGATCCCACCGTTCAGGCTGCAGGGCCTGTAAGAGCAGGAGTAGGGGAAACTTCAAGTCCGGCCAATGATCCAGTCGTGGGAGCGAGACTCAGGATGGTGGACGACCGCGGCAGAGCGTTCACTGTCAGACTCTGGGGGATCAGAGGCTTGTCAGCCCACCCCCATGCCGCTCAGTGCTGCAGTCGTCTGTTACTGGCCAGGAGAGGGGGAGGATGGAGGTTGTAGGCGCTTCCGGCACGTCGTCGCCCAGGGAAGAGCAAGCCACCCAAAGAGAGGGCCGTCAGGCCACGACTCACCACCCGAAGATGCGGCTGACAGGGTTGTATATTGGGCTTGACTGGCCCGTGTCTCTCGGCTCCAACAGGCCAGGGGCACCCCAGATCCAAGCACAGCACCCCATTCCACAGTCCCTCCCACAGGACGGCAAGGACTAGGTCGGTGGGAGGGCAGGGCCCCACCGGGGCAGATTCTGCCAGAAGTGAGTAGAAATGCTGAATGCACAGCACCAGCAATGTTCCCCAGATCTCTGCCAGGCAAGGACCAAGTATGGTGTCTCAAGCCACCACGGCACCTCAGAGGGTCAGGAGGAGGGGGAGGCACCCATGGGAAGGCCCGACTACGATCTCCCAGCCCAAACGCCCGGCAAAGGCAGACGGTCCCCCCACCCACTCCCCATTCACCAGTGTAGTCTTGTGTGTTGGCGCTGGTCTGCCGCTATCGTGGAGATGGGGCCCAGGAGAGGGCAGGAGCAGCCCAGTGATCAGCACTGGCCGTCAGATGCAGGGGACCACCCAGTTCCAGGAGCGTCTGCTGTCTGTTCAGCACAGCCGGTGGGCACCTCAGTCAAAACTCCAGGGATGCAGGTGGCAGCAAAGGCAGGGTGCCACAGCCCTCAAGGCCAGGATGATGGAGAATGGGCCCCGGCAGGGCTGGACATCAGCCCTGCTCACACCCTCACTCCACCGCCTGATATGGCAGCCGCCACACCGAATGCACCAGGGCCACAAAGATGAAAGAGAGATGGTCCCATGAGGGCCAGACACTGGCCCCACACACACTCTCCCCCGCTACCCGATATGATAGCCGATAGGGAAAGTGCTTCATCGACAGCCCCACTGGTCCACAGCCGCTCCTCCGCTCCCACTCCCACTCCGCCACCCGGTATGGTAAACGCCGTTCAAAGCCTCCAGCCGAACCTTAGCTGCTGCTCCGCCGGCCCCCAAGCACGCCTCAAAGTCAGTGCCAGTCAGGAGCGCCAGCAGCAGCCCCACCCCCAACAGGTAAATGAGGGACCTGAGAGCGCCTCCGCGAGCCTCGTCAACCCACCAGGTGCTGCTTCTCTACCCCCACGGAACACAGGGGAGCCAGCGAGGCCGGTCTACTGTAGGGCAGATGCCAGAGTGATGAATTCCGACGGCCAGGAGGGATAGCAGCCGGACCGCCAGGCCCGTCAGAGAGGCGCGATGCAGGCCGCCATTTGTCGCCCAGGGATTCCAGAGAAACAATTGATAACAAAAGCCAATTAAAAGGGCTACGACTACAGCGATTTGCCACACAATAAAAAATTTCGGTAAGTGAAAGTACCAGCTGACTATAGACTAATGAAAACTAACATCTTCTAAATTAATTGGGCAAAACTCCATGTATTTGGTTTTTCCCTGCAGCAATACGCTAGTAGATACACAAGCGGACATCGGTGGCTCCAATTATAACAGCGTGATTGTGAACATAACCGCTTGAAGGTACTTTATTAGTATTTTTCATAGACATAAATACGATTAGGCGAGAAGGTTAAATATCATTAATACAAGGCACCTTCTTGTTTTGTCGATATTGTTCATGTACAGATACCAGACCATTCAGACCCATTCATATTTTAATAAGTCTGAATTCTGCCCTACCCGGATCATGCAACGGGCCTTCTGTCTTCTCTAATTAATTTCGAGGAATTAATAAACCTCAGGTAATGTGACATTGAAGTCCATACTTTATGTGGAGAGTTTGTTTATATATAGATCAATACACAATGCCAGAGCTATAAACACTGGTTGCCATCTAGTGCGCCCTTTTTTTGACTTTTTCGACAATACCAATAAAGTAACCTACCAACAAGATACATCTAGTGGTAAATGAATATGCCTAGCGACTAAATGTAAGAGCTCAAATTTGTTTTTAGCAGATTTAACTAGTAGTAAATAGTGATTAAAATAGTAGTAACAGCAATAGAGAATGTTTTTGTGTACAATTTTTTTTATTATTTATTTGAAATAGTAATTGTGTGTTTTCTTATAGAACTGGTCCTGAAGAAGGTTTTTAATTGACATTTTCAACCGAAACGTTGCGTCGACCCCTGTTCTTATGAACATTTTAACTATCACCGTATTTTGTCTTTTATGATTTTGTTTTTAGATAACATGTATTTTTTCATAAATGTATGTATTTTGCCAGGTTTTGTGATTATTATCAAACAGTAACACTATTGAATAAATATACAATTATACAAATGTTAAAAACTTCTCTCTTTGCTTACTATTTTTCATAAGATGCATTCTTTAGAATGTTAATGTGTGACTATTAGCCATATAGAAGTTGTTGTAATATCTATAACATACTCTTATGTCTCTTGAAACTTGGAGGTTCTTGATTACTGTGAGATTGGTATTGTTGTAAAAAATAGAGCATTCTTGTACATTTGCGACCACCTTTGTGGCTCCTGTAGGGACTCTCTGTGTTTTCTCCTAAAATCTCCCCTGGTCCCAGACCCACAACAGAACGGGGCCTCCTTTATTTTATTTGACTTATATTAGGGGTGACATATATGCATTAAAAAGGAAAGTTTGGGCAGGGCAAATGGTTTACTTTGCCAGCTCTAAATGAACTGCACACACAGGCTGCAACGTTGGGCCTTAGGCAGGCTTGCAAGGCTACTTAAAGGGGTGGCACAACAAGTGCTGCAGGGCCACTAGTAGCATTACATTTAAAGGCCCTGGGTACATGTAGGACCACTTTACTAGGGACTCATAAGTAATTTAAATATGCCGATTGGAGTGAACACGCACACTTTGGCACTTGTTAGAAGTGTTAAAGTGCGCAGAGTCCCAAGGCCATCAAAAACCAGATCAGAAAAAATATGGAGGAATAAGGTAAAAAGTTTGGGGGGAGACCACCTTAAGGCTGACAGGATAACATGTGTCCCTCAGCTGACAGTAGGGAGAACTACCCAACTTATTCAAAGTTATCATCACTAAGGCGGAAGAACCTGAATAGACCATCAGCATTAGCATTGTCTGACCCAGGATGATGTTCCATCGTAAAGTCCAATCCCTATAGAAAGATGGACCACTTCGACAGTTTGGGATTTTCAACACTCATTTGAATGAACCATCTGAGGGGCCTGTGGTCTGTCTGAACCTGGAAGTGAGTCCAAAATAGGTATGGTCTCAGGATCCTCAATGCTCAGACCACTGCATAGACCTCCCTTTCAATAGCACTCCACCTCTGTGCCCAAGGAAGTAAGCTACTAATGAATACTACAGTTTGGTCTAAGTCCTCCTCATTTAACTGGGCTAAGTCAGCTCCTATGCCATGCTCTGAATGTACTGTCTGTACAATAAACTCCTCAGAGGAGTCAGGAGCTCTGATTACAGCTGATGGATACATAGCTTCCTTGAGGGTGCCAAATGCTTTCTGGCAGGCCTCTGTCCAAATCACCTTTCTGGGCTGCTTCTTGGATGTCAACTCATTTAAGGGGTCAACAATTGTGCCATGTCCCTTAACCATCCTCCTATAGTATCCTGTGAGGCCGAGGAAGGCGGCCCTCACCGCAGTCTGGGTTTTAGGGGTTTGTCAGGTTAGGATACTTCCAGTCTTGGCATGGAGGGTCTGCCCGTTGCCCCCACCCATCGTATGGCCCATATGCACCATGGAACCTTGCCCTACCTGGCACTTACTGCCCTTGATAGTCAGGCCTGCCTGCTGCAGGGCCTGAAGACCCTCCTTAAGTAGGGACAGGTGATCCTTCCTGCTGAAGCCAAAGACAGCAATGTCATCTAAGTAGGTGGCACATAATGCCTCCTTCCCACTAGGACCCTGGTGACCAACGTTGAAAAGGTGGCAGGGGCATTCTTTAAGGCAAAGGGCATCACCCTAAACTGGAAAGGCCCCTCTAGGGTCAAGAATGCGGACCTCACTACCACCCCCACTCAGAGGAATCTGTCAGTACCCTGATGTGAAATCAGTCAGTCAGTCAATCAAGTAAGCTTTATTCGACAATTGTCATAAAAGCATAAAACAGATACAAAATTCATCTTTGTTGTTAAAAAGCATGAAATTCATAATAAAGAGAATAAGATTACAATTCATCTCTGCTATAAAAAAGGACTAAAATTAATGACCAAAATTATTATAATACACTATATACAACATATTGTCACAAATACACATACCGACAAATCACCCCTTCATCAATTTGTTCCTAATATTCCAGGACCAGCCTAGGAACTTAGCAACTGCGATATACACAGGAGGGTTAGTACTTGTACGAATAATTCTAGTAGCTACCACTCCACTCCTAGTGCCCAATTATTTACACATTGGGCGCAACCAGGCTCTGTGCGGGGCAGAGTACGCAGGGCACCCAAATAGCACATGACTGATTGTTTCCAAGGGGGCCGGACAACAGGGACATGTGGCATTTCCACCATTAGACCACCTAGATGTGAATGCTCTAATAGGTAAACTACCAATTCTTAAATGAAAATACAGCTTTACATCTAGTGGCTTTGTTATGTCGTCCCAGAATGTCTCAAAGAAGATCTCATCCTTGAATTCCAAAAAGACCCCCGTAAGTGAGAGTGGAGCAGTAGTTCTAATAGCTCTTGAGGCTACCATCCCCCAGTATAAACCTTTTAGTGCCTTCTTTGATGGAAACATAGCGTTAAGTGGGTCCTCCCATAGCTCTAGCAATCCCAGCTCTGTGAGTATACCACCAATGCCAGAAAGCCATTTGATTCTGTGGAAAGTATCACTTTTAATTATATCCAAGAGTCCTGAAGCAAATATTTTTAATTCGGGTGTTGACCATAAGCGCCTCCAATACAATACAGGTCGCAAATTAGCAATGAGATCAATTGGTCTCATACCCAAATCATAAAAAACAGGACCCATAGGGGTGCTCTGGGGTAAGTTAACAAGACTACGTAGGAACCTATTTTCGGATACTGCCATTTTATTTAGGTTCCCAAACCCCCTGATCCCTACACCATAAAGGGCGGCGCTTACCGCCTTTGCGTTATAAACGCAAAGGGCCGGGCCACTGGTTTTGTCAATGACTTGGCATGCTCTTTGCTCAATGCTCCAGCCAATTGCCGGTGCTTGAGCATTGCCAGATCTATCTGTTCATTCCAACACAAGTCATGTTGAATGGTAACACCCAGATAGCTGAATGATTTGACTTGCTCCAGGGGTAGTTCATTCATATATATGTTGCCCTTGTATGATTGGTGTTGATTAAAAGACATGAATTTGGATTTTAAAACATTTACTTCCTGGCCACGATTGGTGCAAAAGTCTTCAAAGACACCTAGTGACTTTTGCAATCCACTTGGGGTCTTGGAAATAATAAGACAATCGTCGGCAAACATTAGCGACAATCAAGGCAATTCTGTAGGTACATTGCATAACCTGCATCATATCTCACTTTTTGTAAAATATAACACTTTTTAAAAAGTAGAGAAACGTGAGTAAGGTGGCGATTTGTGTACCGTGTCCTGAAGAAGGAGTTCCGACTCCGAAACATGTCGACACACACACACAGGAGGTGATGCGCATTGTCCCGCATCCTACATCTCCGTTTTGTCACCCTTTTTAATAGCGCCAGCCCGGGGGCCAATTAAAATAAATTTTGCACCAACCCCACGAGCCAGGCACTTTTTAACATCACTCGTCGATAACCTCACCACTCAGGCACATAAGACAAAAACCCTCACATACACCACACATAGTCAACAAAGTGCTCCCGCGTAATCGTAGGTCGCAGCACGCCGCATCCCGTAGAGGGGTGCGAAGACCCCAATTATGAAGCATGAAACCAAGGGTCCTTTTGGTGTGTGAGGGGTACTATACCACCACTGGGTGCTCTCAACCACTGTAGGGAAGCCCCACGATATCAGTGGATTCCTTTTGTTTATTCATATATCGCTAGGGAGAACGAATCCACCCATAAAACTCTCTCTCTCCCTCTTTTGTTATTGTAGAGTTGGAGCATCAATATTTGCTTTAATCATTACTTAGGCCGCATCGTTAATATATAAAGAAAACAGGGTCGGGTCTAGCACGCAGCCTTGATGTACCCCTCTTTCTACTGGAAACTGGTTGGTGACACTTCCAGGTCGACCCCATCTAATCTGAGCAAAGTTATGTTCATGGAGTCTCATGATTAACGAAAGGAGGGCAGAAGGCATACCCATATCGTTCAAAACAAACCACAAGCTTGAGCGCGGAACAAGATCGAAAGCTGTACAAGAAACTGATAAACAATCTCCCCGACTTATTGCAGGGCCTCAAGGGGAGGCGGAAGGAGGACGGTTTGATTATCGATGATGAGGAGTGGAAATCCGCGCTGGCCTCCCCTAGGGAGGTCGCTATCTTATCTAGGCTCCGACTCATTCAAATAAAAATTCTCCACAGAGTCTATATCTCTATCACTAGACTCAAGGCTATGGGCAGGAGCGAAGATGATAGATGCAGGAGGGGATGCGGAATGAGTGGCTCCTTTTTCCACATGATATGGGAGTGTCCGGTGTTGCAGGCCTACTGGGGAAAGGTGGTGAGATGTATGCGAGATGTGTGGGGAGTTGCATTGCGCCCAGAAGCGAAGCGATGCGTTCTGAACATATGGGAACCAACGGACCTCCCAGCTAGAGGCAAACTGTGGGTCACTCTCGACCAGATGGTGGCAAAACGGAATATTGCAAGACTCTGGGGGCAAATACGGCTCCGCGCTTAGCGGAATGGAAGCGTGCCATGGACTGGTGCATGTTACAAGAGAGAACTGTATACCTGTCCCGGGATGCCCACAAAAATGGGGGGAGGAATGGAATGAATATTGAGGTGTTATATGCGACCCCCCCAGCCTAACCGACCTGCGCTCGAGGTCGATCTGTAACTGTCAAATGCTGTTAATGCCTGTCGCTAGCACATGAATGTACCAGATAGACCCACTGTGCTATACTGTGCGCCTCTGTAGCTTGCTCTCGTGACCACTGTATGTTTTGTTTGTTCAAACTGCAATAAAAAGAATTTTTAAAAAAAAAGATCGAAAGCTGCCCTCAGATCAATGAAGTACAAAAGGGGGTGGTGATGGACGGAGCATCAGAACCAATCAAACACTCACACCCAGTCAAAAGATCTGGGTTTGATCCATCACCGTTCTTTAGCCCACTCTGCCACCCCAGTTCAGACATGGCTATATGCAAATCAGTCTGACCCTGTGCCTCATGGGAACAGTCCAGCCCGAACTGCCAAGCCATGCATTCCCTGGACCAGAAAAAAGCTTCCGAGGACCGGTTTCTGGCATTCCAGCCGTCTTCAGCCCGGCTTGCTTGAATCCAGTGGCAAAGTGAGCAAGGGACTCATGTCTGAGCGTACCCTACCACACTTATGGTGGCCAAAGCGGTACAAAAGGGGGTGGTGATGGACGGAGCATCAGAACCAATCAAACACTCACACCCAGTCAAAAGATCTGGGTTTGATCCATCACCGTTCTTTAGCCCACTCTGCCACCCCAGTTCAGACATGGCTATATGCAAATCAGTCTGACCCTGTGCCTCATGGGAACAGTCCAGCCCGAACTGCCAAGCCATGCCTTTCCTGGACCGGAAATAAGCTTCCGAGGACCGGTTTCTGGCATTCCAGCCGTCTTCAGCCCAGCTTACTTGAATCCAGTGGCAAAGTGAGCAAGGGACTCACGTCTGAGCATACCCTGCCACACTTATGGCGGCCAAAGCAGTACAAAAGGGAGTGGTGATGGACGGAGCATCAGAACCAATCAAACACTCAAACCCAGTCAAAAGATCTGGGTTTGATCCATCACCGTTCTTTAGCTCACTCTGCCACCCCAGTTCAGACATGGCTATATGCAAATCAGTCTAACCCTGTGCCTCATGGGAACAGTCCAGCCCGAACTGCCAAGCCATGCCTTCCCTGGACCGGAAACAAGCTTCCGAGGACCGGTTTCTGGCATTCCAGCCGTCTTCAGCCCAGGTTGCTTGAATCCAGTGGCAGAGTGAGCAAGGGACTCACGTCTGAGCATACCCTGCCACACTTATGGCGGCCAAAGCGGTACAAAAGGGGGTGGTGATGGACGGAGCATCAGAACCAATCAAACACTCACAATCGCTTTGTTCGCCCTAAGTGTGGCAGGGTATGCTCAGACGTGAGTCCCTTGCTCACTTGGCCACTGGATTCAAGATAGCCTGGCAGATGAGGATTATGAATCCGAAACCGGTCCCAAATCGCTCAGATCAATGAAGGCAGCATATAAACTACCCCCACCTAATTGCACAGTCTTCCAGTAAAGCATAGAAAAATGCAGTACTTGGTCGACTATGCTAATACAAGCTCTAAATCCATCTTGAAGGTGTGATAGTATGCTCAATTCACGCTCCCAGTCCTGTACTTTGTTTATAACCAGTCTGCCAAAGTTCTTCTGCATGTTGTCAATCAGACTGATTGGGCGGTAATTACCAGGGAGTGACTTATCGCCTTTTTTAAAAACTGGTATAATTTCCGCACCATTCCACGATTCGGGTATAGGTGCTCCTTTTGCTATTATATTTGCCAACAAGAGTATGTACCTCCCCCAGGATTCTCTATCATACAAAAAGATATCTGCTGGAACGCCATCCATGCCTGGCGCTCTACCTGCTATTACAGAATCTAGGGCACATTCTACATCCCCAATGTTAAACGCATCTTCCAACCATGGGGTATATATAACCTCTACTCTGCGTTCTCTACTTGGTTCCATCCCCTTAGCATATTGGGGCTTGAAATAAGCCACCTATTCTTCTTGAGCTACCCAGTTTTGCGGCTCTTCAGGCGGGCCCTCGCATTCCCATCTAAGTATGTTCCAGAAACGTTTGGAATTCTTTGCGGCACTAGCTTCTTTAAGCTCTTGCCACATTTTCTCGTCCCGGCATGCTTAGAATTTTTTATTACAGATTTGTAGGCTACCCTTGCAAGGCGTACATTACTGCTGGATCCAGATTTTATAGCCTGCCCCAAATCTGAACGTGCTTTTCTACATTCCTTAGTGTACCAGCGTGGGGAATTTTTAACTCGGGCCTTCTTAAACTTACACGGTCTAACAAACAATTCTTTTAGTTGGGAAAACAGCGTTTCATGTGTCTTAGTACCATGATCTATGCCTAATTCCATGTCATCAGTACTGGCATAGGAGCTCAGCTCCCTAGTTGCTTGCTCCAGCTTATTTTAAATATAATCAATATTTTCCTGACTTTCAATCAATTTGACCCATTTTATGTGGCGCGTGTCATTTGTGAGAACTATGCTAGGGGGGAGGGGGTTCTTCATTTGGTCCCCTGTCAGCCATGGGCACATTCCAGTAGGACCATACATAGAGGATTATGATCGGAATATGATCGCTCTCAAAGCGATCAACAACCATCATGTCCTCTAAGTGGGTACACAATTCAAGATTCACTAAAATATAGTCAATCCTGCTTTTTCTTGAACCACTTTTAAAAGTGATAGCACCCACCTTATCCTTCAATGTCCTGCCATTGGCCGCTCTTAACCCTTTATTTAGACACATTGAATTAATCTGGATTGCCAGTTCAGTCCACCTCCTTACTGGCTCCAGCTCTATTTTAGGGACACCCCACTGCTTGTCTTGTTCCTCGATAAAGTTCCAGTCGCCACTTATCAGCAGCTCAAAAGTCGTATTAAAATCTCCTGCTACAATTATGTGTGATTGCGCAGAGTATCTATCTATAAGATCTTCTAGGGCGGCGAATGTCCCAAACTTCCTCCCCCCTGTACTCCTTGCATACACATTGCAGATATCTACAGATTTAACTTTTTTAAACTTAATTGAAACAATCTGTATGTCTCTATGATTTGTAGGGAGCACTTTTACTTTAGCATCTAAATCCTGCCCGATCCAGATTGTTAAACCTCCCGATGGTCGACCTCTTTTACTTTTTTCCGCGGGTACACTAAAATTTAGAAACCCTGGGAAGTACTGTGGTTCAAGTAAACAAGTCTCTTGGAATATGCATATGTTATTTAGATTGACAGATGAGGCCCATTCCGGGCTTTGAATCTTGGCGTTCAACCCTGCAATATTCCAAGACATTATTGAACCAGAATTTTCAAATCCCTCAGGGAGATTAGCATTTGCATTTCAATTTAGGTTCTTTGAAGGACAAGCTGGGGGGATTCAGCGTGGCCTTTGGACAAAAAACCATAAGTTAGGGTCTAAGTGCACACTTGGGGGTTCAGCTACGGTGCAGGCTGGGAGACCTAAGTGGTCATCCTCTATTGCCAGTCAATCATTGGACTCCAGACCCGAGCCACCCTGCCCTCTTCCTGGTACGCGCCTCCCCATTTCAGCCAACCACTGTTGAGGAGGAGAAGATCTCATTTGTATGAGGGAATGATCGGGAACAACTTCTGAACGGATTAATCCAAAACCCCTTCATTGGAACCTCCCTTTAGGAAAACAGTAGGCATGGCAGGAGGATGTCTCACTTACGCCTCATGGGCTCTGGTAAGCCCATTATTAGGGGTGGTTGGAATATGCGTAATCGCGTTACGCAAATCGCGTTACGCAAATCTCCGCAAAATGGTAAAAAATCTCTGCGAACACGTAGAAATTTTAGAACATGCGGAATTGCTTGTTCGCGATGCTTTTATCCTGTTCGCAATGACGGTTTGCGTGCTCGGGGGAAATATCTCACAAGCACGCATTTTGAGAACGTGAACAAGCAGAACATTTCACGAAGTTGCGGGAACGGAGAAATTCGGCCAATTTTGGTTCTTTGAAGGACAAGCTGGGGGGATTCAGCGTGGCCCTCAAAAACTCATGGAGTTACCTTTGGACAAAAAACCATAAGTTAGGGTCTAAGTGCACACTTGGGGGTTCAGCTACGGTGCAGGCTGGGAGACCTAAGTGGTCATCCTCTATTGCCAGTCAATCATTGGACTCCAGACCCGAGCCACCCTGCCCTCTTCCTGGTACGCGCCTCCCCATTTCAGCCAACCACTGTTGAGGAGGAGAAGATCTCATTTGTATGAGGGAATGATCAGGGGAACAACTTCTGAACTCTAGTAGTATCAAACTTTGTGCCATATTTGCCTGCTTAAAGCTCAGTTCGATACAATCGGTTTTCCCCCCTTGATATGTATGCCTTCGAGCTCTAATAATGTCGTCCCTAATCACAGATCGACATCCCCTGGTATGTCTGATCCAGTGAATAGCTTTATTCGTTAGGGAATCACTTGTTTCCATATCCTTGCCAGGGCCCAGTTTTGGAACATTAACCATGAAGACTTTCAACATATCTTACCGATTGGCACAGAGCTGTTGATCACCTCTATCTACCAATACATTACATACAATACATTAAAACTATCAGGCTGTCTCAGCAAACTAGAGTTGGTACTCGATCTCAGTTTGGAAATGCCAGATATTTCCCAGGTTTTACATTTGAATGCTTGGCAGTTTTCATAAGCGAAGCTTGCGGAAGCCCCCTCCTTGCTTCAGCCACTTCGCTATACAAGGCGCCAGCCTGTCTTGGCAAACTATCACTGCTCCGATTGGACACAGTGCGTTGAGCTATCACCCTTAGCTGGTCTTGGAGTTTGTCAATCAATGTTTTTTTGGCCAGACGACAAGTAGGGCATGGGCCACAGCCTGATGTAACATTATTTACTGTGGTGGTGAGTACTTCGATCTTAACTTGCATGCCCTGAATTAGCTTACATAATTGATTGACCACACTAATCAAAGCAGTGCTATCACCCCCAATGGGAAAGGAAAGTGTAGAAGAATTAGAAGAACCCCCCTGTACCAGGTCGCTAGCTTCTCTTAAGACATCTTGAGTACTTAACTGGTTTATAGGGTCTTCAATCACAGAATCAATACTTTCAATATTTACTAATGCTGAAACCCTATTTTTACAAAGTATAATAGGCTCAACCACAGGGGGACAAATAGCTTCTGGCTCTATATCAATGCTAGCATTCTCATTATGTTTAAGAGCATCATTCCCTTCAGCTGGACCTCGACTACTTTGCTTTTTTCCTAAAAACATATTGGGAACCACTATTGAGCCCTGATACTGGTCCTCCTAGTCTCTTTTACAACTTCCCCTGCATTCTCAGCTAGCTTCCAAATAGGGGGATGTTCAGACATAAGTAGAGTCCCTCAGTCCTCGATTAGTTCTTCAACACGGGTCATAACACAGTTTTCCCCTGCATGCTTTGCTACTTTCTTTGTCCTCCTTGGCTTTTTCCTTTTTAGCAGCACGTTTGCCCCCCCCCCCTCCTCCATACTTTTCCTTTTCCCCATTGTTCGAGTTCAAGAGTTAACAGTACCTTTGTGATTCAACAGGAGAAGTTAGGGGGTGGCCCAGCCCAGCCTCCTTCAATCTCCGACGGCCACAGATGGCCCGCCCTTTGCCTGGCTTAGCCCGGCGCCCGCCCGCCCGCACGCATCCCGCGCAGCGGGAGGAATCGAGCAATTTGATGTTTATGGTCGATGGAGGGGGTGGCAGCCGTGGGTCCTACCGCGGGTCCTCTTTGCAGGCAATATCTAGCGAAGCGTCTCCCCTGATGTGAAATCAAAAGTACTGAGAAGCTTGGCAGTGCCCAGCCTGTCAATGAGCTCATCAACTTGGGACCTGGGGTATAAATCAGTCTTAAGATCATCCTTTGTCTTTTTCAGAAGTTCTGAATCTGATTGAAGAGTGCCAGCATGTAGCTGACTACATCCTGAGTAGGTTTCCTGAGAGCTTGCTCTCACCCTTCTCTCAGAAGCTTAGAGGTCCGCTAACAGGGTAACCATAGAGGATTTTAAACGGATTAATCCAAAACCCCTTCATTGGAACCTCCCTTTAGGCAAACAGTAGGCATGGCAGGAGGATGTCTCACTTACGCCTCATGGGCTCATGGGCTCTGGTAAGCCCATTATTAGGGGTGGGTGGAATATGCGTAATCGCGTTACGCAAATCGCGTTACGCAAATCTCCGCAAAATGGTAAAAAATCTCTGCGAACAGGTAGAAATTTTCGAACATGCGGAATTGCTTATTCGCGATGCTTTTATCCTGTTCGCAGTGACGGTTTGCGTGCTCGGGGGAAATATCTCACAAGCACGCATTTTGAGAACGTGAACTAGCAGAACATTTCACGAAGTTGCGGGAACGGAGAAATTCGGCCAATTTTGAGATCTCCGCGGAACGCGAAATTACCCAAATTTCGCAAATTCCGCGAGCGGAGCGGAATGTACCGCCCAGGCCTACCCATTATCATACCTTTAGCAATCTTGTTGAATCTCTCCACAAATCTCTTGGTTTGGGGGTGATAGGATGTGGAGAGCTTTTACGTCACTCCACACTCATCCTGCATCGACTTCATGTATGCTGGCATGAAGTTAGAGCCTCTGTCAGCTCCCTGTCCACAACAGGTGCAGTCAACAACCTCAAAGACATGGCCACTGACTACCAGGTGCTGTGGTTCACCAAGACCAGGATAAACCTGTTGCCTAAAGCTGTCTTGGGGTCCAAGGGCCAACAATGTTGATGGGCACCCTCGCAAAGGGAGTGAAAACAACTGATAAGGGAGGTCAGGGGAGCCTTAAGATTTTTCCCTGATTTCCCATTGTTCTTGCAGGTGGGACAGGACCTGTAAAATGCAGCTGAGGCTGTCATCATCCAGGGCCAATAGAAGTGGGGGACAAGCCTGGTGAAATTATGATCATGTCCCAGAGGTCCTGACAGGAGGTATCATGAGCCAGCCCTAGTAGGAAGGTCCTGTAGCACTGTGGACCATCAGCACACAGGCTTCCCAAGGTGCAAGATCTTTAGGCTCACTGTAAAGGAGGTCATTCTCCCAATAGATAAGGTGAGCTCCAGAGGTCTAACCTCCTACCCAGGCCTCAGCTTCAAGCCTCAAGCTAGCTAGAGTAGGGCAAACCTTCTGAGCTTTGCAGAATTTCTCCCTGGAGGGCCCAAACTCAACTTGCCATCCAGCAAGCTCAGACATGTCTCCCAGGGCAACAGTGTCTTTCCCTGGCAGCCTCCGGAGCATCCTCCCTAGGTGCCACATCAACCTGGACTATGTGAGCTTCAGGGCCTGGTTTACCAGGCCCCTGGCCTCTATGTTTCTTGGCAGATGCCTGGACCACTCTTCCAGGCTTCCTTGACTCTGGTCTCCGGTAGCCACAGACCTTGAGATCATACAGACCGATTCAGGCAATCCTAACATCTCCAAGTGTGACTTGAGTTCCACCTCTTTGCATATAGTGTGCTCCAGATAGTTGCCCAACAGACAATCTATAGGGCTCACAGCCACTTTGAGAGAACCTGAGTGCCACCATTAAAAGGGACAGATCCACCTGTAGGTGACTCTTGTGATTGTCTATGATTATGACTTGTCAAAATGTATTAGGGTGGACCTGCTCTGAGGACACCTCACAGCAGTCATACTGGCTCCTGAGTCCCTCAGAGCCCCCATCAGTTGCCCATTGATGGTGACCCACTGCCTATACTTAGAAGTATTGAAATACAAATGGGCTTTTGGGACCATCTCCTTACACCAAGGGCACTAAGGTAATCTCTGTCTGATATCCCATGCTAATTTGGAATGACTCCTCCCCAAGTGCTACACTCGCCAACCCAGGTGACTGCACACCGTTTGGGGGCTGCGCCCGCTTGGGACATTTGGTGTCTCTCTTTGAGTGTCCATACGTGTAGCACTCCGTACACTAGGGGAGCAACCTCCCTGTCTGTTTGTCAAATAGCCCTGCCTTCTTTATCCCAGATTGGGACTGGTACTGCTGTTCATTTGGGAATTATTCTGGGGGACTTGTTAAGAACTCTTTATTTTTTAGTTATTCTCTACCCCTCTTCCTTCTAGTGGGTCCGTTGTCCACTCCTTTGTGAGTTTCCCCAGATGCCTTTATGGACACTCTGGTACATATGGACACTCTGGTACAATCTCAGTAATCCACTCCCTTAGCAAACGTCTTGAGGTGTGTCAGGCTTTGGCTCACTAGGTGCTGGTGCAGTCCTGTAAACAAATATTGAGCATGTGCTCTCTCAGAATCAAGTTGCACAGCCCACTATAATCATGAACTTTCTACTCCTCACTCAGCAATTCATTGTCTTTCTGGCATAATCCAAGAAGTCCACACAAGACTGATTGGGAGTTTGGCACTCTTCATTAACCTCTGATGGTATTTCTGATGGTATTTCTCAGAGGTCATCCCGAATCTAGCAACAAGTATGACTTTTATGGGGCATACTGGGTTTGGGCCTCTATTTGTAGTGTGAAATGTGTTTTCCTCCCCATTGGAGGCATGTTTCAAGTAGCCCCACCCACCAGGGCTCCTCTGGGATCTTGTGTATCCCCAGGGTCACCACATAAGCAGAAAACTATGTATCTATGTCCTCTCCCATCACATAATTAGGCACCAGAGTGTTAGGAATGTGGGGGGTAAGTTTCACCTCTCTGAGATTACACTCATGGACAATTTTCCTTTCCTCTGTGACTAGTTTCATCTTCTCAACTGCTAGTTCTTTCTCCATTTTTATCGTGGCCCTCTGCAGCTCCAGCTGAAACTCACCCTCTGCCTTCCTGTCCTCCATCTCTTCTGGGGACAGGGCATGCAAAGATAAACTGCTTCCTGTTCTGCTAAGTAGTTCCTATTCAGGAGACCAGTCATTCCCCTGAAGGCTGTATTTCAGGGCTAACATTCAGATCATGATTATGTTCTTCCATATAAACCTCCCAGTCCTGTTCCTCTGTTGCTGTTAGCAACTGGTGAACCTCCCACCATGCCATAAGCTCTTTTTTAAGCCACAAAGTATTGTTACTGTTCTTGGTGGGCACTCCCCTTTTCTTCCAGAACTGTTTGAGCACAACCACAGTGTAGCCTTCCGAGCAGGCCAGCTCGTATTCCATTGCAGCAGGCATGGTCACAGACAGTCAGATAGCAATAAAAGTATATTTCTTTTAAAAAACAAGCCAGTCAAGGAAAATTTTAAACTCAAAATGGTCTCATATTATTAATATGGGATGGCAGTGTAACACAAAATTACTGTATGGCACTGCACAAACACAAGTACAAATCCTCACCACTGATCACCAGTGTAATAAATCGATTTACTGGATGAGGGGGCTGAAACCCCACGCCAGCAGCAACCACAATCCTTTTCAAGCAAAACCATGCGCTCAACTACCTTGGCACAGGCTTACATTGGAAGCAACATGTAAAGTTTTCATGCAACAATTCACACAGTGATAATGTGAAAACTCAACAAAAGAAGAATCCAACAACAAAGTAGAAAAACAGGGTCAATTGTAATTAAAAAAACAAGACAAAAGGGACACAAATCCAATCAGAAGAAGAGAAGAAATGCAAGTTTAAAGATGTCATTGAAAATATCCCCAAAAAGCACAACTGAGGATGTCTGGGTGCTTCAAACTAGGATAAAGACACAACTGCAGGTTGACAGCGATAGAGCACGGGCTGGTTAGGGGGACCCAGATAGGCTACCTGGATGTGGAGTGTGGCAAGATTTCGCATCAAGGATATGTAGTGTAGCTGAGTCAATGTGAGGTCCGGGTCAGAGATGCATTGCTCAGCATTGGTGCTGGGGACCTGGGATGTGAGGTCTTGTGTTTTCATCGAGGAGGCTGTCAAAGAGGGGGTTTATGATGCGAATTCCTGCATTGAGAATGTGTTGTGAACCACCTGGTGCTGAAGAAGCTGCAAGACTTGCAATGTGAAGTCCTGCGTCATCGCTGAGAATGTCGTCGATGAAGGGCTTGATATGTGAGGTCCTGTGGGGATGCTCACTACGTAAGACGTATCCCCAGTTGGCCTTCAGAGCAGTTCCAATGAGGCTGCAGGCCGCGGAGGCAAAGTGAAGTGTTGGAACTGGGAAAGTCCACACAGTAGAGGGCCTGCATCGGTTCTCTGCAGGGTTGTGCTGCACAGCAGGAGAGATGCTTTGGTTCTGCTGGGCCCAGAGCTGGGCTGGTAGAGAACCCCATGGCCCACTTCCAAGAGTCCAGAACTTGGGTGGCACCACTTGACAGGGTAGGAATGTCAGTTTCAGAGTCCAGGTGCTGGTTACAAGAGACTAGCGCTTGGAGTCTCTCTATTGTCCTGGGTTAAGGTTCCAGGTACATCCCTTCTCATCCAGGCAAGAGGGCAGCAGGGCAGCAGGTCACACAGCAGAGCAGCAGTCCTTCAAGTGAGTAGTCCAGCAACGTGGCAGTTCTTTTAGCATCACAGAAACCCTTCTTCATGGCCGTCTTCCACAGGTCCTGAAGTGTAATCAAGTGTTGATGACTGAGGTCCAATATTTATATCTGGTGCACCCTTTGAACGAAAGAACCTTCTAGAGGACTCCCTTTGAAGTGCTCAGGTTTCCTGCCACCCCTGCCCTTGCCACAGACTAACTACCAGGGTATGCAATCCTTTGTCTGAAGGCAGGACACAGTCTATTCAGGTGTGAGTAGGACTGTGTCTAGCTCTTTCCCCATCCTGCCAGTGATTGCCAAATCAGGCACCGTAAGCTCTCTATTGTGTGTGCATGTCTGGGGGGAATACACAAAGACCAACTGTCAACTGCACCTAGTCATGTGACCAGAGACAGGCTGCAGGCACTAAATGACTAAGGCAGGAACATTCCAGTGGCATTTTCAAAACTGTAATTTGAAATCAGACTTTACTGTAAGATGGAATTTCTCATTTCAATCTCAAAGACACCAACATGAACCTTGTACCTCTTCCCATTTGAAAGTTATGCTTTTAAGATGTAATAAAGTAACCCCAATGTTATCCCATGGGAGATGTAGACCCTGAAAAAGTGAACAATTAATTTAAGAGTTTTTTGCTAACAGAACATGTAAAACTAAAACTACACTTCATACTGGGCATCCTGCCCTGTGTTTTGTTTAAGGCCTACCTTCAGGGTCACTTATATGTATTAAAAAGGAAGGTTTGGGCCTGGCAAAATGTTAACTTTGCCTTGTCATAATGGCAGTTCACAACTGAATATTCAGGCTGCAATGGCAGGACTGAGGTAGGATTGCAAGATTACTTAAGTGGATGGCACAACTAGTGCTCTAGGTGCAATAGTATCATTTAATTTACAGGCCTGGAGGCATGAAATACCACTTTACTAGGAGCTTATAAGTAAACTAATGATGCCAATTGGAGATAAACAAATGTTACCATGATTTAATGAGTAAGCAAAAGCACTTTAGCACTGGTTAGCAGTGGTAAAGTGCACTGAGTCCTAAGGCCCCCAAAAAATTAATTCCATCAGAAATAGGAGGCAGGTAGGCAAAATGTTTGGTTGAAGGCCACCCTCAGGCTGACAGGTCTAACAATGACCCAACAGATTAGCTGGATTGGAGTCACTAATCATGAATTCATGCTAATTTATGGCTGAACAATTTTTTATTGGAACATTTTCTGAAAACTTGCTAATATGAAATGCCTACTACTTGAAATTCTTTTCCAGAGAGGGGTAACTTAGGAACTTCCATCGGTCTAACTCTGAAGAGGATAGTGCCAGAATCTGCAAAAAATTATACAGATGGCCATTAAACTCTATCTACAAATGGCTACTCTGTACTACCTCGAAGACTGCACCAAGCATGCAATCCCCCTCTACTCTCAGGCAACGTCATTCTGCTCGACTCAATACAATTCAATTCAATCAAAACTTTATTCAAATCTTTGTTGAATTCATAAAAGCACACATAATAAAAACAATTATTTTCATAATTATAGAAATACAGAGTAATCTTTAATCTAAAATGATTACATATTAAAACATTAAAATCTTCATCAATACATGTCATTAGTTAATTCATCTTAATTATATCTTATTTTTGACCCAGGGCCATCCTTCATTTGGTTTCATAAACAAATTGGTCTAGAAATTGTAAAGATTTCCTTCTTTGTATGGCCCGAGATATGAAACCAGCAACAGAACTACAGGGTAGTTCATTCTCAAGCGTACATATGAATTTCATCGCATCTTTATAGATAAATAATTTCTGGGAGATAAAAATAGGGCGTAAAAATTGTTTTCTAATATCTTGATGAAACTTACAAAACAGCATAAAGTGCATGATTGTTTGGTTGGCTGTTCCTTCATATGGGCATTTGTGTACTATTTTCTGCAATTTATTAAATTTAGGGAAAGCCACTAATTCATGAAGTGTACCCTAATGCATTTGTGTCAACTAAAATCTATCCTGTGTGTTTGTGACTTTTACCAAATAATTTGGAATGCCAAGTGACTCGATGGTAGCCACATATCTTATTAACTGACTCTTCCTTCCTCTCTCTCAGCTCTTGTTTGGCTTACACTCTCTAAATAAGAAAAATTCACATCATTTTTACCAAATTGTAATATAGGTATGGAATCTTTCACCAATAAGTCTCTATTGATGCACTTTAGTAGGCTGTCCATGTATGCTAACCAAGGGATATTGTTTATGTTGTGCAAAGCTAGACAGTACATAATGATATCCCTGGTAAATTTTAAACCCTCCTTACCCCAGATGTTATGCCAGCGCATAACGCTCTTACTTGAATTCGATCAGTAACATATGGTGCGTCCACTTTTTTGTGTAAAAAATACGTTGATGTGGATTTTGGGACAGCCAGCATATGGCAAAGGAAATAATTTTCACAGGATTTCACTCCATTACAGTTGGCATTACCCTATACTAAATATCTTTAAGTAGCTACAGTTAGACATTTACTACCATATATTTTTAGCATGTCTCAAATGGGTTTGTTGCCTATCTTATTGCAAAATATAAAAAACGGCTCTATATTTCTAATGAGTTTAAGTCTGGTCTGACCTAAATGGGGAGTTCAGTTACAATTAGAAGAGAATAAAACACTCAAATAGGAGATCTTAACTTCAAGTAACTTACGTTTTTGCCACATGTCATCACAAATGTTTTGTTGAGGTTTAATTTTGAATCCCTCTGCTCCATGTATGAGTCAAACTCCTCATTCAGCTTTTGCAGTCCATTTGCAGTTCTTGAGATTCGGACTGCATTGTCTGCAAACAGGAGCAGAGGGGTTGGTCTCACACCTATTTTCAGGGCATCTGTGTCAAGGTTCTGAAGGGTTTTGTCAACTATGTTTATATACAATGAAAATAAAAGTGGGGCAATGACACACCCTTGTTGTATTCCCCTGGATACCTTAAAGTTTGTAGTACATTCACCTCCCCTTCTGTATCTTACCCTAGAGGTCAGCCTGGAGTATAATTGTGAAAGGAATGATATATCGGCTGGGGCAGCCATCTCCGTCATAACCTCCCATAATTTGGCATGATTTACGCAATCAATTGCAGAACTCAAGTCTGCGAAACATAAGTGAAATTGTTCTTCCTTTGCCATGGTATATTTATTTATAATTAGATGCAAATTTACGCATTGCTCTTCCGTCCCCATATCCCCTCTAAAACCATATTGGGTTTCAGTCAGGATGTTATTATCATTTTCCCAATTCTCCAATCTTTTCAGCACTATACGCCCCATGATCTTCACAGATAAGTCCAAAAGAGATATGGGGCGGTAGCATCTTGCTTCAGATCGATTCCCCTTTTTACAAATTGGGAAAATTACACTATCTGTCCAGCTCCTAGGGACACATCCGTTTGCAGCTGCAATACAGACCTGCGTTAAAATGGGGGCCCATAGCTGTGAGTATTTTTTATATGCATTGGCTGGGACCCCATCGGGTCCCGGGGCCTTTCCCTGCTTGATCTTGTTTATTGCCTTTGTTACCTGTTCAAGACTGATTTGTCTGAGAGGCATCGTGGCTATAGAGGCAGGATGTTCTATATTAATAATAGATGCATTATAAATACCACTTAAATGGATGAGCCAGTTCTTTGGGGCGATCACTGTTTCAATGATAGGGCCTTGATCGTCCTTCCAGAGGGATGAGTTTATCACCTTCCAAAACAGGGTGGAATCCCTAGTCTCTGCTGCTTGGTTCAGTTTTGACCAGCCCTTCTCTTGTACCTCCCTCTTCCTATTTTTTAGTGCTTGTTTAAATATTAATCTAAGACGCTTAATATCATCCCTATCTCGAGGTGTTTTGTGCAGGGTTTTAATTAAATCTTGCAGTATCTCGCTTCTTATCAGGTAAGTGATAATAGGAAAACTAGGATTGAATTAGGCGAGGTCAGAGAGAAAAAACCGGGAACCATTTGACAACCGTGCTTTAACTTACTTTATTTTATTTTTTCTTTATTTCCTTGTCCTGATCTCCAGGGAAATATCCCCTTTTCATCGTACAAATATGATGAAAGCACCCCTGGCATTTTAACCAAACGAGCCTTACACAACCAGAGAAGTAGGCAGTCCTCTGCGCTTGAATTGGTAAGCACCTGTAGAATCTTTTGGCAACACAGGAAGTTGGTTCTAAATTACGCTCCACTTCTAACGGCCTTTTATTTGCTTATGTCCCAAACCTTAGAGAACCATAAACTCATACCGCAAGGACATGACACAGGCGCCTCTGGGTTTTAATAGTTCAAGGAAAGAAGACTGAATGCTTTATGGGGCTTAATTATTTCGGAATGCCCACATTCAACGTTTAATGTCCCAACACCAGGTATGCGAGAATCAGGATAACTACACAAAATACTCCAGTTTTGATCGAGATATATACCTTTTGTCCACCCTAACTACGATTATATATTTTTTGTCCTATAGGACGATTTTACTCTTAGCCAGACTTTACGACATTAAATGGATGCATGAAGCTAGCAAATCTCTCTGATATACCACATTTGGATTTGGATAACAATTGATACCCATCAATTTCCAAAAAACAAACCCTAAGGTAACTTAATATTAACAAATACTAAGGTATATAAGGTAATTTAAAAATCAAAAAGGGAATAGCTAGTATACAATTTCCTACTCACGCTAAATGATACCATCTGGAACACATAGGTATTAACTTATAGACTTTGGTTTCTTAATCTGGTATACGGAATCTATCTTGTACCAATTATAAATATAGGTCTATTTAAAGTTACAGTTTGATCTTAGCATAAAGAACGCCAGTTACAAAAAAACGAAAGCTCCTTCCCAAATGAAGGGTTTAAAGAGAGTTGGGACCTCTCACGAATGTGATAAGGATAAACCTGTAAAACTAGAGAAATGAGTGATCCAGTGAGACAAATGTATATACATCGCTTGACACAATGTATTATAGAAGGGAGTATACTAAGGGTAGGGGAAACGTATAGTTAGCTTCCATCCAACCTAGCAACGCATGTTGATCTGCTATTTCTGAAAAAGAAACACAAGTATTGATTTTTCTGAGCTTGTACCAGGGAGAATTTCATAAAATTTTGTTGTACTATTGTTACCTGCTTATCACAGATCTCTTAGACAGGAAAGAAACCGCCTGTGACAATCACAAACTGTTTTGTATTCATTGCAACTTATGTTGGTTCTATCTATTTTTCTAGGGTGATTTAATTGACCCCTACACGACGACAAAAGATTATATGTAGTCTTGACAAAGGTGGAGAATATTGTGGGAAACCACCGAAACGCGTCGACGCACCATTTAGTATAATTCACAACTCGGACATCTTTGTTGATATACTACATTATAGAATACATAATTTAGGTGTCAAAAATAGAGTACGAATATACACCCAGTATTGTACGAATCCAATGTCTTACTTTTTTCTGTCTTTTTGTTTCAATTTTGCTGGTCAATATTGAAATTTAAGTGTATCTTTTATTGTCATTTTCTTGTTTTAATAAGTGGTGAGTGGTCTCTTTACTGTCCACTTTTTTAATTGTTTGCATTATCAATAAACTGTAAGAATTCTTTTTATACACATGAATCTTGGTATTGTTTTTGACTTTTTAGCTTAAGTGTTACTTTGTCCAGTTTAAGGGAATCTATCTTTTATTTACGGTGGGGGTTTATAGAAATAGCCTAATGAGACAGCAATCACTTGCTCATCCCAATTGGTCATGTGCTGTTGTCTAGATTGAATCTTGCTAAGCATAGAGTTTGCCATCTCCGGGTGTCGAAAATTGACAATTATGCAGTCCCCTGTTCCTTTTTTAACTGTGGGTCCCACCCAGTTCACACGCCTCACCACAAGTCGTTGGGTATGTCTAGGCTGTGACATTTCCTTAATGGGGCGCTTATCTGACAATTGCCCATTGGCAACCATATTTCTCTTGGCATTTTCCACTTTTGATGCTCTCTCCATATATTTAGGGGTATTTTCCAATGCTTTAAATCTATCTTTGATTTTAGCAAGCTCCCCTATAACTCCCTGCTCTACTTCCTCCAATTTGGCATGTAGTTTATTGAGAAGACACTCGATGCTACTTAAGTAATTTATTTCCTTTCCTTTATCCACCTTTTTCTTTTTTGATGTTATTTTTCTCCGAAGGGCACTATCACATGTTTTATAGCTTCCAGGGGGTACCAAAGTCATATCCCCTGGTTGTTCACTTTTCTTGGTTGGTGGGGAGCTTATGCTTTGTGAGGTGGTAAACTCTAACAGCTCAAGGGATTTATAAGAGACATATAGCTGTTCCTCATATTCCTTCCCTATTCTAGTTGAGTCAGAGCAGGCAACATCTCTAGGTTGTGTCACTCCTTGTTGTGACACTCTACTCGCAGTTTGTTTAGTAGCTGCTAACCTTTCTTCCACATTACTTATTTCACTCTCAATTAATCCAACTGCATTGGTTAAATATTTAGTAGTTTCATTAGATGTTTTCGGTCTTGATTTCCGTTGTGGAACTTCCATTAACTTTCTTTTCCCCATTTTCACTTATAAAGCACTTTTACCCAGTTTCTAACTTCACATTTAAATATACAGATAAAAATATCAACAACAGAAACTTTAAGTTAGTCCTTAACTGATAATTACTTAGGACACAGCAGCAAAAAGGGTATATAATCTTTTTTCAGAGAAGAAGTCAACTTCGCCACATATGTCTTAAATCTGCTCCCAGGATGCTTGTTTCCAGTCCAGGGAAGGCATGGCTTGGCAGTTCGGGCAGGACTGTTTCCATGTGGCACAGGGTCAGACTGATTAGCATGTGGCCATGTCTGAACTGGGGTGGCGGAGTGAGCTAAAGTATGATGTTGGATTAAACCCAGATCAGTTGACTAGGGGTGAGTGCTTGCAATTGTCAACACTCTGTCCATCATCCCCTTTGGTTTTGCTTTGTTCGCCCTAAGTTGGCAGGATATGCTCAGACGTGGGTCCCTTGCTTACTTTGCCACTGGATTCAAGCTACCCTGGCTGATGATGGCTGATTAGCCAGAAACCAGTCCCAGGATGCTTGTTTCAGTTCCAGAGAAGACATGGCTTGGCAGTTCGGGCTGGACTGTTCCCATGAGGCACAGGGTCAGACTGATTTGCGTATGGCCATATCTGAACTGGGATGGCGGAGTGAGCTAAAGAATGATGATGGATTAAACCCAGGTCAGTTCACTGGGGGTGAGTGCTTGCAATGTTTGCAATGTTTAACACTCCATCCATCATCCTCTTTGGTTTTGCTTTGTCGTTTGATAGCAATCAGCAAGCCATCGAGTGTCATGGGAATCTGTTAGTTAGAATATAGACGGCCAGTCCAAAGGGAGCAACAGAGCAACTCACTTTCAAAGTCACTCACCCTTTTTCTGATGACACCAAAGTGATCTCGAACCAAAGAGGGGTGGCCCAGCTCGGCCTACTCCAGTCTCGGACGGGCGTAGATGGGCCTGCCCTTGGCCCGAGCTTTGCCCGGGCACGGCCATGCACGGCCCGTGCTGTGGGAGCCCCTGGAAGATTATGTAGGCGCCTCCTGGTGCACGAGGAATGTTGGTGGCTGTGCTGGATGCCGCAGGGGACACTGGGGAGCGTAATCCTACACTCCCCAGCTCCCGATGGCAGTCTTCGGCCTCCACTCGTGTTGGCCCCCACAGGAGGGCAAACAAATCACAATCGGGCTATCCTTGCAACGGGAGCCCCTGTAAGATTATGTAGGCGCCTCCTGGCACACGAGAAACGTTGGTGAATGTGCTGGATGCCGCAGGGGACACTGGACTCACCGGCTCCGGATCGCAGTCTCCGGCCTCCACTGGTCTTGGCCCCCACCGGAGGGCAAACACTCGGCAACAGGGACATGACTCGGTCCTTGTGGAACTCTGAAAGTAGCTGCAAATTGTGAAAACAATCACTAATTATATCTCAGTTGGGGTTTAATTGCATTTTTCTTTTGCATACGCTTAAATTGGAAATCCTGTGGAATACTTTTGAATTACTCTGCATCTGATTTGGAAGAGGCAGGGTTATAATCATAGTTGTGCTCACTCCTCTAAATGGTTTGATTGTCATACACCTAATTGGCATATTTAGTGTACTTATAAGACCCTTGTAGAGTGGTGTAACATATAACTCGAGCCCTGTAAATTACATGCTGCCAGTAGGCCTGCAGCATTTATAGTGCCACCCAATTAAGTAGCATCTTAAAACATGTCCCAGGCCTGACACTGCAGTCAGAATGCAGGTATTAACTGCCATGTAGACTTGGCATTAAACCCATTGCCAAGCCTGAGACTCGCCTTTTTATAACATAGAAGGCACTCCTAAGGTAGGATATTGGTATCCCGTAGTGCAGGATGTTATGGAATCAAAGGGTGGGGCTTATAATCTTAGGTTTTACACATCCTGGTGGTGAAAAACTCCCAAATTTGTTTTTCGCTACTGCAAGGCCTACCCCTCCCATAGGATAATATTACATTTAATAAGCTGTAATTCCTAATTGAGAGGAGGTGGCAATATCATGATTGGTACGTATGAAATTGTATTGATAGACTCTCATAACGGTAAAGTTGGATTTTTCATTACAATTTTGAAAATACCACTTTTAGAAAGTTCATGTGAAGTGACAGAATGCACACCTGGTTTTCTAGTTAACAGTCCAGTTTTACAACATGCTCCTGGGCAGCAACATTTGCGTACAGACTGGCATTGTGCCTTGCCCCAAGAGCACAAATGAGTAACTCCATAACCTTTTGGACTGACGTGACGCTCCATTCACCAATTGCACAGCCAATTCAAAATATTTTTCACGGACTCCATTTAAAATTAATTCATCTATTTTAATCTATTGAATTCTTCTTTCATTCCATAACTTTCTCTTTACTTTCTCCTTTCACATAAAGGCTGCATAGTACCCAATTTTTTCAAATGCTACAGGTATGTCTATCCATGCCTTTTTCTGTAGCACGTGGGTGCAAAATTCATTCTGTGCAGCTATATTCACTTTTTTCCAATGCATTTTGGACTGGACAGCCCTTCGTCAGGGGTAGCTATAAGTTTAAATTAAAACCACTATTAGTATTTTGTAACATTCAACATCAGACATAAGCTATAGTGCCTTAACCTTAGTACAAGCTGTAATATTTTTTTATTTGGTAAAAAAATGATAGTGCATGAAAACAGGTGGCCCATTATCTTTTGGTGAACAATCAACATAAAAATAAACATAAAAGACAAATAAAAACTGAATGAGCAACATCAACCAAAATCTTCTCTTGTGCAACTAAACACCCTACATTGTGCATTAATCTGAACTCACTTAGGAGCTCATTAGGATCGCGGACGGACTTAAGTCCGTCCGCGACCCCGGAGTAGGAGGGAACGTCCGCATGGGCAGCGGCGTTCCCTCCGTGAAGATTAGGATGTGACCGCCAGGGTGGCGGTCACATCCACTATCATTAACATTGCGGCGGGTGCAGCTTCAAGCTGCACCCGCCGCAATGTTAAAAAAGCATACATTGCATTTGTATGCAGAAAGCTGCAGGCACCGCTCGGTGCCTGCCGATTTCTGCATACAAATGCAGGGGGGTACCATGGGTACCCCCCATGTGCACCCCCCACCCCCTTTCACCCAGGGGGTCCGCAACGGGCCCCCGAAGTCAAATTCCGTATGCTTTTCCAGGGCGGAAAAGCCGCCGTGGAAAAGCATCTCTTTTACACTATCCTAATATGGCTGGTGGATAGACACCGCCAGCCATGTTATAGCTTTTCCGCCGCGGTTGTAAGTCAACCGCGGCGGAAAAGCGGCGTACTGAAACCAGGACCCACCAGCCATCCTAATGTGGCGGTGGGTCTTTGGTGGGTCCGCTGAGGATTTTCCACATACTCCGGGCCGGCGGTGGCTTCCACCGGCCCTGAGGATGCGGAAAATCCTCCATCCTAATGAGCCCCTTAGAACTATACCCTCCCCCAAACCAATCTTCATTGACTCTACCTGCTCATACTGAACGCTGTTCCTAGCAGAGACACCGGCTCCTCTCTTTCTCACTGCATCACTGTTCGAGTCCTCAACAAACTGACTAATACCTTGTGATCACAATTAAACTGATCCCCCTGTGTGCCTTCCACCAATCACCTGATTCTAAATACCAGGTGCAAAATCAAAACTACTAAACCTACAAAACCCATAACTATTGCGTGACTTGCATTAACAACCAATCCTTTCTGCTTAAATCCCAAAATTTACATGTAGCATTTATCAACAATATCTATTGTGATTACAAGGAAATCGTCAGTTTGTTGAGGACTCGCACAGTGAAGCCCTTATCAAACAGCTTCACCACATTGCAATCCAAGGAAGTACCCTCAAGTGGATCACCTCCTTCCTCACCAGAAGAACCAAGAGAAGCAGCCTACTTCACTTCACTTTCACCTCAGAACCCACGAATATCATCTGCAGCGTCTCTCAAGGTTCACCCCTCAGTGCTTCTCTGTTCAACACCTACAAGACCCCTTCAGCCAACATCTTCAGAATGCATGGACTAGACATCCTATCCTATGGTGACGAAACCAAGCTCTTCCTCTCACTATCAGAAGACTCCACCGCCATGCTGACCAACTTCCATATGTGCGCGATGAGCGCCAACAACTAGATGAAAGATAATGGCATAAAACTTAACACAGACAAGACAGAAATGTTATTCTTTGGAAATAACACCTTCCTGTGGAATAACAAAATGTGGCTTCGTGAACTAGTACCCTCACCCACTCCTACTGAGCAAGCCTGCAACCCTAGCATCATCCTGGGCAGTAAGCTAACCATGAAAAGACAGATGAAGACAGTCTCATATTCCTGCTTCCTCTCTCTTCACATGTTCTGTATGATCTTCAAGTTGGTCCCCACTGACACCAGATGAGTTGTTACTCAAGTCCTTGTCACAAGATGAGTCGTTACACAAGCCCTTGTCACAAGATGATTGGACTACGCCTATACACTCTATGTAGGGATCACCATGCAGATCATAATGAATTTGGTCACCAGACTCCTCCTATACCTCCCACAGTGGACCCACATCAACCCCCACCTCAAGAAGCTCCTCTGACTCCCCATTCAGAGGAGATGCCAGTTCAAGATGTTGATCCACACCTTCAAAGCCCTACAAAACCAAGGACCAGTATACATTAACTACCGCCTGAACTTCCACATACCCGCCAGACACCTGTACTCTGCCTCATTCTTCCTCTCTCACACCCCCTCATCTAACACAGCAACAGTGGAGGACACTCCTTTTTCTACCTCACCATAAAGTCCTGAAATGACCTCCCATTGCACCTCTGGAACTCATCCTCCCTACCGGTATTCAGGAAGGGACTCAAGACCAATTGACCCATCACCTGCAGCAGTGTTCTCAGTGCCTGGATACTCACGGGTGATTAGCAAGCTTTTCAAATCCAGATTGATTGATTAAGCTATAATGGGTTTCAAAAAGCTTAACAGAAAATGGAGAATAGTTCAAGATCTGAGAAAAATTTATGAGATACAAGTCTCATGCCGCTCTGTGGTACTACACCCAGAACTGGTTTACTTTCAAATTCCTGAAAATGCACTGTGGTTAACACTGATTGATTTGTGTTACATATTTTTCTTCATTACTCTACATGAGGATAGCCAGTATATTTTTGCATTCACATTTAAAGATAAGGTTCTCATTTGAGAAAGAATACCACATAGTACAGAGAGTCATTCTATCTTCCCTCAAGTGCTTAAAAAAATGTAAAACCTTTAAAGTCACCTTGTGAGACAGTTTTAGTGAAATGCATTGATAATTTGATGATTGCTGCAAAAATAAAAGAGAGCTGTAATTTGGAAACCTTTGCATTGTGTGACTGCTCTCCTCCTGCGCAGCTCCACCACTAAGTGTGGAACCCTGAGCCCCAAGAGCTCCATTGCAGGGTGTTCGAGGCCCTCCTCCACCTCAGGCTCCTGCCTGCACCTCTTCTGCTGCTCCGCCTCTTCTTTGTGCTCTTTGTGCTCTCTCCTTAGTTTTTCCCTCTTTCCCTCTGGTCTCTCCTTCATTTTTCACTCTTTCCCTCTGCTCTCACCTTCATTTTTCCCTCTTTCCCTCTGCTCTCTCCTTCATTTTTCACTCTTTCCCTCTGCTCTCTCCTTCATTATTCACTCATTCTGTCTGCTCTCTCCTTTGTTTTTTACTCTTTCCCTCTGCTCTCTCCTTCATTTTTAACTCCTGCCCTCTGCTCTCTCCTTTGTGTTTCACTATTTCCCTCTTCTTCTTGCCCTTTCCTTCATTTCCCCCCACTGCTGCTGCCCCTGTGGACCCTCCACCCACCAGTGTGTACTTCCCGCTCCTACCTCCCAGCTGACCCACCGTCCGCTGATCCCTACTTACTGGCGGCTGCAGTGCAGCCACAACACTTGCATGCCAGAGGTAGACCCATCTGCTACTGTCTGCGACCCAACCGCGACCAGCACCAGTTACTTGGTTCCCTGAGCCACCTCTGCCAAGACTCCAGCGCCCTCCGCATCCTAAACCCCGGACGCAACAACAACTGCCAGATCTCGATGCTGACCAACACCCATGGTTGTTTCTCCTGTGGACACTGTGGGCACAGCAGCAGCACCTTCACCCACCTCTCTACACCAGGAACAACTCCCAGACTACCACTCACAAGCCACTCAACTGCATCTTCCTCAATGTACGCTCCCTACACATGCATGCAATTGAAATCTGGGATCTCCTCAACACCTACTCACCTGATGTTGCCTTCCTCAATGAAACCTGGACCAACACCAACTCGGCACCTGACATCCCTACCTGACATCGCCACCGTAAAATCCAGATGGAAACAAGATCCTGCGTAAAAATTGTCCCATCCGAACAGGAGGAGCCATCACCATTGTTCACAAAAGCACCCTCCGCATGACCACCAAGCTCCCAGATGACACAACAAACCTCTTGGAGGACCACAACTTTCAGATCCAGGCTGACCCCAAAATGACTCACCATAAGACCCTCATCTACAGGCCGCCTGGCCCCCGTGTGCCCTTTACCGATGCCATCACTGACTTCATCGCACCCTACGCCCTTGCATACACAGACTGCATCCTACTCAGAGACCTAAACTTCTACTTGGATAACCACCATTACTCAAACACCAACTCCCTCCTAGAGTACCTCACCAACTTAGGACTGAATCATTTAGCCACCTCCCCATGCACACAGCAGGACACACACTCAACCCCGTCATCAACAGAGAAATCAGTGTCTCCTAGAGCCACACCATGGAACTCCTCTGGACAGATCAACACTGCATCCATTTCTCCTTTAAAAAAACACTGTACACAAGCACACCCACCGGCTACCCTGCGGAAGCTAAAACAAAGTCAATGAAGACCAGCTCACCTCCACCCTCATCAGCACCCTATCACTGACCACGTCTCAGACTCGGAACCACCAATGCTAGCTCACAAACTGCGTCAACACTCTCACACCCCTCAAGAAAGCCACCAAAAGACACCCTAGCAGCCAAAAAACAACCCCCATTGTTGTTGGGGGGGGGATGAAGAAGTAGAAGATCCAATCACGGTGAAAGGTGAACAAGTGGGAGACATTTCCTCTGGAACACAAAGCGGCTCAGTCCCAGGCAGTGCAGTGGTACCACCCACATCCTCATCAGCAACATCGCAATGGCACAAGAGTCAGGCTGAGAGACCAAGGGGGTCCAAGGCAAGAGAGTACTGCAATGAAGGAATGTGCATTGAGCCTAACATCTGGCATCAAGAAGTCACCTGCATCAGTGGCACCAGAAAATAAAAAAATCCAGGCTACCATTATCAGCATGTTTAGGTCAGAGGGGCAGTACAAACGCAACTACTTCCCAACCATTCATCAAACCCCTAACCCTCTTCCCCCATGCTGTGTAATTTATTGAGGTGACTTAACAATTATTACACCATTAATTGATCACACACTTGGTGGGTTGGGTGTGATAAAAGCAACACAACTCAGGGCAGGGTGAGGAGGATCCTATTCTTAACTAAGCTCATATAGCCGACAATGGCAGTATATATTATATAATTTCCATTATCCACCCCAGCACAGTGAATGATATTTTTTTCCAGAGAAACATCTCACTGCCAGCATCATCATTCAGGCACTGCATTATTTGCCTCTAAGGTTAAGCTTGTCCACTCCGCACAGTTCATTAGCTTAACAGTGTTCTGACTAAATTAAAATTGTCATTGCTTATCATACTCTCTTCTTGTGTCTGACACTGAGTCTGTTCTAGCAGTCTAGTCTCTGGTGACTGTCATCAAGCTAGCATATAGCGGCATTAACCTAGTTTTTTTAATTTCAGTTTAACTTCACTTTTGATGAATAGTCCCCACTCTCCGTGTCCTAATCCTACATTTCTAGGTTGCCTAGGAGGGAGTGGGACCTCGCTTCAGTTTTTTTTTTTTTTTACTTTTTATTTAAGTTGCAGGTATACATCATATGCATAAGGACGCCTTCAAGTTAACATTTCTAGTTCTCACATTCTTTCAACTTTGACTCATATTAATTAACTATTAATCATATAAACATCTTGTGAGTTTTGTACAGGTGTGTCAATTCTCGCGTTCATATATTCACTTAGTCACTTCTTGAGCACAATCTAGAGGATCCTCAGCTTTCAACTTGAGTTAAAATAAGCAACAATATAGAAACGTGTAACATTATAAAAAGGTCATCACAGGTAGATATACTCTTACGTTTACACCGATCTTCAGCCATCCCCCACGATCCCCGCCACAATAGAACGGCACATTGTCTGACAGTTCAACTGTTGTAATCACCCCCCTAGCATCTAATCGTCTTCCCCTTCCGATTCGAGGTCTTCGTCCTCCGGCAATGGGTCACAAAGGTCCCCTCTATAAATGTTCCATGCCGTCCACACCTTATTCCATTTGCGGGGGCAGGCCCTTAGCACATAGACCGCTCTCTCCGTAATCATCAGCTTGTCCATATTGTTACCCCATCTATTAGCTGTAGGCATGTCCGGTGTTCCCCACTTTTACGCAATGTCACGTTTGGCCACCATCATGGCCAGGGTAGCCCATATCAATTCGTACCTATTCAGATCATTAGGGTCCCAGATACTTAATAAGCATTTTTGAGGTTCTGGTAAAATGGAGATCTTAAGCGTTTGCGAGACAGTACGCATAACCTGCCTCCAAAATTTTTGTATGTGTGCGCACTCCCAGAGTGTATGATATAGTGTCCCCTCCTCCCCGCACCCAAGAAGAGAAAAGGGATGTGGTGCCCGGTGTATTCTGTGAAGCAGGGTCCTAGTGTAATAAATGCGATGTAAGACTTTCAGTTGCACCAGTCTGAATTTTGCTGAGATGCCAACTTCCTTTGGGGAAGCCAGTGCCTCATTCCATTCAGAGTCAGTGATCTCACCTACGTCTCCCACCCAGTTGTCTCGCAACTTTACCGTCGGGTCCCCCAGGTTGTTGATCAGTTTTTTACAGGTGAGGGAAGTTGCGCTTTGTGACATATAGTCCGTTAAGAGTCTGTCTTCTAGTGGCGAGGATTCCGGTATATCAGTGCCCGCTGGAATTGCTTGGAGCAGTGCGTGTCTGATCTGCACATATCGAAACGTCTCGGTTGGGCTTAGGTGATATTGCTGTTGGAGCTGTGGAAATGAGACCACCGTGCCTTTGTCCCATAGGTCTCCGACTGTGGAGATTCCTATAGAGTCCCACTGCGCAAATCCCTTACAGGATCGCAGGGTTCCCAATGATTTGACGTCCCACAGCGGTGTCAGTTTGGTGATTTTTCCCTGCCATCCTAGCCGTTTTTGCGCAATGTGCCACAGGGCCGCTGTGTGGTGTGTCGGGCCCAGAAGTTTCTTGACATATGGCTTGTTATACAGTACTGCGAGCATGCCCTCCGACCCTAGTTGTGACCAGTCAGCTCTATATGCCGGGTCAGTCCTCGGAGCATGTATCCATTGATTTATTGTTTTAAGGTGGGCCGCCCAGTAGTACAGTTGTATGTTGGGCAGTGCTATTCCCCCTTCATACCAGCTCTTCGTCAACTTGTCGTATGCTATACGCGCCGGTCCATTATTCCAAAGCAGGCTCGAGACCAGCGCCGCCACCTGTTTGAAGTATCTCGGTTCCACAAGGTATGGGGTGTTCTCCAACACATAGAGGAACCTGGGAAGTGCCATCATTTTATAAAGGGCTGCACGCCCAAGGAGGGTCAGCGGCAAGGCTGCCCAGTGTTTGACGTCTGCCCGAAGGCGCTCTTAGGTTTCTGTCAAAAAAGTCTGTAGCCTAAATATTTAAAGGAGTCTCGTGCCAGCGTTAGGGGGCAGGTCTCCGGCAGCACCGGTTCTGGACCTTGTAATGTGTATACCACCCACTTTGTCCAGTTGTCCAGTTCAGGGTATAACCCGATGATTTACCATGCGTGTTACAAAGATCTAGCAATGCAGGGATCCCGTTTTCAGGCTCTACCATATAGATCAACATTTCGTCCGCATATAGGGATACTCTATCTTCCCACCCTTCCTCCCATGTGATCCCTCTGAGCAACGGCGTAGTTCTGATTAGGATTGCTAGTGGTTCTATCACTAGGGCAAAGAGCAAGGGCGACAATGGGCACCCCTGCCTAGTCCCTCTTCCCAATGGGAATGTGTGCGAGATGTGGCCATTAGCTACTACTTGCGCCACCGGTTTCGTATATAGCAATCTCACCCATGCTATGAATTTCGGACCAAAGTCCATGCGTCTCAACACCACGAATAGATATTCCCATTCCACCAGATCGAAAGCCATTTTGGCATCAAGGGAGAGTATAACCGCCTTTTCGGGTATAAGGTGTGCTCGTGCCATAACCCCATGAATTCGTCTGAGATTCAGTGCTGTACTTCTATGTGGCATAAAGCCGGACTGGTCAGGGTGTATAAGTGTCTGCAAGTGGTGTACCAGACGGGTGGCCAACAGTTTTGCGAGCACCTTGGCCTCCACATTAATCAGGGAGATGGGACGGTATGAGGAGCATAGCGACGGAGGTTTACCTGGCTTAGGTATGGCCACAATCGTGGCCGTCCGCTGGTCTAGTGGCAGTTCCTCCTTTTCCAGACTTTCCATATACATTCGCTGTAGCGGTGCGCTCAGTGTTTCGGCTCGCGCTTTGTACCACTCTAGAGGTATGCCGTTGGGCCCCAAGGCTTTACCCGAGTGTAGTGCCTGAATTGCCAGTTGAACCTTGTCTTCCGTCGGGTCGAGTTCTAGCTCCTGTATTGCCTCCTGTGTGAGCTTGGGGATGTCAACGTTTTCGAGTGCGCGCATCGCCGCTTGAGCAGTGACCTCTCGCTCAGGGGTATATATCTCGTGGAAGTGACGTGCTAAGGTGCATACTATGTCCTCCGGGTGCGTCTGGACCTGACCGTCGTGTGTGTGTAGGCGCTGTATACCTTTAGTACCTCCTCCCCTCTTATCTAGCCATGCCAGCATTTTCCCAGCTTTATCGCCTATATCGTATACCCTATTGGCTGTACCCGTGACAAGGCCCTGAACTGTTGTCGTAAGATGGGCTTTGTACTGATGCTGCCTTAGTTGCAATGCGTGTGCTGTTTCCGGTGAGGGGTCTGCCATGTGGGTAGTGTTTGCAATGTGGAGCGCTAACTCGAGTTCTGTGAGGTCCCTCGGCATTCCCTTTTATGCCCCGTTATCGCTGCCATCGCCTCCCCCCGTAAGACCGTTTTGTAAGCCTCCCAGAGGACCGAGGGAGAGGACACCGATCCCGTGTTTTCATCAAAATAACATGTGGTCACCAGTTGGAGTTCCTTCCTGATCTTCGGGATTGTAAGGTAATTCGGGTATATTGGATAAATTCTAGCACGCCTCTTTTCTTTTGTGGTGAGCGACAGAGACATCGGGGAGTGGTCAGATATGCCTCTGGGCAGGATGTCTATTTTATCTATCTTCCCTAGCCCTGTCCCTAGAAACAAAAAATAATCTATGCGGGATAGACTATTATGAACGGCAGAGAAGTAGGTGTATTGTGTCTCTGTGGGGTGTAAGTGACGCCAGATGTCCGTAATGCCCATTGCTTCCAAGAATCCCGGGAGTGTTGCGGTCCCCCTATGGCGCTCTCTAATGGGAAACGTGTCCATTGTTGGGTCCACTATTGCATTGAGGTCGCCCCCTATGATGGTGTCGCCCTCTGGGAGGTCTAAAAGGAACTTTCCCAGTGCAGGCAAAGCTACAGAGTGGAGTGCCGGGGGTACGTAGACTGAAACCACGTTTAGGGGCTTCCCTTCCCACTGCCCATGTAATGCCGCGAAACGACCTTGATCATCTGTTGCACTGTGTAATACCATAAAGGGGGACGTCTTTTTCATGAGTATCCCCGCCCCTCGGGAGCCAGACGTGAATTCTGCATGCGCTGCCATAACATAGCCACGTCTATCAAGTGCCTTACACGCTGTCCCCGTGAGGTGTGTCTCCTGAAGCAATATGAGGTCAGGGCCCTGGCGTTTAATTGCTTGTAGCACCAGCCCTCTCTTTATTTTATCTCCCAACCCTCTGACGTTCCAAGTTAGGAGCCGCAAGGGGGTATCTCAGTTTTCGTATGCGCACCGTCTGTGGGTGTAACGTGACACTGTTGGGCCATTGAATTGTTTGGGTAGTGTTCTGCTTGTCAGAATATAGGTCTCAGTGGATAAGTATTGTTCCATGCCGAGGCGTAGGAAAAGCACAGTAGTCAGTGTATGCATGTAGCGTGTGTTGTGAGCGATGACTAACAATACTAACAATAACTGTAGAACTGTCCCCCCATCCCTCCTCCCTGCTCCCCTGCTCCACGGACTTACCCCCGCCCGCTTCCCCAACTTCGCAGAGTGCTTTAACCCCTCCCCACCTATCTTACTTGCGCGTGGGGCTGGTGAGTCCCCTACAGGCACCGGCTCTGCACACCCTACTTCGCTTCACCAAGTCCAGGTCCCAGTGCATCGTAGTCTGTTCGTTCTCTAGTCTTCCTGACTTTAGATGGGGGCTGGGTGCCCTGAATCAGGCGGGTTCCGGTCACTTTCGGATTCAGCTTCTGATAATCCACCCTGGCTGGTCAGGTTTCCGGTCTGTGGATCTGGGCGCTTGTCGTCACGATGGTTATGCGACCTCTGTGTGACCGGCGCGGCAGTCCCACCTGTCTCCAGCCGTCGAGCCAGTCTTGCGCCACTTCCGGTTTATCGAAAAACCACGTTTTCCCGTCGGCGACAATCCGCAATTTGGCAGGGAATATCATTGAGTACTGCAGGTCTTTCTCTCTCAGTGCCTTTTTCACTTCAGTGAACATTTTCCGGCGCCGTGCCACCTCCGCTGTATAGTCCGGAAAAAACGCAAGTGTCGAGTTCTGGAGCTTAACTGGCGGTGACACTCTCGCAGCCTGAAAAATCGCATCCCTGTCTCTAAAGTTGAGCAGTCTGGCCAAGACAGGCCGTGGCGCCGCACCTGGTTTCGGCACTCCACCTGGTACTCTATGTGCCCTCTCAACCGAGAAAAAGTGCGAGAGTCCCTTAGGTTGCAATTTGTTCTTGACGAGATCCTCTACGTAAAGATCCATCGCTCCCTTCCCTTCCGTCTCCGGAATTTCAAGGATACGCACATTATTTCTTCGTGACCGCCCTTCCTGGTCGTCCAGCTTGTCTTGCAATATCTTGGTGACCTTCTCCATATGTTCCATAGCATTTTGTAATTCCGAGGTGTACTCTACGAGAGATTTCGTAACCACCTCCACCTGCGAGACCCTCTCGGTTATTTTCTGAAAGTCTGCCCTGAGTCGAGTGCCTTCGGAAGAAATGGAGCCCACTGTCGTCTGTACCTCTGAGAGGGTCCTCATAATGTCCTCTAGCGTCACTTTTTTGCCTCCGTCAGATTCCTGACTGGAGCCTGCGGAATTACGTCCATGAAGCGGCGGCTGCCGGTGCTGGCTATATGCGAATTTGTCCAGTTTGACCTGTGTAGATCCACTCTTTGGTCCCCTGCCCGCCATGGCTTTAGGTCCGCAGGTATGGGCCCGGCGCGTTCCAACACTATTAACACTGTTCTGTAGGTGTGCCCACGGCACCCTCTAGGGCCAGGGAGCAGCGGCGCAGCAGATCCGGGCGAACGGCAGTGTCACCCCCTCCGGTTATTGCAGTCGCTATTAGCAGGCGATTTTGCGCCCAGCGTGTGTTCTGTGTAGCGAGGAATCACCCTCCGCACGTCCGTTATCCTGATTTTACTGCCTCACCTCTCGTGTAGGTTTTCCTGTCCCATGCACGAAGCGCCCCTGTGTTGTCTGGTAGGCCTCTCGCGTCCAGTGCTCCGCTGCTGATGTGTGTAGTTGAGAAGCGTCCGCTTCGTTTCCTTGTCGTTGCCACGTACCCTCTGGTTCCCAGCTCTGAGGCAACCAGGGAGTGAGCCGGTCGCGGAGCGTCCTGCTTGGCACCACCGTCCGTGTATGTTGGAAAGTTAATGTTCCTGTGACCACCCCGTTTGGGCTCCTGTCTACACTCTCCCCTGGGGCCTGGTTCGCAGTGTAGGTAAAGGACTAGAGTGCAGCCGTTAGCCCCGTGAGCTCCCTCGGCCTGTTCCCTCCGATCACGGTGGGCCTACTCGGGGGGGCCGTTTCCGATCACCGTGTAAGTCGATGCCGTGAGCCCACTCCCGCGTTGCCGCCACCGATGCTTCTCCTCCCTCGCCTCGCCACCACTTCTTCAGCCTCACCCGTCCTGGCCAGGGGCTGATTGTCGCTGAGACGCCTCGGGCACGCCAGGCCAGCCAAATCCCCGCCGCCGGCCCCGGGTCACCGTCAGCCGCCTCTGTGGGTCTGCGGTTCCGGCGGTCGTCTACAGTCTCTGCAGGTGTCCACGAGTGCTGCCGGGTCAGTGGCCTCACAGAGTCTCACACTCGTAACGGTGGTCTTTTAATTTCTACCGCCCTGGTCTGGTCAGGGGGGGGGTTCTTCTAGGGCACGCCGGCCAGGTCTCACTTCCGCCGGGGTTGTGTCCGCACTTGAGGCCGGTGCTTCTCTCCGGACAGAGGCCCAAAATTGTGCATGGTGTTTCAGGCAGTTCCCAGCCCTCAATTGCGTCGTGGATAGACGCGGATGAGGTCGCTTTGTTCCCAAACCTGGTTTCCGCTCCTTCGGGTGAGAAATGTAACGGATTAATGTGTCGGATATTATAAAAGGCCTAAATGCGACAGGGAGCTCTCACTTCACGCTGCCGCCATGCTCGGCTGCTAGCCACGCCCCTCCTCGCTTCAGTTTTGATGAGTTTGCCTTCAATATCAAAATAAATGCTAGCAATGCATGGTGCTACTACTACCACCAACAAGATGGCACCTTGGGAAACCATGGAGCCCTCGCTTCATCTAATCAGATAAGAGAAGTGAAATGTGGTTTATTGATCATTGTTGAATAACAATCATTCAATACAATGGTAATTCACCCCACCCCCTTCAAGTCCTTAGTGTTTAATAATAATAATAATAGATAGTAGTAGCAGAGTAAATTGCAGAGACTAGGAGGAGAGAGTAGTAGGGCAAGGTAGGGTACCCCATCACTATTGTTTAGACGAGCAGCAGATTTTTAAAACTTCCTGCGTCAAAAGCAGCAGTGAGAAGTAAAACCAAAACAATCAATAACCAAACTGTTTTTAAATCATTCATAATCATAAACTGTAAAAGTATGAAAAGTTTATTATTCCCTGAATAAAATATCAAACCCACAACTGGCTCACCCTTCTCCCTAACCCCAACCAATGTCTAAGTAGTGTCTAAGAAAGGTCCATAAATAACGAAAAACACAACAATCCCCCAACTCCCACCCAGCCACCCAAAACAGATTAAGAAAGGGGCTGAAGAGAGCACTAACGGTGGGTTAGGAGCTTCTCGAGGTACCTCTCTACCCATTCCTGCCTGGCTTCAATATCTGCCAGCCTTTGCATGATGCGGTACTCAAAGTGGCAGAAATAAGGGGGAGCAGCAGTGGTGGTGTCACCTGGGGGCACCCATTGTACCGCCGCAACGTTGTGGTGGGGTGGTTGTTGGGACATGGCTTGGTCCCGGAGTATCTGCAGGAGCTTCTGCCTCATCCTCGAAGGCCGCTAACCACTGGTATTGGGCCTTGATGGCCTCCATTTTTGGCCGCCGGGTCTGTGCTGCAATTTCCTGCCTGCTCAGTGTTTTTGGAACAGCAGGAGTAGCTACATATCAAGAAAGAAATAAGAGAAACTGTAAACAATGCTCTTAGAAAAACACATAACAAATTATGTCACGGGTACAGAGAGAGGTGATTGATGATGGATGGGTAGGAAGTATACATAATGTTGCGCTTGAAAACTACTGTGAATCAAAGGAGGAATCTGAAATACCACCTCCTAAACATTTGGAAAACAACCCTCAAAAAACCTGTTCCAGGCAAATAAAGGTGAGATGAATACCACTGCAGAGGAGCACCATAGTTCCCTATTCTTCTTTCCCAGGATTTTTACATTCATCATTGCATTGTTCTTTCATATATTCTATTTTTTATTCTTCACCCTTGACTTTGCAACTCACCACCATTTAAGTTTTTAACATTTTCACAATGCACTCTTCACCATGAAAACAACCCATCCATCCATATAGCCATCAATTCAAAGTTCCAAACATGGCTCCCTGTCTCACTCTAGTCTCATGATCTCAGGTAACATACATTTGTAATTTGACATTTACCCGCCCATGAATCCTTAAGTTTATTTAAATAAAAAGAAACCACCACAGGATTCCAATCACCCACCCAGACAGACTTCCTCTCACACATACACTTTCACCCACCCAAGCTAGCTTCCTATCTGTAGACCAACCTTTCATCCATCCTTCACCCACCCATGCATCATAGCTATTAGCCACCTATAGTACTATTTATGCATCCAGCGTTTTCACCCATGCATCCTTCACTTTCAGTCATATCTATTACATTTCATCCAACCTTTCCCCTTCCATCCTTCCTTTTTCCAACAACCCATAGTTAAAGGTCTTGTTCATGAAACGTTCTCTGCCAAGTAGTTACTCAGCTCAATTTCAACCCCTGCTGTGTTCAACTGTTGTTCACAAGTCAACAAGACTACACTTTACAGTGAGCTTAAAATTATAATTAATTGTCAATAATAAGCAATATGTCTTATCACCGTCCGCCACTACTGTTGGCTCACCCCCTTCTGGTGTCGCATCTGCAGACTGGCTGGTGCTGTCACTGCTGGCCCCGGCATTGGTGGTCGGTGTGGCTAGAAAAATGATTACACATTTCTTAGATGCCAGATACACCTCCCCCTAACGTTTTATAGCAACAAGAAAACACCACACACAATATACACTACAATTTGGATACATTACAGACAGAAGATTCTATAAAAAATGTCAGGTTTTGGTGGTGGAATTTTTTTTAAAAGATTGATGTCAATACAAGAGCCACCCTGTTAAGGAGTGGCTGGAGCTGTTGATTGATGAATCTTATGTTTTGGGAAAAAAATAGCATATGGCCTTGGTTGGCAAATGCAACGGGGCCATCCTCCCTGTACTTCCTCCAGACATGGTGCACAGTCATCAGTTCACCAACTGCTGCTAATAATACTAGGCCTAGCTAATAAGAAGACACAACTTTGGTGTTCCCAATGTGACCATTGCCATTTCATGTTTTAGTGATTAAGCCTTCTCATCTATTACATGCTTAGAATACCTTACTTGCACAATCTGCATGCAATCTGCACAGCAGAGTAGTATTAGTAGAAACAGTATGTGACCAATGGGTTCTCTGAGTCTTACGGTACCACCACTAGGGAGGCCATAAAAGGGTAGAGGGAAATCTGACTGAAAAAGCAGAAGAAAGGAAGCTGCAGACAGACTAGTAAGTAACTAGAGACATAAGTAAAGTGGAGAAACTTGAAATATAGAAAATAAGTAAATAGGATAATGCAGTATTTAGAAATGGATACATCGAAGAGGATTTGGAAAAATAATATAAAATGGGTAGACAACTGTCACATTATTAAAAAAGGACTGGAGCAGAAAAATTAGGGGAATAAATAAATATATTAATGTTAACACCAGGAGGACATACTGGGCCAGCAGAGCCATCTACCGAGGAACTCTGGGAGGCACCCCCAGCTCCCGGACCCTCACCCGCCTCAGCACTCTTCTTGCCCCTGCATGCTGATTTAAAACATAAAGACAAAAAAAGATTATTGGTAATAAATAACATCTAAATCAGATCAACTAGTAGTAGTACAACGCAGACCGTCCTATCCATTTTCAAAATTTCCAAAACCTACCTACCTAGTCCACTCCTATTCCAAATTTAGTAAACTGAATTTTGGAATTACTAATAATAAATTGCAATAAATCATGATGTTTGCTTCCTCTCAAATATCATTTGCAATCTCTCGGTCTCAAGTCAACCCCCTTTAATGGGCCAATTCAATATTCACTAAAGGCCTTATTATAATGATTATAATGATGTTGGGCAGACGCCATTGTGGTTTTGGAACCCCCGACCTTAGCTCAGCATCGCGGTCATGGCGACCGCACTAGTCTATTATGAATTGATGTGATCGCCCATAGGCCATAGGGCAGTCGCAATCCTCCATTTTTCAGAGGAAGCTTGACGAAAAAGGCCTGCACCACAAGCTTCCATTGAAAAATGGATGTTGTTGTTCACAAACATCCCTGCTCCGTCCGTGTGGCATTGGAATGCACCATGCGGTTACAAAATTACAAATAACTAATTACAGATCGTCTTACATGATCATCACTAATCAGACCAAGCCATCGGCAACAAGTACGATTCAATAACTAGGTTAGGTCGGTAGTGCCAAGTAAGCTAAGCACCTGTCTAGAATAATACACTATTACATAATATTTGAAAACTTACTTAAACATTCCCTGCATGTGAGTAGCATGCTTTCTATTATTTGGGAAAAAAAATAGCTAAAGCATAGAACACACAAGTAATAATAAAATTAATAATTGTAATAATTACTCACCTAGGCCCGCAACCTCAACGCAGGTCCTGCTCTCGGTCCAGGATGTCGGCCCAGCGGTGCACCCAAGCTGATGGGTGTGCCGGACCCCAGAGCAGCGGTAAACTGCCCAGCGTACCCTCACCCAGTGCTGCTGGCATTCATGCATCCTGTACCTGGGCCAGGCCTGCTGCCAGGGTGGAGGGGAGGTGGTGCTGGATATAAAAAAAACAGTGCTGCCACCTCCACCTCAGAAAACAGGGCACGGGGCTGCACCCCTGCCTGGCGCCGCCTTCTGCTAGGAAGGCAGTCGCACCTTGGTACGCCCTTATTTGCCATGGGGCTGGGTGGAAAGAGAGAAAAAAAAGAAATGGGGAAAAAGAATGAAGGACCGGGTAATGATAAGGAAGCAGGAAAGCAAAAAAAAATAAAGTACCAAACTCACCCAAAACACTAAGTAAAGCAGAAAAAAACACAAATCCACACTTAGAAAGAAAATGGGTAAGATAATAAATAAAAAAGATGGGATTTTTTGTTTTAAAAGCCAAGGTTTACAGAGATTAAGGAAGGATGTATGGCAGAAACATCACGCCTAGCACGGCTGAGTTTTTTTACAACTTCGCGGAGCTTCGCGTAGCACTTCTCCTTGAACGCCGGCCAGGCTTAGTAAGAATATAGGACCTAGTCTTTGTGATGAACTGTACATATCTCAGAAATATGTGACGTATCTGCTGAGCTAAGCTTCAAAATATAGAGACTTCTCAAAGTTAACATTAGTTTGTTTTCTGAGAACACCCAAAAGCTGATTTTTATGTATACAGAACAACATTCTTCACTTGCGTTGAGATTAAAATGAGACTATTTCTATTTTGCAGATAGCAGTGTCGCCATATGCTCATACACAACAAGCATATTGAACACTGGTAATCTTGAGAAAGGAACTGAGACACTTATTTACATATGTAGTAAAGCTCTTACACTACCAAGTAGCCAATCTAGAGAAGTATCCCTTTTTATATGTTTTAAGCCTTGCACACTTGAACTTGAAGATACAGTTCAAGATAGACAGACGTTTTGGACAGGTTCATTCACACTTTTAGGCGTATATGCTGACTTATACATCCGGTGTTATACATTCAGCTGAATGTCATGTAAGTACGTATACCCATTCAATCACCCAGGCACTACTCATGCACTCATCCAATCGCCTAGACACTAGTCATGCACTCATCCAATCACACAGGCATTACTCTTACACCCATCCAATCACTGAGGCACTACTGATACACTCATACCCTCATTCAAACACTACTCATGCACATCATCCAATCCCTCAGGCACTACTCATGCACTCATCCAATTACCCAGTCACTACTAATGCAGTCATCCAATCACTCAGGTACTAGTCATGCACTCATACAACCACACAGGCAGTACTCATATACTCATCCAATCACTGAGGCACTACTGATATACTCATACAATCATGCAATCACTACTCAGGCGTCTCATCCTATCACTTAGGCACTACTCATGCACTCAACCAATCACCCAGGCACTACTCATGCACTCATGCAATCACCCAGGCACTACTCATGCAGTCATCCAATCACCCAGGCACTACTTATGGACTCATACAATCACTCAGTCACTACTGACACAATCATCCCATTACCCAGGTACTACTCCTGCACTCTTCCAATAATCCAGGTTCTACTGATACACCCATGAAATCAGTCAGATAGTTCTTGTGCATTACTCATGCATCTCATCCAATCACTCAGGCACTACTCTTGCACGCACCTAATTACCCAGGCACTACAAATGCACTCATCTAATCACCCAGGCACTTCTCAGGCACTCAAACAATTACCCAGGTACTACCCATACACTCATACAATCTACCATGCAGTACTCTTGCGCTCATCTAATCATGCATGTACTACCAATGAATCATCCAATCATCCAGGCACTACACATGCACTAATCCAATATTCATACAGGCACTACACATGCACTCATCCAAACAGCTAGATAATACCCATGCATACATCCAACCACCCAGACACTACTCATGTACTCATCTAATCAACCAGGTACTTCTCATGGACTCATGAAATCAGCAGGCAGAACTCAGACATTCATCCAATCACCCAGGCACTTTGTATGCACTCATATAATCACCAGACACTACTAATACAGTCATGCAATCACCTAGGCACTACTCTTACACTCAATCAAACACCCAGGCACTTCTTGTGAACTCATCCAAACACCCAGACACTATTCATGCACTCATCCAACCACCCAGACACTACCCATGAACTCATGAAATTATCCAGGCACTACACATGCACCCATCCATTCACCCAGGTACTACTCGTACACTCATCCAATAACCCAAGCTCTACTGATATACTCATGCAATCACCCATGTAGTACTTGTGCACTGATCCAACCACCCAGACATTACATATGCACTCATCTAATCATGTGAGTAGTACAAATGCACTCATTCAATCTCCCAGATACTACTAATGAACTCATCCAATCACTCAGGCACTCCTCATGCACTCATCCAACCACCCAGACACTACCCATGCACCCATCAAATTACCCAGGCACTACACATGCACTCATCCAATCACCCAGGCACCAGGCACTAGGCGTACACATCCAATAACCCAGATTCTACTAATATTCCTAGGATGGGCTTGGCGTATAAGAACCACTAAAAAACTGATGATCCAATAATGTCTCCCCCTTTTTAACATGTTTTTCTTGTCCAAATGGACAGATCTTTTTTAAAGGTACAATGAATTGTAAGTTGTTTGTTCGATTATTGTTTTATACTGTGATGTTTCGCTTTTATGATATGTTTTTTTATATCGAAATAAAGCTTACTACTACTACTACTAATATACTCAAGCAATCACCCAGGTAGTACTTGTACACACATCCAATCACCCACAGATTACATATGCACTAATCTAATCATGTGCGCACTACCAATGCACACATCCAATCTCCCAGACACTACTAATGAACTCATGCAATCACCCAGGTACTACTCAGGCAATCATCCAATCACCCAGCACTACCTATGCACTCATATAATCATCCAGGACACTACTAATGCAGTCATACAATCACCAAGGCACTACTCTTGTACTCAATCAAATATCCAGGCACTACTCATGCACTCATCTAATAAGCGCATTGAGACCTTTTCTGGTGATAAGTGCGCTATACAAGAACTTTTGACATTTGATATTAATCACCCAAGCACTAGTGAGGCACTCATCCAATCAACCAGGCACTACTTATGCACTCATACAATCACTCAGGCACAACTGATGCACTCATGCAGTCAACCAGGAAATACTCATACACACATCCAATCATGCATGGACTACCCATCTATTCATCCAATCACCCAGACAGCATTCATGCACTCACCACACATACATACACTATTGCACAAATCACTCTCCCATACACACATTCATCCATCTAATCAATTTCACAACCTATCATTTTCCTTTTTTTAACCAGAATAGGTGGTTCTGGCAGAATACTTTTGGGCTTTTTTTGTATTTTCTAACTATTTATATTTTTGTTGCCACTTTTAACATTTTTAGAAAAATATATAAACTTCAATATTCTGAACATGGTGCTTTCCAATAAATTATCAAACAAGAGGCAGGAAAATAAATTAACACTTGTGTGTCTTATATTATCAAACCAATCATAGCAGATATTGACTGCTTGCCAACATACACAAGAGATCGGCACTTTCTACAATGAACTTCAGCATCTGCCAACTTAGGGAAGGCTTGCAGCTGTGGTGATGTCAGTAGACCTGCACAAGAGTTGCTTGGTTGATATAGGTTCCCATGTGCAGCTTGCTCTCTTTTCTCCCTAGCACTGATTTCTTTTGCCAGACGATTAGAATACATTGTCTCTAAATGCTTTTTCAAAGAGGATATCACACAAGAGAATTTACTTTCTGATCCTCTTGATAATACTTCACAACATTGGGAACTGGTCACCTTTCTATCATGCACCTTTTACTCCCCTTCTGGAATGGTAAAGAAGGCCCACACAATGCTTTCTTTCCTTATGTGGTTCTTCCCGTTCTTCACCTTCTTCCACCTGTTCCTCTTCAAGTGCATCAGGAGATGCCATCTTCTTTTTGATGAAGAGTTCTTCAAAACACCACAAAAATTCAAAGTAACTGGACAGAATACACAAAAGGTGTCAAGATATAAAAACACACCAAAAAGAAGAAACAAACAGGTGTTGGATCCTCCTTCTAACAGAATGGGAAGCGTTTAACCAATCAAAAGCTTTCTTTTTATGTCACATGATGTCGCTATGGAGTCAAGTCACCATCACATTCAAGTCGGGTGCCCGTCAAATGTGTTAAATTCGATTAAAAGTATAAATTATTATTAGTAAATCAATTTGTCACATATTTTACAAAACTCTTAAACTAACACACATATTTAAATTATTCATAAGCATATTTAAGACTTTTAGAAATCACGCCGAAGTCATGGCCCCTGTGCGGACCCGTAAATACATGCCGGAACGGTGTGCGACAGCATCGCGGACCCATAAAATAGCTAGAAACTGTTTTTAAATTAACTTTAACATATCTTCATATTTGTTACAGTATTCTAGTACTAAATCACTACCTTTTAAAATCTACATTAAAAATCGTTTTAATTGTATTCAACGCTATTAAAAATATGCAAGGTCGCAACCCTATTGCAGCAGGTGTGCAAGGGAGCTGGGACTATGAAAACCTGTTGTAAACCATATAAAAATCTTTTACAGCTATGCTTAAAAAAGTTTTTTAAATTTCAGTAGCAAACCTCTTACCTAAAAATATCACCTTTTCCAAATATGTATTTTATACTTGTGAACGTATAAGGGGTTCGCGCACCTAACACAGAGACCACAACAGATATGCAACTCTAATTTTATAAACCAAAAAAAAAAGTTAATCTAATTATAGAAAATATTATTGTTGCAGATAATAAAATATGTTTTACACTGCTAATAGTTACCTCACAAAAACTACTCCTAACAAAAGCAAATAAGAAAGTTATGACAAATGGCCAAACACACATTTTCTCTTTTCAAAGTTAACTTAACATGTAATAAAATACTCAGAAAAAATGATTAATAATGGAAAACTGCATAAAATTTCTAAAAGTCCAAAGTCTAGAATTTTATAAAATGACCACCATATTATCATCCATCCTTACATATTTTTAAAAACAGTAAATAAAAACAGCACTTTAAACTTTATAAGACATATGTACAAAATATTACAAATGTATTAAAATAGGAATGATTAGAGCTATTTTTTTAATTAGTAAATACTTTTTTAAAATATTAATATAAATTACTTTCAAAACTACCAGTAACATAGGCATTGCACTTACACAATAGCTTTTTAAAACCTTTGAAATTCACTTAAAAAACCAAAGGTTACAGAGACATTACAGTTAGGATATAGAATTTAAAAAAAAGCTTAGAAATTCACTGAAAAAACAAAGGTAGCAGGGACATTATAATTAGGAAGTAGCATTACAAAAGCTTCGGAATTCAGTTAAAATACCAAAAGGTTTCATGGATGTTATAGACTCAGATTTCAATCACTCAGAGGCTGTGAAATTCAGCAGTTATAATTACCACAGCTAACTCTAAATTACGCCCCCAAATGCACTGCTTATGACCTCACATCTTACATCACTCATGACATGGTCAGTGACAACACTGATGGCATCTCAAATTGCATCACTGATGACATCATCCACAGAACCACTCCAATACCCACTCATAAAGCCATACAGCCTCTCGTGCATTCACTCACACATCCAAATAATCACTCACCTGCCCATTCAAGCACCCATGCAACTGTTCACATACCCACTCACTCCTCCTCAAAGCCACCCACACATCCACTTACTCACCCACACAGCCACTCAGACAGCCATACACTCACCCACACAGCTACTTACACACAGACTAATTCACATATACATCAACTCACACACATACACAGCCTCTCAAAACAGCCACTCACTCACCCATACTCACAAACACACCCAAAAACCCCTTACATACCAATTCACACATCCATGCCACATCTATGCAAACACTCCCATATCTTCACACTCACCTACACAGTATTCACTCAGACACTCACTCTAACACAACCAGTCACACCAACTCACTTAATCAAATACTCACTCAAACAGCCACTCACTTGCCCATACAGACACTATAAACACACAGTCACTCCCTCATACGGCCTTTCATCCTTCTGAGGTCAATAAAATGAGTACAATTGAGTTGGGTAACATTAAACATATGTTATTCAGTGCCAAGATACCCTTCTGGGTAAACATGTGCTTTACAAATACATGTTATGTGATTTGGATTTGGCACCCATCTAACCCCAATTTATCAACCTCTAATGTCATGGTTGGGCAGCTGTAGTATGTAATAATTGATAGACCTGCACTGCTCAAACAGGCATTATAGCATGCATAATGTGAAGCTGTAATGGGATGGGAATTCCTGTTTGAGGGCTTTTACAGGGACTCTACTAGCACGCAAAATTATCCTTAGCTGGTGGTGAGGTGGAGGGGTGTGGTGCAGTGACCAGGGCAGCTGACGCCGGAGCACAGAGTCCACGGTTCGATCCCCGGCGGCAGCTCAGCTCAGCACCATTGATGTGACTCTGGGCAATAGCTCACTTCATTTCCACGACGGCCCCCAGCGCTTTAAGACCCGTAAGGGTGAGTAGTTCGCGCTTTACAAATATGAATTTATTTATTTTATTTATCAGCTGTTTCAAAGAATGATTAAAATGATTGCAAATCCTGAGAGGTGTGTGCAGTATTTAATTGACTATTTCTTTGAGGAAGCCCTGCACAATTGATGCAACAAGCTAAACAAAGGACTGTGAAGCCATGACTTAGACATTATTACTGCAATTTTCAGTGACATCAAATCCAATGTTGAGACCTCCAGGTTCTTGCCATTCATTTACTTTGGTATTAAATTGTTCCATGATATTGGCAGCTGTATTTGATTTCACTATAGAGAACATTGCAACAGTTGCATATCAGAAAATGCTGTGAAAACCATCAGCACCAGTTGGATCTCTGGCTAGATGTTGCTTTACTATATTGAAGTACACACAGTATGAATTGATGTACATGTAGTCTGTAACTTGGCAACTGGTTCTCTTGTTCATTGTAAGATGGCTAGACTGAAGAGCTCTTTCCTCCATTGCTTCTTTAATGAATCCCACCATGCAGTGGTTCAATGTTGGCACAGCAACACTTGAGAAATAGGTCCAGCTCGAAAACTTTCTTTTTGGACAGAGTGTCTACACAGATTCCATAAACCCCTCTCCTTCCATGAAAGAATAACGGAGGAGTTCTAGTGCTAATATTCCGGCCAGGTTCCTATTGTATAAAAGGATTAACTCATGGTTATGGTTGTACGGTGACTCCTTGATTAACATAGACTTGTTGACAGTCGGTTGTTTTTGCAGTGGTTTTAGGGTGATTATGTCACTCTTTTCCTTGCGCCATGATGCAGATGGTGTGGGTGATGACTTAATACTAAGAGTGATAGACTTCTTTCTATGATGATGACATCTTATTCACCACCATATCTCATACCACCTCTTTCGATCTTTTGATGACTTCTTGAGAGGAAAGCTTCCTTATAGAGCCAAACCCTGAAGAAATTGTGTGGTGGTTGAGTTTGACTTTCCCTAGGGTGGACTGCGGCTGGGTTGAGGGTTGGTATAGGTTTTTGGATTCTTGAAATTGTGCAAACAGGTGATGGTGGTACTACATTACTCAGAGCTGATAGAATAGAAGTGTCTCCACTTCCTCTGTACCACTTTCAATATCAATAATCACTGGTTCATCTTCCTTGCTTTCTAGGCTTTCAGCAACCTAACTTTTCCTTTGCTACTGTCATCTGATGGGGGCTTTGTGAAAATGTGGGATTGCTCTTTCTTTTTCTCAGAGGGGAAAGTGAAAACAACGCATTCTATTGAAGAGCAGGCATAACATTCAACAGTCACTGCTGTGCTTAGAGACATTCACTTTGATCTGGTGGTGGTAGTACCCCTGTTGCTCCAGGGATGATCATTCTTCTAGTGTATTCCTGAGCAGATGGCATGCAGCTTTGCCTAAATAAGGATAAGAGTAGATTCTATCACCAGCATCAACGGTATATATGATGGGGAGCAAGGCCAATCAGCTCATCTGATGAGATTGGAACATCAACAAGAAACAGTTGAGAACTGCGCAACATAACACAACTCAAAACTGGCTGAAATATGATGAAACCTACTATCGTTAGCAATACCACCTTCTTCTGAGGTGCTTTGATAGTAGCCATAAATTGTGATACAAACATTTGCAATCATAATATGCATGCATAATGAAACTGGGGTAGACACAAACTAAATGGGCATTTTTTGAGGATCCATAATTCAGCTTAACAATACGATCTTGCCCTTTCTTATGTGAAATTCTACAATATTGCTTGCATTGTAGGGAGGCCTTTTAGGAGATATGATGCAGGTTGGGGATGGTTTTACACAAGGGTGAGGAAGGTTGTCCAAAGTTAGTGTCTTTCCTCACAAATTTGTTTCATGGCATACAAATTCAAAGAAAAGGGGAGAACACTGCTGATATGTCAGCTTCAGTCCTCCCAAGAGCATTATGATATATGCAGTTCTTTGTAACAGCTGTACTCACAATTAATAGTATTCACCATCCAACATAGATGCAGCCAGTGCAGGACATCTATAGAAACATAATTCTGCTATGTTTCATACAGGTGCCCAATATAGACTCAGGTAGCTACTAAACCTTTCATCTATATTTCCCCTTGCCATTACACTACATAACAGTTCTTGGGACTGACCTTTTACCTAGTTATGGTAATGCCTAAATGACATGGGGTTTTCTCTGAAAACTAGCCTCATTCATTATGCATGAAGATTCTTGGAATCACAGCAGGACACAGCAGGACACCATCTCCTGCATAAAAACTATGTACAAGGGTCATTCGTTCCGTCGTCCTAGTCTGAGATAACACAGCAAGGTATAACGCCTGGGGATACCACTTTGGGTATATATACAACATATCTTGCTGAGGTAATCAGAGGAGAAAAGCACTTTCATGCCAACACACTGATGCAAGACACTGAGGTTCCTGCACACAGAAACTCCAGCTCGCAGTGGTCTGACATCCCTTGTGGGGTGTCCATCTTCCAAGACGGGTCCCTCAGTCTCTCACTTCAGGTAATGGTGGTTGACTTTATCCTAGAGGGATTCTTGGCTTTTACACCTACATACATGCTTGGAACAATTAGGTTAATCTAGTTAGGGTCACATCGTAGGAGTATGCTTTCATTACTGTCATGTTTTATATACTTGCCTGTATTAATTGTTTTAGCACTATGGTAGAAATCTACCATTCTTTTACTCAGTTGGTGATTATGATCATTTATATCTGCTTCTGTCTAATGGTTGTTTCAGCAAATCTATTTGACTCTAGAATGACCCTGGTTCTATAAATGCTTATTGAAAAAAGTTCCCACCGTTTAATCTGTGTATCTCTCTGAGACAAAACGGTACAACGTATCTTTAACATGTCTGATACGATGGGTATAGCCTACCTATTTAAGACCATAGGTTCTGGACTGTAAAGCACCTTTCAGACTATCCTCAGAATTATTCCCAACTTCATACACTCTGTGTTTGAAAGCATTTTGGAGGGCTTCCACTGATCCTGTTCCTAATACCAGGAATCTTGATTGTCATTTTTCTGCTATGCAATGGATGTCCCAGTCACCAAGGAGATGGAAAAAACGCTTTTGGAGTGCCAATCCTGTGATCGCATGGTACTCCTTCTGGGCATACCTCACCTTCAGGAACTATGCAAGTCTTGATTCCTATCTTTTCAACCAGTCTGGATTGACTGTGTTCTGCCTGTCCCCCGCTGCCTAGTCTGCAGACACAAATGCATGTTGGCTCTCTGTCTAACACTTCCATTGGTTGCACCACTGGACGTAGATGCCCTACTGGACCCGTTAAAGGCCCATGTATTGCTGTGTCCTCAGCGTATTCCCATGTTGATGTCGGCATTCTTAGAGCCACCACGGGATGCTTCAGATCCTGTTGGAACGGAGGCCGGCTCCTCTACAGGCACACCAGTCATGGAGACTAAACAGGATTCCGCAGCATAGGATGTGGGCACTGCAGAAGATCATCTGTGCTCGATTGACCTAATCTGTGAGGTGTTGCAGGGAACGTCATCTGCGTTGGCAAGCAACAGTGATGTTCCATCTCCCAGCCAGGACACAAACATTTTGGCTAATCGTGTGCTGGGAAAATCGGCCTTTTTCAAAACAACCTAAATTTGGATTATTAAGCAATAGACTACTTTTAAGTGCTGCATGGCTTTTAGGTACTCATAGTTGTTCAGACCATATATACAAACATATTTAAGAGACTTCTTTTAGAGGCTTCTACAGCTTTCAGAAGAATGTCTTTTTTTTATAATACGTTTTCTGTTTCTTGTTAGATTCTTAGATTATCTACGTATTTTTTAGAAGTACATGAAGTATTTTTATATGTCATTCAGTCAGATGAGGAGTGGGTTTTATGTTCCGTACAGGTGCCCCATATTGGCTCAGGTAACAACTCGACCTTTTACCTATATTTCCCCTGCCATTACACTACATAACAGTTCTTGGGACTGACCTTTTACCTAGTTACGGTAATACCTAAATGAAATGGGGTTTTCAATGAGAACTAGCCTTATCCATTATGCATGAAGATTCTTGTAATCACAGCAGGACACCACCTCCTATATAATAACTATGTAAAAGGGTCTTTTCTTCCGTCATCTTAGTCTGACATGACACAGCAAGGTATATCCCCTGGGTATATATGCACCATATCTTGCTGAGGTAGTCAGAGGAGAAAAGGACTTCCATGCCAACACACTGACGCAAGGCGCTGAGGTTGCTGCACATAGACACTCCAGCTCGCAGTGATCTGACTTCCCTTGCGGGGTGTCCACCTCGAGACCAAGACGGGGTCCCACAGTCTCTCATTTCAGGAAATGGAGTTGACCTTATCCTAGAGGGATTCTTGGCTTTTTCACCTACATACATGCTAGGTACACTTAGATGCATCTAGTTAGGGTTGCATCGTAGGAGTTTGTTTCATTACTGTCATGTATTTTATATACTTACCTGTATTCATTTTTTAGCACTATGGTAGAAATCTACCATCCTGTTATGCTGTTGGTGCTTACGATCATTTATATCTGCACTTGTCTAATGGTTGTTTCAGCACACCTATTTTACACTACAATTGCGCTGGTTCAATAAATGCTTATTGGAAAACATTCCAACCGTTTATTCTGTGTATTTCTCTGAAACAATGTGAGCATGAGTGACTGAGCAAAAAGTATCACACTGTTTCCATGGTCCTGATGGATCAGGGTTGTCGTGTTTGATAGTTGCCAGAACTATTCACTCCTTGGTAAGAGGGGTTTCTAGTGGCACTGTAAGCTAGCTGGTATACAGGCTAACATACTCAGTAGGGGTGTCTAGAATCAGTCCGGACACCAGTCCTACAGTGTATGTTGTCTAAATGCGCAGATCCTATATAGGGTCATAGGAACTACATGACAATTCAAGGTATTTGTCTAGCATCCTCAGACAGAAGCCTTTGGGGGTACAAAACAGACTGCTTTCAGTTTTGTCAAACCCATAAATTCCCTCGCTTTATTTGGAATGCAATCAATTTCGCAAGCAATGACTGAACTATCAAGCTCTAGTTGCGCACACGTTCCTTTGAAGAAAGTTACATAGCTACTACTCGCCTATAACACCCAAAAGTCTATGAATTCTCATCATATTAAACAACAAGCATCAGGCGTGAACCTAAGCCTATTGATACATTTTGCTTATAGCTTTCCAGGTCCTTTGAAAGTTATACAGTAAAACAATTATTGCCACTTTATATCTCTTCAGATCCTTGGTTTGAGCCTCAGCATCATCTTTTAGTCCACCTTTTGAAAGCGCCCCCCTGCCTGCGGGAGTCTGCATTAAGTAAAAAGCCGGTTTCGGAAGTGAAATACATCAAAGGAATCTGTTGTCTGAGAATTGACTACACTTTTCTGGAAAGGTCCACAGAGTCCAAAGAGTGTCTCAAGTGTGTGATTTAAATCTCTGGAAAGTATCCAAAAAGCCTTATTTAAAAGTCAAGTGCGGCTGTGAGCTCATTCACAATTTTGTCATTGCTTTTGAAGGTCAGGCTGCAGCTCATTGCAGCTACTGTTGAAATTTGCAAGCACTGAGAAAAATACTTCAAAGAAAGAATGTTTTTATTTGAACTGCACAAATAATACGTTTCTGAATCATAGTAGCATTTACAGATTGTGTTTTGCTGCAAGATTTTTCTAAATGAGAGAAACCACATCTCGCATGCTCACTGCACTGTACAATGTATAATTCTGTAGGATCTGGAAGTTGATTAACGCACCGAAATGATCGCTTGAATTTGAAAATAAACCTGTCCAATGCAAGCATTTTTATTTCAGTAGCGTCATCTTGCCTGAAAACAAACACCCAAGCGGAGGTTATTTCCCAGGACCAGCTTCAGCGTTTGTGGCACCTAGTCCAGTCTTAGTAGGCGCCCCCGTGCAATGACCTCTTTCTTCACAAATTCCCACAATACCACCTTTCAATGGTGCTCCTTATCTCTCCTTAGTCCCTCACTCACATTTATTTATTTTATTGCGCTACTCATCCAATGTAGAGTGTCAGTTCACTTTATATCACAAACATATTATACAGAGACCATGAATAATGCACGTGTGTAAATCAATGTATAGGAGATGTTAAAGACTACAAGGACTAAATAGTGTGGGAGTCACAGCATTCATACTGGTAGTTAGTATTTGATAAAAGTGCCTGTTAGGGAGAAAGGAAGGGACAGATTTACTAAATTTTAATTTGATACAGGAATAAATGTGGAGAACAGTACAGCACCGTATCGACTGAGATATGTGCTGTTGCCCTCTCCTCTAGTGCTTGTTTAACACCTCACAATTTGTATGTGAGCTGTACAGTGCAGCAGATATGCAAAATTGGAAAGGCCCGAGAAAATAAATCTTTTCTCCAATTTTACACCTTTCTTGAGGATGAGTAATTTTTTGATGCAGATCCCTTTCTGCCAAAGTTAGTAGTTAGGGATTAGCACCAACATCTGTTGCTCAAATATGAATTTATTTTGAAATAGTGAAAGACAAGAGGCGTTTGGCAAAACAGGAACAGATGGTTTCATTAAATGCAGCAACCAGGAGAACAGGTCACAGAGTCGGGGTCTGAAGACTGTCTCAAAGCACATTGGTTTCAGCCGTCTTTTTAAATAAATTTTTCAAATAGTCTGTGGTCTTTTTGTCTTGAAACCTTAGGCCTCGTTGCGACTTCGGAAGTTGTTACTGAAGAGGTGGTGAGCCACAGTAAAGGTGGTGCACGTAAGAGTCGATTGCAGACCTATTGGATAAAGCTGTGGGCTGTAGGTTAGCTTTTAGAAAAACATAAATCATTATTCGGTCTCAGACATTCCTGTGCATGTCCTTTTTGGGGCATTTCTGTGCATCCATTTTGCGCAATCTTTGATGAGGTATTGTAAGGAGGGCCCCAGTTTGGGTGTCATTTTAGGAATCAGTGAATTTTTGGTCATGGGTTGCCTGAGTTTTATTTTTTGGGTCTTTTGGTCCTCACCGTGATAAAGGTGAGTGTTTTAGTGGGGTGATCTTCATCGGTGTGTGGATGACTTTTTTTTACCTATAATTTTATTAGTGTTGTCGACCCTTTAGTATCCTTTTATCTCAAGTGTGTGTGGCAGTGGCACAATTTAGGGGTTGTGGGCACTGTTCTGAGAACACGTGGATGCCCCTCTGGTCCCTGCGTGGCGTGTAATGAGGATTTCTCTAATGGAGTTGGGTGTTTGGACTACACATCTTTTCTGGAAGCTTTGTTTTTGGGATACTTTTGGGCTGCCTCCTGCAGGTCATTGGGGGCCTTCCTAAGGTCTCATTTAGTGTTGGTTTTATGGTGGCATACTGGTATGGGTTGAGAAACTGATCTGTGTTTCCCTAGTGATTTGGATCTGGCAATGTCTGGGACAGAGCCTATTGCTCCCTTTGAGGATGTTGGTGAGGCCCCGTTTTGTTTTGATGCGACAAGCTGGGTGCATTTGTGAACATATCCATGCACCATGTGTGCGGCAATGGTCAGCTACAGAAACCATTTCCCTCCTGGTACCACTCTCTCCCTGTGCCGGAAAAGCTGGGTTGGCCTACATCGGAGAGAGTGGCTCTGTCCCAGTGCACAGTAGGGAAGGTGCGAACGCCTTGCATGCGGATTCTGGGACAGAACTGTAGGTCGGGCCACATTGATGATGTCCCACAGTTCTAACAGTCCCTCTCTTTTAGTCTTTTTCTGTCTTACATATTTGGTCTGAATGTGCGCCCTTTTGTGTTCTAATATGTTGGTTTTGAAGGTTCCCCCCTCTGGTCTGGGGAACACATGCATCTAAGTGCGTGTGTGCCATTCACAGCAGAATTTATCTAGCTTTTTAGCCTGCATGGTCAATCTGGTTTTCATGTGGTTCAAAGGTGACTCCATGATGCGTTGGGAACTTCTTAAGGGATTTAGTGCTCTTCTAACTTCTCAAGACTTTTTAGATAATCCTACATTTTACTTTGATTATGGGGAAAATATGTCAAATGGATTATGCTGGCAAGAACTACTTTACTGTGAGTTCGGCTTTAGGACAAAGATGCATCAAACAAACTTTCGCATATGAAAGGTAACAACCTGTAAGAAAGTGCAATGATTCATTTTAAACATTGTAAATTGTACTCTTAACAGTGTAATAGCAAATATGAAAATAGGCAATTTCTTTATATGTACATAGAAACATTAGCAAGACCTAATATTCAACATGAAACACAGTCATCGAATCGGAGATCATGGTCTTCGGTAGGGCTCAACTACTTTGGTTCCTGTACTGGTGGCCATCGGATTTGGGAGCTGTACCTATCCCCAAATCCTAGGTAAAAACCTGGGTGTTCGCTTGGACCAGACTCTTACTATGAAAGATCAGGTAGTGGCTACCATTGTCAACTGCTTTCATATGATGAGTCTGTTGCGCAGTCTTCCCTTTACTCCCACTTTCAGTATGCAAAACTGTCCAGGCTTTGGTGATCAGTCACCTGGACTATTGTAATGCTCTTCTAGCCGCCGTTAAAGGGTCTCTGCCTGATAAACTCCGAGTGGTTAAAAATAACAGTGGCCAGTCTAATCCAAAATATGCCGGCCAGATCTGCCTCTACTCCCCTCTACTCCCCTTTTGCGCTCACTCCATTGGCTTCCCATGCAAAAGAAGACTCACTTTTAAGATCAGCTCCATAGTGCATAAATCGCTAAATGACAAGGGACCCAGATACCTAGCAGAGAAACTCATCCCTTACCTGCCAGGCATACCTTTAAGATCGAAGGGCAAGTCATTTCTTACTGTGCAACGAATCAGGAAAACTCACTCCGGAGGCAGAGCCTTCTCTTATTTGGTCCCTTGCTACTGGAACAAATTTCCTACTCATATACGGAAGTGCACTGATCATCTTCTTTTCAAAAAACTTCTCAAAACCGAGCTATTACAACACTAATGCTACCTGCCTTGTTGGTCTCTGCTGCGCTGAGATACACCTTTGGGGGTGATTCATGAGCATTAGTAGCTAAATTAACATAACATAACAATAATTGATCAGCACCACAATATCAAGAAAAAATTATTCATCAGTTGAATACCACAATGAAAAGAGAAGAGAAAAAAGAGACATTGGAAAAAATTATCATTTTGTGCAAAGAGCCTTAGCTGGCTGCTAGTGCATGCCATTCAATAACGAGGGGAGGCTCTGCGTGGTACATGGAAGTAAGAGAACACGTTAGTCTGTCAGTATCGGCTTGAGGACAAAGATAGCAATAATTTACATGCAGAAGAAGGAACCACGCGATAACTGCAGGCCCTCCTTGGCCAAGCACAAGCTACACCTTACTCTCCATGGTCTGAATTTTTCCCTAACGTCAGAATTGCAACCTATGCCACAACCAAGGGTCATGCGTACCGGCTGTGTCACACCCAGTGGGCCAAGCGTATAACACCTCTCACTTGTTTCGGATACTACCAGTGTTAAGAAACCAATGACACTAAGAAACCTTCTTAAGACTAAAATATTAGGATCACGATGCTGGCTCTATATCACACCCAAAGCCTATGCATACGATCTGTGTCACGTCTATTGGTTCAAGCAGTGAGGCACCATCCCTGTTTCACATCCAAGGTACACTAATACCCTCTGTGTCTCGCCCAGCAGTCCAAGCAGTCCCTGTAGCAAACACAGAAACAAGCATAGCTTCTGTGTCACGCCCAGTGGTCCAAGCCACTAGACAACCCTGACCTTTCCTTTTTAATATTGTGCACTCACTTCCTCGACTTCCCCGGTCCACCACTGTTATTCAGTTTGAGTGGAGGGAAGCTTCGATCAGACACTAGCCGGCAAGTTTCATACTTCCGGTCTGAAGCTGCACCACCACGAAGGTTAGCAGGCTAGACGGCCGCCCCTTCGGTATTTAATCAGCTGATTTCCGCTTCGCGTTCTGGAGAACGCTATTCTGGACATAAGCCGATACACGCAGGAGTGGGAAAGGGCTCCTGGTTCTTGATTTAAAAAGCTTGATTTAAAAAGCTGCATTTTAAAACTGTTAAAACTGTTATTATTTGCGCCGCATTGTAATTTTATTTTAATATAGTGCACTCACTTCCTCGACTTCCCCGGTCCACCACTGTTATTCAGTTTGAGTGGAGGGAAGCTTCGATCAGACACTCGCCGGCAAGTTTCATACTTCCGGTCTGAAGCTGCACCACCACGAAGGTTAGCAGGCTAGTCGGCTGCCCCTTCGGTATTTAATCATCATACCTCCCACAACGCGCAGTGGTCGTGCGCAGAAGGCGCGCCGATGCGCGCCAAAGGCAAGCCCGTCTGCACCCGTCCGCACCTGGACCGAGCCTAGGGCCGCCCCCCTGCTCTGTGAACATCGCAACCCGCGCTCGGATTTTTGCGAGTCACTCGGACCGAACTCACCTCGATCCCGTAAAGAGCCAGATGCCATGAACCGTCGATTGATCTGACCGTTCGTCCCTACGAGAATATTCGATACAGCAACACGCTACTGGAGTCTAACTGAATCATCGGCCCGACCTGTCCTCCACGACACGCGGACCTTTTGGTCCTTTGCCCCTTCCCCTATGGTCCTGATGAAGACCCCACAGCAAGGTTAACCGATCCTGCAACCACTAGAGGGTCGAAACGTCGACTGTTTGTTTTTACTGTGGCAACGTCACGCCAGCAATTGTATATACACTGTACTCCTTGTCGTTTGCCTTTCTTTGATTAATAATACTATGCGGCATGCAAGTTGTTGCTACTTTTTTGATAGCATAAATAAGTGCTTTAAAGATTGATTTTACTGTCACTTAATCTCACCACTGCACTATCTCCTCACCATCACGCTCCCTTTCCCTCCTCGGGGCACTGTATGACGATAATACAGTTGATTGTTTTTGAAATGATGTATATCAAATATACTTTATCCCACTGTGAATTAAACTGTGTGGATAAAATCATCTGTTGTTGAGTAATTCCATTGATAAAGTGTATGTAATCATTTCCTCAAATACACTGGGACCCTCTCCTCTCATTATCTATCTAACCCAGGTCCCAGTGACTTATATGGGTCAACCCCCCTTGTTTATATACCACCACGAAGGTTAGCAGGCTAGACGGCCGCCCCTTCGGTATTTAATCAGCTGATTTCCGCTTCGCGTTCTGGAGAACGCTATTCTGGACATAAGCCGATACACGCAGGAGTGGGAAAGGGCTCCTGGTTCTTGATTTAAAAAGCTTGATTTAAAAAGCTGCATTTTAAAACTGTTAAAACTGTTATTATTTGCGCCGCATTGTAATTTTATTTTAATATAGTGCACTCACTTCCTCGACTTCCCCGGTCCACCACTGTTATTCAGTTTGAGTGGAGGGAAGCTTCGATCAGACACTCGCCGGCAAGTTTCATACTTCCGGTCTGAAGCTGCACCACCACGAAGGTTAGCAGGCTAGTCGGCTGCCCCTTCGGTATTTAATCATCATACCTCCCACAACGCGCAGTGGTCGTGCGCAGAAGGCGCGCCGATGCGCGCCAAAGGCAAGCCCGTCTGCACCCGTCCGCACCTGGACCGAGCCTAGGGCCGCCCCCCTGCCAGTTTCCTGAAAAACAGCCCAGAGAGGAATTTGACCTACGACTCAAAGCAACTTCATTCACTAAATACATTATTTCACTCCTGCCCTCGTATTGAACAGGCCAACCAGCCATATTCCCTCCCTTATGTCTGCCCCAATTGCTCCTTTGTGACTAATAATTATCGTCGCTTACCGACAGACATACCCTATAGTAAGGGACCACTGCCTAAACCTCTTATGGCAGCATTAATAAATGCACGTTCTCTACCCAAGCATAAATACGAAATATTGAGTTTTATTGAGGACCACAATCTCGATCTTCTTATCTTAACTGAAACCTGGGGTGATCTCTCTTGTGGGCCTGATTTTGTCACTGCAACCCCTGAGGGATTCACGAACATCAGAATGGACAAAGCACCCCCGAAAAAGGGAGGTGGCCTGGCCATTATATATCGTAATAATCTCATAGTACGAATGGAATCTGTCCCTATCACTACTTGTGAAGCAACCACTTTTACAATCGCCACTCCTCACGCTACCCCATTCAAAGGCACTCTTATCTACCGCCCCCCAGGACCCTGGGGTGCATTTCTTACTAATCTGGAAGTTTTACTCGAGCCATTAGCAGGCGAAAACCAGTACACTATACTGGGTGATCTTATTTTCACCTAGAGGCTTTAGACAATCCCGACACTGTAGCCCTCTTAAGAGAGATAGAAGTAATGGGACTCCCACAATTAGTCTCTGGTCCCACCCACATTGCGAGCCACCTTTTGGATGGTCTTTTTTCTAGTCATAGATCGCTCAGGATAGGATATGTTCTCCCCTTGACGTGGACCGACCACTTTGCAATTCTTTTTGATATTTTACTAAAAGATAGTCCCTCCCCAACTAATAACCTCTCATCCTCCAATCATTTTAGAGCTTGGAAAAGCATTGATACTCTTGCATCCCAATCATTACTACTGACCTCGCTGCCATCTACTGTGACTGATCCTGAGTTAGGAGCTATTAATTATACCAACTGGATTCAGAACACAGTCAATGTGACGGTCCCTTTAAAGAAACAATCTATCAATAGGGCTTCTAAGTCCGCACCCTGGTACAATGATACACTTAGGCAGGAAAAGCAAATGTGTAGACGTCAGGAACGTAGATGGAGACGAGATTACGACTCAGACCAAAAATCATGCTATAAATTAATGATGTCTAGATATAAACAACTTATCATCATGGAAAAAAGTAAATTTTACAGTGCCCAAATCAACCTTGCGCACGAATCTGTGAAACAACTTTTTCAGGTAGTTACGCGTCTCTCTGGCCAAGCTACATCCATCCCCAACATAGCTACTCAAGACCTTTGTGATTCCTTGGCGGACCATTTTCAAAGTAAAGTTACTGACATTTACACCCAATTTAAGGCACACACAATCAGTATTGCACACCCATCTCCCTCACCTAAGGATCATAATGACTTGGCCTGGTCAGGCTTTACCTTGCTCGACTCTATCTTACATCCTTCCTTTCAGAATTTTACTCAGGTCCCGCCAGAACTGGTATTGCACCTACTCTGCACTAACTCTGCACTACTAACTCTGGCTCGCCGGAAGACCCATGCCCCCCTTCCATTCTCAAGATGTTCCCTGACATTATAGGTCCCAAAATTACTAAGATATTTAACATCATGTTCTCTTCAAATGTCTTCCCCTCCATCTGGAACAAAGCGACTATTAAACCTCTCATTAAGAAAAGTTCTTTAGATTCCTCTAAAGCTGCCAGCTACAGACCTATAGCCTGCCTCCCTTTCCCTGCCAAAATTGTTGAAAACATCATGAATATCCAAATTTCAGATTATATCAATGATAACAACTGTCTGGATAATTCGCAATTTGGATTCTGAAAGGGACACGGGACGGAAACCGCGCCTATTAAAGCCACGGATGAAATTAGGATGACACTCGACGGGGGGGATCAGCAGTGCTTATTTTGTTGGACCTGTCCGTCGCGTTCGACATGGTCGATCACTCCATCTTGATTGACCGTGTCTCAGCGGTGGGGATCACACATGGTGCTAGGGATCTTCTTTCCTCCTTTCTTGCTGATCGAGTGCAATCCGTCGCTTTTGGCAACTTCAGCTCACCATCTTTTACTCTCCCCTGAGGTGTCCCCCAGGGATCCTCGCTAAGTCCGACACTATTTAACATCTATGTGTCGGACTTGGCGAGGGTCATTAAATCCCATCACCTGGCGTTGACATCCTATGCAGATGACACTCAGATTGTGTTGGCTATTAACAAAAACGGAGACAAAGTGGCTTGCAATTTTAATTTAGGAATGCTTGCAATAAGTGACTGGATGTCCACAAATTGCCTTAAGCTAAACTCCGATAAAACGGAGGTCATGGTGTTTGGTAATCTCTCCCCAGCCTGGTCACCCACTTGGTGGCCTGCAGCTCTCTCACCACCTCCTTCCCCAGTGGCCAAGGCAAGAAACCTGGGGGTTGTACTGGACAGTAAACTCTCCCTTATGTACCATGCTAACGCTGTGGTGTCATCCTCATTCTACACTATGAGAATGATCAAGAAACTCCTTCCTTATCTTCCCATGAGTATGGCAAGGACTTTGGTCAGTACATTAGTGATGTCCCGCATCGATTACTGTAATGGGCTCTTTGTGAATGCTCAGGAAAGAGTCTTCAAAAAACTACAGTCGGTGCAGAATGCTGCGGCCAGACTGATCACTGGGACTCCTAAGTTCACACCTATTTCCAGCACTATTAAACAGCTTCACTGGTTGCCAGTAAGAAAAAAAAACAAATTTAAGGCACTCTGCATTGCCTATGAAGCAATTCATTCCCTAGGACCTACTTTCCTAAAAGATGCCTTTTGCCCCTATACCCCGGCAAGATCCCTCCGTTCATCTACTGCATGTCTTGTACAGGTCCCAAGGACTAAGAAAGTCTCATGGGGTGACAGGTCTTTCATAGTAACTGCCACCAAACTTTGAAATAGCCTCCCGTGCCAAATTAAGACCTGCACCTCTCTTCTCTCTTTTTGTAAACAGATAAAAACATGGCTTTTAATCAGTAATCAGTTTCATGGACAGCTTAGTGGACCCACAGCGCCGAGACACCCACAGGTATTTGAGCGCTTAATAAATCTTCTAAATTCCTAGCGTGCCGACTATCAAAAAAAGAGACCTCCTTGGGATTGCCTCCAAGGCTGCCTTGTGACTATACAGCTTAGACACATACAAAAGACAATATGTCAGATTTCTGTTAGTAGCTGGGGTGATCAGGTCATTTTTTTATGCTTCTTCCTTGTTTGTCATACTCCAAATGTTGGGACTAAGGATCAGAGGTAGTTCCTTACCCACTGATGGCAGATTCAGGACAGATCAGGACAGAGGTTACGGATACGCCTAGGATGTCATTGGACAGGGACTCCCCAGTCATGCTGGTGCTGCTTGATCTGTCAGCGGCCTTTGACACCATCTCTCACCATATCCTGCTGAACAGGCATAGGGAGATTGGTGTCAGAGGCCCGGCATTTGACTGGATTCAGAGTAACCTGTCAGATAGAACACAATGTGTGCAGTTGGACTCATTTGGGTAACCTACAACTGCAGTGGACAAGGGGGTCCCTCAGGGCTCTATACTGAGCCCCACGCTGTTCAATCTTTATGTGGCTCCCCTGGCCTCTATCATCAGAAATTATGGGTTTGAAACCATCTCCTACGCTGATGATACGCAGTTGATAGTACACATTGAGAAAAACCCTGCAGACACTTGGGCTAAGTTTATTGCGTGTATGAGGAATATAGCCAGCTGAATGAGGAAGAACTTTTTGCAACTTAACTCCTCTGAAATGGAGATTCTGTTGTTCGGCAAGGAAGAGGAACTGTGGAGTGAAGACTGGTGGCCAACAGAACTAGGAGAAGCCCCTGCCCGCAGGGGCTGGGCCAAGAATTCTAGGGGTCAAAATAGATAATTAACTTTCTATGGAGGAGCAGGTAAAAACCCTTGCAGGTACCTGCTTTGGGACCATGGGGTTACTCAGAAAGATCTTTCCCTGGATTCTACTGAACTCTAGAAGGACCCTTATCCAGTCGCTCCTTATGAGCTGCCTCGACTACGGCAATTCCTTGTTGGTAGGAATCAGGGAAGACCCCCTATCTAGGCTGCAGGTGGTGCAGAATACCGCAGCCCATCTGGCCCTTAACAAACCAGCACGAATCCCTTCTCTCCCTCTCCTGCACCTTTTACACTGGCTTCCCGTTAGGAAGCCTGCTATATTCAAACTATTAGGCATGGTCTATAAGTCTCGCTACGGGCTGGGTCCGGTCTATCTGACGAACAAAATCGCACGCTACCAACCTGCGCGACAACTTAGATCCAGCAATCGCAGCCTGCTCTGTGGTAGGAGAATTAGGAAAGTTAAAATGGGGGGGTCGGGCATTTTCTTATCTGGCCCCCAAATATTGGAATGAGCTCCAACAACCTCTCTGTGCCTGCCCAAACTTTGCGCAATTTAAAAAGTTGCTCAAGACCTGGCTATTCTAAAGAGTGAACAGTCATCTCTCCTCCATTTGCCCCTACTTCTCTGGGCACCGAGATATCCCCTTGGGGATGATTCGTGCGCCTTAAAAATGAGTAAAATAAAGATCTCCACCCCGCGTATTCAGCAGTACTTCCAATCAATTATGACGTTTGCTCACCTCTCTTGCTGCTCAGATTTGAATGTGTACGGGCTGTGTCCTGTTCTTTCGGCTGCAGTTGGGCTCGAAGAACCAATCTCTACTGGCTGGCTCTCAAAAATAATGCTTGAACTTGAATTTACCTTGAAAAAGTTAAAGACAAGAGGCGTTTGGCAAAACAGGAACAGTTAGTTTAATTAAATGCAGCGGCCGGGAGAACAGGCATACAGATAAGTAAGGTTTCACATCAGGCAGGCAGTTAAATAAATTGACACATCTTCTGATAAGCTGCATGATATCGCCAACAAATATAAGGTGCCACTTGCCATTGCTACCATAGATGAAGCTAAGGCTTTTGATAAGGTGAACTGAGCTTTACTGTGGGAAGTATTGGCTGTTTTTGGTTTCAGTAACAAGATGATAAACACGATTAGAGCAGTGTACAATATGCCTATGGCCAGAATATTAATAAATGGAGCACTCTCAAGTAAAATAAGTATCTTGAGAGGGACCTTGCAGGACTGCCCACTTTCTCCACTGTACTTTAACCAATATATGGAGACTTTTATTCAGCTACTTTAAATGGAGATGAGTATAACCCTTTTTAAACCTTTGTGTCTTGTAAGGAAGGTGGCTTTATATGCCAATGTCCTAATATTCTACACACCTGACCCAACGCTGTATGTCTTTTTGTCTTCTGTGCTCTCCAGGAAAACCTTGGTGCTGAGAAACCAGAACCAAATATAATGTCCCCTCATCCTAGGAGAAGACTGCTAGTGTGTAGGGGCATTAGCTTTTTATTTTCCCAAAACAAACTGCTGCTTTGAGAGTTTGTGTGAAAAACAAAATAAAGTTAAAACTTTGGTAGGGTGCCATTAAACCAACGGCAGCCATCTACCGGACTTTTAGTACATTGATGGGATCCACCATAATGACATTTTCCTTCAGTGTGTAGAGATGTCAACAGGGCCAGCGGTCATCTCCAGATTTGGTGGGCAGTAGTCTGTAGCAGTGGCAGTGGTAATGTCTGCCACCACAATGCCTGGCTGTATTCCTCTGCCAAATTCTAAATAAACATTTAGTCATGTTGCTGCTAAAGATCTAACAAGCTCTTTATAGGTGAGGTCACCATAAAATAATAGTGGTTTTAGCCATGAAAGTTAGGTTAATAAAATAACTTTTTGTTTCAAAGCTATTGAAACTCTAGAAAACAAAAGTGTGGCGTGTAAATGAATTCAAGAGCAAGAAGATGTTTCTCAGAATTGTGACTAAGTACAATGAAAATCATATATAATTGCCGAGCTGCTGCAAGGTAGATTATCATAACTCACATAAGTACAGATACAGAGAAGCACAGGAAATGGCATTGATTCACCTTACAGAGTTATTTGAAAACATGAGAGATATATCTTTTGGTAATTATGCTTTAAAGATGTAAAAGAGGAGTGCTCCGCAAGAAAATTAATGATAACCATTGTATTTTTATTGAACAAGCTTAGAAAAGATAAGACTGATTGCGAGGTTGTTGATAATGAAAAATAAGCCTTTTTACATGTAAAGGAGAATTCATGGGTGGACTTTATTCAGCAGCATTACCCCCATGATGGGGGCATTTCCAAAAAGGATGTTTCTTGGATGTGGCACTTCCTCCAGAAACCTGAAGATTTTATATTTCCAACCAAATCTAAGTATTGCTTACCTATCTCTTTGGTAGAGAAAACTCCACTGGTGTAATTTTCTCCAATTTACCACTTCCTTCAGAAATCAGAAGATAATCCATTACCATCCAAAGACACATTGAGCACATAATTGGACTTGGTTAATGAAGAAATGCAGTCCCCTCTTTTGGTATGGTCAAGTGAGAGCCACAGTCTACACAGACACACCGCCATTTGCCTCATGTATGTGGCAGCTGAACATTTATAGTCGATTGAAAAAAATTATAATTCAATCTATAATTTTTGAGACCAAGAACCAGATGTACTGTTTTCTGTTTGAAAAATGCTGGTCACAATTTACAACCAGTATTTTTGGAATGAGTGAAGAATTTTTGAAGCCGGCCTTGGTACTAGTAGGTTGGTTTTTACAATTCTGAATCACAATCCATTGCAAATTTGGGACCACTTTGATTAGAGGCCATCACAGTGATGGTGGCCTTCTGGAGTCAGCAGACCACTATGTCTGTGATTGCTTTTAAATAAAGCAAACTTTTTTGGTTTAAACCAACCCATTTTCCTTAAAGGAAACTAAGTTGCATTTTTTTTAAACTTATTTTTTTAAAGTTTAAGAGTAGGCAGTAGTCCCTTTGACCACTGTCACTTTTCAACAAACTTTTTTTTCACATTCACAAAGAGAAATGGTTCAGAAGGGAAATATTACCTTTTTGCAAAGGTACTACCACCTTTTTGAGGTGTTAATAAACATTCAATGTGTTGCAACCAAATTTCAGTCATATTTGACACATATGACACTAATTCAGTATTTTGGAGGGACGCCTATAACATGCCCCTCCCAGATACTGGATCAGTATTTGTTGTTCACAAATATTAATCAAAAAGTGACACGTTTCAATCATCTCTCAGCTGTCCAAACATCCCTTTGCCCTGGAACATGTGAAATGTGATTTTATGTTTTTGGGTGAAAAACATTTGGGAATTGCAGGTACAGATTGTTCTAAATGATTTTTGAATTTGTTGAGGAGGTAGTTAGCTTTGGAAAGGAAGTGTCTGTCCTTAAGAGCATTAAATCCCCACAGCAATGTGCATTGTCTAACTGCAGCAGAGAGACATCCGCAATTGTTCAAAGATAGCCCTTTCTCAAAATGATAAACTTCAAATGGCTTCCCCAAAACACAGTGTAAAAGGCAGAGACATAATACGTGCTGTTATTGAACCCTTCTCATTACTTCACATGTTCAGCCCCATAGCCTTCAGCTCCTTTCTGGATACAATAAATGTATATCTTTCATTCATGTTTAGCTGCATTTTGTTTGACATAGTAGGATGCCTGAACCAAATGGCGAGAAGAGCATTACATTTTTCTCTTAATGCTACTGTGAGAATTTGGGGTAATTATATAATATGATTGAGGGGCCTTAATGTGTAATACACCTGAAAAACTGTCTTGGGAATACTCAGGTTCGCTTGTAAACCTTAAACTCAGCCCTGTGTAGCTGTGGTTTTGAGCAGCAAGGAATAACAAAGGGACAATGTGTAATTATTTAACAGCACCAAACAGCGAAAAAAGGAAATCACATAACAAGGAATAGACACAACAACAATTTATAAAAATAGATTGTATTTTTAGGAATTTTTGGGAGGAATTGATGATCAAAACTCACTGCGCGATCCAGAGATACAGATTTTATAACTTTAAATACTTTTAAATGCAACTTCAAACAAGCATTTGTTTACAAACATTTTGTAAACTTTTGAAAAGATTGAAAGAGTTAGTTTGAAACTCCAGCCTGGCTTGGGTGATCAAATCCAACATGATGAAGGTCTAGGGGGTTGGAGAAGATACGTTGAACAGATACCTGGCCAACAGAACATTTTTAGGACAAGTCCCAAGCTCTACAGGATGACCACCACAGACTAAAATGGTCGGGTTGTGCTAATGGGAATGCACGCAATAGATGCTCAAAGGATGCTCTTGTTGAGGTGTGGTCAACAGGGATGTCTTTGTGGCTGTCTCTCAGTCCTCGGGCGATGAAGGGTTACTCTGACGACAGCGATCAAATAACTCTATGCTGCAGTAGCCGGCCAGCCGATGCTGGGCTACTGGTCTTGTTACACCGCTGTTATGGCGAGATCCTTGGAGGGCTAGTGTCCTTTGATTGCTACCAATCCAGACTCAGATAGCACTCCTGTGTATGTCAAACAGGGGTCAGACTTTGGCTATCTCGGATTTGTACTTTTTTGCGTCCGGTGAGTGGTCTCGGCAAAACATCAGTGGAGGCTACCAACTTGTCCGTGTTGGCTCTTTAAGCTCTTGTGTCCCTGGAGCGTGTTCCAGGGGATCAGCCACCTGATCCTTGGAGTGACTGAAGTGAGATAATCCCAGTCCCGGAGCCACAAGCACAGTCCAAACTTCACTAGCCCAAAGTGCAGCATGTGCAGTCCTTCCGATGGTTCAGCTTCTTTCTGTGCAATTTCAAGGGCAGCAGGGCAGTCCTTCCTAAGTGCTGTCTTCAAGTCAAGATGGTTCTGCTGAGCTGGTTGCCAGGGGTGTCATACTTATCCCGGGAAAGTGCCCTGAGGGGACCACATGGCCAATCGCCAATAGGCTACTGGGTCCTTACCACCTAGTGACATGTTTCCTGCCAACTGTGGCATCTGGCTATCCCACAGTGCACTATTCTAGCCACATTAAAAATGGTGGGACCCTTACTCAGCTTCCAGAAGCTCTGTAGTCCATCCTAGAGGTGTGCCAACCTGTGGACTACACAGCAATGGGAAAATAGTTTTGGGGATGGGATTTCCCTCTTTGTCCTTGTCTCCAACTTGTCTGCAGGTACAAAAGGCATCATACCCAGGAGTTTTGCTGTAGGTAGCCCTTCAAAGATGACTTCTCCATTGAAGCTCGCCTTTTGGGCTAACACCCCAAGTGGCCTTCCTAGGCAAGGAGGGAACGCCTCACTCTACAGCAACTGTGTTTCTAGCTTAGCCTGAGAGTCATTAACACATCTCCGCAGGCGGGCAGAAAGTTGTCTGTGTGCTAAGGCCTTTGTCTGGCCACTGTACTGGCTGGACAAAGTGGTAACTTAAAAAAAGTTGCTTAACCTTAAAAGTGATATACATCTAGACTTGGGCAACACGTTGCATGTAATGCCATGAATAATTTGATACCTTACAGTACCTGTTAGGTAGTGCAATTCAGAAGTCAGCCAGGCTGGTATGCCAGCCAGCCGGTAGCCTCGTAGTGCAGTGATACTCCCTTAATGGAGAAGGTAGGACACTCCGTGTTTTCTGCTAGTGACTGATGAGGAAGACCAGCTGCAGCCCATGCAGGTAAGAGCGGTGGGGTGCTGAGGCTGAGTGGGGGGGGGCATTTCAACAGACGACGACGAGGGAAAATGAATTATTTATCTCATTTTCCTTAGTTGTCGTCTGTCAAAATCCCTCCCCGCCCCCACATGACCCCACTGGCCCATCGCTGTTACCTGCATGGGCCACGCGCGGCTGAGAAAGACGTGTTTCAGAAATACCACCTATGTTCTATAATTACTGTAGTGTATGCTAAACAACCTCTGTTTTAAGCATAGTTGATCTTTTTTACCGGACAACTGCAACGAAAATGATCATGCTGCAATTAACTAGACTAATAACGTAAGACTCTCTGGGGCATATTCTCAAGAACGTGTGAAAACTATCGCAAAATTAGCTTAACACAACTTTCAACATCGCAGACCATTGCGGGAAAATAATGCTGTGTTAACCAAGTATTCACAACATGGTGGTACCATGTGATAGTCACACAATAACGCCACAAAAATGCGAAATACGAACGCAAAAAAAGCTGTGATGATGCCAAACGTGAAACAAAATGCAGCGAAAACCAGCGACAAGCTTGCAAATCCCACACGTCAGGCGGGAAAATTCAGGGTAAAAGCAGAGTAAAAAACAGTGAGATGACAATGTACAAGCACAACTCCAGATCTGTGACGCAGAACAAATCACCATTGTCCCACATCAGATAGGCATTTCCACACAAACAGCCAAAATGTACATTGCATGCATTCAGTATGTAACCTGCGCCAATGAGGAAACATACATGAAACACACTGTGAAACTACATCTCCTCTTCACATGGATGAGGGACCCTCAACACCCCCTGCACACCGACGTGCCATGTCCATGATCAAACAAGAATGAAAGCATGGACTAGTGTAGGGGCAGTGACTCCCCCTTACGTACATGTCGCCCATGTCATGGGACTTGAGTCACAGGGTGCATCCCTGCAGCATGGCAGCACCTATAGGCCACAAATGACAGCCAAAATGGAATGAATTGGGACACTTGTGAAACTCTGAATAGTGGGATACCATAACAACTGTGACACACAGAACTGGCAGTACGAAAATGTGCAACCTCAACAGCCTCACTGCACAGAGGTGACACACCCACCATCCATTAACAAATTCCAAAATTCCCAGTACTACATGTCGCACCCACACTTGTCTGAGTGAAGTGACTGTGCAGATGAGTGACATGCACGCAGGGAATGTGTTTTGGAATGCATTTATTTGCACATGCTGTACCTGTGGTCAGTGATGGTACTGTCCCATTATTGCTAAAGACCGTCACAATGTGACGTCAACCAGAAAATAATTTGTCAATGATATACTCCCTATGGGCTATTCCTGCTGCGGCTTCAGTGGGGTGTGGTCCCCCAGTCTCTTCTTCATCATCATTGTCCAGTGCATCTGGCACTCATATCCATGGGGCTTTGCTGCACAAACATATGTTGCGCAACACACAACATGCAACGATCATCTTGCACACAATGTCTGGGCTGTACAGGAGCCTTCCACCTGTGACGTCCAGGCACCTGAAACGTGACTTCAACACACCAAATGGGTGCTCCACGATGCCCCTGGTGCGTTTGTGGGCTTCATGGTACTGCCTCTGGGCCTGTGTGTTCGGGGCTTGGAGGGGTGTCCACATGGTGGAGGGCATGCCCGCTCGGGGTTAGGGATCACACATGCCAACTGTTGTGTGTGTCGCTATTGGTGCAGCATGAGCCAAAGATCTACCCTCAACTGCATGTCGAGTTCATCCAGGCAGGTGCTCTACATCTGTTTCAGCCCTGCCCTTACAATGGGCCTATACACACGTGGCCGGCCACCTTCTGCGCACATCATCACTGTGTCATAGTCAGGCTTGTAGACATGCGCAGACAGGCATGACAATGGTGTGCCGTTGGGGTGCAAGTGATGCAACCGCGCTGCACACACTAGTGACTATTCCTAGGGACGAGGGAGGTGCAGCAGTGAGGCTACTTAAGACACATTGATGCCATTCATTTGCAACAAACAGTTCAGGTCAAACAGGAATCACTAAGTCACACATATCACACAGCAATGAACCAGTGAGCCTGCCAACACATCATGCAGTACGTAGTCTTGACTCATGTCTCTCTGCACTGTCACAGGTGACCAAGGATATGCACTCTGTGCGCGTCCATTATACACAACATTACCACCACCAGCAGTGTATGTCGACATGGATATGTCTGTGGTCTGCATACTGCAGTCTGTCCAGCACATCCATGCCAAATTTGGCATAGTGTGCAGTCTCATTCATTGGTCACATTGTCTCCTTCGCACATGCCTGGTTCCCTCCTCTCCTCGCATTCTGCTAATGTGTAGCTGAGGTGCAATGCCATTGATGGCTCATGTACATGGCTAGCCCATGTTCCTACAGTGAGTTGTGCTGTTGTGTCTGGTGGTTGGGCATGTTGTTTGGCATGTTGTATGTGACTTTGTGACATGTGCATTCCCAGAGTTGTGAATTGCCTGATTGTGTATTTGAGGTGTGCGGTGTGTTAATTTGGTACTTACCAACAAGCAGTGCAATTCCATAGGTGCTATCCTGGAAGCGCTGGTTGATGATGGACTGTCGGAAGATATAGGAATCATGCACACTGCCTGGGTAGTCGGCGACGACATTGGTGAAGAGTCCCCGGTGGTCCACTCTTGCCTGCACATTGATGGAATGTGTGTGCTTTCTGTTGCGGTATTTGTGTTCAGTGTCGGCAGGGGCACAAGTAGTACATGTGTGCAGTCAATTGCCCCCAACACGTGCGGGAAGCCAGGTAGGGCATAGAACCCTTGCTTGGTCTTCAGCTGTGCCAAGCTGATGATGCCATCTAGGACAGGTTTGAGGAACTTTGATAGGGCTGGTTGTGAGACTCCTCCGACTCTGGCTGTTGTTGGTTGGAAGGTACCAGAGGCCAACAAATGCAGCACAGCCAGCAGCTTTGTCTGCGGAGGGATGTTGGTTGTTCGCTGTGTTGTTACCATCACCCTGTGGGCTATAATGTTCAGGATGCGAAGGATGGTTGTCCTTTTGAGCCTGTAGTGGGCAATGACATACTCTGGTGTTAAGTCTGTCAGGCTGGTGAATTTTCTGAAGGTCTGCGGTCTGTGACTGCGCTGCCTATGTGGTGGTACGGGAGGGCGAAGGAGGCCAGGGGGGTGGCGGGCTTGTGGGTGGTGGTGGTGGGTGGTGTTGAGGGCCTGTTGGGGCTCTGAGATGCATTGACCAGTAGCTCCATGGCATCTGCTGCCCATCAGGTGTGGCTCTGGGCTGGGCTCCCTTGTCTGATGCAGGCTAACATCCGACTTTACACCAGTTTAGGATAGGTGTTAACTTCCTGCTGATAACTCACCTTATCGCCTGGTTTAGGTTCTTTTCGCCGATCTGGCTGGTCGTTGAGAATGTTGCGGAGTGGTGTTGTTGCGGCATTTTGCACGGGAACCCATACTCTGCATCTCATTAGCGATAGTTGCCGGTGTCATCTGTGGTGATGTTTTTTGGGGCTTCTATCTCAGGTAAACTGGTGATATGGACTGTTAGCACCAGCTTGTGAATGGGGCGATACATTTATTGCCACTTTGGCTGCAATAAAGTGCCGTTAACTCGACGATGACTCCTTGAGAATAGGCACCTTTGTCATGGCTACCACTGGTGAATTAATTTGAGCTGATCAATTCATAGCGCACATCTACAGCAAATAATGGCTTATAAGGGCTGACTTTCTGTTACTCTCTCTGAATAGATTGCGCACGGTCCATGAGACAGCCATTGATCTTTCTAGTCCGACCTAAGACCAGGTAATTTAGCAAAAACAAAATCCATGAAAAGCTAGGGAGTTCTGATTGTACAATAGACAATGTTTTGTCTGTATGACCTGTTGTTTTTTAAGATTCTAAAATGAGTCTTCAACTTGGATACTTTAGCGCATGCAATCCAAAGGCTTTTGCTCAATCCCGAGGTTGCATCTACAGGAATTTCAGTACAAGCAAAACACATTAAAAATCCTCTTCTTCAACAGAGAACTGGGGGCACGTTGAAATGTTTTCATATGATAAAACTGATGCTTGAATACTTTTCGTCACGAATTCTAAAGGTTGGCTGCATGTATTATTCGAATACGTTTAAGAATTCAATGACCTCTGGAACAATAGATATTTTAGAAAAGGTCTTTCAAAGATGTAGTGCCAACAATTGACATTTTATCATGCAATGAATATTCCGCAGCAGCCATTCAAATTAGCAGCACTTTAAAACGAGCACGCCAATTACACAGCTAAGCTAATCTGTTCCAATAGAGTCCACGGAAAAGGTATAACTTTAATTAAAATCTGTCACAAAAACAGTAATTTCATGCTTGAGCTATTTGTGAAAATACAGATGATTTAAATATGTGCTATACTCTTTATTACAGTTCAAAGGTTAAAATATCCAAGCGTATGTAAGCAATGCTTATTATGAAGGAATAAAGACCCTTTATTAAGCAGAGAACATTACAAATTTACTTTCAATTTCACAGTTGAAAGCCACTTAATTTTTAAATTAAAACTCATTAGTATAATACAAATCGGTATGCGATATCTGTGCAGAATTGCTCCCAGAAAATAAACAGATTTGGGAACTGCACTCACCCCACAAGACGAACAATTCCACTTGATGAGTGCACAACACGATTGACAGTTCACCCCCAACCACTTCTTATGTATCAGTGGTTAAGACTGTGCATGATTTAGTGTGAATTATGCATTTAATTGATGACAGATGTCGGGATAAAATCATGTACATCCTCTTTAAGTTGCATTCTCAGATCACAACTACTGACCTGAATTAAAAGCAAACAAGAGCAAACGTTCCAGCCTTGACATTCTGACTGGCGAATGTGAAAAGGGAATATGGGGCTATGAGTTGTGTATATGTAGAGCAAAGCAGCTGAAAACTCAGCATAGATATTCCACTACCACCAATAAATATTTCTTTAAACATTTTCTTTATTCACTATGTCCTGTAGTGAGCTCAGTAGAGTTACAGGATGCCTGGGCTGTGGGTTTAGAGTGCACACCTGTGGATGTGAGTAGGCAGAGCCATGTGAGGTTAGTGGCCCTGTAAAGGGCGGTTCAAGTTGGAGGCAGGAGTTGGTGGTGATTAGTAATAAAGATTTGCACACCAGCTTGTTTGGTGTCTCGCATGAAGCCTAGTGGCTCCTTGACATAACATTATGACAATGAGGAATGGGATCCCGCCCCACTCCTCCTGATTATCAGTGAACAAGCGGCGGACAGGCATTGAGAAGACACAATGGTGAGCAGGCTAAAAGAAACTGTGCTGGTCACTTCGTCTGGCTATCAGAACACTGTACATACAGCGCTGCCGTCACAGGCGTTCAACATTGGCAAGAAGTGGTGGAGGGCAACAATGCGTGAACACCCACCGTAAACAACTAGAGGGGACAGCATATCCTGCAATGTGATCCAAGGACCGGCTAAGAGGAAAATACTGGCAGGAAAAGTTAAGGCCAGTAATTCACTGATAAAGCAAGTATGCGGGTCAACAACATTATCATAACTAGGTGAGAGGGAGAGAGAAAAATAAAAGCAGGCCAAAAGTCTGAATGACTTTTTTTAGCCAACAGCACAAAAGAAGTAGTAGGGGAAAGCTGAAGGGAACATACACATCAGTGGTGGCGTTGCCCCACTGCTATTCCAGCAGTGCAAAAAATAAAAATGAAATGATACTGAAAGTACATTATTAGCATTCTATTTTTATATATGGGAGTCGGGCGGGGCTAGGCTGGACTCTGTGACGCCAGAGCATGGAAAGAGTGGTTTGCACTCCTCTAAGTGCACATGGCGGTTTGGCCAGCCCCCTGGTACCCCCTCAAAGGCAGGCCAAAGAGTCACTCGCACTTGGCATGTACTCCCCCCGTGGAGTACAAGTCCAGCCTCTACAGGCACTGCCTGAGCATCTAAACAGGATGCTCATACCAACTCCAGCAGTGTCGTGATTGGCTGGGAGAGTCCAGAAGCCTGGGTGCTTCCGGTGCTTCCAGCACAGCAGATGGAGGAGAGGTGTGCGGCGGCAGAATGGCGGAGAAGGTAAGTTTATTTTATTTTTTTAATCCACCCCTGCGCCCCACCACACAGAAAGAAGCGCTCACAAATATCTCAAATATATGTACTTAATTGTGGGAAAGGTGACCATGGCCAGCAAATGAGTGGGGCTGTCATCACACCTCATCATAGCAAACATCATGAAAAATACTATTGTGTACCCTTTTCAGAGAGCCATCATAAAAGCAGCAGAACGGGCTAGTTTGTTTTCTTTCTAGGCTCTTCCTTTCCCTCCTTTTCTTTCCACATCTTTCTCCTGTGACCTCACCCTGCGGTAGGAGAGGGCAAGGGACGGACTGGGAGTGGTTTAAGAGAGAAAGGACTCGGTTTGAAAAAGTTCAAGCAGAGCAAAGAGAATGCCCGTTCCAAGCCCCAACCCATCAACCACGGACCCCTCCCCAGCACAGACTGGACACCAGGGATGCCCGGTAGGTTTGTGTGAGCTGCTGGTAGGGATCCAGGCGCACCTTGTGGGGAGAGGGCGCACCAGGTCAAAGTGATGCCCCCTGTTACTGACCTGGACAAAGAGTTTCAAGATGTTCTCCAAGGCGTAGGTTGCCTAAAAGACAAACAGGTGCGACTCCACATTCACTTCACCTTACAACATGCAGCTTTGCAGCACCACAGGCTCTTCAACTGTGCCCTAAAGATGAAGAAGAACTTAAAAATTAGAGGAGGCTGACTTCATAGAAGTAATTGTGGGGCTTAACTCGTGGATCTCATCAATCGTTGTGTCAAGGCTCCCTAAGCTGCCTGGGAGGTCTACATCTATGTGGAAATGTAGGAGCCCAACATGGGGATCAAGCAAGAGCATCACCTAATGCTGACACTTGATGATTAAGTGGGAGAACTCAGAGGAGTGCGCTGGTTCTCAAAGATAGACCTATGCTTAGGCCACCGCCAACTCCTTCTGGCATTGGAATCTATGTACATTACAACTTTCTCCATCCACGTAGGGGTGTGTCTCTAAAAGCAATTGAATTTAAGTGCCTCTGAAGTTTTCCAGAACATTGTACAGGGAAGTACTGTCAGGGCTGCAAGGGGTTCTAAATTTCAGTGACAGAATATTGATGAATCCAGCTACTCTAAAAGAACACCACCACAGGCAGAGAAAAGTCCAAAAATTACTATGAGACTGTGGCCTGACTCTACATAGAGCCAATCACAAGTTGTTAAAATCTTTTATCAGCTTCTTCGAGCACCAGTTCTCTGTGGAGTCCATAGCCCCAGGCCAAAAGAAAGTGTCTGACATCAAATCTCCAAGTGTCTCTTCCTTGATCACTGAAGTAAAGAGCTTTTTTGGAAATTATCAATTAATGTGGGAGGGTCATTCACAACCCGACAACTCTCACAGCCTCATTGAGAGACTTGTTGAAATCATGTACACCATTCAGAACATGAGAAGGAGAACAGAAGGAGGTGTTTTTTAAGACTCAAAAGGCTTTGTGGGCAGATGCTACTCTAGCCCTCTTTGACTCAGCAAAGGATAAAGAGGTATCAATTGATGCCAGCCCAACAGGACTGGGGGCTGTGCTTACCCAATGGACACAATGTGGCGAGTGGGCACTGATCCAGCGGCCTATAGAAAATATATCATAAACAATGCTACCCAACTTCATAACCTATAAACAAAATTCTATACTAAATTATGGACCCATTTATAAACCTGACATATTTTGGGCCTACTGAATCAGGTGGTCAGATTAAATCTATATACACATTATCTACAAACTATATACAATTTTATACATCTGCGGAAAGAATATTGTCATTAGAATAAAACCTAACCATTTAAACGACCACCATTGGCGACGTGATCTAGCTAATAGTAACCTGCACTTCTGAATAACCAAGACCAGCTTGTTTGTCAAAAGTAAGATTTTATTTACTAAATTATGGTATTTTAATTGATAGTTTTATAAAAGTAATTTATTAGCATTGAAGCAAGCATGATTGTAAAGAAACATGAGAAAATTAAAATTTAAGCAAATGAATCAAAGTTAAAGTGAATATTTAAAGTTTAGCATTTCTAAAACCTAAGTCCCTAACTGAACTAAATAGATAGAAATTAAAGTAAAGTTCTTTGAGGATTCTTACGTGCTCCACGCAATGTCCGACAGCACTTCACCCTCATCGGAAAGTCAGAAAGCAGCAGCCAGCCCATCCCTAGGGGCATGACTTTTTATACCTTTCTACGCTAACTAAACTACGCAAAGGAAAGTTTTCAGAAATCTTTCGACGTCCCATTGGCTGAGAGTGACAAGTGACATGTCACCCACATTTCAAAAGTTCCATTAGGTCACTTTTCTTAAGGACCATTGTCTCTTCTGTATGCAACCAGGAGCTTCCTAGGTTTGCAACAAATGTCTCATTGCTTCCAATTGACTTCCGCGGATGCCAAGTTAAGGACTGACAAAATGTTCTTTTTCGACCTTGGCCATGTCCGACAGAATGATGATAGCACGTCAGTTTTTGCTTTGTGAACGCAGCTTTTGACGAACATTTTATTTCAGAATGGGCGTCTCGTGACTTTTGCAGAAGTAAAATTCATCTTTTTGTAGCTCGAGTAAACTAGGCCCAAAAGCAGGCAACTTATGCTTTCTAGTATAAAACAAACACAAGAAAAGTATTAATGTAAGAAATAATGTAGATTCTGTATCCACCCCAAGATTTACTAATTAATTAACCCACCCGATTAATCAAATGTTACCTAGCCAATGCAAACAAATAAAGCAGCGTTTATATCTACCAGTCTTCGTTAATCCATGAGACTTATATGCACCTAGAATAGTAGAAACGACATCACACAGACAAGGAAAAGCAAAACAAGCACATGCTTCTTTTAAGTTTGCAGCAGTTAGTAATGACAAAAACGAAAACAATAAATTATTTTATTATTTTGCACGAACAAAAAGATGCAACAATTATGCACGTTTATGAGCACACATGTTAGTCCCCCCATGTGTAAAGTTTAATCTAAGTTGTATTAGCACGACATATCACAAATCATTAATATTATTATTCATGTTATGGAAATGTGACTTCACGAGTTTAAACAAAATTTTGTTTTCTATCTCGCTCCATCAACTCCCTCATCTGGTGATTAACAAATCACCACACCAGCACTCAAAATTTTGGTAATTTAAATTTCTAAGAAATCGATTCAAATTCATTTGTATCAGTAAACCTAAAAGTCTGTTTCTGCATAATCTTTGGAATTAGCATAACGCTCTCTATGTAACTCCTGTAATTCGATCTCCCTTTCTTCTTCTTTTCTAAGTTTATAGATTCTTTTCTTTTCTTTCAACTGTTTCTTTCTTTTATGTAACAAACAACCTATTTTGTTCAAAATAAAAATGAATACTATTATAATCAAAGGTGCCAAAATCTTGCCAAGAATTGAACTTCCGATATCATGAAACCAGTTTTTAATTGCTTGAAACCTTTTTGAAAGTTTCCCTGTAAAATCATCTTCTTCTAAAGGAATTATCTCTGAATGCATTTGTGTAATATTCTTGATATACATTTCAATATTCTTACTTTCGTCAGGTATATATGTACAACAATGTTGTACATGTAAAATGCCACAGACTCCTCCCTCTTTTGCTAGGAGTATGTCTAAAGCAAGGCGGTCTTGAATTACCATGGATCTAATTGCAATAACTTCAACATTTACTAATTGAAACCCATCAGCTGTGTCAGTTGATAATCTATCAACTATAGTGGATAATTTTCTAATTCTCCCTGCATTTAAGGTTATACCAACAAAAGGTATTACTGCTTGAAAAATATCTCCCAGAACTTCAGTAAAAGTTTCTCTTTTAACTCTATTTACATAATTATGAATTTTAAACAATCCTTCTGAATCTCTGTCAACATGAAACACTTTAGGAAAAACAATTCCCACATAACAAGTTCCATACCAGTGGTCTGGAAGGTTGTAGTAGGCTTTGTCACCACAAACAAAATAAATCCCAGGAAAGATTGGATCTTTTCCACCTTTGAATCCCCAACCTCCCAAAATTTGATAAGTATCTTCACAGTTACTTGCACCTACAAAGTAATTATCAAAAAGTGTATTATCTCTTCTAATGCAAAGCTTTCCACTAACTGGTTTGTCTATGTGAATTGCAATATTTTCAAGCATTTTGCCATTTAACTTCTCATCCTCTTTCTGCCAGAAATTAGACTTAGTCTGCTTGACTAATTCATTCCTCTTATAAATTGCTCTTCTCTCCTCAACCATATTCAAAAATGTCTTTCCTTCAGCACTTAATTTACAAGTTAGATTATTTTTATAAGCATACTCATAAGTAAGTTCGTTAGTAACAAGGAAAAATTCTCTCATTTGCTTTGCTTTCTTGTGCTTATTTAAAGCATTTTCAATTTTAATATTTGCAAAAATTTCATCATAATTTGAATAGTAATATTCTAAACGTCCAGTTTGATAAAATAAACTAGTTAACACACTACATGTTACAGCATAAGTGAGAGGAAGCATATTATATGTTACTCCCTCAGAAACAGAAGCAGGTAACTTAACGCAGACGTAGCAGTCTTTTGCATCCATTACCTTAACATATTCACTCAATAGCTTTGTAAATGTATTACTTGAAAAATCACTAATTGATTTATCTTGATGAATGTTAGGCTGATGATCAATAACTTTTGCAGACGCACTATGTTTAGTTTGGCTAACCAGAGCTTTGCTTGTTATGTTAACTTTGTGTAATTCTCTATTCATCTCCAAAGGGATAATCACAGCTAAAATCAACCAGAGCAGAATTAAAATGAGCAGACACACCAGAGTCATCTTACAGCATCTTTTAAAAACAGAACACTTTGAAGTGCTCTCCTTAACATAAGGCATTTTTGGTTAGTTTTAGCCTTAAATAAAAAATAAAAAAAATTTAAAATCTAAATTTATATTTACACCCCCCTTTTAAAATATTTATTTATTTTTTTTTTTTTTTTTAAAACCCTAAACAAGATTTCTTCGACCTTATGTCATACATAAGTTTTCTTCAACTAAACAGTTTTTCTTCAACCTTGTGTCAACTAACAAATTTTCTTCAGCCTTTTGCCAATTTAATATATCTGTACTTCAATCATTGTCACTAATTTCTTGGATTTCGTTTTCTTCTTCACTACTATCATATATGTCAATAACAGGTGGAATTACTAAGTAAGTCCACTCAGGAGACTTGTATTTTTGGTTTGGTCTTACTATTCTCTTCCCTTTTCTCGATATCACTTCAATTTTTCTTCCAACTCCAACTTCTTTTCCAGGACTCTTTTGACTACTGATTTCTTCAACTTGTTCTTTCGGTTTCTTGATCAATCTGACTCTCAATCTTCCACCAGGCCAGTAGTCTGCTTTTCTCACGTACTTCTTTTTTGGTTCAGAATTATTTGATTCTGACTTCCAAGTCCTTTTCTTTCTGTTTTCACTTTCACCATCCACGTCACTTTCTTCAGTTTCGTAGTCTGAAATTTCAATTGACTCAGGAACTTCTCTATTCGGCAATTTCACTCCTTCAGGAACTTCACTTTGTCTTCCATCACTGGTACTCGGTAATTCGTCTTCCTCCTCTTCTTCAATTACCCTCAACTTCCCAGATTTCGGATTTTTGTTCCTTACTTCAGAGTTTGTTCTCTGCCTTTCGATACTCTCCTGGTCTGAAACTTCTTTTTGTTTTGCTTCTTTGTCTTCTTTAGAGACAACCGAATCCTCAGTTATCTTTCCTTTTAACAGATTCTCTTCACCTTCAGAATCTATTTCAATTATTTCCAAGTCTTTTCTTGTCAAATTTCCATTCACTGGCACAGTTTCCAGATGTCGACTTTCTTGTCGATCTTCAGAATCTGGATTTATTTCACCTTCTGTTTCGCCTTCTGCTTCAGAATCAGAATCATCTGTGGTATCACTTTCAACATCAGAACTCTCAGGAGTTGGTACTGGAATAGTATGACTAGGATGAATCCAGCGTTTCAATCCTCTGCACTTTACAGCATTAGTAGTGATCAAAATTATCTGCCTAGGCTTCTGCCATCTAGGAGCTAGACAATTCCTTCTCCGATGTACTTTCGTTCTGACCCAATCGCCAGGTCTCAGATCATGTGTCAAAACCTTTTCATCTGATTGTGCTTCAGTTCCCACCTGATTAGACACAGAAGTTACCATATCAGATAACCTTTTACAGTAATCCAAAATAGCACTGTCATTTATGCTCAACAGTTTACCTACAGGTACAAAAGCTTGCCTCATAACTCTTCCCATTAAAATTTCATGAGGACTCAAACCTGTCTTTTTATCTGGTGTACTTCTTAATGACATCAAAACAAGTGGAAGAGCATCAGTCCACTTTACACCTGTTTCAAGACACATTTTTCCAATTCTGTTTTTAATTGTTCCATTAATTTGTTCAACCACTCCTGATGCCTCTGGTCTGTATGCACAGTGTATCTTCTGCTCAATGCTCAAAGCTTCGCAAATTAACTTCATCAGTTTGTTATCAAAATGGCTTCCTCCATCACTCTCAATAGTGACTGGAAAACCGTACCTTGGGATGATTTCTCTGAGCATTAGTTTTGCTACTGTAATTGAATCACAATGTCGTGTAGGGAAAGCCTCTACCCATCTTGAAAACAAGCAAACAATTACAAGCACATATTTCAAACAATTGTGTAAGGGCATTTCAATGAAATCCATTTGTAACCTGGTAAAGGGACCACCCTCTCGACCAATTATTCCTGTCCCCACCACTGATTTTCTGTTTGGATTCATTTGTTGGCATGACAAACACCTTTGACAAAAAGATTCTGCAATAGTTCTAAACTTAGTATTGAACCATGTTTCTCTGAAAAGTCTAACCATAGAATCTCTTCCCAGATGTGCTGGACCATGATATAATCTGGCCATGTCAGCAATCAAGCAATTTGGTAAGACTACTCTGCCATCTTTGTAAACCCACACTCCATCTTCTTCACGTGGTCTATAATCTGATCTTAACCACAAGTCTTTTTCTTCATCATCTGTTTCATTTTGTAAATCTCTGATCTCATGCCATGTTTCTACAACTGTTGTTAGCATTAATGAATTTGAATCAGTTTCTTTACTCCTCTCCCGATTGTAAGAATAATTTTTCCTTGCGCAGTATTTAGCTGTTTCATCTGCGAAGGCATTTCCCTTGGAAATATAATCAATTCCCCTAGTGTGCGCTGCACACTTAACAATGGCGATTTCTTTTGGCAATTGTATTGCTTCAATTAATCTCCTAATGAAAACTGCATTTTTAATTGGTGATCCTGCTGATGTCATGTATCCTCTCTGTGACCAGAGTTGTCCATAATCATGCACAACTCCATATCCATACTGACTATCAGTAATGATGGTAACTCTTATATCCTTTGATATTTCACATGCACGAATTAAAGCAATTAATTCAGCCACTTGTGCTGAACGAACTCCTTCAAGACATGATGCTTCTTCGACATCTGTGACTGTACAAACTGAATATGAAGCTTTTAAGACACCTCCTTCGGATCTTAAACATGAGCCATCTACAAAGTAGACAAAATCCGATTCAGACAAAGGTCTGTCTTTGATGTCTTTTCTTGGTTTAGTGCAGAATTCCATGACATCTAAACATTCATGTTCTGTTTCAATGTCATCAACAATTTCAGAATCAGGCAGTAATGTAGAAGGATTCAGATTTAAACATCTTGAAATCGAAACATTATCTGCTCCTAGTATGATTTTCTCATACTTTGTCAATCTGCTACTTGTTAAATGCTGAGTCTTACCTCTTGTCAGTAATATTTCTACTGAATGAGGCACAAAAACTTTCACAGGAAATCCCATAATGATTCCCTCACTTTGTTCGAGGCTAATACTTGTAGCTGCAACTGCTTTCAAGCAACCTGGTAATGCTTTTGCAATTGGATCAAGAACTGCAGAGAAGTATGCAATAGGTTTCTTTAAATTTCCATGTCTCTGAATTAACACAGATAATGCACATCCTTCTCTCTCACTGCAATACAGTTCGAAATCTTTCTCATAATTTGGCATACCTAAAGCAGGAGCTTGGCATAAACTCTTTTTCAGGTTTTCAAAAGAATCCATCTCAGCATCATTGAGAATAATTGGATCCTTTACATCTGACTTTGTCAGTCTTTGTAGTGGTTTTGCAATTACTGAAAATCCACTTATCCATTGTCGACAGTAACCAACCATTCCCAAGAACATTCTGACCTGTCTTTGTGTTCTTGGTGGTAACATTGCTTGAATCATTTTTATTCTCTCTATTGTTACTTGTCTTTTTCCCTTTGCAATTCTGTGACCAAGATATTTTACTTCTTGTTTGCAAAACTGTAGTTTTGCTGGGGACACTTTATGTCCTTCTTCTGCAAGGCGATTTAACAGAATTATTGTGTCTGTCACACAATTTTCTCTTGTCTTTGCAGCTATTAACAAATCATCAATATACTGCACTAGCGTAGACCTACCAGGTAAGTCTAGGTCTTCTAATGATCTTTTTAACAGTTCATTAAAGATTGAAGGACTTTCTGTATAGCCCTGAGGGATTCTTGACCATCCCAGGGTCTTACCTTGGAATCTGAAAGCAAAGATTTCATAACTGTCTGGATGTAAGGGAACAGTAAAGAATGCATTGCAAAGATCAATGACTGTATACCATTCAGCATCATGTGGAATCTGGAATAGAATTACTGATGGATTTGGAACCACTGGACAACATGGAACGACAATTTGATTAACCTTTCTCAAATCTTGTACGATTCTAAATGTTCCGTTAGACTTTTTAACTCCCATAATTGGTGAATTACAAGGACTACTCTCCATTTCTTTTAATACACCTTGCTTGATTAATTTTTCAATTATAGGTGTAATACCTTCAATTGTTTCTGTTTTCATTTTATATTGTGGAATGTTTGGAAATTATATTCCCTGTTTCAATGTAATTTTTACTGGATCTACGTTTTTCATCAGACCCATCTCATTTCCAGTAAAATCCCATATTTCAGATTTCACTGTTTCCTTGAGTTCTTCAGGTAAATCCTTTTCTTCAAATGCAGGAAACAATTTTGTTTCTTCTGCTTCCATCATCATCATTGTCATTCTGTATAAACCATCTTCCTCCATTGTTTGTAACTCAACTCCATCAGGAGAACAATATATTCTACAATTCATTTTACATAGGATGTCTCTGCCCAATAGATTCACTGGACTACTATTACAAACCACAAATCTGTGTTTGTCTCTGTAATTTCCAATTTCAACTGGAACTGGATCAGTTAAGTCAGTTTTAATTTGGTGATTACTTACTCCGACAACTTGGATGGTATCCCCAGAGAGAGGTAGGTTTTCAATTTCCACTGATCTAACAGTAGAACGGGTAGCACCAGTGTCCACTAGAAAAGTGATGTCTACATCATTAACTTTTCCGTTTACAAAAGGACCAGACTGGTCAACCTCAAGAGTGGCTCCAACAACACACTCTTCCTCCTCTCTCGGGCACCGTCAGCAATAATCATCAGAATCGCTGTCTTGACTTTCTGTTAATAAAAACTGTTGTGAAGCATTTTGCATTTGAACTCTTTGCTGCTTTTGCTGTTTTTGTGGTTTTATTACCTGTTCACTTCCCTGAAATCCCACGTTTGGATTATATTTTTGGACTCCCCCACAATTCGGAAAAGGTGGTTGTGGCAATTGGTCTTGACGATTATTCACCTGTTGCTGTTGCTGTTGCTGTAACTGTCGCTGAATATTTAATTCGTTTAACCCCTGTTGCATCTGTAGCTGTCGCTGCAGGTCAACACCATTCTGCATCTGTGGATTCAATAAGGGATTCTTTAAGTTTTTAGGAGGATGAGGACACTCGTCTCTCCAATGTCCAATTTCGCCACAATTAAAACAAGGTAATCTTTGTTTCAACTCCTCAATTTTTGGGCTAAATTTCTTTGGGAAATTATTACTTTTAAACTTTCCTTGTATCTGGTTTGTATTTCCAGTTTGAACAAAATTAGTGTTCTTATTACCCATGCTGGCAATCTGTTGCTCAGCCACTTTTACCTGAGCCCACATGGCTTTCTCCTTGAGCTTCTTCTGTTTTACTTCTATTTCATCGCTGCAATATTTAGCTTTTCTTAGAATATCATCTACAGATAGTGATTGCCATCCGACAATGCTATTTCTGATCATTTCTCCAATTTCAGGTTTTAGTCCATAAACAAATCTATAGACAAAATGGCTCATGTCTTTTTCGTCTAGTTTTTCATAACCACTGTATTGTTTAAAGATTAACAGTAGTCTTTCATAAAAAGAATGAACTGATTCTTTTGTTTCCTGTTCTGTCCTTTCTATTTTAACCCAATCGACTTCTTTGGGTGGAATTTTGTTTTTCATCCAAACAATCACTTTTTCATAACAATCCATTACAAGTGGATTTGGAGCACCTGTTTCTTTGATTCGCTCAGGTTCTGTTTTTGGCCAACTAATTGATATCTTGCATTCTGTCCAAAGATCTGATGGAACGACAATATCAAAAAATCCATCTAAATCAATCCACAGAACTTTTGACACTTTGATAAATCTATCGACTTGCCTGTACCACTCAACTGGTTTTTCCCTCAATTTCGGAAAGTCATTTGTAAATAACAGAATGTCCTGTCTCGACCAAGGGACATGAACATATCCTCCACCTGCAATTTCTCTCATTGGAAATTGTTTTGACAATTTTTCCAATCTTTCATCTTCCTTCTTTTTCGTCCATTTCACTCTCCATTTATTCAGTTCTCCTAGCTTTTTGATATAGACAATCAAATCTTTTATATGTACTATTCTTCCCATTGAGTTCAAACTCTCAATGTCACTTTCTGAAAAGTCTAATCTGTAATGTTTCGCAAAATTCTTTTGTTTGCTCACATCAATTTCAAGTTCTGCTGCTAGATCCTCTAGTTGATCATATTTATTTTTTGTTTTCCATTGTATGCTTTTGCAAATGAACAGTAGTTCATCATCTCGATAGTAATTTAAACTATCTGGACCGATTGTTCCAATTATTAATTCTTCGATATTCGCTTTTAATTTGGCCACATCAAGTTTTGGTGTGGTTACCCTGACTTCAGGACTCCCTATATCTGATATAGCACCCATTGGTGTTTTTGGAGATAAATCCTCATTAAAGGTTAAATCAGGCATTCTCGATTTAGAAGAGTTTATTTCAGATAAGTCTGAATAAAATTTTTCAGCAGCCTTTTGAATTTCTGTATTTAAAGGAATAGTTAATCCTGTTTTGTTTGTTTCCTTTTGGTCAAATACAGGCTGAACAGGACCAATCGTTACTGGAACTGTCACAGCTTCCATGCCTTTTGTCATTCTTTTTATTAATTCTTCTTTAGATCTTAAATATTCATTATAATCAACATCTTCAACATTTCTTGCCTCTCTTGTATAATCTTTTGGAGCTTCTCTTGCCCTTGGAGCCATTGTAAAATGTCTACCTTCATTTCGAGCATTATCAAATTCTGGTCTTCTAGGAGTTTCAATGATTTCACAATTATTTGGATAAAGTTTAGGAGCTTCATTAATTGGAGGTGCACTCGGTGAAGTTTCAGTAGAAACCACCGGAGTAGACCATGATCTAGGAGGTCTCAAAGGCTGATTCTTTCTAGCAGTTGTATATATTTCTTCCATTACTGCATCCTCAGATTCACTTTCCATAGATTTCCCTGTAGGAGTACCCATTACCATTTCCTGAATTAAATACAATCCTTCACTCATGTTTCCCTGTCTCCACATTCGTAATCTATCTTCATGAGTTTCTCTTTTCCAAGGTGGATTTTTAGAAGGTCTTTTGATTCCACTAGCTTCTCTTTGTAACTGATACATCTCGTCTTCCCACTCAACTAAAGCTTCAAATTGAGTTGGTCTCGGTTTCGGAACAAGAGCATTCATTTTCTCTCGTAAATTTCTCAAGACTTTTACATTAAATGAACCATCATCAGGCCAAGTTAAAACACCGTCGTTCTTAGTATAGCGTTTCCAACTATCGAACCATAAGACAGTATGATATCCATATTCACCTTCCATGTACGCTGCAGGTGTTTTATACTTATGAAGTAATTTACCACCTCGCGTTTCGATTTTCTTGTCAGGTGAAAATAAATTCTTAAACTTCTGAAATAATGTTGGCTTTTTCTCAACATGTTTAAAATGATAACTCATTTTTAAGAATTAAATCTAATTCACAAAATCGTTTGTAAAATATTTCCGGGATGTTCCGCAAAACAACCAATCCGTGCGCGAAACACACCAACAAGCCAATGACAGTTGAGCTACGTCACTTTTCTGCTCAACCAATAAAATCGGAGTTTTTCTGAAGGACCAATCAGCTTACAGGTCGTCAGAGACTCAAGAGCCAATCAGAATATAGTTTGTGACGTAGGTCACCCAATCCCAGCGCGGCTCTGTGACGTACACAGCAGCTGCGGTTTCTCGTTTCTCACTCCTGGCGCTTACCCCTCCTTCACAAAATCTTTTCACAGCGCCATTTTAAGAACACTTTTCAGTGTAAATTAATTCTTAACAATGACTATAAGGACAACATCTGTTCGTTTCACTATTTAGGATAGTTTACATACATTCAAGTATCCACACTTCGGAATAGACGGCGCTATTCACACTAAGGATAATATCCAATTGTCAGTAGAGTAACCCTTACCCCACCCTTCTAACACGTATAATTATGAACTCGCTTTGCTCTGAACGCACCGCGAAGTGACAGTTCTAAGAGTTCCACTTGAACATAAAATACAAATCAAACTCGCACTTCCACACTGAAAATTCCCTAATTTCAAACACACATGAAATCCGTACAGGACTCTCACCTGTTTATAGAGATCATGCACCGTTAGCAAAATAACGACGTTATCCGTACAGGGCTCTCACCTGTTTATAGATATGAAACATGTACCCGTACAGGACTCTAACCTGTTTATAGATAATCATGCACCGACGCTAATTTACCCTTCACTCAAGCTCGGATATAACTAATACTCTTATCACAGTGAGTTTTATGGAAGGCGCTTTGTCCCTATTCTCATGCTGCTTTAGTTTCTTAGAAAACCCTCACTATACAAGATTCACACCTAGCCCTAAAACTGTGCTGCTCGGCGACAACACTATGGTACACGGCGATACCTCTTGTGATACTCGGCGATATCACTACAAACAGAACAGATGGCTTGCGTGACTAATTTCTCGCCACACAATCTATACCGGTATAGCTTACAGATAGCACGAAAAACGAACTCAACATGTGTTAAAACATCGATCCTATTTCCATACCATAAAACTTTAGTAACCCTTAGCAACCAACATATTACCTTGGTTACCTTTAGCAACCATCAATTTCTGCTACCAGAGAATTGATCCAGCGGCCTATAGAAAATATATCATAAACAATGCTACCCAACTTCATAACCTATAAACAAAATTCTATACTAAATTATGGACCCATTTATAAACCTGACATATTTTGGGCCTACTGAATCAGGTGGTCAGATTAAATCTATATACACATTATCTACAAACTATATACAATTTTATACATCTGCGGAAAGAATATTGTCATTAGAATAAAACCTAACCATTTAAACGACCACCATTGGCGACGTGATCTAGCTAATAGTAACCTGCACTTCTGAATAACCAAGACCAGCTTGTTTGTCAAAAGTAAGATTTTATTTACTAAATTATGGTATTTTAATTGATAGTTTTATAAAAGTAATTTATTAGCATTGAAGCAAGCATGATTGTAAAGAAACATGAGAAAATTAAAATTTAAGCAAATGAATCAAAGTTAAAGTGAATATTTAAAGTTTAGCATTTCTAAAACCTAAGTCCCTAACTGAACTAAATAGATAGAAATTAAAGTAAAGTTCTTTGAGGATTCTTACGTGCTCCACGCAATGTCCGACAGCACTTCACCCTCATCGGAAAGTCAGAAAGCAGCAGCCAGCCCATCCCTAGGGGCATGACTTTTTATACCTTTCTACGCTAACTAAACTACGCAAAGGAAAGTTTTCAGAAATCTTCGACGTCCCATTGGCTGAGAGTGACAAGTGACATGTCACCCACATTTCAAAAGTTCCATTAGGTCACTTTTCTTAAGGACCATTGTCTCTTCTGTATGCAACCAGGAGCTTCCTAGGTTTGCAACAAATGTCTCATTGCTTCCAATTGACTTCCGCGGATGCCAAGTTAAGGACTGACAAAATGTTCTTTTTCGACCTTGGCCATGTCCGACAGAATGATGATAGCACGTCAGTTTTTGCTTTGTGAACGCAGCTTTTGACGAACATTTTATTTCAGAATGGGCGTCTCGTGACTTTTGCAGAAGTAAAATTCATCTTTTTGTAGCTCGAGTAAACTAGGCCCAAAAGCAGGCAACTTATGCTTTCTAGTATAAAACAAACACAAGAAAAGTATTAATGTAAGAAATAATGTAGATTCTGTATCCACCCCAAGATTTACTAATTAATTAACCCACCCGATTAATCAAATGTTACCTAGCCAATGCAAACAAATAAAGCAGCGTTTATATCTACCAGTCTTCGTTAATCCATGAGACTTATATGCACCTAGAATAGTAGAAACGACATCACACAGACAAGGAAAAGCAAAACAAGCACATGCTTCTTTTAAGTTTGCAGCAGTTAGTAATGACAAAAACGAAAACAATAAATTATTTTATTATTTTGCACGAACAAAAAGATGCAACAATTATGCACGTTTATGAGCACACATGTTAGTCCCCCCATGTGTAAAGTTTAATCTAAGTTGTATTAGCACGACATATCACAAATCATTAATATTATTATTCATGTTATGGAAATGTGACTTCACGAGTTTAAACAAAATTTTGTTTTCTATCTCGCTCCATCAACTCCCTCATCTGGTGATTAACAAATCACCACACCAGCACTCAAAATTTTGGTAATTTAAATTTCTAAGAAATCGATTCAAATTCATTTGTATCAGTAAACCTAAAAGTCTGTTTCTGCATAATCTTTGGAATTAGCATAACGCTCTCTATGTAACTCCTGTAATTCGATCTCCCTTTCTTCTTCTTTTCTAAGTTTATAGATTCTTTTCTTTTCTTTCAACTGTTTCTTTCTTTTATGTAACAAACAACCTATTTTGTTCAAAATAAAAATGAATACTATTATAATCAAAGGTGCCAAAATCTTGCCAAGAATTGAACTTCCGATATCATGAAACCAGTTTTTAATTGCTTGAAACCTTTTTGAAAGTTTCCCTGTAAAATCATCTTCTTCTAAAGGAATTATCTCTGAATGCATTTGTGTAATATTCTTGATATACATTTCAATATTCTTACTTTCGTCAGGTATATATGTACAACAATGTTGTACATGTAAAATGCCACAGACTCCTCCCTCTTTTGCTAGGAGTATGTCTAAAGCAAGGCGGTCTTGAATTACCATGGATCTAATTGCAATAACTTCAACATTTACTAATTGAAACCCATCAGCTGTGTCAGTTGATAATCTATCAACTATAGTGGATAATTTTCTAATTCTCCCTGCATTTAAGGTTATACCAACAAAAGGTATTACTGCTTGAAAAATATCTCCCAGAACTTCAGTAAAAGTTTCTCTTTTAACTCTATTTACATAATTATGAATTTTAAACAATCCTTCTGAATCTCTGTCAACATGAAACACTTTAGGAAAAACAATTCCCACATAACAAGTTCCATACCAGTGGTCTGGAAGGTTGTAGTAGGCTTTGTCACCACAAACAAAATAAATCCCAGGAAAGATTGGATCTTTTCCACCTTTGAATCCCCAACCTCCCAAAATTTGATAAGTATCTTCACAGTTACTTGCACCTACAAAGTAATTATCAAAAAGTGTATTATCTCTTCTAATGCAAAGCTTTCCACTAACTGGTTTGTCTATGTGAATTGCAATATTTTCAAGCATTTTGCCATTTAACTTCTCATCCTCTTTCTGCCAGAAATTAGACTTAGTCTGCTTGACTAATTCATTCCTCTTATAAATTGCTCTTCTCTCCTCAACCATATTCAAAAATTTCTTTCCTTCAGCACTTAATTTACAAGTTAGATTATTTTTATAAGCATACTCATAAGTAAGTTCGTTAGTAACAAGGAAAAATTCTCTCATTTGCTTTGCTTTCTTGTGCTTATTTAAAGCATTTTCAATTTTAATATTTGCAAAAATTTCATCATAATTTGAATAGTAATATTCTAAACGTCCAGTTTGATAAAATAAACTAGTTAACACACTACATGTTACAGCATAAGTGAGAGGAAGCATATTATATGTTACTCCCTCAGAAACAGAAGCAGGTAACTTAACGCAGACGTAGCAGTCTTTTGCATCCATTACCTTAACATATTCACTCAATAGCTTTGTAAATGTATTACTTGAAAAATCACTAATTGATTTATCTTGATGAATGTTAGGCTGATGATCAATAACTTTTGCAGACGCACTATGTTTAGTTTGGCTAACCAGAGCTTTGCTTGTTATGTTAACTTTGTGTAATTCTCTATTCATCTCCAAAGGGATAATCACAGCTAAAATCAACCAGAGCAGAATTAAAATGAGCAGACACACCAGAGTCATCTTACAGCATCTTTTAAAAACAGAACACTTTGAAGTGCTCTCCTTAACATAAGGCATTTTTGGTTAGTTTTAGCCTTAAATAAAAAATAAAAAAATTTTAAAATCTAAATTTATATTTACACCCCCCTTTTAAAATATTTTTTTTTTTTTTTTTTTTTTTTTAAAACCCTAAACAAGATTTCTTCGACCTTATGTCATACATAAGTTTTCTTCAACTAAACAGTTTTTCTTCAACCTTGTGTCAACTAACAAATTTTCTTCAGCCTTTTGCCAATTTAATATATCTGTACTTCAATCATTGTCACTAATTTCTTGGATTTCGTTTTCTTCTTCACTACTATCATATATGTCAATAACAGGTGGAATTACTAAGTAAGTCCACTCAGGAGACTTGTATTTTTGGTTTGGTCTTACTATTCTCTTCCCTTTTCTCGATATCACTTCAATTTTTCTTCCAACTCCAACTTCTTTTCCAGGACTCTTTTGACTACTGATTTCTTCAACTTGTTCTTTCGGTTTCTTGATCAATCTGACTCTCAATCTTCCACCAGGCCAGTAGTCTGCTTTTCTCACGTACTTCTTTTTTGGTTCAGAATTATTTGATTCTGACTTCCAAGTCCTTTTCTTTCTGTTTTCACTTTCACCATCCACGTCACTTTCTTCAGTTTCGTAGTCTGAAATTTCAATTGACTCAGGAACTTCTCTATTCGGCAATTTCACTCCTTCAGGAACTTCACTTTGTCTTCCATCACTGGTACTCGGTAATTCGTCTTCCTCCTCTTCTTCAATTACCCTCAACTTCCCAGATTTCGGATTTTTGTTCCTTACTTCAGAGTTTGTTCTCTGCCTTTCGATACTCTCCTGGTCTGAAACTTCTTTTTGTTTTGCTTCTTTGTCTTCTTTAGAGACAACCGAATCCTCAGTTATCTTTCCTTTTAACAGATTCTCTTCACCTTCAGAATCTATTTCAATTATTTCCAAGTCTTTTCTTGTCAAATTTCCATTCACTGGCACAGTTTCCAGATGTCGACTTTCTTGTCGATCTTCAGAATCTGGATTTATTTCACCTTCTGTTTCGCCTTCTGCTTCAGAATCAGAATCATCTGTGGTATCACTTTCAACATCAGAACTCTCAGGAGTTGGTACTGGAATAGTATGACTAGGATGAATCCAGCGTTTCAATCCTCTGCACTTTACAGCATTAGTAGTGATCAAAATTATCTGCCTAGGCTTCTGCCATCTAGGAGCTAGACAATTCCTTCTCCGATGTACTTTCGTTCTGACCCAATCGCCAGGTCTCAGATCATGTGTCAAAACCTTTTCATCTGATTGTGCTTCAGTTCCCACCTGATTAGACACAGAAGTTACCATATCAGATAACCTTTTACAGTAATCCAAAATAGCACTGTCATTTATGCTCAACAGTTTACCTACAGGTACAAAAGCTTGCCTCATAACTCTTCCCATTAAAATTTCATGAGGACTCAAACCTGTCTTTTTATCTGGTGTACTTCTTAATGACATCAAAACAAGTGGAAGAGCATCAGTCCACTTTACACCTGTTTCAAGACACATTTTTCCAATTCTGTTTTTAATTGTTCCATTAATTTGTTCAACCACTCCTGATGCCTCTGGTCTGTATGCACAGTGTATCTTCTGCTCAATGCTCAAAGCTTCGCAAATTAACTTCATCAGTTTGTTATCAAAATGGCTTCCTCCATCACTCTCAATAGTGACTGGAAAACCGTACCTTGGGATGATTTCTCTGAGCATTAGTTTTGCTACTGTAATTGAATCACAATGTCGTGTAGGGAAAGCCTCTACCCATCTTGAAAACAAGCAAACAATTACAAGCACATATTTCAAACAATTGTGTAAGGGCATTTCAATGAAATCCATTTGTAACCTGGTAAAGGGACCACCCTCTCGACCAATTATTCCTGTCCCCACCACTGATTTTCTGTTTGGATTCATTTGTTGGCATGACAAACACCTTTGACAAAAAGATTCTGCAATAGTTCTAAACTTAGTATTGAACCATGTTTCTCTGAAAAGTCTAACCATAGAATCTCTTCCCAGATGTGCTGGACCATGATATAATCTGGCCATGTCAGCAATCAAGCAATTTGGTAAGACTACTCTGCCATCTTTGTAAACCCACACTCCATCTTCTTCACGTGGTCTATAATCTGATCTTAACCACAAGTCTTTTTCTTCATCATCTGTTTCATTTTGTAAATCTCTGATCTCATGCCATGTTTCTACAACTGTTGTTAGCATTAATGAATTTGAATCAGTTTCTTTACTCCTCTCCCGATTGTAAGAATAATTTTTCCTTGCGCAGTATTTAGCTGTTTCATCTGCGAAGGCATTTCCCTTGGAAATATAATCAATTCCCCTAGTGTGCGCTGCACACTTAACAATGGCGATTTCTTTTGGCAATTGTATTGCTTCAATTAATCTCCTAATGAAAACTGCATTTTTAATTGGTGATCCTGCTGATGTCATGTATCCTCTCTGTGACCAGAGTTGTCCATAATCATGCACAACTCCATATCCATACTGACTATCAGTAATGATGGTAACTCTTATATCCTTTGATATTTCACATGCACGAATTAAAGCAATTAATTCAGCCACTTGTGCTGAACGAACTCCTTCAAGACATGATGCTTCTTCGACATCTGTGACTGTACAAACTGAATATGAAGCTTTTAAGACACCTCCTTCGGATCTTAAACATGAGCCATCTACAAAGTAGACAAAATCCGATTCAGACAAAGGTCTGTCTTTGATGTCTTTTCTTGGTTTAGTGCAGAATTCCATGACATCTAAACATTCATGTTCTGTTTCAATGTCATCAACAATTTCAGAATCAGGCAGTAATGTAGAAGGATTCAGATTTAAACATCTTGAAATCGAAACATTATCTGCTCCTAGTATGATTTTCTCATACTTTGTCAATCTGCTACTTGTTAAATGCTGAGTCTTACCTCTTGTCAGTAATATTTCTACTGAATGAGGCACAAAAACTTTCACAGGAAATCCCATAATGATTCCCTCACTTTGTTCGAGGCTAATACTTGTAGCTGCAACTGCTTTCAAGCAACCTGGTAATGCTTTTGCAATTGGATCAAGAACTGCAGAGAAGTATGCAATAGGTTTCTTTAAATTTCCATGTCTCTGAATTAACACAGATAATGCACATCCTTCTCTCTCACTGCAATACAGTTCGAAATCTTTCTCATAATTTGGCATACCTAAAGCAGGAGCTTGGCATAAACTCTTTTTCAGGTTTTCAAAAGAATCCATCTCAGCATCATTGAGAATAATTGGATCCTTTACATCTGACTTTGTCAGTCTTTGTAGTGGTTTTGCAATTACTGAAAATCCACTTATCCATTGTCGACAGTAACCAACCATTCCCAAGAACATTCTGACCTGTCTTTGTGTTCTTGGTGGTAACATTGCTTGAATCATTTTTATTCTCTCTATTGTTACTTGTCTTTTTCCCTTTGCAATTCTGTGACCAAGATATTTTACTTCTTGTTTGCAAAACTGTAGTTTTGCTGGGGACACTTTATGTCCTTCTTCTGCAAGGCGATTTAACAGAATTATTGTGTCTGTCACACAATTTTCTCTTGTCTTTGCAGCTATTAACAAATCATCAATATACTGCACTAGCGTAGACCTACCAGGTAAGTCTAGGTCTTCTAATGATCTTTTTAACAGTTCATTAAAGATTGAAGGACTTTCTGTATAGCCCTGAGGGATTCTTGACCATCCCAGGGTCTTACCTTGGAATCTGAAAGCAAAGATTTCATAACTGTCTGGATGTAAGGGAACAGTAAAGAATGCATTGCAAAGATCAATGACTGTATACCATTCAGCATCATGTGGAATCTGGAATAGAATTACTGCTGGATTTGGAACCACTGGACAACATGGAACGACAATTTGATTAACCTTTCTCAAATCTTGTACGATTCTAAATGTTCCGTTAGACTTTTTAACTCCCATAATTGGTGAATTACAAGGACTACTCTCCATTTCTTTTAATACACCTTGCTTGGTTAATTTTTCAATTATAGGTGTAATACCTTCAATTGTTTCTGTTTTCATTTTATATTGTGGAATGTTTGGAAATTCTATTCCCTGTTTCAATGTAATTTTTACTGGATCTACGTTTTTCATCAGACCCATCTCATTTCCAGTAAAATCCCATATTTCAGATTTCACTGTTTCCTTGAGTTCTTCAGGTAAATCCTTTTCTTCAAATGCAGGAAACAATTTTGTTTCTTCTGCTTCCATCATCATCATTGTCATTCTGTATAAACCATCTTCCTCCATTGTTTGTAACTCAACTCCATCAGGAGAACAATATATTCTACAATTCATTTTACATAGGATGTCTCTGCCCAATAGATTCACTGGACTACTATTACAAACCACAAATCTGTGTTTGTCTCTGTAATTTCCAATTTCAACTGGAACTGGATCAGTTAAGTCAGTTTTAATTTGGTGATTACTTACTCCGACAACTTGGATGGTATCCCCAGAGAGAGGTAGGTTTTCAATTTCCACTGATCTAACAGTAGAACGGGTAGCACCAGTGTCCACTAGAAAAGTGATGTCTA